>NC_133753.1:32208584-32833584 GCF_036562045.2 Rhinolophus sinicus | reverse complement strand
AATCACGTTCAAATCTTTGACCCACAAATCAGTCTTTAAAAAACTTGAATCAGAACAATTTCGTTGTAAGGATGCAATAAAATCCATTAGGAACTTATTTTCCAGCTGATGACCATGCAAAACTTTCTTAATGCAAGGTAAGAGAATATAGACACTGAAATTAAAAACAAAGAAACCCAAAATTAGGAGAGGATTTTATCATGTTTACAAGGTTTAAAGACTAATAATCTACTGAGGTACCATTACCAGTTGATACATGTCTTATATATAAAATATGATAGCTTTTTGTCCTGTCTTATATATAAAGAAGGCATTGTATCACAAATAAGAAAATAAAACAGCAGGGATGCCACTTAGTGTATTTCAAAAACATTAAAAATAACAGGCCCTCTCTACAAGTCCTCATAGTTTTGAAGATAACGTTATGACCCTTAACTCTAAATTTGAATAACAATGTGTTTTCATCACTAAGGAGCCACGTTTCATCATAAAAATAGCATGGCCATTATTCTATATTACCATTACAAGCATGAGCATTCTCAACTATATTCTGCAGAATCTTTCCTTTTAAGAAGTGTTTACCTTTAGCTTTTTAATCATGCATAGAACAAAATGGTTCAATTTAATCAAAGAACAGAAAGATTAATAAATTTTATATAGTTAAACCCTTCAAAAGTAGCATGTTTTTATTTTGAGAAAAAGAAATCTGCATGCTACTCTTTGGCAGTTGAAAGAAGCTGTAGACTAAATAAAAGTTTTCATAATCCAAACGATTCTTATATGAGCAATGTGTCATACAGAAGTAAAAAGTTTCCTGCTAATTCAATACAGTAGTTATATAGATTAATTTTACCCAATTATTCCTTGGAAATGATGATGTTTTATCTCTAGAAAACAAAAATGAAAAAAACTGCTCACAAAGAAATCATTTTAGAAAATGTTTAAAAAGATCTCAGTCAAGTTCATAGGCGATCAACTTACATGAATTACCTACATAAAAGAAAAAATGTACATACATGGTTACCAGCAGGGTGGCAAAAGAAATCAGCTTTTAAAAATGTAATTTTGGATTTTTTTTCTCAGTGTTAATAACCTAGAGCCCTGCACTTGTACTCTGTGCATATTTTTTTGCCCAATGGCAAATCAAACTGCTGATGAACATGACGAAAAATTGAGGACAAAAATTAAAAAAGAAAAATCACAAATCAGGCTGATTCCAGCCACACATTTATTGGTAGAATGCACAATAGCTTGTACCATTTCTATGAGCAGAGAGGTTTATTTCACTTAAGCTTTTCTTCTTGCTTCATTATGTTTTGCAGAGACCATGCAGGAAGGTTTAATTTATTTAAATGATAAAAGCTTCTTAAACTTAACAGGGAACATGGCCAACTGAGCTTTCCATTTCAAAAGTAGGACATTTGATCATAAAAGTGATATCAAAATCGAATAATTTGAATGTGTACTGAACTTTGAAATCCAATAAAGGCAAGGAAAAAAGGGGTTAGAATCATTTGTTTAATGACACAGATTCGGTGTTTTATAATTTGAAGGAGGATAGTGGTGTTTTCTCTCAAATGTGCCATCACTTTCCAGATCTGTGAATCTAGGGAACTGACTAGGAATTTATCGGTATCTGTGATCAAGCAGCAGCTCCAGTTCATCTGACTCTTAGAGGATCTAGTTGGTTTGGCTCTTTGGTTCTTTTCACTATTTCTATAAACTCAGTCACTAATTCTAACTCTACTCCTTTCATTCCATTCCAACCTGAACTAATACAACAAAGCAGTATTTATTAAACACTGTCAGATCCACATCAGATGCTAGAAGCTCTTGCTAACAAAGGCCACAGTGATAAAGCTGTGGCAGATGGCCATTCAACAAATTTAGATGTGTGAAGGAAGGGTAAGGATGACGCATAACACTCTGTTTTGAAATATGGTGGCCTTGCTTTATTTCAGTCACTCATAAATCTATAAGCTCTCCAAGGGGAAGTGGGACTGCAGAACTAGCTCAAAATGGTCCTATCTTGTTTAACAAGATACTGACTTGCTTTTCAGAGACAACAAACCAAAACAGCAAGTCATGCAGCTAAAGCATGTCCAGAGGAGAGAACTTTGACCTCCAACTGCACCCAGAACTGAAGTCTTGGCCCCCCAATCCCCTATAGGTAACCAAAGGACTGGGACATAGCCAGAACTTGAACACCAGAACCCTTTCAGGAGCAAAAGGTCTGCTGTCCAGGAAGAAGTGGTGCTGAAGTCCCTTACCATAAATAAATGGCCAAGCTCCAAGATCTTACAATTAAAACTTGACCATTAAATGTCTAGCTATTATGTTGCTTTGTACACCCAAAACTAAAACTAAAACAAACGCACAAAAAAGAAACACAAAAAAACATGTCCAGCTAATGTTTCTACATACCTGTTCCCCCTAATCCCTTAAAACCCTGGGTCAGGGAGTTGAGTTTTTGAGCCATAGCTTTCCCTTTCTCCTTGCTTAGCATTCTGCAAATAAAATGACTAATTTATCCACTGCAAGTCTCAGTGTTTAATGCTTGGCTCTGCTAGCACCAGGTAGAAGAACTCTTTCTGTTTGGTAACAAAAATGATGTGTTATGATCTAGTTCAGTCTCTTAGGTCCTAAATAAACTTTGAGGAATTAATTAATTGATTGGTTAATGTAAGGAAAAAGGAAGAAAGAGAGGTGAGTAGGGAAAAGGAAGGAAGGAAGGAAGGAAGGAAGGAAGGAAGGAAGGAAGGAAGGAAGGAAGGAAGGAAGGAAGGAGAGAAGGTAGCAGAATGTGTTACCTCCAAAATGTATCTCTTTGGCATAAGGATTACCTTGGGCTGGTTATTTAAAAATTGAAGGCACAGGAGAAGCTAGGAAAACTGAATAGATGGTACCCTTTTTTATGAGACTTTTACATTATATTTATACCTGCCCCAATATCTTCTTTTGTTTTTAGCTGGAAATGTTATACAGGAGGAATACATATTATTAAACCTTTGTTTTTCCCCTGTTAATCTGTCTTTCATTACAGGGAGTGTCTCAGCCTAGGATAGATGGAAAATTATCTTTCCTCCTCCACAGAAAGAAGAAAAGAAGGAAGGGAGAAAAGGTGTTTTTTTTCAACTTTGGGTAATGCCTAATGTGGATAGGCTGGTTAGTAAAATACAAATGCAGAACATTCTAGAATTACTGAATTTACTAAGGAAATGTTCTAGGCCCCATTTCTTTTTACCACATAAAAAAAGATCATTAATCTGAATTCTCTAGGCTATCACAAACATAAAAAATATATTTTTCATAAGGAATAAAACACAGATTATAAACTCCATTAGTGATATTAGCATAACTCTGAAATAGGTTGCTTAATACATGTTTCCATTACTGAAGGTTTTTCATTTTCAAAAATAACACAAGAAGGAAGACAAAATCTTCAAAACTGAAAAATATAGTGATTCCAAGGTAAAGCTGGCAAGGTTTAGATTCACTGTCTCAAATATAGCAGTAATGCATGAATTGCTCTCCCAGCCTCAATTTTTAGTCTCATTTTCCTTCATTCCATTCTTTGTTATTACATATCAAATACGATAGTGTCCCAGGCAAAAAATCACAGGATAAAATTAAAACTCTTTAATAAAGTCAGTAAGCCTACTGTGGTCCAATTGATCCTCCCTCTCCAACCTCTGTTTCTTTCACTCTTCATTTGACCTCCACACCCCAGCCATACTGAGTCACTTTGAAGTCCAGAATGAATTTGTGATATTGCACACATTGTCCTCTCTTCTCACCTGCTGAGGAACTCCTTTTTATCCTTTAACACTCAGGTCAACTGTGCTCTTCTTTATGAGGCAGGACCAGCTACATTATTTGCACGGCCCCCTACTTAATGGAAAAATACTGAACGCTCTTCCCTAAGATCAGAGAAAAGATAAGCATGTACCATCTCATCTCTTCTATTCAACATTGTCCTGAAAGTTCTAGCCAGGGAAATTGTAAAGAAAATGAAATGAAAGACATCCAGAATGAAAAAGAAGAATTAAAACTCTATCCCGGAGATAACACGATCACGTACAAAACAATCCTAAGGAATCTACACACACATACACACAAAACAAACCATTAGAGCCAATAAGGGATTTCAGCAAGGATGCAGGATACAAAATCAATATAAAAACTGGTTGTATTTCTATGTACTAGCAAAGAACCATCTGAAGATGAAGCCAAAAAACTTACTGCCAGAATCAAAGAGAATAAAATACTTAGGAAAAAATTTAACAAAAGAAGTGCAGCACTTATACAAAAAAACTACAGAACATTATTGAAGCAAATTTAAAAAGACCTAAATAAACAGAAAGACATCTCGTGTTTATGGATTGGAACACTCAATATTGTTAACATAACAAAAAAACCCAAATTGAGCTGTAGATTCAATTCAATTCCTATCAAAATTTTAACTGCCTATTTTTCAGAGATTGGCAAACTGACCTAAAATTCAGATAAAAATACAAGGGATCCAGAATAGCAAAAACAATGTCAAAAAGTAAAAATGTAATTGGCGGACTCATACTTCCCAGTTTTAAAACTTATTACAAAGCCACAGTAATTAAGACAGTGTGGTACTGGCATAAAAAGAAACATATACATTAATTGACTATAACTAAGAGTGCAAAAATAAACCCATGCATCTATGGTCAGTTGCTTTTTGACAGAGGGTGCCAAGGCAATTCGATGAGGAAAGATTAATCTTTTCAACAAATGGTGCTAGAACAACTGAATATTTATAAACAAAAAATGAATATGGACACCAGCCTCATACCATATACAAAATTTAATTTAAAAATGCACCAAAGACATGAATGTACAAGTAAGTGCTAAAACTATAAAACACTTAGAAGGAAATAAAAGCAAAAATTTTGGTGACCTTGAATTAGGTAAAGGTTTCTTAGATATTTAAATATCAAGCCAACTCCAAGACAATTAAACAAATAAATTGGACTTTACCAAAATTCAAATTGTTTTTTTTTTGCTTCAAAAGATACTATCAAGAAAGTAAAAAGAACCCACAAAATGAGAGAAAACATTTGCAAATCATATATCTGATGTGGATCTAGTATCCAGAATATATAAAGAACTATTACAACCCAATATTTAACAGATAAAAGAGAAATAATTTAAAATAATCAAAGGATTTGAATACATATTTCTCCA
The DNA here is from genome assembly GCF_036562045.2 of Rhinolophus sinicus. NCBI lineage: Eukaryota > Metazoa > Chordata > Mammalia > Chiroptera > Rhinolophidae > Rhinolophus > Rhinolophus sinicus. The sequence continues at coordinate 32,828,367 of NC_133753.1, read as the reverse complement.
AAGAAGACATACAAATGCCCAATAGACATGTGAAAAGATACTCAACATCATTAAGTCATTCAGAAAATGAAGTCAAAACTACAATGAGATGCACTTCACATCCTCTAGAATGGCTATAGTCAAAAAACACGAAGTGTTATTAATAATAGAAAATAACAAATGTTGGGAAAACGTGGAGAAATTTGAACCTTCACACATTGCTGCAAGGAATAGAAAATGAAATGGTACAGTCTCTGTGGAAAACAGCTTGGCAGTTTCTCAACAAGTTAAACACAGAGTAACCATATGACCCAGGAATTGCATTCTTAGGTATATATCCAAGAGGAATGAAAACAAACACTCGCACAAAAAACTTGCACATAAATATTCATAGCAGCATTATTTATGATAGTCAACAACCCAAATATCAATTAATTGATGAGTCAACAAACAAAAGTGCTCTAGCCACACAATGGAATATTATTTAGCCATAAAAAGGAATGAGGTACTATTAGGTTGATGCAAACGTAATTATGGTTTTTGCAATTATTTTTAACCTTTTAAACCACAGTTACTTTTGCACCAACCTAATACATGCTACAACATGGATGAACCTTGAAAATATTATACTAAGTGAAAGAAGCCTGACACAAAAGGTCACATATTACACGATTTTACTTATGTGAAACATCCAGAACAGGCAAAGTAATGGTTTCCAGGGAATGGGGAAAGTGGGAAATGGTGAATAACTACTAATAGGTACGGGGTTTCTTTTGAGGGTGGTGAGAATGTTCTGGAATTAGACAGTGATGCTGATTGTACAACTTTTTGAATATACAAATAAACATTGAATTCTATACTTTAAAACGGTGAATTGCATGGTGTGTGAATTATATCTCAATTTAAAAAAAGCAGGATCCTTATTCAAAGTTATTAAGAATTTCATGACAGCAACAGCAGAGCTTTAAACCAAGAGCAGGGCGCTTCTAAGGAGGCCTTGCATGACTGCTCAGGTGGAACATCCATGACATTGGCCCTGCTCAGAGGCTTTCACTGACTGCCCCAGGTAGAACTGGGTCCATCCTATCCTATACCCTAACAGCATGATTTTGTGACACTTACTCATGGTGGCATGCAGCAGCAAACAAGATATTCATTCACATTATGAATAACTGTAAAACACCTACTAGGTTCAAGACTGTTTTTGAGTTAGTGTACATCAGTAAACAAAACAAAAACCCTTAGACATTCCATATAATGTCCCGTGGTGATGCAGGCTACGAAGAAAAATAGAGTGTAAGGGCATAGTGATGGTAGAGTGGCTGGGTGTCTACAAGGAAGTGATGCGAGCAGAGATAGTCATGGAATGAAGAAGTGGGCCATGAAGACAGCCGTGGGGAGAGGGAACTGTAAGGTGAGAGAATGTCTTCATGTTTGAGAAACAGTAAGGAGGAAAGAGTGGGCACCACTTAATAAACATGGGGAGAAGGACTGGAGAGGAGATTGGATAGGAGGCCAGGGACTTAGGATTTTAATGTGAAGGAAAATCATGGAAGAGTTTGGAGCAGAGGATTCACATGATCTCACTTCTACTCTAAAAGGATTTCTCAGGCTGCTGTGGGAAAAATAAACTGGAAGGGGGAAAGGATAGAAGGAGAGTAACCAATTTGGAGGCTTTTTGAGTAGTTCAGGTGAGACATCATACTAGTGACTCAGACCGGGGGGGGTAGAAATGTAGGTAGTAATAAGTGGTCAGATTCTGGATTTCTTTTGCCTATAAAACTGACAGGCTTTGCAGATAGGCTGGATGAACAATCTGAGGAAAAAAGAGTAATTAAAAAAAAAGTCTCCCTTTAGACTAAGCAAAAGGATAAATGGTAGTGCCATTTTCTGAGTTGGGGAAGCCTGGCATGGTGGCCTACAAACTAGAAAGACAATTTTTTAAGACCAAGCATGTGGTTTCTGTGGAAATGTAATGCTCTCAGAAATTTTCGTTCAATTTCTGGTATGTTTACTGTCAATTCCACATACCTGGAACCTCACAAAAAGTTATTTCATAGATGTAATTTTCAAGCCTAATTTAATCCTTTGCTTTCTTGGTACCATGACTCTGTCTTTCTCCATAATGGCAGCTACATTGAAGCCAGCAGGCTTGGTGGGAGGTCACATCTGATCTTTGCCACAAAACTGAGTGATAATGGACTTTTTTGTACAATGACTTTCAATCTTATTTCTGCTTTTTCCCATTCTCGATTCTTTCCCATACTTGCTTACAAGCCAGTCAACTCTTGTCTAAAGATCACCTGTTTCTTTTCATGCCTTGCTAAATGTAGCCAGTCACAACCCCCCCAACTAATGTTCTGCTTTCCAACATCTTCCAAAAGAACTACACCATCAGAAGGCAATCACAGGTAGCAACTTCACTAAATGTTTTGTCACTGAAAAATATTTGTCTCCATCCTACCAAGTCTCGAATATCAATTTCCTTATTTATTTCCACTCCTGCTAAGTCAATGCCACATATTGTAGAATAAATGGTGGCAGAGCCTCACTATTGGCATTTAAGCTAATATCCAGTAACACTGCAATTGCCATCTATTTGTTAGCATTTGAAAATTTAGAAGAATTAAATTGTTTTATTTCTAAGTTCTTAGCATAGAATTTTTGGTACACTCAAGTTCAAAGAAACAAAACTAATAAAACCATCAGCATTATGCTTTGTTGGGAATGCAAGACTATAGCCCGCAGTATTGCCTGAGTGCCATAAATGAACCATCTGACCACACTGTCTTGAGAACATAATTATTCTGGTCACAATAGTGATTGCTTCCACATGTTTTCATCTTGGAATCATTGCAACAAACATCCCAGGATTACAGGAATTGTACTAAGTGTTTCCCGTGGATTATTTGTTCACTTAATGTTCACAACAGTCCATTTTATAGATGAAAATAACTAAGGCTTAGAGAGATTTAAAAATCTTCCCCAAGTTTATACACCCAATGAGTGACAAAACAGAATTTCCAACCAGGGTCTATTGGACTTGAGTAGACTAGGCTACTTTGACTTAAGAATTAATTCCTGATCTAAATTTAGAGATGAAAAGGATCTAAGGATCAAAGGCCTGGGAGAAAGACATTAAATGATAAAGGAGGTTGAATTACTTTAATAATGGCATATGCCAAAAGTTATGACTCTAGGCTGGAAGTTTAATACACAGAAGATTATACATATGAATATGTAATAGGACTCTTCAGTATATAAGTAGAAAACAACATTATTTAACATTTGGCAAACGCAACACATTTTACAATGCACTTTTTAGTATATGATCCCTCACTTTCTCCCCAGAACTCTATAAATCATGCAGGGCAATTATTATAATCCCTATTTGACAGATGAGGGTCAGAGAAGTTCTGTGACTTGCATAAGCTCACTTAGCTAGTAATTGGCCATGCTGGGACTGAAATCTATTTCCTAATGTCAATTCCAACGTTCCTTCCACTATTCCGTGCCGGCATTCCTAATGTTATGTGTAATTTTGTTTTGTACTTTACAATACACTTTCAACTATATTACCCTATTAGATTTCATTTGATACTATTCCTTTGTCCCCAGGAACACATCTAATATGTGGTTTTAGCTTTTGCCTTGTAAGATAATTGCTGTGCCTCAGGGAGAACAATTACTGAGGTAGGGCAGTGACAATACCCTTACAGATATTTTTTCCATAATGAAAGCAATTTCTATAGCTTTCGTTTGCAAAGCCAACTCTGGTATATTTATTTAAATACATGTGGAATTTTTGCATTTGATTTCTAAAACAATAATGCAGCTTTTACTCAATAGCACACATACAAATTCTTCACTGCTGGGAAATATAGTTTTTCTCTATTCGAGTGTTATCTTCTAGAAAGACTTAGAAATGTATATCTAGTCTAGATTATATATTTACTCTTTCAATCTTTTACAGGTAGCCTCAAGTGTACATAAAATGGAATAATTCTAGGGTATTTCTTAATTTTGTGAAATTTGATAGCTGAAACTCAGAGGAGTTAAAGTGATTAGGCACTTGGACGTACAGCCAGTAATTCATAGTTGGACCTAGAACTTACTTTTCCCAGTTTCTAAATTCACTCTCCATTTCCCCCAGGCCATATCTATTATTTCTAGATTAAAACTGTGCAGCAATTTTTTTTAAAAAAAGACGACTCTGCGAGTCAGGAGGCAAGAGTTTGTGTAAAATCTCTGACACTGACCACCCGTATAAATTTGGCCAAGCCACGCAGCCTTTCTACACATCAGGTGTACTTACCTATCTATTTAAGGTAAATAATTCTCTATTTTATCACGATGAAGTAGCTATTCCTTGCACAATAGACATCAATAGCTTATGTTGAATCTAACGAGTGACATAAATATAGGACGTGCTCACCCAGATAAATTGAGATGGGAATCTCTAAGTATTTGTTGATTGTAAAATAACCAAATTCTGGGGCAGAAATCTCTCCTGTTTCATTCACCACTTGGATTTTTTAACTTTCCATAAGAAGCAAAAACAGACATGCCAGTGACTTTGCTCTGCCTCTTTGGACCATCCCTGCTCTATTCCAACAGAAGAATTTGTTTAATACATTTAGATAATGCAAAGGAGACAGTCTGCCCTTGCCTTTCGGAGTAGAAAGTAATGTACCATATACACTATTTTATGTTTAATTTAGTAAACAGCTACTAGAAGCAGAATTAGTGATTAGTGCCACTTCCAATTTGAGAACTTTCTTTGCAGGACACTTGATGCTTCGGGGGGTCTGGGGGAAAGAGCAATGATGGGTCATTGGAGATTGGAGTTCCAGTCCCAGCCAGGGCTCTAATTATCCATGTGACCTTGTGCTCAAGTCCCATAATCTTTTTGGACTTTAGTTCTTTTATTTAAATAGTGATGATGGTGCTGGACTTACTTCTTTTCAGCATTAACTTTCTTCAAATACATGAAATAAGACATTGGTACTTGACGCTAAAATATAAAAAAAAATACTTTGAAATAAGACTGGCTATCTACTTTATGCTCTTTAAAGTATTCCTAACACAACCTCTTACTAGATGGTAGCACACATGCCTCATTTTATAGGTGTCAAAAATTCCTTTTCTCAAACCCTGCTGAGGCTTCTGTGACCCTCAGTAATAATTATAGATCTATGATACATGTGCGGCTTTTATTTGTGTTTTGATTTTGTTTCTTCTTGAGGCAACTGCTCACATGCTGTGCTGAGAAAAGATGAAAATTTGCTGTTAATTATCAAGGTTTCTGCTTCTAAACATTGCTGGCTAGTACAAGCATAGACTCAAAGTGAAAGGGTGGAAATTGACACTCCAAGCAAATGGTGCCCAGAGAAAATCAGGTGTAGCCATAATGATATCAGATGAAACAGACTTCAAGGTGAAAAAGATAACAAGAGACAAAGATGGACATTTCATAATCGCGAAGAGCACTGCAAAACAAGAAGACATAACAGTCATCAATATTTATGCCCCCAGTCAGGGAGCACCGAAATACACCAAGCAACTACTAACAGAACTAAAGGGAGAAATTGACCAAAACACAATTATACTAGGGGACTTAAATACATCATTGACAGCTATGGATAGATCATCCAAACAGAAAATAAATAACGACATAGTAGCCCTAAATGACACATTAGATGAAATGGACATAATTGACATTTATAGAGCACTTCATCCTAAAACATCAGACTACACATTCTTTTCTAGTGTACATGGAACATTCTCAAGGATAGACCATATATTGGGACATAAAATCAGTCTCGATTGAGATCATACCATGCATATTCTCCGGTCACAAGGCTTTGAAATTGGATATCAACTGTAGAAAGAAAGCGGGAAAAAACACAAATACATGGAGACTAAACAACATACTTTTAAAGAAGGACTGGGTCAAAGAAGAAATTAGAGGAGAGATGAAAAGATACATAGAAACAAATGACAATGAAAATACATCCTACCAAAATTTTTGGGATGCAGCGAAAGCAGGTTTAAGAGGGAAATTTATCTCATTACAGGCCTATCTCAAGAAACAGGAAAATTCCCAAATAAATAACCTCATGTTACACCTTAAAGAACTAGAAAAAGAAGAACAGGTAAAACCCAAGGTCAGCAGAAGAAAGGAAATAACAAAAATTAGAGCAGAAATAAATGAAATAGAGAACAGAAAGACAATAGAAAAAATTAATGTGACAAAGAGCTGGTTCTTTGAGAAGATTAACAAAATTGACAAACCCTTGGCTAGACTTACTAAGATAAAAAGAGAGAAGACACTGATTAACAAAATCAGAAACGTAAAAGGGGAAGTTATCACGGACACCACAGAAATACAAAGGATCATCCAAGAATACTATGAAGGACTATATGCCACCAAATTCAACAACCTAGAAGAAATGGATAAGTTCTTAGAAACATATAGCCTTCCAAGGCTGAACCATGAAGAACTGGAAAATCTAAACAGACCGATCACCAGTAACAAAATTGAATCAGTCATCCAAAACCTTCCCAAAAGCAAAAGTCCGGGACCAGATGGCTTCACTAGTGAATTCTACCAAACCTTCAAAGAGGATCTAATACCAATTCTGCACAAACTCTTCCAAAAAATTGAAGAAGAAACAGTACTCCCCAACACATTTTATGAGGCCAACATTACCCTGATACCAAAACCTGGTAAAGACAGCACAAAAAAAGAAAACTACAGACCAATATCTCTGATGAATACCGATGCAAAAATCCTAAATAAAATTCTAGCAAATCGAATACAACAATGCATTGGGGCACAAATTGTGAAAAATTGTATATGAGTATTAGAGGGTATTAAATATATGATCCCTTTACTTGAAGCTTTCTATATAAATATATCCATATAATTATTACCAAACCTATTATTTATTAATTAAAACATACGTATCTGTGATTTATTCTATTTGGAAGTATCTTTATGTCGTCAGATAGACCTCCCACTATCACATTCTCATTATCATTAGCCAGTGTTATCCTTGGATGAAAGAACCTCATATTCTATATATTACTGTGATTGAAGGACTGTGTTCTGCTAACATAAATAACAATAAGAGTAAATTGAGAAGAGTTTCTGTCTTGTTTTCTTAGAAAGCACAGATGATATTAGAGATGACATTCAGAGAGTTTTGGCTCTGAGGGAAATATAATCTCTGAGGAGATAAATAAGTATTTTTAATTGAGGATCACATTAAATAAATGGGGAAAATATGAGAGTTCATAGTTGATTTGGACGTAAGAGTGGAAGGACAGAGAATATGAGAGTTCATATTTTTGAGGGTCAGCTGATCTCCAGGTACTTACTAGGCATAGAGAACACAAAAATAAATGACTTAAATAAATGCAGGATAACTATGTTTATGGTTTGGAAGACTGACTATTGTTAAGGTGGAAAAAACTCTTCTTTGATTGATCCATTGATTTATTATAATCCAAATTAAAATCCTAGTAGAATTTTTTGAAAAAACTAACATATTCATTCTATAATTTATATGGAAATGCAAAAGAGCACATTAGCCAAAGAAATACTAATTCAGAAGTCAAAGACTGAAAGACATATAATGTCCATATTTTACTATTAAAAATTATAGTAATTAAGATAGTGCAGTATTAGCACATGTCTTAGTCATAACAGAATACCATAAACTGGGTGGCTTATAAACAGCAGAAATTTATTTCTGAAAGTTCTGGAAGCTGAGAAGTCCAAGATCAAGTCACTGTCAGATTTGTGTCTGGTGAGGACCCACTTCCTGGTTCATATATCTTGACCTTTATCTCACACTATACACAAAAGTCAACTCTAAATAGACTGCCGATCCAAATATGGAAGGTAAAAACCATAAGCCTATGAAAAGAAAGTATAAGAAAATATCTTTAATACTTTGGGATAAGAAAAGATTTCGTATACAGAAAACAAAAAGTGGTAACCTATACAGGGGAAAAAAGAGTAAGTGAAACTAGATTAAAATTAAGACTTTTTTTTTCTTTGAGAGATACCACAAAGAGAATCAAAAGACAAATCAGAGTGAAGGGAGATATATTCAACACAAATACCCAAAAGAGGACTCATGTCCAGAATATATAAAGAATTGTTACAAACCATTAAGAACAAAGACAAGTCCGATAGAAAAATGAGCATTATACCCAAAAAAAATGTTATATAAATGGCCATTAAATAGATGGAACAGTGCTCATCTTAATTAGGCACAAAGGGAGTACAATTTAAAACCAGAGTGTATTACCTTTACACACTCACCAGAATAGCTAAAATCGAAAACAACAAGTGTTGGTGAGATGTAGAAAAACTAAATTCTCATCAACTGCCTGTCAATGTACAAATTCATACAACCATTTGGAAAACTTATGAGTATTGACTAAAGCTAAAGATAAACTAGATTCCAGAATTTCACTCTTCGGTATATACCCCCTCCAAAAAATATCTCTACATATGTAAATAAAAAGGCACCTACAAAGATGTTGTAGCAAAGCTGTCCATAATAGTCCCAACTGGAAACCCAAATGTTCAAGAGTAGATTGTTTAAGTTGAAGTACATTCATTCAGTAGAAAACACTGCAATGAAATTAATGAACCACAACTACAGCAACACGAGTGATTCCCACAAAATAATACTGAAAGAAGCCAGATGCAAATGATTGCATATTGTATAATTCCACTTATTCAACTCCAAAAAATCAAAAAATGAGGCAAAACTAATCTAAAATATTAAGTCTATACAGTATCTAAATCTTGGGTGGTGGGGTGTTATGAATGCAATGGAGCATGCGATGGGCTTCTGACATGATTCCTGTGCTGTTTCTCAAGCGAGATGCTGGTTATGTGGATGTGTTCAGTTTGGAAAAATTCATCAAGTACTCTATGAGCTATATTTCAATTAAAGTTTGCTTAAATAGACCATGTCCCATCCTCAAGGATGTAGCAGGGGTAGACCCTTTCATTTGCCTGTTACTGCAATGCAATGGAGTAATTCAGTGTATTAGTTCATCAAAGATTTAAAGGAGCCCCTATTACATGCAGGATAGGCTTGTAGTTACTGAGGATACAGCTTGCTGCTTACAGTGTGATAAAGAATGAAGGTACACAAACAGGTGATTTGCAACAAGATGTGCAAATGCATACAATACTAAACAGACTAGAGCCTCTTTAATTGACCTTCACTTAATCAACATGACTAGCTTGATCATCACCTTCCACTCTCCTTGGCAAACACACTGACTAATGGCCACAGCACACCAGATCCTCTAAACTGGTCAACCTGTGAACCCCTACTTCCATCAGTTGAGTCATATGCTTATTAATAGGTAGTTGTATATATGTTTATCAGTACAGTCTCGTTCATTCTAAAGAAACCAAAGTTGGAAATTTCAGAGGCTATCTTATGGTATGTTTTACATAGGAAAGATTATTAATGCCTCAAAACATTAGTAATTGAATGTACATTTTTAAGGTTTTAAGTTAAAATATCTAAACAACAATTTTTATTAAAATACTAATTATTAAGCTACATGCAATGCTTTGATAAGAATATAAACTCTGGTGACATATTGGCCAGGTTCAAATTGTGGTTCATATACTTATTAGCTGTGTGATTCTGGGTGAGTTAACCTTTTTGTGCCTCATTTTCTTCATTTGTAAATAGAGATAGTAATATATTGGTGATAAATACTTTGATGTATCTAAAGAACTTTTGAAAAGTGCTTGTCTCATTATATGTATTCTCTTGATTGGTGTTTGTTATTAATATTTCTCATTCCTATCACATCAGATGAGAGGTGTAGGAAAATGGAATGGATCTTGGAGGAAGTGACTAATAATAGTCAATTGTGTGAAGCCAATAACATTGCCTGGTATGGAGATTTGGGGAAAGCTTCACAAACCTTTGAGCAAGATCTTGGATAATGGATAGGAATTCATCAAAGGAATAAGGGATGGAAGGAACCATGGGCAAAAACATAGCTAGTAGAAAGGTGCAGAAAAGTAAGAGCATGGTGCATCTCAAGAACCTTGAATTGTTCTATGTTCTTGAAGCCAAAGGTACCTGGGACTAGAAGATAGAAGGTTAATCTAGAAAGGTAACTTTTAATTTACTTTTTAAAATGTCCATTCCATCTTGAAAGACTACGAGTTCCATGAGAGAAGCCAGCATTTCTTCTTTTTTCCAGATTACATGACCTCCATATTTTCCTGGTTTACTTCTTACTCACTGGCCAATAACCAGCCTTAGTCATCTTGTCTGTATCCTCTTCCCAATTTCTTAATGTCAGAGAACCTGAGATTCCATCCTTTTAAGTAACAGGTATACCTCAAAGAATAACAACATTTTTTATGCAGTCATAGTCTGTTCCCTAAACTCCACTCTCATATACATATAATGTTATCATCTAAACTGAACACATTTGGGAGACAAAGATGCTATTAATAATTATTCCAAGACAATTGTCCTGGACAGAGTGGAACATATGGACACCACATGTATCTAACTACTTACTCAACATCTCCACTTACATAGCTAATAGGCATCTCAACCTTAACGTGTCTCACAGCAAACACTTTGACTTTCAGCCCTGAGAAAGAAGATTGCAAATTGCCTGGACATCCTGACCTTTGAGCTGGAAACAGTGCCTAGATGACACTTGCTATTGTCTACCCTGTGTTCTCAGTACGGGAAGAAGGGTAAGATGTAGAGTCAATCTCTATGGCAGATGACTAATTTATCACCAAACCGTTTCCTCTTCTTCCCTTTCACAAGGCTCGATGACATTTCTTTGCCTCCTTTAGAGAGAGGAGTTGCCACATGAGTGAGCTCCAGCTAAGGAAATGTGAGCAGAAATGATGGGCATTGTGCCCAGGCCTAACCTAGTATAATTTCCCTGCAAGATCCACTCTCCTGTTGTCAGCTGAAAAGTAAAGGACCACTGCACTTAGGCAATGATGGCATCAAAAGATGGAAGGATTCTGGATCTCTGAAGCATCCAGTGGAAGACTGCATACCAAACACTTGCTTTGGATTGTTACATAAATGAGAATTAAAATTTTATTGTGTTAAGATACTAAAAGTTGGGGGGTTATTGATTAATTAGCTGGCATTTCCTTTACAAACTGAGAGACTTTCTGCAAATTTTCAATTTGATTTAGTCTTACTGTCATATAAATATTATTTTATTGAAGTCAAAGAGTAAATGAAAATAATCTACATTTTGCAAGAAAACCAGGTCTTTATTTTTTTTCAGACTTTGCAAGAATACATTGTTATTCTAGGCATCTACCTGTATTGTTTAATATGAAATTATAGTTTTGGACTTAATGGATTGTATGCAAGGACAAGAAACATAAAGTATGAATAAAGTATCATCTTCTGATCTTTATTTTACTAAAGCCAAAATAAAGCAGCTGCTAAAGTACAGTTAATGAATTTCAAGCATTGCCTGAGAATTAATGATTCCTGTAGATAAGATTATCCTACCTCCTTTGAGAGTTATGGGGAAAACAGTTGCAAGAAAGCCAAATCAATAATTTTACAGCAGTAATGTCCACCATGGATCAATTACTACAGTCAAAGCCATGGTAACCAGTTTACATGACTCACATCCCTCCTCTTTATTTTCCTTTTATTATTCTTCACCATATGGAAAGAAAACTTTTGAAATTGGTTTATCTTAATAATATTGACAGAAGAAACATCTTTCCACATCTAATCAAGAACAACAACGAGGGAGTGGTTATTTGTTAAATGAATCTGAGAACATAATAGACTCACAGAAATCTTCATTTTTACGAGGATGACATTATGTACAATTAAAATCTGTCTTTCTTGGTATGCATATTTCATCCCCTTCACAAGGACACACATATGTAGTGTCCTTGGTATGCAGCTGGTAGAGTAAAACTACAAAGGCACAATTTTCAACTGGGTAACATTTAAATATATTCCAAATAATAAGAACAGATTTAGGGTGGGAGTGGCTATAGCGTGTGACACTCTTTTCTAACAATGCTATTTTCTCGCTTACTTTATTTGTAAAAAATAAAAGTATTATAATTTCTGAAAATAAAACAACTGACCATTTTTAAAAATATTAATCCTATTGATGAAAAACAAAAAAAAAATGAAGAGAAAATGGCATTGCAATAATTCAATGTAATTCTCTTCCTTTTGAAATACAGCATTAATTCGTTAGCTATAATTTGCAAGAATCTAGCAAACAGCACTGATGGTTTCCACACGGAATGTAGGTATATAAAAGTAGTACAATTTTTACTAAAATTGGAACCTCAATTGTATTTATATGCCTTATGTGACACTTGCTTTAACCGTCAGAAGAAATTTGTTGTACTCAGCATGAAAATTCTAATTATAATACTTGTAGGAATTTTATCTAAACATCAGAAATAATTTTCAGAACACCACCATTATCATGGGTTTGAATATGTTGCAAGTATCACTTTTTTAAAAATAGTACCCAAAAGAAGAGGGAGAAAATAAAATGATCTCATTGGTATAAGAAGGATTTTGAGGGATGATCACCAATGGCCTCCTTCCCTTTGGTTCTGTCCCGCTACTAAACTAATGTGATAAAACCATGACCCTTCGACAGGCTGTCTTGCCTTACACAGTCAGGCTGCTGGGCCCACACCACTGAGGAGAAAACCCCCAGTCATTTATATAAGGCACATGAGATAATGCATGACCTCCAGCACCAACTGGGCTTTCAGTGGCTTTCAGAACATTTCTTGTTCTAGGTCAATTCCTACTTCTCCCCTCCACCCTCACCCCCCTACAAGTGACGGTTTCAATGAAATAGAACTCTCCTCAAAACCCATCCAGATCCTACCCTCTCACTCTCAGCACATGATCATGCCTCCTTTTTAGGGAAAATTAGGGCAAGGTGGTCAGCTCACTGAATTTCTTGACTTACTTCTGTTCCCCTCACCACCTAGAGATTCAATGACTATGCTTCTGCCTCTCCTTCTTTCCAATCTGAGAGAATGAAATGTTCTTCCTTCTGTTTAAAGCCAACCCCTCCACTTTGACTCTTTATCTGATCACCTGAATCCTCAGTAATTTTCTCCATCAATGATTCTTATGTCCTCCAACAGCTGTAACTTCTTTTCTATTAAATTTTTACCTTAGTGTTTAGCTCATCTCTCCTATTCTGGTGGAGGGATAAAAAAAAGCTTCACAGAATTCAACCCTTCCTTTGACTTTTCAGCAACTGTAGCATCTTATTTTCTTATTTCTCTCCTCAAACTAATTTTGTTCTGAACATATTCTATTTACTCCTTCAGACCCACTCCCCACACTTTTCTACTCTCCTCTGTTCCCTGGGATACTGGCCTATATGACTACATTAATGGGTTTACTTGCTGCTTTTCTTCCAGTTGGGTTTGGCCAATAGGAAGCACTATAGGAGATATAAGGAAGGAAGGAGAGTGAGGATCAGGGTTTTATCCCAGCCCCTCTTTGAGGTGTCTCCATGGACTGGCTAATTCCTTGACTAAAGGCCACAACTCATGTCAGGCAGCCTTCTTGATAGAGTTTCTCTCTCTGCCTCTATCTTTCTCTTCAACTCTTCTCTTTTTCTTTCTCCTTCTCCCTCTCTTTCTTATCCTCCTCTCTATCCCCCTCTCTCTCCTTTTTTTAAAAAATCTCTTTAAGCCAATGGATGGTAATGGCATGTTTTAACTAGTCCATGGGCAGCACTATTCCTTATGTAGAGAAACCATAGGGTTGCCCACACTTTATATATAAGCCTTTTATTTAGCCTTCCTCAAATTATCCAATAAGAGTCTTCCATTTGTCTCCTGCTGAGTCAGAGTCTGACACAATTTTCTTGAAAGAATAGTTTATGTAGATACTACTTACACACTTCCTATTCAGCATCAACCCACATAACTTAGTTTTTGTCCCACCATCCCTACACTAAACTATTTTCTTTCCCTCTGCAAATTATTATTGATCCCCACAGAGATAAATCCAGTGGTTATCATTTAGTCCATACTCTACTGGACATTTTTTCTACATTTTACACTGTTGGTTTCTCCATTCGTTTTTTTTTTCTTTCCTTTTTTTACATTAAAATTTATTGGGGTGACAATGTTTAGTAAAATTACATAGGTTTTAAGTGTACAACTCTATAATACATCATCTATATATCACATTGTGTGTTCACCACCCAGAGTCAGTCGTCCCTCCATCACCATATGACTCCCTTTACCCTCGTCTACTCTACTACCCCACCTCTCCATTCTTCTAGTAAGTCTCTTAGCATTTATGATAGATACTCTTTTTATATCACATTCATGTGTTCTTCTTTCAATAATCCTTCAAACACTAGTGCTCCCCATAGTTCTGTCCTTGGCCCAATGCTCTTTTAACATTATATACTTTTCCTAAGTGAAGTCCTGCTCTCTCAAGACATTTAGCATATCCAACTCAGTCCAAACCTAGTTATCCACTTGTTACACACAACAATCTGTATATTCCAAAGACAATACTAAAATCATTATCCTTATATTCTGTGCTTATTATACTCAGAATTGCTCCGACTTCCATTTTCCTCTAGGCTAATGGTTCCATTTATGCAATCAGAAGTCTGAGTCATCCTAGACGCCTCTCTCTTCCCCACTCCCCACTATATCAGCTTCCAGTCACGATTCATTAAAATTACCATTCATACTTCCAACAAAGAGAAATATCTAAAGTGAAAATCTGACCATGCCATCCTACTGCTTAAGATCCTTTAATGGCTCTAGTTTGAGCTCTCTCAAGGCACACAGGTGGCTTTCTTCCTGCCCTGTCCCTACATACATCATCAGCAGTTGTAACTATCACGCCTCGTGCTTTATGTGTTATTAATATCAAATTGCTTATAGTTTCTATTTCATTCAAGTCATAATATTTTATGCCTCCATGACTTTTGAAATTTGACTGTCTTCCCAAAATGCTCTTGACCATGTTGTTTGATTGTATCCTTGGTGTTTTAGCCTGAGAACCATTCTTTTCCAGGAAGCCCCTCCTCTAGTGGCATTATACCATCCCCACTATCCTCCTGCTTGTAAGTGTCCACACTTGGGCTTCCAGAACATTTCAGAATCTCTCACAGAATGTACATTGAAATTATCTGTTAGCATCTCTCTCTACCTCATTAAACGTAAAGTGTTCTAAGGCAGGAAACATGATTTGGTCATCTTTTAACAACTGCATAACACAGTTACCTAAATTAAAGCAAATATTCAACATCAATTTTTTATACTTAAAAGTAAATAATGATAATAAGTCTCTTTTTACTCCTTCACCACAATGCCATTATTTAGAAAATGGATATCAAAACATTTTGAATATCCATGAAAAAAATTAGTACTCTGATATAAGAGGTCAGACAATTATGTTTGTGAACTCATCCTAGAAAAAGTGCTACATACCTCATTGCTGAATATCACTATGGTCACCTTCAAAGCACTCCCCTTGGGAAACTATGCATCAACACCAGCACCTAGTCCACCCTCCAAAGCAATTTTGGAACTCTTTTTCTGGAATGGCCATCAGAGCTGTTGTCGTATTACCCTTGATGTTCTGAATGTCACCAAAATGTCTTCCATTCAATATTTCCTTTATCTTCGGGTAAAGAAAGAAGTCATCGGGGGCCAGATCAGGTGAGTAGGGAGGGTGTTCCAATACAGTTATTTGTTTATTGGCTAAAACCTCCCTCACAGACAAGTGCTCTTCGAGCTGGTATATTGTCCTGATGCAAGAGCCATGAATTGGTGAAAAGTTCAGATCATCTAACTTTTTCACACAGCCTTTCAGCACATCCAAATAGTAAACGTGGTTAACTGTTTGTCCAGTTGTTACAAATTCAGAATGAATAATCCCTCTGATATCAGAAAAAAGGTTAGCAACATCGTTGTACCAAGTTCACGAACTTAACTGCATACCTTGTATTATAGGACAGTTTTTCCAAGCCATGAACATCATATTATATGCAGCAGCCATATACCAGTATAAGGTCCTATACTCTGCATTCAGTTGAAATCAAAACAAGTGCAGACAAGTTCCTGTGGCAGGCCAGACTGGATTTATATGCCTTTAAACCAAGGAACATGTCATATTAACATGTGTTAGAGCTGATATCCAATCCCTATACCTGTGACCCTACTAGAAGTCTTATAGGAAACAAAGCTTAATGATGTTCAGTTTGGAAAGTGGGAGAAAGATTTTTGTAGCATGAGAACTTGTAGGGTCCACAGGAATATTTGATATAATCAAATCAATGTTGATGATATAAAGAGGTGACAAATATGATGGAACTGCAGCTGTAGTTAGGAAATGACTTAGGTTGGCTCAGGAATGATAGTGACCCTGGTAATAGTACAGAGTGGTCAGCAGAGAACAGTGAGGCAAGACTAGTCAGGAGCATGTGAGTTACCCTAGAGATGCTTTGAATTGAAGGGAGAGATGTGATGCCTGAAGTTCTTCAATTTCATTGATACCGTTTTCCTCATGCATTATGTAAAGGAATATGGGCTTGTTATCATTCAGACAAGTATTGCTACTACTACTATCATCATCTGATCATAATAATAATTTAATTAAAAAATAATCATAGCTACTAATTAATTAGTACTTACAACAGTCACTAAGCTATACTATATAACTCCAAGTAAGTATTGTTGCTCACTATTTCTAGAGATACCACTCTGGTCTAAGCAACTGTTATGGGTTGAATTGTGTCCCTCAAAAAACATATGTTGTAATCCTAACCCCTGGTATTTGAGAATGTTTCTCTTCATTTAGAAACAGTCTTTACAGAGGTAATTGAGTTAAAGTGAAGTTATTAGGATGGACTCTAATCCAATATGACTGGTGCCCTTATAAAAGGGAGAAATTTAGACTGAGACAGGCATGGACAGTAGAAAGATGTGAACTCTTTCTTCACATCTGTCTTCCTCCTGTCTTCACAGGACAATGAACTTCTGTTATAAGCCATCCAGTTTTGGGTACTTTGTTAAGACAGCCCTAGCAAACTAATGCAGCCACAACTGACCAGGTTGTTGCAATAGCCTTCTCACTGGTCTCTTATTTTGCATTTCCACATCTTACCCACCCACCCACCCGCCGTGCCATAATCTCTTCTCAATATGGAAGATGGAGGACAGAGTAAAGCCTTTAAAATGTATATCATGTCATCCTATTCTTCAAGCTCCTCATATGGCTTCCTATCTTATTCAGAGCAGAAACCAAAGTCCTTAGAGTGGTCCTGAAGACTTCACATCTGTTGACCTTTTTTAAAAATTAAATTTATTGGGGTGACAATTGTTAGTAAAATTACACAGGTTTCAAGTGTGCATTTCTATAATACATCATCTATGTATTACATTGTGTGCTCACCACCCAGTCAGTTCTCCTTCCATCACCATGTATTTGAGCCCCTTTACGCTCTTCTACCACCCCCTCCCCCCTTACTCTCTGGTAACCACTAAACTTTTGTCTGTGTCTTTGAGCTTTTGTTTCTTTGTGTGTCTTCTTCCTTTGTTGCTTTCAGTTTTATATACCACGTATCAGTTAAATCCTATGGTCCTCGACTTTTTCTGTGTGACTCATTTCGTTCAGATGATAATCTCAAGACCTTATCTCCTACTAGCCTCTTCTTTAATCACCACAGTCCAGCTTCACTGGCCCTGAAGCATGCTAAGAAAACTCCTGTTTCAGGGCCTTTGCCCTTGCTGTTTCCTTTATTTCTACCCCTTAGATATCCATAACCCTTGCTCCTTCATCTTTTTTAGGTCTTTTTCAAGTGTCCCTTTTTTGATGAAGTCTTATTATCCTATATACAATTGCAACCTTCTGCAAATGCTCTAATCCCTTTCCCTGATTCATTTTCATCCACAATAATCACCATCTAATATACTACATATTTTATTTATTTGTTCATTTCCCAACATGAATGCAATCTCACAAAGACTTGATATTAATTCATTTTCTTCACTGATGTATTCTGAGTGCCTTGAACATACAGAATGGCACATGAAAAATGCATAAGATGTATCTGTTGAGTGAATAAGTAGATTATCTCTAGTACTTAGAGATAGCACAAAGTAGTGGAATGAATACTGACTGCCACTGAACTTAGAATGCCTGGGTTCTGAACCCCATTGAATCACTTGGCCTCTGAATCTCTTTATTTATCTATGAGAATGAGGAGAATAAAATCCATTCTATCTACTTCACAATGTTGTACTAAGGATCAAATTAGATGTTGCATATAAAAGTACATCTGAAATCTGTACAGTGTTATATAAATATGAGCTATTATTAAAATAGATCTATTCAGTTTTATAGAATGAAAGTGATTCTGTATATTAAAAGGTAAGTAAGACATCAGCAAAATGGCGGCATGAGGTGAGCCTCTGAAAATCTCCCCATGAATTTACAACAAATTGAAAACTATAACTCCACAAAGGACTCCCTGCACAGCAGACAGGCAAGATGAAGAGACTCACTATTGAATTCACCTAAAGGTGGGCAAATTGCACAACCAGGGTTGGAGGGAAGGGAGAAGTGCTGAGACAGGGCCGTGTGAGCACAGGACGCAGGCCTAGCTCAGTGCTCCAGGCTCGCTGCATCCTGGAACTACCACAGCTGTGGGAGAGGGAAGAACTCGGACTGCTAGGGCTCTGTTTATGGCCCACAGGGCTGAGGATACAGCATATAACAAGGCTGAACCCAACACTCATGGCAGAGACCTAAGGCTGCTGCAGAGAATGGAAGCCTTAGGCACTGAGACTAGCTGTCCCTTCCCTACCCTCCGAGAGCTCACCCTGTCCCCAGCTGCCCAGTGCTAGAAGCGGAAGAGTAGCAGTGTCAGATCAAAAGAACAGACTATTTGTAGTTCTGAGAACTGTGGTCTGCTGACACAGATTCGTAGCCCAACTAGTTCCAGCAAAGGGGAGAGAGCCATGGAAGCAGGACTGGCTGTGGTGGTGGTCGTTGCCATTGCTCTGGGCCACTTCTCATAACTCACCCCACCCCTGTCTCCACCTATCTGTGCAGATCCCTGCAGGAGTACAGAACTGCTGAAACACACAGGCTCCGAATATGGTGAGGAAGAGCGTTGGAACTTCAAAGTTCTCCACATCCTCACATGGATGCAGCACCTATGACTGAGGCAAACTGTTAACAGAGGAGAAGCCCGCCTTCCAGGGAATCCCCCATTATGTGAGAAGTTGACTAGTGCAGAGAAAACATAACACTACAGTGTGAGAGAGAAAAAAGGGCTGCAGTCGGAGAGAAAATAAAACATTCTACCAACACGTACTGGGAAACAAAAGAAAGACTATTTCCTATCAACTTGTTGCATAACCCACTCCTGTAGATGTCTAGGAAGAGAAATAATAAATCATTAATTGCCATGAATAACCAAGGCAACAAGACAGCTCAGAAAGAAAGTGAAAAGTCTCCAGAAAATGAGCTTAAAGATATGGAAATATGTGACTTAAATGACAGAGAATTCAAGATTGCAGTTCTGAAAAAACTCAACGAGATGCAAGAAAATACAGAAAGGCAGTTAATGAACTCAGAAACACAATCAAAGAACAACATGAGCATTTTACGAAAGAGATTGAAATTTTAAAAAAGAACCAAATAGAATTTCTGGAGATTAAGAACTCAATAGAAGAAATTAAGAATGAAATAGCCAGCTTAGGTAGTAGAGTTGACCAGATGGAGGAAAGAATCAGTGACATCGAAGATAGAAACCTGGAAATGACATGGATGGAAGAAGAAAGAGACTTGAGACTTAAAAGAAATGAAAGAACTCTACAAGAACTTTCTGACTCCATCAGAAAGAGCAATATAAGAATAATGGGCATACCAGAAGGAGAAGAAAGAGAGTAGGGAACAGAGAATATATTCAAACAAATTGTTGATGAGAACTTCCCAACCTTGTGGACAGAACTGGATCCTCGAATCCAAGAAACAAATAGAACACCTAACTACCTCAACCCCAACAGGCCTTCTCTAAGGCACATTGTATTGAAGCTGTCAAAAATCAACGACAAAGAAAGAATCCTTAAGGCAGCCAGGGAAAGAAGACAGTAACCTACAAAGGAAAGCCCATTAGATTATCATCATATTTTTCAGCAGAAACTCTACAAGCCAGGAGGGAGTGGAACCAAATATTCAAACTATTGAAAGAGAGAAATTATGAGCCAAGAATAATATACCCAGCAAAGATAACCTTTAGATATGAAGGAGGAATAAAGACCTTTCCAGATATACAGAAGCTGAGAGAATTTTCTAATATACAACCTGCACTACAAGATATACTAAAGGAGGCTATACGACCACCATCAACAGGAACAATTCATGGCAACCAAAACATAAAAGAGGGGAGAGTAAAGCCTGAAACGGAATATGGGAATGGAGAAAGTAAGCATGCTGAAGAAAATGGAATACTCTAACTATCAAACTTTCTTTTACATAAACTTAATGGTAACCACACACACAAAAATCCAGAACTGAAATACACTGCAATAAAAGAAGAAACTGAGGAGAAAATCATAGAATACCACCACACAGAAATAACAGACAACAACAAAAAGGCAAAGAAACAGTGGAGACACAGTCTTAACAGAAAACTAAGATACAATGATAGGAAATTCTCACGTATCAATAATCACCCTAAATGTAAATGGATTGAACTCAGCAATAAAGGGACAGAGTAGCAGATTGGATCAAAAAACTAAACCCAACAATATGCTGTCTCCAAGAGACACATCTCAGCTACAAGGACAAGCATAGACTCAAAGTAAAAGGGTAGAAATTGACACTCCAAGCAAATGGTACCCAGAGAAAGGCAGGTGTAGCTATATTGATATCAGATGAAACAGAATTCAGGGTGAAAAATGTAACAAGAGACAAAGATGGACATTTCATAATGGTAAAGGGGACTATACAACAAGAAGACGTAACAGTCATCAATATTTATGCCCCAAACAGGGAGAACCAAAATATACGAAGCAACTATTAACAGAACTAAAGGGAGAAATTGACCGAACACAATTATACTAGGGGACATAAATACATCATTGACAACTATGGATAGATCATCCAAACATAAAATAAATAATGAAATAGCAGCCCTAAATGACACATTAG
Organism: Rhinolophus sinicus; assembly: GCF_036562045.2. Taxonomy (NCBI): domain Eukaryota; kingdom Metazoa; phylum Chordata; class Mammalia; order Chiroptera; family Rhinolophidae; genus Rhinolophus; species Rhinolophus sinicus. The sequence goes on along the minus strand of NC_133753.1, from coordinate 32,807,134 downwards.
ATGAAACGGACATAATTGACATTTATAGAGCACTTCATCCTAAAACATCAGACTATAAACTTTTTTCTAGGGTACATGGAACATTCTCAAGGATAGACCATATATTGGGACATAAAACTAGCCTCAGCAAATTTAAGAAGATGAAATCATACCAAGCATATTCTCTGATCACAAGGCTTTGAAATTGGATATCAACTGCAAAAAGAAAGTAGGAAAAATCACAAATACATGGAGATTAAACAACATACTTTTAAAGAACGACCTAGTCAAATAAGAAATTAGAGGAAAGATCAAAAGATACACAGGAACAAATGAGAATGAAAATACATCCTACAAAAATTTTGGGGATGCAGCAAAAGCAGTTTTAAGAGGGAAATGTATATCATTACGGGCCTATCTCAAGAAACAAGAAAATTCCTAAATAAATAACCTCACATTACACCTTAAAGAACTAGAAAAAGAACAAATGAAACCCAAGTTCAACAGAAGAAAGGAAATAATAAAAATCAGAGCAGAACTAAATGACATAGAGAACAAAATTGTAATAGAAAAAATTAATGTGACAAAAAGCTTGTTCTTTGAAAAGATTAACAAAATTGACAAACCCTTGGCTAGGCTCACTAAGATAAAAACAGAAGACACTCATAAACAAAATCAGAAATTAAAAAGGGGAAGTTATAACGGATGCCACAGAAATACAAAGGATCATCCAAGAATACTATGAAGGACTATATGCCACCAAATTCAATAACCTAGAAGAAATTGACAAGTTCTCACAAACATATACCCTTCCTAGGATGAACCATGAAGTATTGTAAAATCTAAACAGACCGATCACCAGTAACGAAACTGAATCAGTCATCGAAAACCTTCCCAAAAGCAAAAGTCCGGGACCAGATGGCTTCACTGGTGAATTCTACCAAACCTTCAAAGAGGATCTAATACCAAACGTGCTCAAACTCTTCCAAAAAATTTAAGAAGAGACAGTACTCCCTAACTCATTTTATGAGGCCAACATTACCTTCATACCAAAACCTGGTAAGGACAACACAAAAAAGAGAACTACAGACCAATATCTCTGATGAATACAGATGCAAAAATCCTAAACAAAATTCTAGCAAATCGAATGCAACAATGCATTAAAAAGATTATTCATCACGACCAAGTGGGGTTCATCCCAGGGACACAAGGATGGTTCAACATCTGCAAATCCATCAATGTGATACATCACATAAACAAAATAAAGGACAAAAATCATATGATTATATCAATTGATGCAGAAAAAGCATTTGACAAGATACAACATCCATTTATGATTAAAACACTTAATAAAATAGGTATAGAAGGAAAATACCTTAACATAATAAAAGCCATATATGACAAACCCTCAGCTAATCTCATAATTAATGGTGAAAAACTGAAGCCCTTTGCTCTACGTTCAGGAACACGATAGGGCTGTCCCCTATCACCTCTGCTTTTCAACATAGTGTTGGAGGCCTCGCCAGAGCAATCAGGCAAGAGAAAGAAATAAAAGGCAATCAAAGTGGGAGTGAAGAAGTTTAATTGTCACTCTTTGCAGATGACATGATTCTATATATAGAAAACCCTAAAGACTGCACCAAAAAGCATTAGAAACAATCAACGAATATAGTAAAGTTGCCAGCTACAAAATCAACATACAAAAGTCCATTGCATTCCTATATACAAACAATCAAATATAAAAAAAATAATAATAATAATAATAATAATTCCTTTTGCAATTGCAGCAAAAAGAATAAAATACCTAGGAATAAACTTAACCAAGGAAGTGAAAGATCTATACGCTGAAAACTATAAGATATTTTTAAAAGAAATTGAAAAAGATGCAAAGAAATGGAAAGAGATTCTGTGCTCATGGACTGGAAAAATCAACATAGTTAAAATAGCCATATTACCCAAAGCAATATACAGATTTAATGCAATCCCCATCAAAATCCCAATGGCATTTTTTAAAAGAAATAGAAAAAAATATCATCAGATTTGTTTGGAGCCACAAAAGACCCAGAAGAGCCAAAGCAATCTTAAGAATAAAGAACAATGCTGGAGGTATCACACTCCCTGACTTTAGCTTGTACTACAGGGCAACAATAATCTAAACACAATGGTATTGGCAGAAAAACAGACACATAGATCAATGGAATAGAATTGAGAACCCAGAAATAAAACCACATAATATGGACAGAGAATTTTTGACAAAGAAGCAAAACACATACAATGGAGAAAACACAGCCTCTTCAATAAATGGTGCTGGGAGCATTGGAAAGCCACATGCAAAAGAATGGAACTGGACTGCTGTCTGTCACCATGTTCCAAAATTAATTCAAAATGGATCAAAGACTTAAGCATAAGATCTGAAACAATAAACTGCATAGAAGGAAACATAGGTACTTAACTTATGGACCGTGGGTTCAAAGAGCATTTTATGAATTTGACTCCAAAGGCAAGGGAAGTAAAAGCTAAAACAAATGAATGAGACGATATCAAACTTAAAAGCTTCTGCACAGCAAAAGAAACCATTGACAAAATAAAGAAGCAACCAACTGAATGGGAGAAGATTTTTGCAAACAGTTCCTCCAATAAGGGGCTAATATCCAAAATATACAAGGAACTCATGCAACTCAACAACAAAAAAACAAACAACCCAATTGAAAAATGGGCAGAGGACCTGAAGAGACATTTCTCCAAAGAGGACATACAAATGGCAAATAGACATATGAAAAAATGCTCAACATCACTAATCATCAGAGAAATGCAAATAAAACCACAATGAGATATCACCTCACCCCAGTCAGAATGGCTATCATCAACAAGACAAATAGTAACAAGTGTTGGAGAGGCTGTGGAGAAAAAGGAACCCTCATACACTGTTGGTGGGAATGCAGACTGGTGCAGCCGTTATGGAAGGCAGTGTGGAGGTTCCTCAAAAAATTACGAATAGAATTACCATATGACCCAGCAATCCCTCTCCTGGGTATCTACCCAAAAAATCTGAAAACATTTATCCATAAAGACACGTGTGCTCCAATGTTCATTGCAGCTTTATTTACGGTGGCCAAGACATGGAAACAACCAAAATGTCCTTCGATAGATGAATGGATAAAGAAGTTGTGGTATATATACACAATGGAATACTATTCAGCGGTAAGAAAAGATGAAATAGGACCATTTGTGACAACGTGGATGGATCTTGAGATTATAATGCTAAGCGAAATAAGTCAGACAGAAAAAGCAGAGAACTGTGATTTCACTGATATGTGGTATATAAACAAAAACAACAAAAGAACAAGACAAACAAATGAGAAATAAAAACTCATAGACACAGACAATAGTTTAGTGGTTACCAGAGGGTAAAGGGGGCGGGGGGGGGCGGTAGATGAGAGTAAAGAGGATCAAATATCTGGTGATGGAAGGAGAACTGACTTTGGGTGGTGAACACACAATGGGGTTTATAGATGATGTAATACAGAATTGTACGCTTGAAATCTGTGTAACTTTGCTGATGGTTGTCACCCCAGTGAACTTTAATTAAAAAAAAAAAAGAGGTAAGTAATAAAAAACTGACATTCTTAATTGTTAAGAAGTTAGGCTTCCTGAAAATAGGTATTCAAAAAAAAAAAAAGGAAAGGAAAAGAATCCCCTTCAAGCACCACTTAAAAACATTTTAAAAGTGGGAGCTGCAAAATGCGGTTTATTAACAGCTATTACTTGCTAAAAGTTACTGAACATATTTGCATACATAGCAAAATACTTAAAGAACCCAGGACATTTAAATTTTCTTGGTGCCACCAAGAGCTCCTTATGAGTGAATGAGACTCAGCATTGTTGCCTAAATGTGTATCACTTCATAAAAAAGAGAAAACATTTTAAAATACAGCAGGTCCTCAAATAATGTTGTTTCATTATAATGTTGATGAGATGCCACAGGGATTTAACTCTGCTTATATCAATTAACCTATGGTAAAACTGCTTTCTTTATGTGTTGTTTCACTTAAAGTCGCAGAACCTATTGATAATATTCAGTGAGGACTTACTGTATCATACTGTGGTTTCTTTAATTTCCCTTGTCCACCATGACTTACCTATATACTAATATACTCCTGCCAAGAAAGTATTCCACGGACAATGCGTACTTTGTGTTCATCTCCCTATCAGATCTTACAGTCATACTTAGGACATCTGGCATCAACTATACATTCGTCAAACAGTTAAACAGGAAGCACTTCTGTAGTGTCTATTGGGAGTGAGACACTGCACCTGATGGAAGAAGTGATGATGAATAAAACAGGGTCTCTCTCGTATAGTAGTTTGCAATCTAGTTAGGAATGTATAGCCATATAGGACCTCAACACAAATCGAACTATTTAATGAAAGGAAATCTCATACAAAAAGCGCATTGTGAAAGAGGGAAACTGGCTGAGAAGTGCTGGAAGTTTTTATAGATGGTGCTATTTTAGTTGGGTCTTAAAGGACTTCCACAGGATGAGATGTGGGGAGGATGTAAGGGCATGCCAGGTAGAGGGAGTAACTTGACCAGGTGCAATAAAAAAGGTTCAAGAAGAATTGACAGATTTGTGGTAACTTTATCTGTAAGCAGGTCTTAAGGGGCAATGTAGATATTTAGGGGTCACCCCTAATCTGTGAGAATTAATAATGTCCATAGTAAAACAAATTATACTGCAGTGCCATAGTTCAAGACAGTTGGTATACAGCACTTCTTAACTGAGTCAGAAGAAGTCTTCAATCTCTTGTGAGGTCACACACTTTTTTGAGAATCTGATAAAACTTATAAAACCTCCCTCAAGAGTACACATTATCCAAGACATGAAACAATTTTAATCTTATTTCAAAAGTTAATAGATTTCATTGAAGATTGCATGTGAACCTCAGGCTTAGAACCTCTAGTCTAAACGACAAGACTATTTATGTGGAGGTTTTTTGTTTTTTGTTTTGTTTTGTTTTTCTTTTTGGCCAGGGCATATAGTAGTTCTTAGAGAAAATGTTCTGAGGGTAGTGCTAAAGTAACACTTAAATCATTTGAAAAACAAGAGATTATTTGTCAGTGTGGTGGAGAATGTCTAAATTACTGTCTACTGAATGTCAACATTTGCCATCTTCACAGAAAACTTGACAGGGAGTTCTGTGACCCAATGAAACTGTAAATCCCAAAGGCCCACGAGCTGCAGTCACGGTACTCTTGTGCAGATAGAAAGACTTGTATGAGAAAGTTCTGCACAGACATTTCAAGTGGACAAAGATTTATGTTCCTATGGACCCAGGGCATGGGATTGGAGAGTTCCTTTTTGTCACATAAACCTTCAGGGAGCTTACTGAAGGGAGAGTCTGCTGCTTAGCTCAAGGATTGCCCATAGAATGTTATCTTTGATTTACAACAGCAGTTTAATGGCTTTTTATAGGTAGGCCACAAACATAGAACATAATCAAATGCAAACTTTTTAGGGAAAAAAAGGTGTTTTAGAGGGGTGGGGTGGGAATGTTTTAACATCTGAATTAGCAATCTTAAGAATCCTTTCTGTTTATAGACAAACAGACCATATAAATAGTAAAGCTACTTTTCCATTCCTAACAGATTATACATTTAAACAAGTGTGAGTTCTGCTTAAACCAATAGGAGAAAAAAGAAGATCAAGGAGAGTCAGTATGTGATAGATTCATTACACGGAGTAAGATATCAATGTATTTTTTGAACAACCACGTGGCCACAATATACACAAGATGTGTATACAGGCATTTGTCAGGATGTATTTGACTGCACAAAGACATACATTTGTCATTATGCTCCATCTGTCCACTGTCCATCCTTGGTGTGCGTTTGTCTTACCTAATCTCATAAATTCAGTAACAATGACCATCATATATCTCTTGCCTGGGTGTTCAGAGTACATGTTCTAGCTACTATTTAATCTATTGCTCTCCTCTTGCTCACCATCCTCTTATCCCCTTTGTTCCCTTGCTGATCTTCTAACATTACACCTGAGTTTCCCCCTTGCTTTCATCCAATCCTGAAAAAGCCTTCCTGGCCTGTGAAGGTAGTCCAGAGAAGAACTTGACATTTAAGACATGTAACCCCCAAAAGACAACATTCCTATGTTTCAAACTCATTATGATTTTTCTTCCTTTATTTTCATTAAGCTTTATTTTCATCATGCTATTCATATATTTTTGCAAGCTATGCATAAAACCAAAGATATTTAAAATGGAGGTAGAAATGAAAGTTAGCCAATTCTACATTGCACAACTGACTGTTGAGTGTCAAGGAATAAGTTCTGGATAACAGCAAGAATGGAATTAATATCCAGTAACATGTAAAGCCTTCCCCTTGTCTCTTTAGAGCAATACAGACTGATGAGCTCTGTGCAGCAATTTAAAACAAAGAACTCATGGGAAGCTTTTAATAGTCTCATTTCTGGCTTCCATTACCTACTTATCCAAACTTAATCTGCTCATTTCCAGACATGTTTTATTTTTAAGTAGAAGTCACTTAAACATATGCCTTGATTTCTTTGAGTACAAAAAAAGAAGAAAAATGTTTCTAAATGCAAAAGATACCCCTCTCACAATTTAAGGGCAAACATCATAATCTTAAACTCTATCAATTGCTAGGTGAAGAAGGTTTATAGTGGAATATTCTCAGTGAAACAAGTGTACTGATAGATGAAGAGGTTTGCACCTATTCCTTAAGAACTTGTCTAAGGAACTTAATGCTTCGGATGTAGAAGAAGAAACGTCTGTTTGTATTTTCACATGAGATGATGATTGACAATACAAGAAGCTGCTCTATCAATAGGCTAGACTAGGATGGGTGAAGAGCTTTCAGGGAAAGCTCATGATAGTGCATCGAAGTGACCTTCTGACTCTAGTATAGGCTGCCTGTAGTTAGAGACCTACTAACACACCATGGCTCATTCTTTTAATGAACTGAACATGCCAAGCTAACTTTCAGTTAAAATTAAGATTGGGTTATCCAGATTTCAAATAGTAAAGCTTTTGCATCTGGTATCTTGTAGGACCTGAGTTTCAGTCCTCTCCCACCACCCAATGATAAAGTAAGCCATGGAGAGAAAGAGCAACCCACATGAGTGATAGTTGCAGCTTACTTAGAATGATTTTTAAAAATATTTATTGACAGAGAGAGAAAGAGAGTGAGAAGGAAACTTTTGGCTAATAAAATTTGATATTATTTTCTATAAATTTCATTATGTGTCTAATACTTCTTCCTTACCAATACACAGTAATACAATTTTGTTTTCTGCTTTTATTTTACAATAGTGTCTACATCTGTATTTTTTTAATTAAAGTTTATTGGGGTGACAATTGCTAGTAAAGTTACATCGGTTTCAGGTGTATAATTATTTAGTACATCATCTATATTGGATAAAGAAGATGTGGTATATATACACAATGGAATACTATTATGCTGTAAAAAAAAATGAAATAGTGCCATTTGTGACAACATGGATGGATCTTGAGAGTATTATACATTTGTATGTTAATACATACCTGTGGGGGCAAAAAAGAGCATTGGTGGTTTAAATTAAAAGCACTGTAAATTGTTAGTTCTGCAAAAATCATCTGTGACTTTTCTCTAGCTAAAGACAGCTTAGTATAAGAAAAGACCTCTGGCCTCAAAGGGAGACCCTAGGTTTAAATTCCATCTCTGCTGTTTATCAACGTTGCAACCTTTGGAATCCACTTAGCTTCAATGAAGCTCAGTTTTCAGGATTACACAATGGAATGGTAGTATCTTCCTGAAGAGCCTGGAAGGATTAAATGAAATATCATCTGGAAACTGGTGGCAGAAAAAGCATACACCCTATTTTAGAAGCTTTAGGAGCTTTGGAAGCTCATGTCATAAGTAGCAAAAGAGTACAAGTTACCCTACAATATGCGATTTAACTAATTTCAGATTTTTTGAAAGATCTTTGTTTCTTGTAGGTTTTATTATCAGACTTCAATGAAAATAAGTTAACATAATTATATTTTAATAATTAAAACCCTAAATAAAGGGCATAAAATAATTCAATTAAATTTTCATCAAAACTGAAAGCAGGAACTCTTAAAAGATTTTAGAGATTGAGTCTATGAGCAAAGGTGACAAGTTCTTGCACAGCAAACACATAATTTTACAGATAAGGGAGATGGGTAGGATACAAAATAAAAAACAAGAATAAGTCACTGCATTTTTTTTCCCTTAGCTATTTGAAAAAGTTGAGTTTGGATACTCTCTTTTAGGGAATTAAAATATCTAGTCTGATTCTCACAAGACAGCCAATCAGATTACAAATACTTGAACTAACAAGTGGTATGTCTTACAGGATTTTCCAAAAAAGCACCCAAATCATAATCATGCAGGGTAGATTCCTGGGTCCCACTTCAGATCAATCAAATCAGAATTTTTAAGGGTGGGCCCCATGGAATTTGAATTTTAACGAATATCCCCAGGCAATGCTGACCTAAAACAGTGGTGTTCAAGTCTAGCTGAACATTGTAATCATTCAGGGAACATAAAAAATAAAAAAGAAAGATATCTATGCCACTGTTATTCAACATAGTGTTGGCAGCCCTCACCAGAGCCATCAGGCAAGAGAAAGAAATAAAAGACATCCAAAATGGGAATAAAGAAGTTAAATTGTCACTTTTGTCAGACGACATGATTCTTTAAATAGAAAACCCTAAAGATTTCCCCAAAAAGCTATTAGAAACAATAAATGAATATAGTAAAGTTGCAGGCTACAAAATCAATGTACAAAAATCCATTGCGTTCCTATATACTAACAATGAAATTTCAGAAAAAGAAATGAAAAAACAATTCATTTTGCAATTGCAACAAAAAGAATAAAATACCTAGGAATAAATTTAACAAAGGATGTGAAGGACCTATACACTGAAAACTATAAAACATTTTTAAAAGAAATTGAAGAAGACACAAAGAAATGGAAAGACATTCCATGTTCATGCGTTGGAAGAATCAACATAGTTAAAATGGCCATATTACCCAAAGCAATATACAGATTTAATGCAATCCCCATCAAAATCCCAATGGCATTTTTTAAAGAAATAGAACAAAAAAAACGTCAGATTTGTATGGAATCACAAAAGACCCTGAGTAGCTAAAGCACTCCTAAGAAAAAAGAATAAGGCTGGAGGTATCACACTCCCTGACTTCAGCTTGTACTACAGAGCAACAATAACTCATAGACACAGATTAACAGTTTAGTGATTACCAGAGAGTAAGGGAGATGGAGGGTGATAGATGAGGGTAAACGGGATCAAATATTTGGTGATGGAAGGAGAACTGACTCTAGGCGGTGAACACACAATGTACACAGGTAATGTATTACAGAATTGTACATTTGAAACCTATGTAACTTTACTAACCATTGTCACCCCCAATAAACTTCAATTAAAAAAAATAATAACAGCATGGTACTGGCAGAAAAACAGACACACAGTCCAATGGAATAGAATTGAAAACCAAGAAATAAACCCACATAAATATGGACAGACAATTTTCGACAAAGGAGCCTAAAACATACAGTGGAGAAAAGAAAGCTTCTTCAATAAATGGTGCTGGGAAAATTGGAAAGCCACATGCAAAAGAATGAAACTAGACTGCCATCTGTCACCATGTACCAAAATTAACTCAAAATGGATCAAAGACCTATCATAAGACCTGAAACAATAAACTGCACAGAAGAAATAATAGGTACTAAACTTATGGACCTTGGGTTCAAAGAGGATTTATGACTTTGACCTCAAAGGCAAGAGAGGTAAAAGCTAAAATCAATGAATGGGACTATATCAAACTAAAAAGCTTCTGCACAGCAAAAGAAACCATCAACAAAACAAAGAGGCAACCAACTGAATGGGAGAAGATATGTGCAGACAATGCCTCCGATAAGGGGCTACCGTGTTTAAGTCAAAATAAGACCTAGCCAGACCACCAGCTCTAATGTGTCTTTTGGAGCAAAAATTAATATAAGGCCCAGTCTTATTTTAATATAATATAAAACCTAGTATAATATAATATAAAATATAGTACCAGGTATAATATAATATAATATAACACTAGGTCTTACATTAATTTTTGCTCCAAAAGATGCATTAGAGCTGATGGTCCAGCTGGGTCTTATTTTCGGGGAAACATGGAAATATTCAAAATATATAAGGAACTCATACAGCTCAATAACAAAAAGACAAACAATCCAATTTAAAAAAATGGGCAGAGGACATGAACAGCAACTTCTCCCAAGAAGACATACAAATGGCCAACAGATATAAGAAAAAATGCTCAACTTCACTAGCTATTAGGGAAATGCAAATCAAAACTGCAAGATATCACCTCACACCAGTTAAAATGGCTATCATCAACAAGACTAATAATAACAAGTGTTGGAGAGGCTGTGAAGGAAAAGGAACCCTCATACATTGTTGGTGAGAATGCAGATTGGTTCAGCCGCTACAGTATGCAGTGTTCAGGTTCCTCAAAAAATTAAGAATAGAATTACCATATGACCCAGCAATCCCTCTCCTGGGTATCTACCCAAAAAATCTGAAAACATTTATCCGTAAAGATATATGTGTTCCGATGTTCACTGCAGTTTTATTTACAGTGGCCAAGACAGGGAAACAACCAAAGTGCCCTTTGATAGATAACTGAATAAAGAAGACGTGGTATATACACACTGGACTACTATTCTGCTATAAGAAAAGGTGAAATACTGCCATTTGCAACAACGTGGATGGATCTTGAATTTATCATGCTAAGCGAAATAAGTCAGACAGAAAAAGTAGAGAACCATATGACTTCATTCATACATGGGATATAAAACTGAAAGGAACAAGACAAACAAAGAAAGAAACAAAAACTCATAGACACAGAGAACAGTTTAGTGGTTACCAGAGGGTAAGAGGAGAGGAGAGATGGTAAAAGTGGGTGAAGGGGGTGAAATATATGGTGATGGAAGGAGAACTGACTCTGGGTGGTGAGCACACAATGTGATATATAGATGATGTGTTATAGAACCGTACACACGAAACCTATGTAATTTTATTAAGCATTATCAACCTAATAAATTTAATGTAAACAAATGCCTTGTCCCAAACCAATTTAAATTAGAATTTCTAGGAGTGAGGCCCAGCATCATACTTTTTTCCCATGTTCCCAGAGTGATTCTAAAGTGCAGCCTGGGTGGAAAACCATTGCTTTAAAGCACTCTAAGATGCCCTGCTGCATCTGCCTAGGTCAAGGTTAGAAATCTGTATCAAAACCTATAGCCAGTCTGCATTCCCACCAACAGTGTATGAGGGTTCCTTTTTCTCCACAGCCTCTCCAATACTTGTTACTATTTGTCTTGTTGATGATAGCCATTCTGACTGGGTTGAGGTGATATCTCATTGTGGTTTTTATTTGCATTGCTCTGATGATTAGTGATGTTGAGCATTTTTTCATATGTCTATTTGCCATTTGTATGTCCTCTTTGGAGAAATGTCTCTTCAGGTCCTCTGCCCATTTTTCAATTGGGTTGTTTGTTTCTTTGTTGTTGAGTTTCATGAATGCCTTGTATATTTTGGATATTAGCTCCATATCGGAGGCAGAGAACCATATGATTTCACTGATATGTGGTATATAAACCAAAAACAACAAAAGAACAAGACAAACAAATGAGAAACAAAAACTCATAGACATAGACAATAGTTTAGTGGTTACCAGAGGGTAAGGGGGGTGGGGGGTGGGAGATGAGGGCAAGGGGGATCAAATATATGGTGATGGAAGGAGAACTGACTCTGGGTGGTGAACACACAATGGGATTTATAGATGATGTAATGCAGAATTGTACACCTGAAATCTATGTAACTTTACTAACAATTGTCACCCCAATAAATTAAAAAACAAAACAAACAAACAAACAAAAACCTATAGCCATCTTTCTGTGCAAACCTCCAGCTGGGCCTTACTGCTGAGGTTAGGATGGTCCTTTAACAGCCACGTTCACTATGTTGCCTATATCCACAGAGAAATCTTTTAGATGTGTTCCACTCAACTCCACCCCCCATCTGAGCAATGTAGTTTCCAGAATGAAACTGATGTTCAAAAGCAGGGTTTTCACTTCACTGTTATCTTTTATTCCACTGCAACTTTTTGTCCCATAGTAGTTGTCAATACATATTTGTTGATTGGACATGGATCTCTGTCTTAGTCGGTTTTGGCTACTATAATAAAAATAGTGGCTTATAAACAACAGAAATTTATTTCTCACGGTTCTGGAAGCTGAAGGGTCCAAGATCAAGGTGCTGGCAGATTAGGTGTCTGGTTCATTGACAGCACCTTCTCTCTGTGCCCTCACATGGCAGAAGGTGGGGAGGAACTCTCTGCTGTTACCACTGAGTTACCTTCCAAAGGCTTCCTCTCCTAATGTTATCACTTTGGGAGCTAACACATAAACATACAAATTGAGGGGACACAAACTTTCGATCTATGGCATCCCTTTGTCTTTAAAAGACTAAAGATAGGAAGCTCTGTGTTCTAATATAAAGCCACAATGGTAGCCCAAGCACCACACAACCTAAAGTGAACTTACAACTTCCAAACCTGCTGACAGTTTTATTTTTCTAAATCTACATAAATAAAATTAAGATATCTGTTTGTCTACTACTATAGTTAGACTAATTTTCACCAAATTTGAAGGGTATATTTGAAATGTATACACACTATGTGTTATACATGAGATTCACATATTGGGGAGCACCACAAAGAGCTAAAGAGCCATCCTCCAGAGGAACTAAGAGGCAATGAAAAACCCTGTGACTGCTACACAGGAAAAATAGGACATATGTAGTAGGACACTGTAGCCACAGCAAACAGTGGTTCAAATATGAGGCCCAAATCAACAGTCACAAGGGCAGATGTTTTGAATGGCAGAGCTCAATCTGCAATGAAATCGTTTCCTCACATGGACAAGTCTATGTGGCTTTGAATGAGCCCATAACAGGCATTTATTCATTTTAACAATGGCTAATGTTTCTCCTGAACATGACTCTAGAAATTTGCCAAATGACACGGGTGTGAAAGGAAAACTCTCTTAGCAAAGAAGAGAAAGCTGGTTGCAGAGTACCCATATGCAGTTAGGAGCTGCCAGTGCAGTCTTTACAATACCAGAGTCAAGAAACAGCCTCAGCCTGGCGTGGAACTGCTAGTTAACACAAGGAATAAAGAATCAAGTTGAGTTTTTGAACTGCCATCCAAAGGTTTCTTTCTATATGAATTTCTGTTTCCTGTATCAGCTTTGGACTCTTCTAACCCCAGGAAACTAAAAAGAAAAGTAAGATTATTGAAGGGTTTCATTAGTAAAGACAATCCTGCTTCGTTAAATATTAACTTACATTTATATAACTATTGATTATTTAAAAATCCTTTTGCTATGACCTCACTTATTTCTCCCAATAATTCATTGAGCTCTGGAGGACATATTTATATAAGGGGAAAAATTAGTAAACTTTCTAAAGACTTGCATTTTGGTTCCAGAATTATACTTTGCCACTTAATATTGAGGTACCTTGGCAGGTTACTTTGCTTATGTAGGACTTGTTTTGTTTTGTTTTTTCATTTATAAAATAGAGACAATTATATGTTCCCTGAAGGACACATAAGATATTGTATTTTAAATAGATTTCTAAACTGTAAGCACTATGAAAGTGTCAGATGCTATAATTATTCCAATTTTAAAGATGTTCAAATTGAGGCATAAGAGGTTAATGTGGTCACTCAAAACAAGAGATAAATGTTACTGTGGTTAAAATATAGATTTTCTAATTCCTTGTCAATAATTTTTTCCATATTATCACAAATAGTCTCAGCATACTGGCAAATGGACTTCCTGACATCAAATCAAGAAAAAAAAATTGAGAACTTATGGTCTGGGATATTAAACACTGACAAAAAGAGCTTTCATATCTTGACTATGTCTTTGGGAAACACGATTTTATATATTCTAAAATAACAAGTAGAAAACTAAATGAAAACTGAGTCCGTTAGCAACTGGCACCAAACTTCACACTATAGTTAGAAACCCTGATTGATCACTCATCAAACTAATCATTCGATGGCCTCGGAGAAAACCTCCTCTGATCTCAAATGGCTAAAACAGCAGGGACTTTCTTTCCACACCATATGCCTATTACTAAGGGCTAGAGAATTAGAATCTTTGGGAAAAAAACACAAGTAAAAATCATAGCTTTCAGAATATCTTCTAATTCAAAGGACTGTTGGGCTGAAAGACTAATGAAGGGAGAAGGAAGGAAATTGAAGTAACAATGGAGATTGTAAAGGTTATGCTCTTCTAAGGAAACATCAGCAGATTTCTGCAAAATAGTTTCTGTCTTCACCTGAAGTCTAGTGGAGGAAGTTCTTTACCACTTGCCTGCCTGTAGGATACTGATATTACACAAGATGCCAACAAGAATGAAGGTCAAATCTTCAGGCTTTTAATACACAAAAGTTATCTTGTTTATCCAATTATCTATCGAAGGACACTTAGGCTGTGTCACACAATGGAATACTACTCTGCCATAAGAAAAGATGAAATAGTGCCATTTGTGACAACATAGATGGATCTTGAGATTATTATGCTAAGTGAAATAAGTCAGACAGAAAAAGTCGAGTCCCATATGATTTCACTGATATGTGGGATATAAAACTGAAAACAACAAAGGAACAAGACAAACAAATGAAGAAACAAAAACTCATAGACACAGACAATAGTTTAGTGGTTACCAGAGGGTAAGGGGGAAAGGGGATGGTAGATGAGGGTAAAAGGGATCAAATATATGGTGATGGAAGGAGAACTGACTCTGGGTGGTGAACACACAATGTGATATACAGATGATGTATTACAGAATTGTACACCTAAAATCTATGTAACTTTACTAACAACTGTCACCCCAATAAACTTTAATTAAAAAAAATAAAGTTATCTTGTGTGGCAAATCAATGCAGTGGCTGGTTATTCCGTATTTCTATGTAGTTCACAAGCCATGAGGTGGAAAATCTCAAAAAGCCATTCGTTTCCCCATCTTAAGACTTGTGTTGTCCCAGACAGAACAGCAGCAACGTTACTTCTCAAGAATAACGTGCCGTCCTCATACTATAAGAGGTTATCATCTAGAATAAGCAACTTTAAAATCAATGTTGAGTTTGACTTTCCATCACAAGCAGTATTTTCTCAGAATATCTACCATTGTATGAAATGTTCAAAAGCACCAAGTTCATCTACTCTCTATAACAAGTATAAATTTAATACCCATACGACATAGGGTTTAAAACTTTCAGAGAACAAATCATACTCATGTATTTTGTTAAGTTTTACTTAAACAATCTGGGGAAGAGATATTTTGGTTAGAGGCAAGAGGCCAGAGAGACTTCCAGGGTAAAGGCGGGATGGAGGTTGAGAATTGATGAGGTGCTGGAGTATTCATCACGGAGGCCCACGAGAACCCAGACTGACTAGATAACAGTAAGTGCTCTGCTGCCCACATGGACCATATGTCCTAGTAAGGGTGTAAGTGCCAGGAACCTCTGGGTAGGGAATGCTGCACACTGGGAACTACTCACAATTCCCACACAGAGCAGCCATTTCCCTGATCACCCTTATGGTTGGAGAGTCTTCATTCATAATCTAAATAACTCAGCTTGTAGCTTAGCCAATCTCTGTGTCTCCTTTCAGTGGGGAGCAGGGGGTCACAAAAGCTGGTCAGAATCTTCTGCACCACCTTGAGGTCAGGCAGTTGCTGCTTTGGCAATGGCTTTCCAACCATACTGTGGATGGGAATTAACTTGGAGTGAACCCATACCCCTTAATACCTGGTATAAATGGTTCAATATGTTAAGTGGGGCCCAGGAATCTGCAACTTGAAAAAGCATCTAAGTGGTTCTCATGTACTTGGCCAATGATCCTCACTTTTTCCCTATGGTCCCCCAAAATGTTCATGGCCCCATGGCATCTCCTTCAGGTTACCTACTATCCTCCAGGTCATTTTGCTTGGAACTCCACTGATAGATATTGGGCAATCTTTTAAAGTGTGAATATAGTATGTGATATGTCACATATCTATTTTACCTTAAAATACGTGTTATATACATATATATGTGTGTGTTATATTTATATATACAAAAGTATTTTATAAATGTTATCCATGTTATAAATGTATATAATGTTATAAATGTTACATATTTTATGCATTTGATACTATACCTACATGTTATAAATCATTCATAAGTACTGTGATTCCATTTGCACTCATTAGGGGAGATACTTACTCTCCCCTCATTATGTATTTAAATGGAGGGACTTCTACTAGGCTAATACTCCTAACATTTTCCTCTGTCTTTCACTGTCTTCTCCCCAGAAAAGGAGTGACCTCTGCTTGGTGAGGTTAGAAGAAGAAAATGAGCCTAGCCACTTTCTCTCCCCTTTAGAAGCTGCCCTTCCTTCAGAGATGAAGCGTTTGGACCTATCTACTGAGGAATGAGTTTATCTGAACAGGCTCTGGGGGAGAGCTGTGGTTACCCAGCCAGACCAGTGCCTGGATGGTAAATCTGCCTGATTGAGGCTTGAAGTACTAGAAAGTTCACTTGATAAAACCCAGTGCCATATCTTCCAATCATCTTTATCAGTAATGATAGTCATATTTTGATTTCTCAATTGGTTCCATATATGGGATCTTGGATCCCTCAAACCTCTACCATGCCCCACAACATAGATGTCAGAGGCAACAGAAGAGTGGGCATTTCTAAGCACTAAAAAGCTAAGTGGAGAATAAAGTATAGGGAGTGGAACAGAGGCAAGACTAAGCATTCTAGGAGGTAGGAGCAAAGTATGAACTCATCAAAGGGAAATTTTACATGACCATTTTCTCATGACCTGGTTCTGTAGATTTTTATAGCATTAGGTTCTCTTCAACAAGTAAAACAATCTAGCTATTTTAATCTTTTCTTAGAGATATTATTTATTTAGGGGATTATAAATCCATGTAATAAAAACTATATTTGGTCCTCTTGCAAATAGGAGACACTCAAGTGTTGATTCACTCACTTGCCAACATTTTTCGAACATTACAGTACAAAATACTACTCTAGGTGCTATGATTACATTATTCACACTCTTTGCCCTCAAGTAGTTTACAATTTGGTGAAAACAATGGACAAATAAATAAATAAAGAAGTCAAGCACTAAGCTCAAGGAGCTACTTTTCTAAGTTTATCAAAGCTTTAATGCAAAAGCATCTCAGGCTCAGGTGACACGGGTTGTCTGCATCCAAGATGCAGGGTGAGGGTCATTTCCACTGTCTGGCCAGTGACAAACCCTCAGAGAACTTCACTGAGCTGTTTTTTGACTGGAGACTTTCTCTAATTCATGAGCTGCTCTTTTTAAATGACAGTTCTCTCTTCCTGTGTTTCTTTTAATTAATAACCCTGTGGAATTTTTTTTCATTAAAAATGAATTTTACCTTTACTATGAAATGTCAAACATGTAAAATGAGTGATTTTTTTTCTTATAGGGAATATTATAAAAAGGAAAGATATTAGTTCACCTTTTCTTTGACAAATTTGACTAGTGGAATGAGCTTGTTGAAGCAATATTTCTTTCTTCCTATACCAGTGGCCTCTCTTTATTACATTCTTTCACAAGCAGATGAATGCATGCAAATAGCATTTTCAAAAAAATTAACTCCTTCAAAGATGCCGTATGTTAAGGGCAGGGGAAATGAAAATTTTATGGAAGCAAAATGTAGTTGTCTTTTACTTCGAAAAGTGCAATTTAAATTTAGCTTGAGGTTCTAAATAAAAGAGTGTACTGAGCTTGTTTTATAAAACTACTAGGTTAATACTAAGCACAGATTGGAAAAGCTCTTTTCCATTTTTTCCAATGCTTCCCCTGAGTGTCTCACATTAAGAGGAACACATTTACCTAATAACTCTGTTTCCATAGACACAGGGGCATGGATAAGAGGATAGTAGTCTAAGAGATAGCAGAGTGCTCAGAGAGCCAACCTTAATAGATATAATTTAGGATGCACTTAGAACCTATAGTTAAAGTGCAAGTTTTAGGTCAAGTTAAATTGGCTAAAGCTAATCTTAGCGCACACAGCAAAACTGAGCGTGGAAGCTTGTTGGTTAACCTAGATTAGTTAGAGAAGTGGCAATCCATGAGCTAAAAGTGCCAAGAACTGGACTTGACATCACAACCTTTGCCTGTTCTCTTAATGGGTATAACTAGCAAATCATTTTATCAAGTGTTAGGGCCCATAGATGAGATTTTACCCCAAAAGGTTATGCTGAATGTGTGGAGTTTGGAAAGAGATGGAGGTAGATATTGCTTTTTGTTAACAGAAGAAAGTAGGCATTTCCTTGGGAAAACTCAGCATTATTCTGCATAAGCGTAGAAGTGTTTATTTCCACAGTTCTCAGCACATTCCATCACTGCATACTGAATTCCTGCCACTACATATTACATTTGGCTTATAAGAGGGTGAGGGTACTAATTGCAAAAGAGGTCTGCCCTAAGTGTCCTGTGAACATTTCCCTTTATTATCATGAGTGACTGACTCCAGTGATACTGAGACTACAGTCTGACTTTTTCTTCCCATTAGAATTTGGGGGGAGGGTCTTGAGTACCAATCCTGCAATGCAACTTATGAAACCCATCTTTGTCACCTAACATTCATGAAAACCTCACATGGGGTAGTCCTATGCACTTAATACTCACAATAACTCCATGAGGTGGGTATTAGACCCCAAAGCCCATGAGGACAGGGAACAAACCTGTTTTATTCACTCCTAGGTATTCTGTTTTTTAAAAAGTACTTGGCATGTAAGAGGCACTCCCATATTTATTGACTACTAATAATCTCATTTTACAGATGTATAAACTGAGGCATAGTGAGTAAATTCATGTATCCAAGATCATACAGAGCTGGATTTCTAGTCCTTACGAAGACAGATCTTGGAACCTTCCATAGGAAAGAGTATAGGTGTTCCTTGACCGTGGGTATAAACAGGATTTCTTTATAGTTCTGAATTAGGTGGATGCTAGGGTCCACTTCTCCTGCCTAGAGTTGGTAAGAGAGAAGGAGCCGTGCATTTGGGACACATTTCCTTTTTTCCCCCTTCAACAAAACTACAACTAAAGAGTCATCTAAATTGAATGCTTAATGTTGAAAAAGAAAAAAATGCAGATGTCTCTTGGAAAATCCCAAATATTGTCATTTCCCCTTACTGTTTTGGGGCAAGTGTTAACCAATTAAATTGCATTTGTTCATAGTAATCCAATGGCAAGTCTAAATTTTTTATCTTTAATTTCCCAAAGAATTTTCTAATTTCTTAAAAATGTAATCTTTGCAAATTCTTATTAAAAATCCATTCAAAATGCTTACAGTGATTTTCAGAATTAAAAAAAAAAAAGGATAAATCAGATACCTCTTTTTCTTCTTTCCTGCTCCTTTCCTCAGTGCTTATTCCCCCATGGGTATTAGGATCTACTACCAGAAAGGGAACAGGCACACATTACTTTCAGTTAATGAACTCTGCAACATCACTACTCAGCACTCAATCAACAGAAGAGGTCTCTGGAGTGCTGAAATGCAAAGAGCAGTTGGATATATGGGAAAACAAACATGTCTCTATCTATCTTTAAGAGCTTAACAGTCAGGGTATGGGGACAGGGCATCTATTCAATACATATAACCCCGCAAACAACATACAATAAATCCCACTTCTGGTGGATGGGACCAGAAGGAGTGTGGAGAAAGGAGAGATCACGTGGAGCTGGAGCAAATGGGGAGGCGAGTGGAAAAGGTGGGGCCAGGCTGATCCTTGAGGAGGAGCTGACGTCATGGGAGAAGGAGACTGGTTTCTTTTATGTAACAGCAATTCAAGTGACACATATCTTTTCCCTCGTAACATATTCTTTTCCGACTTCTCTTCCCCTCTCTCAATCTTGATATTCTTCTGTCCTGTATTTTAAAAATGGGATCTGAATAGCTTTTAAAACAAAAGTCTTTTTATAACTCAGTAAATGAATACCTTTGCCCTTGTTTCCATTTAAAAAACCACTTTTGTTGCTGTATGAATGGTTCCACTTTGTCTTTATTACTGGTCACTTTCATTAGTTTATTTGTTTGATTGTATTTTTGGTGAGCTATTAAATACATCTCTGATCTTTAACCAAACTTAATCAGCTGCATTTTTGACAAACCAGAAAACACCTGAGTATTGAATACTTCTACTGTACAGAACCTAAAACAGAGTAGCAGTTTTCTAAATTGGCCAGGTTTTCGTAAAGAGGATTTGAACAAAATGAGAAAATACTTGGATAATTTGAAGTTCTATGGTATCCATTCTGAATTTATTTCTGGGATATGGATTTTAGAGCATGGAAAATACAGAGGTGCCTGTGCATCCAGAAAGAGACTGATATGTTTATTTTACAAAGTTTGGTCAAAAACTGGAAATTCATGTCTCTTATTCTGTTTGGTAGAGTAAAACTGGTTTACTCTCCAGGCATCAGATACATTTTCATATAATTATATTTGTTGCAAGTCTTTTCTGCTGACAGACTTATCCAGATTGATCTTTAAAGTTCTCTCTCTCTCTTTCTCTCTCTCTCTCCCTCTCCATTGTTTGAGCTTCATTAATGTGGCCAAGCTCCATAGAATTGCTGCTTCACAATTAAAAACACCCGTCTAATGAATGTGCTAAGGAGAATGGCATAGGAACCCAACAGAGATTTTTCAGCTTGGCAAAGCTACCAGAGCTAAATCTACTTTCATATTTTTCTCAGGAGAGCAAATACCCATATTAGGACCTTCCTTGCAAACACTTTGCAGAAGTCAGCAGCAGCTGTGTTAGAATAAAGGGATGAAACCCTGTCAGGCACTTTCTTTGCTCCCTACCTCCCTCCTTCTCCCAACAGCCTACAGAGAAAGTCCTCCTGGTGTGTGATTTGGGTAACCAGCCACCTGGTGACTGACTGCCCAGAGCGAAAATGTTACTATTAACAAGCAGGCAGTCAGCCTCATCTTATGGAGTCATAAATTCAGCAGGCTGGATCCGATCTCTCGTGCTCACTGCATTGGCACAACAGACCCTTCCCCATGTAATAACACATTCTACAATGGCTAAGTAGGTCATTCTACATCCGGGTTTCTGAATTTCCAAGCATTAGGAAACACTATTTTCTCACTCAAGAGGGGGTATGTATTCTTCTGTCACGGGAAACTAACTTTCAAAGGACCTGTGTGACATATTATCATTTAATATGCTGGAATTATGATGCAGTCCACAACCAAATCTAAAGCAGTTGCTAAGGCACCTGTTAAAAGGGGGAAGCAAATTCCTGGACAGGGCCCAATGCCCCGAATTACATCTGTGTGCTGCCGTTAAGGGAAATTGGCTGCTTCTTATGTGCAGAATTAGCAGTTAAGAGTTTTTACTCTGCAATTTCCATTCTGATTGTTAGTTTCCTAAAGGATAGCACCTCTGCTGAACTTTTACAGATGACATCACTCTCTAGAGGATAAAACTGTGGACACAGAACAAACCCCAGTGAAATCAAATGCCAACTTCTAAACATGTTGGGTGAATCAGGTGTAACCTGATTCAGAAAGAAGAGGCAGAAAATGAATGACTTTCTCTGGGAGAAATTACTGTAGTCTCGCTGGGTCATCTGAGTGTCTCCTGCTATTTAGTAGATTGACTTGATTTGATTCCTTTGGGGAAAGATCACTTGATTGGAATGTCCAAATCTATGAAATGCACCTCCTAGCTGGGGGTGGGGGGGTGGGGAGGGAAGGGGGAACATTCCAGGAAGGCAGATGCAATTTTGGTCATAATAGTCAATTATTAAAAATTCAATCTAACCACAGAACAGTCTCTATTTTCTTACTTGCAAAATGTACATAATGCTTTAAAATGCCTTCAATCTATATAAATTGATATGTTTACTAAAACATTTATTTCACTTTTTGGCAATGCTCTGAATTCACAGTAATACTGAATTTAGTGTAAACGTCTTTTTTAAAATTTTTATTAAATGTATTGGGGTGACATTAGTTAGTGAAATTATATAGATTTCAAGTGTATATTTCTATAACAAATCATCTATGTATTACATCGTGTATTCACCACCCAGAGTCAGTGTAAACATCTTGAAACCCTTCCTTTGAATAACCAAATGCTTCTCAAAATATGTCCCAATTGTAAAGTGTTACAAAGCTACTCCTCAGAAGCAGCATGGAAGCCTTCTAAATACATGTCTGTTGAGCTGTAGATTTTCTCAGGTACCGCAGAGGACAGAAAAAGCTGAGTCAGTGGATTCAGCTCAAAAGTGAAGGGAAGAATTCCCTACAATGACAAACTAGATGATCAAATTTAGATGTCTTGGGTGTTGGGGAGGGAGGAACCCTCACAAAAGAATTTTGCCTAAAATATATAGTAAAATACAGGTCCATAAACAAATCATATATATATATATATATATATATATATATATATATATATATATATATGTAATTTTTTTAAACCACAGATAATATCCACTGACTTCTTCTTCCAGAAGAGAGAAGTAAAAAGAGACATAAGAAGTTAGTATGTTAAAAAGTTACATGCATTCCAAATTCAAATCAACACCAAAAGGCATTAGGGAACAAAATACTATATACATTTCAGTCTTAATAGAAATCCTTGTTTTTTAAATCAAAGGGAGTATTTCCTTTAAATGAAGCTGGTGTGATATAGTACCATGTTTTCAGTGGCCCTTTGTCGAACAGTAATTGTTGAGAAGGAAGAAATGGTAGACGCATTGGAAATCAACAGTCTGGCATCCAGCTATGATGCCCCTAGAACGACACAACTGTAAGGCAGGATTCAGCCCTAAAATAAAAACAAATCTAAAGCATTTCACTTGAAAGTGGATTGTTGGATACTTTGAAGATTCCCAGGAAAAATACCTTATAAAACGTCTACCTTCTTATGTTAGATAAATACTCTTCTGTTTACTAAAAGCTTATTCATTTCCTTTTTGTTTACTACAAAAATAGTTATTTTCTTGCAATCAGAATAAACTCTAGTTTTGAAAAGAGGAGCCCACAAACAATAGGCAGTATAATTTACTGTCCAGTATATTGGTAAATTATTCAATCCACTCCCCACTCTGAAACGGGAAATGCTGTCCTTAAATAACTGCTTTGGAGGCATTATTGAAGAGTGAGAAATCTCTGAACCTATGTCCTTGTAACTAAATGTGGAAAAGTTGCTATTCTGTCTGGAAGCAGACCAACAGAGAGATTTAAATAGAAGCAGCTTAAGGGTGCAAAAGACTGCATAATTAGGTGTCTGCTTCATCTAAATGCACACGGCAAACTCCTGGAATTGCTGAAAGTCAGCCTCTTTCTACCACCATCAGTGGAAAGAGAGCCAGCTCAGAGTCGGGAAACCGAGGTCGGAACCTCAGAGCAGCTATCAGCTAGCAGTGGGGCCTTGAGTAAGTCACCTCATCTCTCTTAGTTCACTCCCTACAGTGTTGATTTGAAGCTCAAATGAGAGAATGCCTGTGTTATGTAAACTGCCGGGCAGTAAGCTAAATCAGTTTGGAAGTAGCTGAGTGTGGAGGTTTGACTCATCTACAAACCATAACACGTAAGCAGAGCTATTGCCTGCAGGGCCAGTAGTTCACAGTGAATTTGCTATCCTGGGAAACAATTGAGGTAATGAGAGTTGTAACTACTCTCTGCTCAGATTCAAGTGTGGTGTGCAGATTCTTCCAAGGAAACTGCAAGAAAAAAAGTTTGCTCTTCAAAAATCCTTTAGAATGAGAATAAGGTACTATTTTGGTAATCACAGCCCCTGGCATCCGGGATCTTAATTCACTCAACGGTGATGTCAAAATTGCTGTACTATTCAGAAAGCACTTGATAAGCTGCTGCCTTGTGGCACAGTCTGCAGGTTAGGAACTGCAGCTGGAAGTTCACTCTAATTGTGATTTAACACTAATAAGTAATGGTCATTTTCATAATCCTATTTCATAAGGCTCTTTGCCAAAGTTGTCAAAGGTATCATTTGTTTTTTCTGGAGGACAGTGATTATTCTAGTCAGTGATGATAAAAACTGTGCTGAGCAGTATGTCTGATTCATGTTTCATTCATTCAATGATGTATTCATTCAATTATATAGCAAGCACTAGTCTGGTTATTGGCAATAAAGGGATTACAGAAACTACTTACTTTACAGAGCTTACTGTTTAGCTGAACAAACAAAAACGTAAATAGTACCACAATCAGTGTTATGAGAGAAGTAAGCATAGATATTATGAAATACTTCAGAGTTTTATGGAGACCATGATATCTTTTGTTCCAAGTGTGAAGTGTTTTAGTGATGTCTTTTTAATGGGATACAAAGAATTATGGGTTTGTGGAATGAGTGCGCTCCCATATTTGGTTTAACTGATACATTAGTGTGGGCAGGAGGGGGAAGGAAAGAAAGTAGTGAAGTTGGAGCGCCTATTATCACACTCCTAAACCATTTCTTCGAAGATGCCAGGATTGACTGCTGAAATACATTCAGTCTGCAATACATGTACACCAAACAGGTACTCTAGGCCTGTTTGATAGCCAATTCTAGAATGTTTTCTATCCACAAAAGGTGATTGCTATAGAGGTGGGAAAAAGACATTCTGTGCCTCTGGTGTCACCATGATAAGAACGGTTACTGAGTTTGGAGCCTGTTTTAATGCAAGAGTGGGCCTAAGACACTATGTCTTACTACTGAAACATTAAAATACAGGATTGGTGCTGTGCTTATCCAAAAAATTGCCAGCTGGCTTCAACTGCTTTCTACTTAAAAACAGTACCATCTGTAAGAAAGGATTCTGGCTTTACGGGGTAAGAAGGATTCTACAAGTACCTCTATGGTCTGCTTTTCCCATTTACAATTTGTGTGCATCATTCTTGAGGAAAATTCTTTTAAGTTTAAACAGGAATCTTTTCTTAAATCACTGTAGGAGTGCAAGAATGCTTTGCTTGTATTGATACTCACGAGTTGCCCAGAAGTTCCAAAAATGAATACTGAATGCTAAGGCTGCTACACATCCCCAATAATGCAGACGCATTTCAACTGTTTTGATTTTAGAATATTTCTTAGAGTTATTCTTCACATTTAATTTAAAAGCAAACAAATAAATGGAATTGTTATTGGCTGAATGTTTTTGTCCTTCCCCCTCCCCAAATCTGTATGCCGAAGCCCTAAATTCCACTGTGGCTGTATTTGGAAATGGGGCCTCTAAAGAAGCAATTAAGGTTAAATGAGGTCATCAGGGTGGAGGGACTCATCCAATAGGATTGGTGTCCTTATAAGAAGACACCCATGCTCATGCACAGAGGAAAGGCCAGGTGAGCGACGTGGGAAGGCAACCATCGGCAACCCAAAGAGAGCATTCTCACCAGACATCAACCCTGCCGGCACCTTGATCTTGGACTTCCACCCTCCAGACTGTGAGAAAATAAATTTCTGTTTAATCACCCAGCCTGTGCTATTTTTTTATGGCAGTCCTAGGAGATTAATACAAGGGTTAAATGAATATTGTTGAAGGATCCCAGATTAGCCTGCGTTTGATCTAAGGAGCATAGAAATGTTCAGTAAAAAGAAGTATAAACCAGAAGAAGTACGGGTCTCTGAGGCAACAATGGAGGCATTTCTTTGAGATGACAACTAAAGGACAAGTGTCAGTTTGGCATCACTTTTGATCAATGTCCAATGGGCTCCACTCCATGGCAATAGTCATGTACTAGAAACATTTTCTTTGTTGTACTAGAAATATTTTCTCTGGAGCCATTTGGCTTAGAAATTTTAATTACACCAGCAACAAATTCAACAGAACCATAGAACGAAAAGATGCAACTAATATAATGGATCTAGTTTTTAAAAGGGAAGTCCAGTTTATTACACAATTTTAGCACATACTGACATTGGTCAATCTTAGTAATTTTTATAATTCAAATTTCAGTTATCAATCTTTTTATTTGAGCTTTTGAAATTGGCCATATCATAATCTTAGTTCTCATTCCTAACAAAGAATTGTTCGTAATACCAGTTCATTCTATGCCTGTTTCCTGTTGTCACCCAGGTCTCAGATTTTCTTAATGCTGTATGGAAATATCTGTTATTCTTTTCTTTCTTTCTTCCCTTTTATTATCAACTAGCATCTTTAGTACTCAAAATTGCCACATTTGGTGGTAAATTTGTCAATATTTTTTTCATAACTTTTAATGTAACAGTGCTAACCTCTTAAAAATAACAAAATAAAAAGATGAAAAAAAGTTTTGTTTAATATGAGAAATTTTGTTTTTATATATGAGTATGCTTATACTAAGTGGTGAAGCAGTATAGATTTTAAAAGCATTGGAAAATAGCAGAGTGTATCAGAACACAGTACTATCAGTAAGGCAAAATTTTACCATATTCAGTAACACTGCTTGACAATACTGCAATGTAATACTGCTGTGGCCACACCACATACATTGGCTCATGCTGAGACTGAGAGTCCTGTTCAGGATTCTGAACACAACATATAGCTTAGTGTTTTGGCTCCATTGTTAGTTTTATTCTAAATCATGGTGTGAAAAACATTAGACTCAATCTATGAATCACATGCAAACTTATGCCACACACCTTCCTTCTTCCATATTAAAAATGATCACAGTCAAGTATTGCATTTTACTCATCAAATTCAACACAAGGCTCCTCTACAGGTTAAACAGTAGCAATACAACCAGCATGTGATTCAAAAGACTTGAATTCCAATCCCACCTCTGCCACTAATTAGCTAAACGAACTTAAGCAAATCATGTTACTCCCTGGGTCTCAGTTTTCTCATCTTTAAAGAAAATAAGCTGGACTAGACAAGCTACAAGATGTTTCCTTGCTCTAGAATATTTCTCTGTTTGAAATGAAATTCTAACTCCTGTGTCATCATCACCTCTTGGAATATCTCCCTGTCTTCTCCCCTGGGATGAATTAGATTTATCTCCTCTATGCCCGCTCTGTGCCCTGAGGGTAGCCCTTTCATAGCACATATCTGATTCCATTATGCTTTAATCATCTGACTCTCCCTGGACCACAAGCTGCTGGAGAGCAGGGGCTTGGCCTCTTACCTCCATTCCGCCATAGCTAACGTAGTATGCGCATGATGGATACATGTTGAATATACAGAGGATGCCAAAAAAATATATACACATTTTAAGAATGAAAACAAAACTGTATTAAAATGGTAATAGTCAATATATACTGATAACAAAAGATGAATACAAGTCATGTGTATACATATTTCAGGTAGCCCCAGTATACTGAGCCAGATAATACTTTCTGTGCCACACTCTATCGAAATGTCTCATCAGAAGAAGGACAGAAAATAACAAATAAAACTCCTCACTCACACTATTTAAGCAGTCAATCTGGAGGAAAATATGTTCTTGCTATTTTTAAAGTAAAGGAAATATTCAGAAATAATTAAAAATCCCAGCCATACGTAATGTTGTTATAAGTGCTAATGTTGCATTTATTGTAGCTTTCAAGGAAATGGGATTCTCTGGATAGCCTCTTGGACAAATATACCCATCAAGTTTAAAATACTTCATTCTTTTATTCTCATAAAACATAATGTCTGTAGGTTTCTGCAGACATTATGGAAAAAAGGGTTACAGTTAAATTACCAAGATATCTGCAGATTTGAGGACCTCAGTGAATATATTTCCTATCAACCTTTATAAATGGTACATTGGTCGTCCTTAAGACCACCCCCAGGTTGGATGATTCGCTAGGAGGCTCACAGGATGTTACCATGTGGTCACGGCTTTGACCTACAGTACTACAGCATGAAGATACAAAGCAAACTTAGAAAGGGAAAGGCTACATGGGCAAAGTCCAGGGGAAGTTAAAGGTATAAGTCTCCAAAGGTCCTTTCCCTAGTTCCTCCAGCCCCAAGTTGTGACAACACTTGTAAAATGCTGCCACCAGGGATGGTCACTAGGGATTCAGTGCCTCGTATTTTTATTGGTGGTTGGTCACATAGGTATCCTGTGCCTGGCACATACCAAAATTCCAGACTTCTGGAAGGAAAGTAAATGTTTAGCATAAACCACCTTGTTTGAAAAAATAGTGTAGCCACACTGAGCCACACTTATCCATTAGAGTGGTGGGAAACCCTCTTGAAATTCAAGTTCCCAGAGGCCAGCCAAGGACCCACTTGATAAGCAGGTCTTTCAAAATACAGCAGTCAGGCTTGTTGTGTTGACTCTTTACACAAATGGTAAACATTATTGTATAATAACTAAGCAGAATGACCAGAAATTAACAATTACATTTAAAGTCTGATTAGAATCCTTTCAAATTTAGATTATCACCTGTGCTGGTGTGCTTCTTGCCTTCACAGACCCATACCTGAGAACTGGTCCTTGAGTTAATAGACACCAGTTTGTCATTTTAGGAAATGGTGCCTTAAATTGGCTAAGTAAGTACATACACAAACAAAGTCAGCAAGAGTCAACCTTCCTCTCTTGCTCTCCCAAGACTTTTTTGAATATGTTTAAACTGATCTGAAACTATGAAACTGTGTACTTATTATTGAAAAAAAAATACACCAACCAGGTCTTTTCATCAACTTAGTTCAGTTTCTGATTTTCATACAAAGAATCTTAGTCTCCAGCAGTCATACAAGGAATCTTAATAAAGCTTGTGGAATAGGCCTCATTTCAGAAGAGTTATTTTAAATGAACAAAACAATATACATACTACTGCAAAGGAAACACATTATATTGAAATCTAGTTATCAAAATTTTAAAAAATTAATTCACAAGATAAGTTATCTATGTGCATTGTTGTTAATGTAATAACATCACCTAGCAGCAGGTCTAATAACTACCATAATTACTAGGTAGTGATGAGTGTAAACAATGTTCCACGATATCTTCAATAAATACAATGTCGTAGGAAAATACCTATTGATTTCTTTTGTTACTAATAATACCGTAGTTTGTAACCAACCTTCATAATGGAAGGAAAAGCTAAATTTCACTTAGAAATTAGAAGAAAAAAAGATGTAATAATTTTTTTCATCCAAATTTACAGCTCCCAGGTAAAAACTTCAGGGTTCTAGTATCATGAGATCAGGGGTTCATTAAATCGTTTCATTCAGTTAACAAACTGTTGGACCAAGAGCAAGCAGACTTGTTTTGTTTGACCATCTTTTTAAAAATCAAGCAAATGAGTTACTAAACCAATGTGATTTCACATAAAAATTCATACTTCTGGATTCTCGGGGCAGGGAGGGGGGGATATGCAGACCAAGCAATACCGGGTTGATATTCCAGGAAGATAACGTGCAACAGACCAAGTATCAGCTGCCCCTTTTACACCCGTAATCTCTCCAGTCTTCACAGCTACATAAGCCTTGTCTCACTCATGTGTGCTATCTACCTTGCTCCTCTAGCCACCTCTTTTTATTGTTTTGTTTGGTTTTTGGTTTTTGTGCAGCCACCTCTTACATATGGTATTTTCCACTTAGTTATAACACTTTGGCTGGGTGAAAGTAGTAGAGATTTGTTTTCTAATAAAGGTAGAGAATTTTATTTGCATTATCATCCCCATCTAACTTCCAGTCCTCTATTTTCGGCAGTTTACACACTAAGGCCAATGGGAAGGTGCCTGTTTTTGTAAATAACGTTTTACTGAAGCACAGCTATGCACATTTATTTACATACTATCTTTGGCTGTTGCTAGGGAATGAATTCCCCCCCCCAATCCCCAAAAAATAAATCCATATGTTGAATCCCTAACCCACAGTGGGATGATATTTGAAGAAAGGGTTTTGAGAAGGTAAATAGGTTTAGATGAGATCATGAGGGTAGAGTCCTCATGAGATTAGTGCCCTCATAAGAAGACATACCAGAGAGATTGCTTTCTTTCCCTCCCTTGCTCTCTCCCTTTCTCTCCTTGCCACAAGAACACATGAAGAAGGCAGGCAGGCATCTGCAAGCCAGAAAGAGAAGAGCCCTTATTGGAGAACCGAATCAGCCAGCACTTTGATCTTGGACTTCTCAGGCTCCAAAACTGTGAGAAATAAATTCCTGTTACTTAAGCCACCCAAGTCAGTCCGCGGTGTTTTGTAAAGGCACCTTGAGCTAAGACAGCTGCTTTCATACTACAGCGGCAAAGCTGAGCAGTTGAGACAGAGACTATATGATCCTCAAATCCTAAAATATCTACTTTCTGGGTCTTGACAGAAGAGTTTCCCAACCCCTGCTCTAGTTGTTGCACGAAATTACCAGTTACAGTTCTATTTTATACAGAGGGGCTTAAGGATGGTTAGTGGGAGTTATATTTGCATAACAAAAATCTTATTTTTCCTTGGAAGCAAGCAGCTAAAGCACTAGACACACCTCTCCACTTAGCCACCCTATCTGCTCATGTGGCCAGAGCTGGAATCTATAATGGTTGAAAATCTGAGTGCCAAATGGTTATGATGACTGTGAGATATCAGTAACATACTAAGTTATACGATTCACAACAAATGTTCATTGCAAGATTGCTTATAGTAATAGCAATAAGACCAAAATTTTTTTTTAATTAATAGCTTATTTGGGAATGAAGTTAAAGTGATTGATTAAATGAGAAACTCTGTAAATTGTTGAGTGTGCCTGTGGGATAGTGTTGCGGGGGAAAAAAATGTCAGCTACTTTGACAAGCCAAAGGAACAGATATAGTCTAAAGAATATGAGTTTTAGAATCAGACAGAGATGGATTCAAATCCAGATCCCGGCCTATAATTTATTCAGCAACTAGCTTTCCCGTTCTCAAAACTTCAACCTCCTCATCAATGAAACAGAAATTATACTACCTTGTCTGGGGGTTGTTGACAGTTAACAGATTAGTTATTATATGTAAAATATGTTGAAGTGTATAGCTATAAAATAGGCTCTCAAAATGGTAGCTATTCTCATGAATCATTGGAGGATATGTTCTCAGTTTCCCTTTTTGATGAGTACATTTTTCTGAAAATAAAGTGGCACTGACTGAGAATACACCTGTCCCCACATTTTTTCAAGTTATTGAGACCATCTATCAATTGCAGAAAGGCTGAAATTATTTTTTTTTAAACTGACACAGGTTATAATAGGGAACAGGTTATAAAGGGAAGAAGCCATCTGCTATAACTCAGGCACCAGCCCTGCAGAGGCAGATGCGCCATTTCCAGATCCCCTTAAAAAATCTACACGTGTTTCCTGTCTCTAGCTTCTCTTCCTATCAGAAGTAGCCATGCTGGTATGTGCACTCAGCTCTTATAACCAGGGTGTGTGTGTGTGTGTGTGTGTGTGTGTGTGTGTGTGTGTGATGTATGTGGGTATGTGTGTATGTGTGATGTGTACATGCTCAGATGTATGAAAGAGAAAGAGTCAACAGAGTTTAGTGCTGAACTCATTTTGAAAAACTGAAATTTATTTTCTACTGGTGACTTAATTATCGCTCCTTGAGACCTTGAGTTACAAATATATCAGTTGCTGATTTGACATAATCTTTCCGGGCCTGAGTTTGCTTGTGTGGTTTGAAGGGAAAATAACTGCTCTTTTTTCCACAGGAATATTATAAACATCAGAAGAGATTCTGTGTAAACAACATGCTTTGAGGAGGACAGTGACAAATAAGATCTGTCCTGAGGACTGAAACAACAACGGATAGGGGTTTCAGTAATCTTGCGGTATGCAGAGAGATTACAAGACTGGCAAAATTTAGATTGGAGAAAACTTAAGAATAAGAGTTTCAAATATCTAACAGCCTGCATTGTAGCAGAAGAATTTTTCATTGGAGAAGGTAGAGCATAAACCAAATGATACATCTACTTAATACTAAAAGGGACTCAGATTCCTAAAGAATAAGCGAGAAAGTTCCATATTTTGTTCATATTTGGCACCCCTCTTCCACATTAGTAACAAACTTAACTTTCAATTATTTTTACAAATACATATTTCACATAATATTCACACTTGACTATAAGGTCCTTGACATAAAGACAAAAGACAACTGTATTTAGTCTTTGTGCTCTCAACAGCTCTTTACATTTTGTCTTGCAGGTTGTGGATACTCAATACCTATTTGTTAACAAAGAACATAAACTGAAAATGCTATTCAAAAATAGAACAAACATATTGTGACACAGCTAGTATGAATATGACTCCTGCAGTCTTATCCTCTTCTAGAACCCTGGGTAGGAAATTACATTGATTTGCTTATGTTCATTTCTCTATTGCTACAGTAGAGATGTTAATCTATCTCTTGGCTTGGATTTTTTCCTCCATGTTAACTACAAGGAATGCTTGTTATTTCAAAATACTTCACCACAGTAGACAGGCAATCATTTCACATGAAACTCCTTCAGTGCAGTTATCCAAATGTGCATTTCATTCTTGGCAATAAAAGAACCCTAGCCAATGTCCAGTGACCTATAAATCAGAGGTAGAAGACTTCTTCATGCAAATTAAATTTGTGTCACATCATCAATAAAAAGAAAATGGCAATGAAGATTATATTTGCAGCATTGGTGCAAAGTAAAGGATTCCTATACCTATTTGTATACTATGTTGGCATGGCTAATTATTTTTTGAGATAGTGTGCTTGAGAAAAATTAATGGGGAATAAGCTTTATGAATTGATTATTAAATGCGAAGAAGGGTTTAAAGTGAGTCAGGAATATAAAATAGGCAACCAGTTTGATTAAACTTACCAGCATTAAAAAAAAAATCCACATACTAGAGAAAGAGACACTAATATTACTTTTATGACAGACAGTATTATAATCCTCAAGAAATAGCTAATTATATGATAGTACAGGTTGTTTCTCCTCAAGTCTGTTTTTCATTTTTCATCTTAAATTGTAATGATTCAAGTATCTATTCATGTACACAGAGGCTTTTCCCCCTTTAAATGGTAAACACAATATAAAGAAAGGAAAAGAAAATTATGTCACTTTACATTGCTAGGAATATACTCCTATAAAATGAAATAACGTTTCCACTCCCCCGCCAATGGAGCATGACATATTAACCCTCTGGATACTATTAAGGAGAAGTGGATCCAAACAACATACCCGTTTCCTTAGATTGCAAGTAAGGGTGAGATTCCTGGAGAATGAGTTTGCAAAAGCTGTATAAAAATCCAGGACTTTGAGCAAGGCCTCTCGCTTGATGATGTGGAGGTCACAGTATGTCAGTGCCCGGACATTGGCACATGCATGAGCAAGGGTGGTTTCCTTCCAGAAGATGTCTCCAAATACATCACCTTTCCCTGGAAAATAGTAGAACATATGTATTCAAGTTATCTATACTAGTTCCTATCCTAATCACTATTTTGATTCAATTTCACATATGGTATTGATCTTTTAGTATAATTTAGAGCCTGAGTGTATAACCCCATCTGTG
Organism: Rhinolophus sinicus; assembly: GCF_036562045.2. NCBI lineage: Eukaryota > Metazoa > Chordata > Mammalia > Chiroptera > Rhinolophidae > Rhinolophus > Rhinolophus sinicus. Next base: position 32,773,561 of record NC_133753.1, on the reverse strand, counting down.
TACAAATAACAATGCACTACACTTTTATAGAATATGTAAAGTAACATCACCCTGAATTCAGTTCTTGATGGAAATCTGGAGTGGTATAAATACGTGAAATCAGACGGAGAAGCCAAAAACCTTTTTAACAAACAGTTTCATTATCTTCTGCCACCTTAACTTTTCCCATTCAGACTAGAAGGAGCAAAGGTGACTTAGTTTCATCCTTTCTTATGCTCCTTCTGGTAGAGATGACAGTAAAAGGCAATATACAAAGATCTACCGTTACAGCCTTTATAAATCTGGAAACGATTCAGCATGTATTAAACATACATTATTCAGCAACTAAGCCTTGCGCTCCAGGCAGGCGGAAACTCACCATGACTTATTCTTCCAGGATGCCTTTGCCTCCCCACCAACCAAACCTTATGCAAGTCCTCTGGGCCCAGCCCCAGGGCTCCCCATCCACAATTACAGAGCCTAAGAAGCTGAGGTGGGTAAAACATGGAGACCCAGATTTGTTTGTTATGCCATAAACACTTCCATAACGAGTGCTATACTGTAATCAAATGTGGATGTCTTTTTAAAATTCTAAAAATCACACAGAAATCTACTATTCACTTCACAGTACATTCCAACTGGTGACCTCAACTCAACAGTTCACCATCCCAAAGCAAGAGTACTTTAAAAAGGGGGAGATGAGAAAGTGTCAGAGATTAAGTGCCCAAAGGTTTCCTGTTGAAGCAGTTCCATAAAACCCCCTGGATTCTGAAGTGTCCTCAACTTCATTCTTTTGTCCTTCTGTGAGAAAGGGAAAGTTTTAAAGTAGAAAAGAGGATATGTCAGGTGGGAAAATCTCCCCATAGGCACTCTGCGAAAGACTTATTCTCCCTGCACTCTCACCACAGAGATGAGCAAATATCTGCTCGCACCATGAAAATTATAGTCAGAACTGACAGGGAAATAAGGGGGAAGAACTGTCTTATAACACTTCAGGCCAGCCAGTCTGCCAGAGAAAAGATAACATGTAACCAGAAAAGTGTGTGTGTGTGTGTGTGTGTGCGCGCGCGCGCAAGAGAGAGAGAGAGAGAGAGAGAGAGAGAGAGAGAGAGAGAGAGAGACAGAGAGAGAGACAGAGACAGAGACAGAGACAGAGAGACAGAGAGAAAGAGAGACGGAGAGAGGGAGAGAGACAGAGAGACAGAGAGACAGAGAGACAGAGACAGACAGACAGAGAGAGAGAGGGAGAGAGAGAGACAGAGAGAGACAGACAGACAGAGAGAAAGAGAGACGGAGAGAGAGACAGAGAGAGACAGAGAGACAGAGAGACAGAGAGAGAGAGAGAGAGAGAGAGAGAGAAAGGTCAAGTAAGAGTGATTACAAGATTATAGATTCTTTGCCCACACAAGCAGTTTGGAAATCCTTAGAGAACCACAAGACACTCTTGAGATACAAAAAGAAAACATGCATATTATTGAGGAGGTGATTAAAACCACCATGTAATCAAATGCTCAGCATAAAATAAACAATGGATATTTAATTAATCTTGAACAATCTCATTTGTTTCTGGACCCTCAAAAAATATTTTTGGTTAGTAACACTGACAAATGACTCAACTAACTGTCTGACAGTCATGTATTTGTCCAAGGAAAAATAATTAGAGACCTGGGACCCAAATAAGGTGTCTAAGGTTGTGGAGCATCATAATAACCTAAGGGAGACCTTAGCTATAGAAATTTAAAAGATAAACCCTACCTCTACTTAGAAATTTCAAAAATCTGTAATGGCATTCTCTTTAAATTAGTAATTCCAACTATAGGTATTTACTCTAATTACATTACCAGAAGTACCAAATTTACTCATAAAAATGTTCACGGAAATAATATTTATAATATTCAAAAAAGGCAGCAATAAGACAAACATGAATTAATAAATAAATTATGGAATATTATGCAGCTACTAAATATCACAAATTAAAATAAAGCAACATATTTCATATGTAAAATAATAAAAGTAGGATGTTAAATTGTACATATAATATGATCTCATTTTACGCACCTTATCCCCCTGCCAGAAACACACACACGTACACACAAAGCTAATGCATTAAAATAGTAGGTTCTCTCTGCATTATGGGATAATGGGTGGATTTTATTTTGTTTTATAATTTACTTACATTATTTTTCAAACAAAAGAGATCAACAAATGTTGTATTATCAGAATCCCTGGAGCTATGAAAATAACAGGGCTTTTAAAGGGCTATTTTGTTCTATCTCTTGTTTCTTTTCCTCTATTTTCATTGTTATCCTTTTAATACTGTTTTTCCTTGAAAAGACAGAAAAAGAATTACGCGGTCTGACAATATAGTTCGCGAACTTACCACCATATGCTTACAGTGACAGTACTGTACAAACAGCTCGGTAAGATTTCATAACCCAGGTATATCAGTGGCTCACAGCTGTGTTCGTGTCGATGTGTGGCGTTATCGTGCTGAGTGGTGTTCATTACTGTTGTTGCATGTTTTTGTGTGCCGTCGTAAGAATGTCTGAGCTTGAATTAGAGCAACAAACATTAAATTTCCTGTTAAATTTGGCAAGAGTGGAAGTGAAATCAGGGACATGTTAGTCCAAGTTAATGGGGACAATGCCATGAAGAAAACAGCAGGGTACACATGGATTAAATGCTTTTCTGAGGGGAAAGAATACCTCACTGATGAAGAGAGGTCAGGGAGGCTAGTAATGAGCAGAACTGATGAAAACATTGCAAAAATTCATCAAATTGTGCATCAAAATCATCAGCGGACTGTGAGAAGCACTGCAGACCAAGTAAATATCAATAGAGAAACAGTTCAGAAAATCCGAGCTGAAAATCTTGGCATGAGAGAGGTGTGTGCAAAAATGGTCAGGAAGGAGCTCATCGATGAACAAAAGCAAAGGAGAGTCGAAGTTTGCCAAGACCTTTTGGAGAGGTAAGATGATGTTTTGGGCCATGTTATCAGTGGTGATGAAACATGAGTGTACCAATATGACCCTGAAACAAAGCATCAAAGTGCCCAATAGAAATCAGCCAATTCTCCATGACCGAAAAAGTTCCGTCACTCCAAATCTAGAGTCAAAATGTTGTTAATAACCTTTTTGACATTAGAGGGATTATTCATTATGAATCTGTACCAACTGGACAAACAGTTAACCAAGTGTACTATTTGGAAGTGCTGAAAAAAACTGCATGAAAAAGTTAGACAACCTGAACTTTCCGCCAACAATTCATGGCTCTTACAGCACAACAATGCACCAGCTCATACAGCACTGAGTGTGAGGGAGTTTTTAGCCAATAAACAAATAACTGTATTGGAACACCCTCCCTACTTGCCTAATCTGGCCCCCAATGACTTCTTTCTTTACCCAAAGATAAAGGAAATATTGAAAGGAAGACATTTTGATGACATTCAAGACATCAAGGGTAATACGATGACAGCTCTGATGACCATTCCAGAAAAAGAGTTCCAAAATTGCTTTGAAGGGTGGACTAAGTGCTGGCATCAGTGCATAGCTTCCCAAGGGGAGTACTCGAAGGTGACCATAGTGATATTCAGCAATGAGGTACATAGCACTTTTTCTAGGAGACTTTGTGAACTTAACTGTCAGACCTTGTGCATTTCTTTCTGTTTAATTTCTGTGATCCTTTCTCAAATTACCACTCATAATACAATCTGATGCATTTATAACTGCTCATTAATTTTCAGCTATTTGATTTTCATGTATAGTAACTACAATAATAATCAATGCTTTTGACTTAGTAATTTTACTTCTGGGAATTGGGCAAAAGATTTAGAACTAACAGATGTAATATTCACTGTAGTGTTATTAGTAACAATCCAAGGTGATTATAATTAAATAAATATAAAGTCCAACAACAATGGAAATTTATCTATCATCAATTCATACAGAATTAAAACTAGTTTTTGAAATAACATGCAAAACATGCTTAACTTATAATGTTAAAATAAAAATACAAAGAAGAACATGATTATGGTTATGGTTATAATAAAGTACATAAAAACGAAAGTGAAACTCCAACACAAAAAGAACTGTCAATTAAAAGTCTACTTTTTCTTATTTTCTTAAGGAAAAATAACTTTAAAAAAATAGCAAACTATTTTCACAGATGTCTTTCCTTACACTTTTTAATAAAACTGAAGTAATAAAATATGTAACTAGATCTACAGAATAGTAAATAAATATTCATTGATGGATAAGTACATCATCAATAGGTAAAATATACTCAATACATAAATGAATTTCCCCTTGCCAATGTAGACCATTTTTAATTTTGAAGGCATTCAAATGTCTGTTACATATTTTAATTTACCTAACTGATGAAATGAAAATTCTTACCATATTTCTATCAAAAATTTTAAATTTAAATTATTTATCTTTTTAATATCATGGAGAAGTAAAAAGTCTGTGATGTAGAAAGAACAGAATTAAACTAGAATATGAACTCATACGGGAAGGAATTTTCTCAGTTTTGGCCACTTCTGTTAACCTCAATGCCTAGAACAATTCAAGAGCTCAACAAACATTTACTGAAAAACAAAAACAAACAAACAAACAAAAACACGAAAAAAAATACACATGACGAAAGGAAAGAAGGGGAGAAAAAAAACACACAGAAGAACAAATTGGGAAATACTAGATTAGAGTTAGAGTTGAGGTTCTGCCACTAAGTGTGGTTTAGATCAGGTTATTGAGCTATCTGAATCATTACCTGTTCTTTTGACCCTAAAGGGAACAGGATAAACAAAAACTAATGTTTAAGGTTTCTCTACATCTATAATTCTATAATAAGTCAACTAAAAATCATCCAATTTTATTTTCAAGATAACATTTTGTCAGGGTTTATCAAAAAAAAAAAAAAAAAGAAAGAAAGAAAAGAACTAGGCCTCTCAACTCCAAATCCCATTACAAGGTTATTAAATAACAAAACTGACTCAGCCAAAGTAAAATTTATCTCCTGCTCTCCCCCATAAAGAAGTTGAGAGGAGCATAGCAAGATTAACAAGTGTGGATAATTCTGCTCCCAACATCAGAACTCACATTACATAGAATTTCCATTAGGATACACAATCTATCAATTGGGCATTAATCTAATCAGCCATTTCAAAATGTGTTTACTTTATCCAGTTTTCTATGTCACCTAATAGTCACTTAATTCACAACAAACTTTTATGGGCCTTCTGGGAAGATGGCTGTCTTGTAAATAGTTAATTAATTTACTATCCACAGTAGAGCTAGCTAATGTCCTTCTTCAAGGAATATTATGTACATGTACACTGAGTGATCTGCAGAAATCACAAATTGTGGAGATATGGGATTATGCATGGAATATCCAACAGAGAAGTACCCTTTTCTTCATCACAAATATTTTGCACAATCCAGGGCTGGGAACTTGTTCATCTTCATGACAAAGACTATCTGATGCTAGTTTTTAGGTCATCTCCCACGGGGTGCAAGTAGTCTTCGCTATAAACATTTTAGAGCTTGAGAAAACTAACCTTCCCCCAAAGCCCTAAAATTAGTAGAAAAGCTCACACTCCACATGAAAGTTGTTGTTTGGTCTATTTATATTTTCTCAGTTCTATGCATCAAGCCTTATGAAGTATTTAACTTCTAAACCATAGGAAACAGATCGTAAAATAGAAGTAAATGTTAAAGATTGAGAATAAGAAACTGGAAAATTTAAAGACAAATCAGAGACAGCGTTACAACATAATTAAAGGAGTAATACAGACCACAGCATGCTTGGGGATTATGGTCCCCTGAGGTGCTGGTTTTACAGCCAGTGTTTTTTAAAATGTGAAACACATTATTTGGTGAGTTAATGACATGGATAAAATAAATGCATAAAAATCATCTCAGTTATTCATCAGTGAGTACAGCTATCTAATACAGCCAATGATTCCACAAAAATAAAGTATCTGAAGTTTACTTAGGTAGTTTCCTATGAGTGTATGTGAGGGTATAGTGATGGCTCTATTTGATGATTCTCCTATAGAATGGATTTAATCCATTTTATTTATTAAGTAGCCCTTCACTATAATTGATTATTGCAGTAGGCTCATGAACTTTATTATGAATATATGCACAAATATTTATTGATAAGTGAACAACACTGTAAATTTTTAAATTATATGATTTTAAGTGCTTTGCTGTTATAAACAGCAAGTGTCATAAAGTAATATTTTGAAGGAAAAGAACAGAAAGAACAAGACATTGAGTATTAAAAGTCAGAAGTTATATAGATGTACTAGAATAGAACCTTTTAAAACATTTAGAGCTGATGCCAGCCAATCTTCAGTGATCAATGCCCAAAGTAATTCTTTTTAAACGTTATATTGAATACAAACTTGAAGACACTTTTAAAGAAGCAAATAATTCTTATCTACTAAAAAAAAAGAAAAAAAAGAAAAAACTAATTTAGCTTATAGACTTTTATTTACACACAAAGAATGAGCCAAGTAGCTCTTATTAAGTATATGTAAAAAAGAAAAATAGAGAGAATCCATATATCAGTAAAGGATGGCAGTAGCCATCTTTAAGAACATAGAAGATGTGGTAATAGACATGGAACTATTAATGTTAGGAACAAATTGGTTATATATAGAAACCCAAACATGTGCCCAAATCAAGAAAGTTATAGCGTATTATTTAGAAAATCCAAGAAAAGAAACTAAGTTAAAAAGCAGTTATATCTTGAAACTCTTGTTTTCTTTTCCTGAGAAAACATTTAGAGTTGAAGCCTATAACAATGGTCATATTATAACTAAATCTTATAACTTTCACATCTGTCATATATGGACGAAATGATAGCTGTCCTATTTACCCCATTCAGTTAATGCATCCAGCATCCTAACACTAACCTTAAAGCTTCAACATGTGCTTTGTGCTGTGGAGGGTAAGACATGCAAGAAATAAAAATCTTGCTCTTAAACAGTCTTTAATTTTCTAAGTAAGATAGACATGCAAAAAAAAATTACAAAATAGGAAAAAAACAAGTGTTACAGGACAGGATAGGCAAAACCTACGTGTGTGCGTGTAGACACACACACACAAACTCAAATTGTTTTGGATTTGAGGGGATTTAGAAAAGACTTCACAAAGCAGGTAGTGTTTGAGTCTAATCATAGCTGAGCCTCAAGGGGAAAGGCAGTATTTGTGGCTGAGAAAATAGTATGAGCACGATCTGCCCAGGGAATGATGAGCAACGTTAGCCTCCCGTTATACTGGAAACCTATCGGATATAGAGAGCCATGTCTAGAGGGGGGGAAAAAGGGACCCAAGAGGGAGAACTCTGCATGCTATGCAACAGAGTCTGCTTAATCCTATTTTAAAGAGGGAACCATTACAAGTTTTTCGAGTAAAGAAAGTCATGACCTGTCCAGTGCTTTCAGCACAGAACTAATGACAGTGTGAAAAGTAGAAAAGGAAGCACTGTGGACAGGGTATTTACAGCACTCTGAAACAATAATATGGTGTTTCACAGATTACAAATACATAATTCCCCCTTGTCTCCACAACCACCTCATCAGGAGTTAAGGCAGTGACAACAAAAGTAAAGAGAAGAGAAAGATACAACAGATATGATGGTAGAAAGCAAAAGCTCTATGATTTGCATTGATTTAAGAAGAGTAGAAGGAGAAGATACTCTAGGAAAGAAATGTGAATCAAGAATTTCAAATCATGCAAAACTTATGTTCAAGTGTAAAAGGCACAAACGATATCACAGACATAAAAGAACTCAGGTTATATTGTTCCCATGGATCTTTCCTAAGGAATATATTAGTGAAAATGCTTCAGACAACCAAAATACCTAGAGCGACATTGACATAAAGACTAGTGGTAGCACTAACTATATAGTTATTGTAGAACTAAGTCTAAATGAAGGTTAAAAAAACTAAACTGTAGTGTGTAATGGCTATACGCTCTGATAATGTAGATATAGCATAACTATTAAAATAATGGTGGATGGAAGGAGAATAGCACACTATGCAAAAACCTTTTTATGCATTTTCAGTAATCATATTGGTAGTGCTGACGGTATTAGTATTGTGATTCTGAGGTAGTTATATTTATAATGTGGCATAGAGCAACGGAGCAATTATGCAATATTATAATTCTATCAACATTGTCAATATGGAAGAAAGTATATGAAAATGTAATAATAAAACTGAATAAAGTCCTGTTGTACTGATTTTTAGGTAAATATATCTGTATGAACTAATGAGAAATTTTATTTGCGCGCGCACGCGCGCACACACACACACACACACACACACACACAAAGGAAGACTGAATTCTCAGTGGCATCACTGAGCAGGTAAATCAACACCCACAACTGACTAGTTCTGATCTTCTGTGAGCAAACAAAACCTACTATTTAAACTTGTAATTAGTTTTCAGTTCCTTGAAGACAAAGGTATCCTTAAGGCTTTTTGAGATCAGCTGCAATAATCGACTTGATTAAGGAAGTGCAGGGTAGGGAAGATGGGTGGGAACAAGACATTGATGTGCAGATAAGTATAAGAAAGCTGGGATAATGCAAATGAAGCTTTCTGCAAGCGGATGTCAGGACCTCAGGAAAACAAGAGAGCAATGGGAAAAGCAGGCCAAGCGGCCCCACCTTGTCTGCAGAACACCAGCACTTAAGAGAAGGGTGGGGGATTCAGCATAAGAACTGAGACAAATCCCGAGGCTAGTACAGACTCAAGGGGTAGAAAAACTAGACTCCACCTCGTTGTGGAAATAACTGCAAATATTTGTGGCATTCTTGCAATCCTGGAATGTTCCTGAAAGTGTCACTGCCACATTAATACCTACCAACTAGGTGGCCCCAGATGAAAGACTCACACACAGAATTTAAGATCCCCATCTTGTGTTCTGATCAGGAGATTCACACTCTGAGCCAATTCTCCCCAGTTCTAAACACCTGCCTGGTGGCAAACTAGTCACTTAGAGGAGGACTATATTTTTAGATACTTTGTAACTGAGTACAGCTGATTAACCATCTTGTACTCAGGTAATGCTTGGTGAAGGATTTTTTTGTAATATACACCGGAATCATTCTTAAAAGTGTTAGAAAGTCTTTTCTAATAAAAGGAAACAAATTGGTAAAGTTAATATAGGCATTCTATTTTCTGTCAGGATGAAGCCAAATAGTTGTACAATTTCAAAATTCTATGTAAAAACTCCTGTTAAAGAAGGTATCACATTTGTAATGTGATGGTTAAGAGAACGGGCACAGAGTCAGACAGATCTGGGTTCAAATCCTGTGTCCACCACTTATTTTTTAGCTGTGACCTGGGGTGAATCAGCTGCTATTGCAGAGCTTTGGTTTCTTCATCTACAAGATGGCTATAGTAAGGACGTTCTTCACAGAATTAATTAAAGGATTTGATGTAATAATGCACATAAAATAATAATTCAATAACTATTGGTATCCAAATCAAACTTTCAAAGAAACCTGAACTACATTTTTCAAAAATATACTTCAGAAGTTTTGATAGGAAAATATTAAAAATCAAAATGTATCTATAAACTTTAAATTTTACTTAAGCATGGGGGGGACTCATTTACTAAATACAAATAGGATTTTTCTTTCCTAAGCCCCTTTTAACTCTTAAATGTTTATTTTCTAATAAAATTAACTCTGATTTGTAGAACTATCCATTCCAGTTGATTCCCACTTTTAGGAATTAAAGCTAAATTCCCTTCCATAGACACAATTTAAAGTTTTCCTACCATGGTCAGTGACCAGCATACAAATTAGATTATTTCATGATACTGGGAGTTCCTGATGGAGAACAAGGAAGGAGTGATTTATTAAAGAGTTTTGAGTGGACTTCTTATTCTCCTTGTTAGAAGTACCCAAGTAGGAAAATGTTTTCTCAGTCCATAATAGATCTATGCTAAAGCTAGAGTCTTCGGAAAATGCATTTTATTATAGCACCTAGACAAAAGAAAAACAGAAGGCAATCAATTAATTACCTCAAAATAAAACATAAAGGAAATGGCAACAGAACACAACATGTTTTTCATGGGTACGCAGAACTAGAGCAATTATGAAAACAGCTTAGTGGCAAAATAAAGTGTTAGCAAATTTGGCTCATTAAACCTTTACTGAAAACCTGTTTAAGGGGTCCTATCACAGATGACAGAGACAAAAATGAGCAAGACATTTCAAGGGCTCACAATGCAGTAGGAGGATAAACAAATTAAACATAAAAGGAGGAGGGACTAAAAACCCTGTATCCTCGGCCTGCAGTGGAAGCCCAGAACCCAGATGTCTAATCCAGACTAGGGCAATAAGGGAAAGAATAGAATATGAGGGAGCAAGTGACAGACAACTAACAAGGAGAAAAGGTGTTCTAAACAAGGATACGGTCTACACAAAAGCTTGCCAGTAAGAGAAAACTGGTGGTGCTCAGGAAACTTCCTGCAGCTCAGTATGGTGAAAACTGAGTAGGGGAAGGAAGGGCTGGAGTCAGGTTGGAAAGTGGGGGAGAGATCAGGATCTAAATGACTTCGCAGGCCATGCTAGAAGTTACAATTTATCCCCAATGTGCTGAAAAGGTGATCCCACCAAGGAGACTGACATGATAAGTTATATTTTAGAAAGATTATTGTAGTGGCAGCATGACAGAATTGGGAGGTTGAAGCTGATGACAGGTTGCAAGCAGACAGGCCTTTCAGATGGCAGCCACATCCCAGGACCAAAATTTTAAGAGCAGTGCTCATGGGAAGGGTTATTAAGGATTAGCTAAAGAGATACCAAGGAGACAGAATATACGAGTACAAGACTTAGTTTTGAAGGATGGTAGGGAGAAGGCTGAGTCTAAACTACCAGATTATAAAGACTCACATTTGATCCAAAAGTCTACAGGCTGAGAAACTCTAAAGTATATCATTCGAAACATGGATAAATGATGTTATACTCACGACTTGGAAAGTTTAAAACAAGACAAGCGTGCATTTTTAAAGCAAACACTAATTTGCCATTTATAAAAATGTGTGAATTAACTAAGTTCATCATCATAAAATGTAGAGCAAACCTAGCCGGATCAGAGTTCAGCATCTCAAAACACAGAAATGTGAATGCAAAAGAAAGTAATTTTCTGTGGCTTGGGAAAAGCCCTTTTAAGGATTTAACGTGTGAAGCATTTGACTTCTAATAGCAAGTATACAGGAAGAAATCTTATGCAATGAATAAAAGTCACAGTTTCACAGATTCTGAAAATAGCAAAATATTATTCATTCACATCTCAGATTTTTCTTTTTTTTTGGAATAAAAAGAGCATATTTTGAATTTTGAGAACCATAATTTACGTTTTCTCTCATAATGCATAAATATTTATGAGATGGGCTGAGTCTAAATAACTGATTCTAATTAAAATGGAATCTTAACCCAGGTACTAGAAATTACCTTTTTTACATTATAAAATTCATTTAATTCTGTCTTTCCCTTTCTCACTTATGCTCCCTTCCCTCAATCCCGTAACAATATCTAACCCCTCCACCTAAATTCTATATAAACATGCATAGTTCCCTTGGAATTTGAAGTTACAATTAAAATACTTAGCTACAGATTGTCTTAGATTAATAACTCTAATCATATGATTCTAATAATCAATAATCACAGAAAAGATGAACTATGAATTCAACAAAATAAACATCTTAGGAGCGGGTCTACTGGTGGTGGGGAAATGCTATTTTTAATAGTCTCTAAAAGGTACAATATACTTTTGTGAGTCACTTAGAAGTATCCTGGCTATTTTAGCCATACCAATAAGTCTGTTCACATTAAGTAATCATAGGGTAGAAACTACAAAGCAAGAAGATATTAAAGAACATAAAATATTATGTATGCATCATGAACTTAATTGAGAATTCTTTGTGCTTGATAAAAAGTGGGAAGGTCAAAAAAAGTGGAGGTGTAAGAACTAAAAGAATTTCAAATTGAAAAAAGACATGAACTGCAATTATCTTCTTATCCCCTATTTAGAAAAACATCTTGAAGCCATCCTTCAGTGTTAAAAAAGAAGGTATTTGTTGACTACATTTTTTATCTTTCCATTAATTAGTTATGCTTCAGAACTTATTCATTAAACACCTTAACACTTTTGACACACTCAAGAATTATGTACCTACCAAGAGACTCTTTAGAGGCAAGGATCCAAAATAATGAAACTGCGCCTGTTTTTTAGGATTCAGAGATTTTAATTAATTTAAAAATGACTTCTTTTTCTCTACTTTTCAACCAGCAAATGAATCAGTGTTAACAGAGAACAAGGCCGCTTATTTCTAGTATCAGATCAACTTAGACAAATTCTCATTTTTTTGAGATGTACTCAGATGTGAGAGATGGTGTTTCTGTTTAACCCTTACAAGGCAAAAAAAAAATAAAAAAATCATTAGGCATGATGGAAAAGGCACACATTTCAATGCCTAAAGCCACAATTTACAATGAAGATATAACAATTATGAACATCTGTGCACCAAATATGGCGTTTCCCCGAAAATAAGACCTAGCTGGACCATCAGCTCTAATGTGTCTTTTGGAGCAAAAATTAATATAAGACCCGGTCTTATTATACAGTAAAATAAGACTGAGTCTTATATCAGACTGGGTCTAATATAATATAGTACAGTATAATATAATATAATATAATATAATATAATATAATATAATATAATACAGGGTCTTATGTTATTTTTGGCTCCAAAAGACACGTTCGAGCTGATGGTCTGGCTAGGTCTTATTTTTGGGGAAACATGGTAATACAGGAACAACCACTATAAAGCACAAACTACAGGAGACACATGGAGACATAGATAAAAAACATTAATAATAAGATACTCTAACATGCCACTCTCAGTTCAAGAATAGATCAAGAAAAGCAAAACTAAGTACAGATATAGAAGACCTAATAAAATCATTCAATAAAGTAGAAAACATAAAGATATATGTTAAACTTCACACCCTGATAATTTTTGGAACTTTCCATTATGTTTGTAATTATTTCAAAAGTAAGCTACCAAAAAATAAGGAGGAGGAGGAGGAGGAGGAGGAGGAAGAGAAAAATGGGAGGAGCGGGAAAGGAATGGACAACCATCAAAATGTCAAGAGTAACTATTTTCCTCTCCATTTCTTAAAACAGTGTTAAGCAATTTTGAGCATTAAAGAAATACCTCTTCGATTTTAAATAGTAAAATTAAGTATTTTTAATTTAGAAAAAGTCTGAAAACATGTATTTCCAGTGGAAACCACACTGAGAAGTCACAAAATAGAGGCAGTGTGATGATATGCAAATTGAGATGCTGGTGTGGTTAGGGTAGTTCCTTCTGGCATGTTCCACGCTTCTCAGACAAAGCACAGGTAGCAGTGGGCACCCAGCTTCAGCTCCCTGTAAAGTGGAACTTGCAAACACTGTGAACACAAGGTGTGTGTGGGGGGGGGGGGGGGGAGCTTGCAGACATCCTCTTTGAGGCATGTGGTACAGTCATCTCTTCCTTGCAGAATCACACCCCCTTTCCTGCAGAAAGTCACCACGACTCCACACTCCTAGTACCCAATCTCCTCAGATTGTCTCTCCTATAAACCCAGATTGATGGAAGGCTCAACTTCACATCTGTCTCATCATCACTGATCCAATCACACACTGGTAAAGGACAGAGTCTTTGCTGGGTCCCATGGCGCCCTGGCCACTCTGCCAGCCCACTTGCAGACTGCCAGCACTGCCTCGCCTGCTTACTTCTGCCTTCTGCCTTCCGATCACTTCCAGGTCACAACTTTTTTTTCTTTTTCTTTTTTTCTCCTTCTTTTTTTTATTTTTATTTTTTATGAAAACCTTCTGACTGTCATTTGTCTAATTTGTCTGAATCTTTGTTAGCGGACCATGGAAAAAAAGAACAAAGGGTTGCCAGAATGGTGTACATATAATTTGACTCATTAAGCCCTGAGATGAAAAGCCTCTGAATCCCAAGATTTTTGAGGAGGATAAACAAAAAGCACACACAGAAAGAAATAAAATGTGGCATATATATAATGAGATTGGTCTACTACCCAGGGGCCTTGTGTTCATTTTTACTGTGTCACTGGGCAAAACCAGCTACCATTTTATTTTAAAAGGAAAAGAAAATGCATTTTGTCTGTTTCACTGAGCAAATGATTGCAGCTTAGCAGACCCAGCCCAGAGGCACTGCATCGGGGCTTTCTCCACCCTTCTTTGTTGAAAAGAAGTTACCGAGGTGAAACTGCAATGAAGAAAACAGGGCAAAGCCAGCAACAGTGAGTATACAGCTGAGGTAACCTCACAATGGTACTCACTTTACTGCCATATATTTGATGGCTGTTCTCCCACCCACCATTGACGTAAACATTCAAGAAAAGAAAATACACCTGTTTGGGCCTTGTGGTTTATCCTCTTCTTTAAGCAAACAAGAATGGTTGTAGTGTATATATGCTTCATTTTACCACAAAGGATTGTTCTAACAAAATGTACACTTTTTATAAAGGATTATATATAACTCCTTTATACTCCAGGAAACAAAGTAAAACAAGCACTAAGCAGTATTAAACACACCCACAGTGCTGACTTTAATGCTGTATGAATTTTTCTTCAGTGTTTACTAAAAGAAATTTAACCATAAGTGCAATATTATTTCTAAACAGTTATGAAAAGGTTTACATACAATAGTCATTTGCAGCCCTGAACTATTTTCTCTAACTCTTACAATTTTTATAGAATCTGTTTTCCTATGAAGTGTCATTGTTTCTCAATTTTCAATTCCATCTTTTTCAGGTAATTGTGCTTTTTTGAAAGCAGTTCTTCATTTTTATGATGGATTTTGCTTTGCAGTTTCTAAACTACATCAGTCAATCTTGTACTTATGAGAATAAGCGGCATTCAAGCTATTCAAGCTAGGTTGACCTCAGTAGCTAAAAAAATCCAATAGTTTAATATTGAGCTCATTTTTCATAAGACACAGTCATGAAAAATGTGATGAAAATGGACTTGACATCCTGTAATTCTACTTATTTTACTTGAGAAACAAAACAGAGATGATTCTCCCCCAACCTCATTCTTGCTTCCTTTTATTTCTATTTGAACTTCATGAACCTGGGGCAGCTATTTGAGCAGAAAATAACCTAAAATATCACTTAGCATTTTTTACCAATATATGTACTACACTGTCTCCAAACACGTAATTTTTAAAATTTTGTCACTTATATGCACTGTCATGATCTTATTTTGTTAGTACAAATATCTCCAGGTCTCTGAATTTTAGAATGAATTTATTATTAGCCAAATAATTTTCCTGGTTCGTGAATGAATAGAACCAACTTTATAAGCCTACACTTACTTGCATTGTGATTACTCCAATATAGTGGGTCAAAATCATTTATCTCCTCATCACTTTCAGCTCACTACTTAGGTCCACTGTGGTGAGGCAAAAAGATTTAGAGTAAGATGATCTGTACTGAAGCCCTAACTCATTTACTAACTAGCTGGGCAAGTCGCTAAACTCATCTCTAAAGGAAAGTATTGAATTAGACAGGTTCTGAGACTAATATTGTAGATTACTAACCTGACAATCATTCCACATGCCATTTTCACGCTTACCAACATGGAGGCACAGCCACCTTAGGCTATAGTCAGCTCTAGTTTGAAAGGACTTATCCTATTGTTGCCAAAGAAAGGTTAATCTAACACTCATGCAGCCCATTAAGCTGTGACCAATACTAATGTTTCTTGCTGAAACGGCGTTACTAGTTTTCACTAAGATTCATCATCTCATTAGTGACCCAATTTCCAAAGTCACCAAGCAAAGGAAATTTCTCTTCAGAAACCTGAGAAGCAACATCTCTAAAAACTGTTACGCACTTGCTACTCCATTAGGAAAGTTCACAGTACCTAAAATAGCCACCACCTCATCATCCTGGATGACTTCCAAGGATCCTGACACCACAAAGCACAGGGCATCCACACTTTCTCCAGCATGGTAAATGAGGTCTCCCGGTGCACAGTGAATAGTTTGGAACTCTACCGCCAAGGCGCGCAGACACCCATCGCTGGCCAATCGAAAAGCAGGATGTTCGTTAAAAACTTTCCGGTTTAGATGAACACAGATATCAGCTCTCATATCCTTGGGGCAGATGGAGAGGACCTGAAGAAAGTGAGACACGAGTAAGTGAGAATATAAGAGAAAGGGATTATTTCCTAAAAATATCACCCAACAAATATGTGTTGACTATGATGAAGTCTGCAACACACTGTACTAGATCCAGGGAAGGGAAAGTTACGACACAGCTCTGCTCGCAAGGACCGAATAAGCCAGTGAAATGGGCTGATGAGCGTATGGACTGTTACAACACAGTACCACCTGGTAAAGCTGTGGGAGGGTACGGATCTCTCCATAGAAGAACACAATCTTAAGGTGGTCAGAAAGAGTCTCAGAAAAAACTTACTATAATTTCCTCAAAGAACCAACTAAAGTAGGGCATTCATTTTAACATTCATTTTAGTCCAATCTATTTTAGAATTATTTTTAATAACTAAATTAAAATTCAAGATAATGTACTTTATTCTACATTGGAGGAGGATTCATAGAAACCAGTTAAAATAAATTAAAATCAACAAAAGCACCCGTGCAGCTTTACATGCTGTCACTGACCGATACAATTCCACACTTGATGTGTTGTTTTCACTCTGAATTTTTTTTTATTTTACAGATGAATTTATGTCCATGGAGTGAAAAGGGTATGCACCAGCCTTCTGTAGGGCTAGGCAATTGCAAATGTCAATGCCAGCAAAACGGGCACATCATTTTGCTGGCAGCCCTGCTCATTCTGGTCTTTGACTCCTAAAGATTGCTGAGGGCAACAGCAGAATTCCAGCTCCAGGCTGTGAGAGGGTATCCTTGAGAAGAGCTAGGGTTAGAGAGCTTTTATTGCCTGTAGCTTTCAGGCAGGGCAATTAAAAACCCAGATTAAAATGGACATTATCATCACATTTAATCAGAGTATCACTGAGCAAGCTGTGATTACAGAAGTCAGTACCACCCACTTTAAAGATGCATATGCAAACTCACTTAAATCGTCTCCCAATCCCCTTGGTAAATGACTCCTTATAATCAGAATGTTTTGCTTTGCTAGGCTTTCAATCCCTCAAACTGATCTCTAAGTTGATTTTTCCCCTATTAAGTTAAACACAATAATGTTTTAATATAAAATAGTTTCCTTTCCTGTACTAATTGCATTTTAACCTTTAAAAAATTACCTAAGGCTTAAAAATATCCCGATTATTCCTTTTATTTGGGACTCACTTTCAGTGAAAAGTTGGTTGCTTCCCTATGTTGAAGACAAGACCATAATAAATGTAAAGATCATTAAATAAATTATGCTTTCAGTATCCCTCTCTAATACTGTATACATTATTTCACATATTTAAGCATCTCTGGGTGTTTTTGTTGTTTTTCTGTTTTTGTTTTCATTCTCCTTTGAATTCCTATAGGCAGTAGAGATCAGCTCACCTACCTTCTGAAAAAAAATATCTTTGGGGGAAGGGATGCCTAACAGAGCTTCAGAAGCAACTGGCACTTTCTTTCCACATTAGTTGTTTTCTATAATAATATACTATTTTGTTTAATATATTAACTCTTAGGGACTTCTGACAACACTAGCCATTCATAGGCCCTTACTGAGTTCCTACTATGGGGCATACCACTGCACTTAGCCCCTGGAACCAGAACCATAAATAAGACACTGGCTTCACCTTGGAGCTAACAACCAGGAAGAAAGGAGAGGTAGGTGTATAAAGAGACAATTACAATACAATGAGAAAAATGCTATGACAGGGCACGGCCTGGGTGACATGGGAGCACGTGCTGCCTACAAGGCTACTTATGACTTAGAGGACATAGGTCTGGGTGCAAATCTATCACTTACTACCTCTGTAACCTAATGTATACAAAACCTATCACTGCCTCTGGAATCTAGTTAACCTCTCTAAACCTCATCTGTGAAACGGGATAATAGTGCTTATTGCATAGGCTCATTGCAGGAATTAAATGAAAGGGGTTGAGTTGAGCCCAATTTTGCTTTGCATATGGCAAGGTCTAAAGAAATTCTAGCTTTTATTATACTTATTTAACATAAGTATTCATACAAAGTTTATTGTTGCTTTAGCTCGCTACAAAAGCAATTTGCTATTTTTCATTTTCTACCTCTCCGAATTCTGTATCTTGGCTGTTTGATGAGGTTCCAGACAAAATTAAGATACTTTTCAGCATGAACCTGAAGATATTTCAAGTACTAGCTAATGTTATTTTTCTCAAGTTGAAAGTAAAATTAGTGCTGGGAAAGCAAAAAAGTGAAAAATAATTTTAAATTACACACACATTAACATTATACTGAATAGCTTAATGGGAAATAGATCATTCTAGTTCTATTCCATTTACCTTACAGGATTTTCATTGTTTTAGATTCATTTTGGTAATAGTAATTTTATATCCTTTTAATTATTTCTTTCAGGATTCATGCTGCAAATGAAATCATCCAATGTTAGCAATATTCTCTGTTTAGTGGCATATGAAAAGAGGATTTTTATTATTTTAAGTGCATCTTTCCTTTTTTTGTTTCATTTCATTTATGATACTAACCCATTTTTTATTTTGATTGATTGTATATGCGAGTACTAAAGTCCAGGTGCCATAAAGTAACAAGTTAGTCTTAAAATAGACCAAAGTCACACCCACCTGTGTCCCCATCCCTTGATTGAGCATGTACCTTGCATGGTGTGTCTGTCATCAAATTTGAGCATAATATTATTTTTTTCTGTAAATGAAGGCACTAATTAGGGTCTAAGGCCGTTAAAATTTAGTTTTAAAAGTGATCAAGCTATCTTTCAAGATGATTCTAATACCTGGTGCTTTAGTCCCAATTTCAGTGCACCCTGCCTTGAATGTCATATCCAATTTCTGTGGGTAGGTTCCTGAGTGAATATCTCATAGTTGTCAACAAATGAAATCACATTTCAGTAGAAAATATTCAGATTAAAAGTGACTTTTATTTATCTCCAAAGTTGATTATTTATCTCCACTTGATGTCGGGATTCTTATAAAGTGGATTTTTAATACAATAAATATTCTCTTTGGAAGAGCTATGGCTGGCTGTATATAAGGAATCATTTCTAGAATTCTGTAAACCAACCCTGAAAAAAACAAAGAATGATATGGTCTGGAAAAGAAAACTTTTTTGAAATTATTTATGATACCCATTCAATTGAACCCAAGATCAAGAGGTATCTCAACAGGTATCCCTCAGGCTCCAAAATCTAACCTCAACACTGCAACTAGAAAACTCTTAGTACAACACAAATATGATCATGTGCTCTCACTTTCTTAAAATATCTGATGGCTTGCTTTCCCAGGGAAAGCCAATGTCATAACCAAGAATACAAGGCTCTTTATGACGGGAACCTCCTCCAGACGCATCCCTTACTACCTTTCTCCAACCCTGCCTGCATTCAGTCACACAGTACTTCTTGCCTCTCTAAACTTGCGATAGTCTCTCATGACTCTGACTTTGTACATGCTATTCCTTTTGACTGGCACATCCCATCATCCCCTCCTCTGCCTAGTCACCTCTGATTCATGCATCAAAGTACAGACTGTCCCTCTTTCTGCCATAAATTCAATTTATGCACAGATCTATCATAGAATTTGGTATTTACAGAAGGGGAAAATGATCTGTATTAAAAAAAAAAATAGCACCCAATAGTAACATTAAATTATCACAGAGCCGAAAGGACTTTAGCCTAAAGATTTCAAAATTTATTTTCAGCAGTAAATCATTCTTTGGTTTTTTTAATGAAATATTACCTTATGCCCAAAATATATAAAGCTGATACAAGCAGAATTATGCAGAATTATGTTTTTATGGGAAGGCAGACTCCCAGGCAGGGCTCCATAGGGACATATTCAGTCATTTATTTAACGTATAGCTATTGAGTGCTGCTTATGTGCTAGTTACATGCTGGCTACTATGCACACCCTCCAGACCCATGAGCAGAAACTCTCACAGCGTCTGTCTCCCTGGAGCTGCCAATCAGGAATAGCTTGAAAAATCACTGTTCCTTGTCCTATGCCCCATTTTACAGATAAGATAAATGTATAGCATAAAAGTTGTGTGATTTGCTCAAGGCGTCTCAATAATCCCAAACTAGCAAAACCCCAAACTTTTGAATTCCAGCTCTGAAGCCATGATATATTTTATATATTTTACCATTATATATATTATGGTAAAGACATAAGGATTCACTGACAAATTATTTATTCATCCTATTACTGTTTGCCAAAAGGAAGTAAGTTTTAGTATATTTATGATAAGAACCTAAGCTATATATTAGCATAGAGTGACTATGTAATAAATACTTCTTAGATCCTTTTCCCCATCACTTTCATCCATTACAGTATTAGTAATTTAGCAAAAGCTTCGAAAAAGAGTGAGCCTAAATACTTTACTTAGAGACCCAAGACTTGAATCAAGATCCTCTAAGGAAATGGTTGACCAGAGAGAGTCAAAAGAAGAAGGCTTTATCCTCTCTCTTAGGCATTCTTTGAATATACTTAAAAATGTAATTTAGAGGCCGGCCCGGTGGCTCAGGTGGTTGAAGTGCCATGCTCCTAAAACCGAGGTCACGGGTTCGATTACCACATGGGCCAGGGAGCTGTGTCCTACACAACTACACTGAGAAACAACGGCTTGAACCAGAGAAGGGGGAGCAGAATAAGGGGGAAAACATGTACTTTAACAATCATCATACAAAATATAGCAAATCAAAAAACCCATAAAGAAGAAAATAAAATTTCTCCATTATTTACACATATATATTATTTTCATAAAACTTGAATATTTAGTTTTATTTCCTGCTATAATCACCCAGTATCATATTATGATCATTTCCCATGCCATGAAATACTGACTTAAAAATACGGAAAAAAAAAAAAAGCAATTTGAATCACTGAACAACACTCCATCATATAATTATAATACAATTATTTTAACCATTGCATTGTAACAGGATATTGAGATTTTTAGTTTCCTTTTCACAAATCATCCTAACAAATACCGTGTACCTATATCCGGTTGTTTAAGGACATATTTTTTTTAAAGTAAAATTAGAGGGTAAAATATTAGAGCTCTGGCCAAATTGCTTCCCAGAAAAGCTGTACCAAATTACACTCTAACCAGCAGTGCATGAGAGTATTTTACACGTTTTTAATAATCTCCTCTCCCCCCAAATCTTCCATTTGCATTTGAAAAGAGAAAAGGCAATTTTATGTGAAAAAGAAGTAGATTTATATAGCGTAATGAGACAGAAGGCTGGAGAGCTAAAGTCTTAGTGGAGATAGTCTCCTGTCACTACTCCCTCGTTCAGTGATCAGAGACTTGTCACTTTTAAGCAATCTATAACAAATCTCTAATGTGAAAATTTCTAATGTGCCTGAAACTAGTGAACTAACCAAGGCTCCCTCTTGAGGTCTCTTACCGATCCAAAATAAATTATTTTATTGATTATCTATAAAATCCTCTATAAGGAGTAAAGAGTATTCGCTATTTTTAATAATAATCGGTAAGTGAATATGATTCACCGGTTTTCTTTCTTAGGACAAAAGAATAAATGCATTAATGACATTTTGATAGGCATTAAAGCTACAACTGACATCCTTCAAAATTCAGTTTCCTTTGATGCAATTAAGTTATGCACTGCTAATTAATCTCTCCCCACCAATCCAATTGAATTAGTATTAAGTTAGTGAAAATCTGTGGAAAGAGTCAGGTTAAGTGACATTTGCACATAAAATATTTTTACAATCCTTCCTGGGAATGAGGAGCTCAAAGACTGCCAACAAATGAAGTAGAGTTCTCTATAGGAATTCAGTTCTCACTCATTTTATGAGAAGAAAAGAAAGCTCACCTTATTTTTTTAAAAAAATGTATAACCAGGCAGCCATGTGAACCAACAGAGAACAGCCATCCGGATGTTAGTCTGCCAATTCTGGGGAGTATCAAAACCTCCAAGGAATTAACTCAGGAACAATGCAATGAAATAAAACTAAAGCAAATTAACTTCCATTATTTAAAATGGAAAGGTCATATTTAGAAACAGAAGGCTGTATAACCAGTGAGAGATTATAGGTTAAAATTCATGAGTTTCATTTTAGAGATTATTTCTTGTGAATAGACTTCATGTACAAAAGTGAGGCTTAAGTTATTGTTTAAAAATATACAGATGAAGTATTATAGAATTGCACATTTGAAACCTATATAATTTTATTAATCAATGCCACCCAAAACAATTTAATAATAAAAAAAAAATAGGGAACCAATTCTAATCTACCACGTTTTTCAGGGTCTTGGTTTTGCAATAGTGTGAGTAATGAAAACAAAATAACAATTGTTACCACTTTTGAACTTGTTAAAGCTAATGTTTTGGGTCATTAATTTTCCAAAATTAGGGCTCTGATAAAATAGGCTTTCTATTGTTCTCTATTCATAATCTTATGTGTATACTTTTTAACACACACATATCTCACTATATAAGAACACTTTTCAATCTGTGAAAATATTTTCCAAAATTAGAAATATATTTTAAAATATATTTGATTGATTATTCAGAAGAGTGGAAGCAATATTGCAAATAATCTGATCATGATCTTTATACAGTCACTTATGACAAATGAAGTTCCCAGCTTCTTTAAAAGAATGAGTCCCTCTCATATATTGTGAATGGTACTTCCATCACCTGGCTATATTGACAAAAGCTGCACATATACTATACATATGTTAAGACCCAACAATTCCATTTCTAGGTATATGCCCACCAGAAATGTCTATATATGAAGCAAACCACATGAACAAAAGGGTTTATAATAGCACCATTCATACTCGCTCCAAACTAAAAATTATCCAAAGATCCATAAACATTAGAATAGATAAATACATTGTGGCGTATTCACACAATGGACTGCTATTCAGCAACAAGAATGATTATGATTATGAAAGCTTATGTCTCAACCTACTATTCTTCCAATAGAGAGCAAATTAAAATTCCTAAAGATATGCACCAGCTGTCTTTCAAATTATCTATGCAAATTAATATACCTACATAAACACACACACAAACACACACACACACACACACACACACATACACCCCAACTATAGAAAGTAAGGTTATCAGAAGAGGTCACAGAGTAGTAAATAAAGCCAAGGATATGTGGGTTGATTATATTTATTTATATTTAATTCCAAAAAGAATTTGAAATCTGATTATATAAAAAGATATATATATATATATATATATATATATATATATATATGTGTGTATATCCCAATATACATATACGTGTGTATATATGTGTATATATACAGAGGGTGCCAAAAAAAGTATACACATTTTAAGAATGGAAAACTGTATTAAAACTGTAATAGTCAATGTATACCAATAACGAAAGATGAATACAAGTCACATTTGACTTCTGCAATTACAAGAGGTGCTGAAAATGGTTACCATCAGTGTCCAGACACTTCTGATTATGGCAAACTACTGCTTGAGCAATGTTGACCAAAGTGTCCACTTGTATACATTTTTTTTGGCACCCTCGGTATATATCTGTATACATATATATACTTGTGTATATACAGAAGTCAAATATATATAAAATAACAACTAGAAAGTTAAGTTGTCTTGAAAAGATTGGAAAGTTATAAAGTGGAAGAAAAACTAAATGAAATAAAATGAAATATCAACATTTGAACAACTGAGATCATATAGAAACACTTTTTCACAACTCTAACACTCATATAGATTACAGATATGGTGTGCAGATGTATATATAGTGTGCATATGTGTAAGATGACTATGTACTATAAAATTAGAAACCTTTCAAAGAACACCAAACTCTTCCACTCACTCTCCTAATATGCTGACATTTATCAGACTAGAACCCGATCAATATGTTCTCATGAGTAAAGCCTGTTATGTTATCATTTATAGTTGAAATAGGATAGCATTATTAGACTGAGTTTTCTGATAAATTAAACTCTTCACTATTAGAAAAATGCCCCAGGACTTTAGTTCTCTGAGATCAGTGGAATAGACAAAAGGCTATATAGTTATTTGAATAGTTACGTGCACAAGTATGCTTCCTAGAGTTTACTATGGCAGTCATTCATGCATAAGTAGAATACAAGAAAATACATATAGACTATAATAGATATAATAAAAAGGTAACATATACAATATATATAATTTTAAAAGTTAAAAAAGCCTTAGATTGAAAGAAGATATTTATAATACAGACATCCTACAACTGAGTCATATTTAAGGTATATGAAAAAGTCCTAAAAATCAACAGGGAAAAAGGCAGACAACTTTTTAAAAAATTAGTCTATAATCTTAATTAAGTTTGCATCAATGTTGTTGGTAAGACCTGAAAACAGAACTGTGAATATTGCTAGTTATTTAATTGCTTACTTAATAGTATATATGCTGTGATGGTGACTAAAATGTCTCTATATTTTAGGATCAAAAATAAGCTAAGTTTTCTTATTTGCATGAGCCCATTTGGTAGCACAAAAGATATACATATACATATATATACACATATATATAAGTATATATGTGTATATATATGTATATCTTTTACATGTGTATACATGTATATACATAATATATACATATATGTGTGTGTGTGTGTGTGTGTGTGTATATATATATATATATATATATATATATATATATATATATATAATTTTAAGTTTAAGAAAAACCATTAAAGTTCATTAGTATTGTACAATATCCTAGAAACCAAATTATCATCTTTTTGACATAGTATGTTAACATTACTTAAAGGAATTTGGGGGAAATTAGCCCTAAATGAATTTTGGTTTGTGAATTACTTATCTTAATATTTGTCACTAATGTCTTCATAGCTGAGAAATTAGACATGTCATAACACTATTCAAAAATCAAACTTGTTGCAATTTTTGTCATCCATAAGATAGCCATGAATAACAGAGTATATAAAAATGTCTATAAATAGGAGAAAAGACTGTCATAGAGCATGTATGATTAACATGTAACAGATGCCCTCAGATGCCACTTAATACTTCAAGGAACCCTACCGGAGTCCTAAATCCTGCAAACATGATCTGGTTTCTGCCCATGGCAAATCAAAGACAGAAAATCGATAGAAATTTTGACGGAGTTAAGAGTGCTAACTATAAGGAAAAGCAATAGATGAGAGCCTAATGCCCAAGAAATATTTAAAAAAAAAATGTAATGATGAACATTTGAAAACTAAAATTTAAAACATAATAGCATTTATAATTTATAAAATAAAATACTAGGTATAAATTTAACAGAACATGGACAGGATCTGTATCTTGAAAATTACAAAATGTTGATGAAAGAAACCAAATAACATGTAAATTAATGAAGAAATATACCGTTTTGATGAATTGGAAAACCAAACTAGAAAATACAAAAAAATCAAAAAACTATGGTGAATGTTTAAAAAAAAAATTATTACAGTAAAAGACACATTGCCATTAATCCCCCTCAAAATAAACCTCCTCAAAATATTCATGTCTAACACACTTATCCCATCATTCTTGCCACTTTCAGTTCTGGAAGTCTTCTTTTGTGAGTATCTTTAGATGCACTGTCATGATGGCCTCAATGTCTTGAGTCAATTCAAAACATTTTCCTTTCATGGTTATTTTGATTCTGCAGAAGAGCTAGAATTCTCATAGTACCAGTGAATAAGGTGGATGAGGACACACTGTAATCTTTTTATTTGACAGAAATTGCCATACCAGAATTGATGTGTGACATGGAGCACTGTCATGATGGAGGATGAAGTAAAGACACTCATGAAAGAGGACTTCTAGAACTGCTATAGAAAGTGGCAAGAACGATGGGATAAGTGTGTTCGAAGCAAGGGGGAATATTTTGAGGGGGAGAAATGGCAATGTGTCTTTTACTGTAATAAATGTTTTAATTTAAACATTCACCATATTTTTTTATCACACTTCATATGTCAATTCTCACCAAATTCATCTATGAATTTAATGCAATTCCTATCAAAATCCAAGCAAGTTTTTTTGTTGACATAGACAGGCTTATTCTAAAATTTATATGGAAAGGCACACAATCTAGAATAGCTAAGACCATTGATGAGGTGACAAAGTAGTAAGAATTACCTACCCTATGTTACGACATACTATATACCGTGTTTCCCCAAAAATAAGACCTAGCCGGACACTCAGCTCTAATGCATCTTTTGGAACAAAAATTAATATAAGACCCGGTCTTATTTTACTATAATATAAGACCGGGTCTTATACGATGTAATATAAGCTATAGTGATCAAGAAAGTTTAGTATTGGCAGAGGAAAGATAGACTTTTCAACAAATGGTGCTGGAGAACTTGGACATACATTAGGGGGGAAAAAAAAACTTCAACCTAAACCTCACACCTTATAAAAAATTAACTCAAAATTTATCATGGATTTAAATATAAAATTTAAGACTATAAAATTTAAAGAGAAAGAAAAGACAAACTATAAACTGGAAAAAGTACTTGCAAATCACATATCCAACAAAAGACTAATGTCTAAAATACGTAAGAATTCTCAAAACACCACATTTAAAAAAGTCCAATTGGAAAATGGGCAAAATACATGAAAAGATGTTTCACAGAAGAGAATAAACAGATGAAAAATAAACAAATGAAAATATATTCAACGTTATTAGTCCTTCGGGAAATATAAATTAAACCCACAATGGGATATCCCTGCCCACCTAAAGTAAAAAAATAGTGATAACTCCAAATGATGTGAAGATGCAGAAAAACTAGATTGCTCATATAGTAGGTATACAAATTGTAC
The DNA here is from genome assembly GCF_036562045.2 of Rhinolophus sinicus. NCBI lineage: Eukaryota > Metazoa > Chordata > Mammalia > Chiroptera > Rhinolophidae > Rhinolophus > Rhinolophus sinicus. Next base: position 32,746,567 of record NC_133753.1, on the reverse strand, counting down.
ATCCACTCTGGAAAAAGAGTATGACAATATTTTATAAAACTTAATGTGGGCTTACCATATGACCAACCAACAATTGCACTCTTGGGCATTTATCCCAGAGAAATGAAAATTTATGTTCACGCAAAAACCTACGCATGAATGTTTATAGCTGCTCTATTTGCAATAGCTCCAAACTGGAAACAACATAAATTTCCTTTGGCGGTGAATGGTTGAACAAACTGTAGTACATCTATATACCATGGCATACCACTCAGCAATAAAAAGGAACTAACTATTGACACAGACAATAATTTGGATGGATCTCTAAGGAATTATGCCCAATGAAAAAAACTAATGTCAACATTTTGCAAGATTGTATTTATATAACATTCTTGAAATAACAAAATTAAAGAGATGCAAAATAGATTAGTGGTTGCCAGGATTTAGGAAGGTGGGTAGGACAAGAGTGGGCTGTGGCAGTAGATGGGTAAAACAAGAGATCATGGTGATGGAATTGTTCTTTAACTTGACTGGTAGAGGTTACATGAATCTATACTTGTGATAAAATTGATGTACAACCAAAGAGAGAGAGAGAGAGAGAGAGAGAGAGAGAGAGAGAGAGAGAGAGAGAGAGAGAGAGGAGTACATCTGGTGAGCAAAACTGGTAAAATCTGAATAAGGTTGAATATCCGTATCAATATCCAGTTCCCAGTTGTGAGGGAAACTGGGTGAAGGGTATACAGAATCTTTCTGTGTTAGTTCTTACAATTTCATGTGAAGCTACAATTACCTGAAAATAAAAGGTGGTTGTGTTTTTTTTGCATTAGCAAAACCTAAAAGTTTTGTCCCTCCCTTTTGAGGACAACAGCCCTCCAAGCAACCAGAGCCCCCAAAACATCAACTAATGACAGGATATTACAGTCAGTGTTATTAACACACTTTTATTAAGTGTGACTTTGCGTAAAGCCAAAACCGTTGAGAAAGCCCCCTGTGGGAGAACTGTCTGTATGTCCTGTATTTACCTGAGCCAGCTTGACAGGCAAATTAGCTGCATGTCACCAGGGAAACCTGCAGGCTGTCCCTCTGCTCCAGGGTAGACTGAATGCCAAACCTCTGAGCTGTGGCATTAGCCTCCAGCACAAAGACAAGGGCTTCGGTCAAAAAAAACTCTGCTCTGGGAAATCAACCTGCAACCTTGTAATTTATAACGGCCCTCTCTATAAAATATTCCAGGTTCATCTTCTTAAATGCCAGAACACTTCAAAACTGTATTGAAAATTTCATTTAGACTAAGAGTTTGTTTGGCCCCGGTGATGCTTTTTAACTGAACAAAATTTTTACAATATTTTCCTTTTAATGAATCCTTTATTTATATTTGATTTGCACATTTTATCTAACAAACTGAGGCAGCAGTATCAGAGAAAAGGAAATAACTCCTTCCCCAACTAAGTTTACATAGGTTTTCAGAGTAGTTCTATCGTTGTTTGCTAGTCATTTGCTCATTTATTCGTTGGTTACCTACAAATGCCAGAAACACGCTAAGTCTTTTGGATATAGATTAAAAACAAAACAAACAAACAAAATAGTTACTACCACCAGAAGCTTCTAGCCTATTGGTTTAGTAAGATATTTTAACAACAGCAACAACAACAAAAAGTATACTATTTTGTCAATGAGATATAAGCAATATTCTGGGAAAGCCGAAAGACCTGGGTCACTTAAAAAATACCTTTTCTAGGATGGTCAGCAGCCTTATGCCTACTTGTGAAATCACAGTATCTAGTATGTCAGTGGAGGAGCAAACCAAATTCCCCTTTCCTAAGGTGAAAATAAATTGAGGGTCCTTGTGACTCTCTCGATAGATAGATAGATAGATAGATAGATAGATAGATAGATAGATAGATAGATAGATAGATAGATAGATCCTTCCCACACACACACACACCCTGCAGAGAGCTAGCCTTTCCCCCAGTAATCAGCAACCTCCAAGGCAGCAGAAGACAGTAGCTGGGGCCTGACTAATGATCACAAAATCCCCACCTCTGGCAGGCTAAAGATAACATCTTGACCTAAGTTATGTTTCAGTTCCTGAGCCCTAAGGTGGAATGACCCCTTGCCTACTTTCCCATGAGACCCAACAAAGGGACTCTGGAAAAGACCTCAGAACTGTCCTGAAGAACTGAAAAAATGATTCATTTCCCTTACCTTACCTCTGATCAATCAGCTCCCAGCATGACCCCAAACCCCTAACACACAGTATCTTGTGATTTTGCTATATATAATGTGTAACCTATTAGGTTGGTGCAAAAGTAATTGCGGTTTAAAAGGTTAAAAACAATTGCAAAAATCGCAACTACTTTTCCACCATCCTAATACAAGCTATCTGAGAAATCAGGCTTTTGAACATTAGTTTCCCCTTCTCCTGGATGGTGCCATTCATCAATAAAATAGCCAATATTTCTCCACTGCAATTCCTTGTGTTTAGTGTTTGACTCAGCTAGTGCCCGGTGGACGAACTTTCTGTTCTATAACAAACGCAACTCAGCAGGGATTTCAACTGTTTTCTTAGACTCAATTGGTTCAGATTTTGAAAGAAACAGAAAATGACAATGAACCCTCACAAAAACTGTACAATGCAGGTATTGTTGCTAATTTACAAATGTTAGTAACAGATCCATGGTCTGGGTGACTTTAAAGCCTTCTTGCTCTTTCTATAACATTAAATTGCTTCTGAATATACAGACAACAGAAAATCCCAGGTCAACTTGTAACAGTTGGAGGCACACTTGAATACACAATCTAGGTCTAACCAGAATGCTATCCAAGATGCATCCATGTTGTTGAAAATGGCAGCATTCATCTTTTCTTATGGCTGCATAGTATTCCATTGTGCATACATATCACATATTTATCCAATCATGTATCGAAGGGATACATGGATCTTGAGAACATCATGCTAAGAGAAATAAGTCAGATGGAAAAAGAAACATACGATTTCATTCACATGTGGAATATAAAACTAAAAGCAACAAATAAGACAAACAAAACTCATAGACACAGACAACAGTATGGTAGTTACCACAGAGAAAGGAAGATGTGGGAATATGTAGAAAGGATAAAGGGGGTCAAATATTTGGTGAGAGAAGGAGACCTGACTTTGTGTGGTGAACACACAATGCAATATACAGATAATGTACTACAGAGTTGTACACCTGAAACCTATGTAATTGTATTAACCAATGTCACCCCAATAAATGTAACAATTGTTTTTTTTAAAAAATGCTATCCAATATGACTCACAATTCCAAGTAGCCCTTTTGGAAACATTTTCTGAAAGAACCTCAGATTGGTATCCTGATCCCTTTTGTGGAGATCAACATATTTGACAACTGTGTCAGCACTTTATCATATGACCACCTGTCTCTCACCCTGACTTTTTTAATCTTTTGCTATTCTTTCTGCTCCTCAAACTAACCCTTTACCTTACCCCCACTTACTGCCATAATAAATTTAATCATTATCTGCATTTAGCTTACCCTTTCAAAGTTTCTCCAGTTTAGAGTGACTGAATCAGAAAGCTCATACATTTCCCATAATATAAGGTACAGGTTGTCATGCACACCTTATTAGAACATTCAGAGGCTTGTGGTATGGATAATGCAGTCATTGTGGTGTTAAGTACCTCTAAACACTCAATAGTCAAATTGTTGCACACTCTCAGCAACAGTTCATCAACTGGATTAAGATCCCCAAACCACTGACCACTCCCAGTACTTAATCACTATTCATTTAACCCTCCTGTGTTCACTTTTTGAATGTCTAGCACTGATTCCTATTGTTCATTGTAAACACTTCCTATTACTCTTCCTCCATCATATTGCCTATGAAAACCCCATCCTTTGTTTATCCCTCTTTGTCTAAATATGATCACACAGTTTTGCTGAATGCTTCCACTTAAAATAATGGATGTAAACTTACAACAGGCACTCATCGATACCTAGAATGTCTACTATATTTCCCTCATGTTTGCACATTCCAACTTGTAGGACATACCTTAGAGTTTATTTTCCCCAGTGTACAGTAGGCCAGGGATACAGTTTGGGGGGTTTTACTTGTTTGTTTCAGGCATGCTTTCCTCAATTTTAAACATCAGTTCTGCTTTTTGTTTTATTTCATGTTTTGATAGGCACCAATTATATGTATATTAGGTCTTTATGGCTGCGTTCTCTATAACATTTGCCCCCTTTATACCTGTTTATTTCAGTTTCATTAATTATTTTGCTCTTTCCATTTAATCCTTTCTATATATCTTCTTATAACCGTTATTATATAATAGAAGATAGCATGTAAGCACCTTGTAAATTCATCTTCATTTATAATATTAGTCTTTCTTCTTTCATTTATTTTTCTACTTGAATCAGCTCCCTATATTTCTCCTTCTATACTGTAAATTTTCAGGTTTCTTACTCATGAAGTTCTTTCCTATCTTAAATTGCTTGCTTCACTATATTCAGTTTAATTTGAGTGGTATATTAGTTTTCTTCTGTATCATGGCTTTTGTGGGGGTGTACTTTCATATTGAAAAGTTTTATTGTTTAATTTCTTTTCCATTATCTTTATACAAATCCTCTTTTTCTGTTTTTGAGTATTTGTTCTATATTCCTAACCAGCAATAATAGGTAATACTCTGGGGGAAGGGGGAAAGGAGAGGCTGTGTAGCAGGAGGTTTCTTCTGTATCTTATCAGATTCCTTAGTTCAAAGGCATCTTCTTCTGTTACTACAGTTAAGTTTTTCCAATAAACATTACAATTTGGACTTGGCTTCTTATATCTTGTTCATAGCGCCCTTATCTTCTGATACTTCATACCTCCCTTTCACCACTATGCTTCCAAGAAAATCATTCGTTCTCTAAGGTATCCAAAATGGTTTCCAAATCATTCTTTTCCCCAGAAGCGTGGCCTTCCCAAAACTATTCCCTCTCCTTTGAATCACTCTCCAAGCTGTGTGACTCCAGTAGCATGTGCTCTGATCCACCAAGTCTCAATCCTGTGCTCAGAAGAACTAAGACTGTATGCTTCTTCCTTTGTTCTGTGTATTTCCCTCATAACTCAACTCTGGTGTGGGTCTCACAGCTTTGTTGGTTGGGATGTGTACGTCCCACCATTCAGTAGCTCAATATAAAAATTTACAGTATTCTCTGTCTCTTACCTAAACTGTGGCCATACTCTGAGAGTGACTTTATTTGATAATCTCCTTATAGATTTTGGGAGAAAATTTGTGAGCAAATTTTGGCTGCCACAATTATCCTGTAGGAATCCAGAGTTCAGAATTGGGTTTTTAATTTGTATGACTCTTAATACTGGCAAAGTTAAGCATATTCGTATGTTCATTGATCATTCATCTTTCCCCTTTTGAGAAATACCTGCTTGTATTTGTTCTCTATCCTTCTATTGGTTTAGCTGTACTTTCTTAGTGATTTTTAGGAATTTTTTTATATATTCTGGATGCTAATACTTTACTGGTTTTTTATGTTTTAAACTTCTCTCCCAGTTTGTAGATTATTTTATTTTTCTTGTAGTTTAGTCTGATGATCAGAAATTATTAATTTTAATAAAATTAAATTTATTAATATTTTTGTTGTTTAGCCAAATTGTGTCATGTTTAAGAAATTAAAAACATATAATCAAAAAAAATTTTTATATACTTTTTTAAAATTGCGGTTAAGAACACATAACATGAGAGCTACCCTCCTAACAAATGTTTAAGTGTGCAACACAGTATTGTTAACCATTGGCACAACACTGTACAGCAGATTTCTAGAACTTATTCACCTTACATAACTGAAATTTTATACCCATTGAATAGCAACTCCCCATTGATCCCTTCCCTCAGTCTCTGGTAACCACTATTCTACTCTCTCTTTCTAAGAGTTTGACTATTTTAGATACCTCATGTACGTGGAATCATGCAGTATTTGTCCTTCTGTGATTGGCTTATTTCCCTTAGCATAATGTCCTCCAGGTTCATCCATGCTGCCATACATAGGAGGATTTCCTTCTTTTTATGGCTGAATAATACTGCATTCTATGTATATACCACATATTTCTTTATCTGTTGTTTCCACATCTTGGTAAATGTGAATAATGTTGCAATGAGCATGAAAGTATACATATCTGTTTGAGATTCTGACTTCAATTATTTTGGGTAAATATCCAGAAGTGTGCTAGGTAATATGGTGTTCTATTTTTAATTTTTGAAGAACCTCCATACTGTTTTTCATAGTAGCTACACCATTTTACTTCCCACCATTAGTGTGCAAGGGTTCCAATCTCTTCACATCTTCGCCAATACTCGTTGTCTTCTGTTTTTTGGGTAACAGTCATCTTAACAAGTTTAAGGTGATATTAGGGAAATGTGGTTTCTGGAACAGAGTAGGTCTGGAATAAGTGAGTGATGTAAGGCAAACTTTGGAGTCACAACGCTAGAAATCAGAATCAAACTTTGACTCTGCCATTAACATTCACTAAGTGTGTTCTGTTACGCTCCGATTTTTGGTCCATGTTCTTCCAGGCATCTCACACTTGGAAGCCAAGTACCTCTTGAAATAAACATAAAACAGCAGGTCAAAGAAAGAAGAAATTGATTTGATCAATCTTGTTAGACTGCAACGTGTGTCTGATTCGCTATTGTCTTTCCACAGACTGGAACACTGGCATGAGTGCAAGTAGGGACTTAACATTTATTATTGAATACTGGAATAGGAAACAGATTTTTAAACACCAACTTATGCATCAATATCTATCTAAATATTTATGAATTCTTGACTAAACTTCCTGTCAGGCCTCAGTTCTCAACATAGAGAATTTTGCCTCCTTTTAGAAAGAATTTTCCATTTATCTCTAATGACACAATATTTATTACAAAATTAATAAGCCATTATTAAATCAAAACTGTCTAACGGAAGATTTAAATGATAAAGTTTTACCATTAACAGAAATGAGGATTTGAGGTTTGGGGCTTTTGTTTTTTTCACTTCCTTACCATATGGAAGAATGGTTCTCAACTATATTGAGAATGATTGAATGAATGAATTACTTCTAATTGTATTGTGCTCTGTAATTTACTGAAGCGTGTGAATCATTAAAAATATGCTAAAATTTTATGTCCATTGATTTTACTACTTTACAAGGCACTCTGAAGCCAAGTAATAACTGTCAGATTAAACAGGGAATGTCTCTGGAAGTACTGGAATTTTAAACTATGCCATTAGATAAGAAGGATCTTAATTGAAACAACAAGGTGTAAGTTGGTGGAGGTGCTGGGTTGTTTTTCTTCTAACAGTGATTGGTTCCCTCCAGGAAGGCTACTTCCCATTAATTTCTCATTTATTATCAAGACAAAGTTTTATACAAGGGTTACAATAATAAACTGTTACTTTAGATTCTGTCTTCTGATTTTTCCCAGGTGCTAATAGGATACCACTAATATTTCTCACAAAATCTTCCCAAATATACATTTAAATTTTAATCTTAGAAATGGAAAGATCATGAAAGAATATACATTCTGTGAGTTTAAGTGACTGGTCACCCAGTTGGAACATGGCAACTAGACTGGGAGACTAGCTGACTAGAACACAAGTCTCCTTACTGCTGATTCAACAATTTGTGTGACACCTCACCTACACTACACGTCCAGTTTGTATCCAAACAATGGAATCTTTTGATTTTCACATTGGCTTCTAGGAGTGGAACCACTAACTCTGCATTGGAGGAGCTGTGTTCACGATCTGTAATTACTTCACATGAGCCCACCATACCTCATCTGGGCAACCAATGTGGACAAGTTTTCTGATGGCCTCTGCTGTATTGTTTAATTCTAAAATCGTGACAGTGCAATTCCATTCAAAAGTTAATGGGATTTATTTTTGGTGTATAGGAAGATGATGATTGGGAAGGGTGAGGAAACTTTATTTTGAAAAATAAACATGTGAAAAAACAGAAAAAATTAAGATATATATATAAGGAGATACTTGTCTACCAGATAATAATATGCAATGAGGGGCAGAGCGGCTAAGACCAATGCCTCTGTCATGCAGACCTGGTCCAAATTCAAGGTTCACTGTGTGTGACATGAGGCTCTTATAGCCTAATTTTTGTATTAGTAAATTGGGAATAATTATAATACTTATGTGTTGGAAAGAGCAAAAATTAAACATACTAAGATTATTGGCCTATTAAATCCACAAAGATTAATGCCTAATATTAACAATGTTATTCTGAAAAAAGAATACATGTAAACATACATTAGTTATATAAAAAATAAACTATAAAAATAATATAAGCTTTAAAATATGCATACCCTTTACTGTGGAAAATCCCATTTTCAGTGTTTAACTTAATATAGTCATTAGATATCTTAAATATCCAATGATAGGAGACTGATAAATATATTATGATATATCCATTAAACGGAATACAAAGTTTATATAGTATAAATTTATAACATAAAAATATATGTTCACAAAATCACACAGAATAAATATGGCAAACTATATTTCTGTGAGCTATGGGATTATGGATGATTTACTATATTTCCTTTTCTAGTTCTTATTTCTAACTTTATTTAACAGTTATGTGTTTCTACTAAATAAACATTTTTAGAACCAAAATGGCCATATAAATAGCCTTCTAACATTTATTCATCCTTAGTAACCATGATGATAATAGAATGCATAACACTATTCTCTGGCCATGAATGTATTCTCTGAATGTATTCCCAGAAAGGCAGCAGACCCAATTCTAAATATATGTGCCGATTAGTTTAATCAGGATTAGGATACCAACAGACTCAATAAGTTCTTACATTGGTTTATGTGTTATTAGTTTTTGAGTAAGATTTTTAACCAACACGTACATTCAGTTGAAATTATTCTATGGCACATGGAATGTATAGGCTGTGTACAGTTAATTAACATCAGTTAATTATTGACTTATTAGTAGTAACTAGACTAATCAGATCTTTTCTTTTTCTCCTTTCTATAGTTTTCCATCTTTATACCAGTTACTTGACTATTAGGACATAGGTAATTTAAGTTTTATTATACAATATGTAAAGAGTTTCAGTTTCTAACAAGCTTTTTTGTCCAAATTCTATTGCTTTCTCTATTGCCTTCTTTAACTCAATCCTCCCAACCTAAATTAGACTCACCCTCTCCTTTTCTTTAAATCTTACATGGTTCCCTGTATTGTATTTCAAGCATCATCACGATTTGGAATTATATGGTTATTTCTGTGGTTAAGTCTTTCCTCTTCTAGTAGACTCTGAGCAACACAAGAGTAGGGATTGTGTTTATATACCACTCAATAGCAATTACAACAGCTTACAAAACCATGGTTCCCTTTGATGTGGAGGCAAATTTTAAAAGAAGGCTATTTTCCTATTTATAAATTCTACCATAGCATAAATCCTTCCTTAATTGACATCTTGCATATCTCAGAGATACTTCAGCAGAAATTAGGGCAATGAAGACTTCCTGAAGAAAGTTCATGATATAAAGAAATGAGGAAGAATGCTAATACGAGCAAAACAGAGAATGTCTGAAGGTCTCGAGATAGATCATGACTCATACAAAGCCAAAGTGAGAGAAAGCCGCCCGATCATACCGCCATGTGTCCCTCTCAGTGACTCCAGGATCATGCCCCGGAGCAGGGCATGAAGCAGCATCTCAGGCCCTTGGCAGTGAACAACTAGAGGAATCTCTTTCTTACATAACAACTTGTATTTATCTTTTAATCTATTTTGTTGTATTTTCTCCATCCTCTGGCTGCCTTCTGCTGTGCCAGACAGGGATGCCTGTGGTTTATTTGGCACTACTAGTAAAGGAGCTAAAAGTGGCTTTTCAGTACTTCATAGAACACAAATGAACACAAAATCAAAAGCAATTAGCCTGAGCCAACGGACAGGCATCTTTTAGGCATTATCATAAAAACCAGGAATGAGATTGAAAAGGGTGTAGGGAGGAGAAAGCCACAAGGCCCTGGGAAAAAATAAAATATAACAAACACAATCAAATAATAACAACAATAGAAATCACAGAAATGAAAATTTTTTTAAAGTTTTGTATATAAAATCCAACCATCTGCATAACCCTGTCTTTATTTTGCAGTTTACTAAACTGCAAACGCTGTATGAGTAGCACTATAATCCCATTCAAAAATAGGTGCTTTAATAGCCATTTCTGCAGATGTAGAAAATTTGAAATGGATCAATCAAAGCAGCTCAGAACAAAATAATAGGTTAGATACAAACACCTACTCATATTATAGTACTGTCTACAGCATATAGGTTCATTCATGATTTAATTTCCCTCCAAAGTCTAAATTATATTTGTATCTTTGCATTCAATGTGTATGTATGTAGAAAAACTTTGTTTATCCAAACTACTCTCCAAGTGAGAGTCTACTTTCATCTATACTTAAAGACAACAGTACGTACCAAATACCAAGCAAAGACCAAGATTAAAAGTAGTGCCAGTCATGACCTACTTCTTGTAGTTTATAACCCGTATAGGAAGAAATCAATTATAACCACAATAGACTAAATTATTTGCTAGCACTTATTATTGCTGATTTTACGCAGGCACTATGTAGGCATTTTTACCCTCCAGCTAACTAAAGTGGGAGGTGGTGTCGTAGATGTGAACACAGAAGCATGGAACCCACTCCTCAGGGTCTATATAAAGCCAGGCTACTAAACAAGTTATCCACAGCCCTATAACTCCTCCTCATTCCTGGACTATAGCTATCAAATGATTCCTTAGTCCCTTCCTCAGGAGCTAGTGACAGAGTGGTGAGAAAATGAAATACAAAGTAGCCCACATTACTGCACTGAAGTAATTTCAACATGGTACATAACAGGAATGTACTTAATATTATTCATAGAAAAAGGTCTAAGTCATTCAGGATTTAACTTAGTTACACAACATCTCCCTATCCTTACTAGAAGAAACTAATACTGTCTACTACCTGAGGCACAAAAATTTTACTAATAATTATATTAGCTAACAACAATATAAAGCTTGAATTGGAGCACTCTTAAACTATGCCAAAAGTCCTGACAAACTATATATACACTTAAATGTTACAGATTACTATCAAAGAAAATATTATTTAAAGTTCTCATCTACTTGTAATGTTTGTAATAAACCCTTGAGCCCTATTTTATTTAACTTTTGATATATGAAAGGAAAAATAAAATTGGGGTTTCACATAAAGTCTGCCTTTACAGACAAGACCTGCACGTCAGATAGGAAAGAGAAATGTCAAAAATAATTCTAAATGCTTACTTTATATTATTTCAGTAGTCAGCAACTGAGAAGCACGTGTGAACATGACAATAGTTAAGTTTCCTTGCCATGTTTAGATATAGAGAGAAAAGTCACGGTTTTCAGGTATTTGGGACATGAAGCTTTTACACCACAGGCTGAGAATATAGTTCCTTGTAATGACAGACTAGGCATAGTTTCTCCCGCTCAACTATAAGGTTACTTAAAGACCACAGGAAAACCATACCTGTTAGCTCGTGGGCGTCTGTGTCCTCAGAATTTTTTGAGATGGTATATGTCCTATCCCTTGGAAAACTCAGTTTAATTTGTAAAACTATAGTACTTAGCTATACTAATAAAAAAATTGGGGGAAAATAATTATTGAATTATTACAGAATTTTGTTCTATTATTTTTTAATAGAAGACCCCTTGAATACATGTGTCTGAACTGTAAACAAGATCTAATATATAATAGTATGCAAAACGATTCAGACACAACTATCACACAACCTGAGTGTCAGGACCTGTACTACTGGCAGGTAGTCCATTTCCTACTGAAGCAGATATATCACTGTATTTTTAAATACTTCATGTCACCTGTCATAGCTCTCCCAAGCCTTCAATTAGCCAAACTAAATATTCATATTCCCTTTAATTGTTTGTCTTAAAACAAGATTCCCAGAAATTTATACCTTCATGATTATCTTCTGGTAAGTGTGCAGCTATTTGATGATATATTTTTTTTAAATATCTAGCTGGAAGCTGAACACAATATTTTATCTATAGTCTGGGCTGTAATGGGATGATTACTACCTCTCTTGATCCAAAGACAAAAGTGCTTGTAATGCATCTTAAGACCAATTCAGTTGGTTTTTTTTTTAATCTTTTTTTTTCTATATTCATGTGTAAATATTTACACGGCATATTTAACCCAGCACATTTTTCTGTGGAGCAGTTCTTGAAAGGCTGGTGCCTTCATTCCTGGGTTCATCTATACATTGCTATAGGAACCTCTTGAAGTATTTAAATATTGAACCAAGAAAATGATGCCATGTATGTGTAAGAATGTCATCGCTGTTGTTCTTTTTTTTTAATTAAAGTTTATTGAGGTGACAATTGTTAGTAAAGTGTCATCCCTGTTTTTTCATATTTAAGAATACAAAGAAAAGTTTAAATATGCTTTTCTAAATTAAAACTATATATAAAAGTAAATGGATTACAAGGAAGTTACTTTAAGTTGTGGAAAAAAATACACTGCCTACTCTATTTGGAAGAAGTAGAGTGCTTCTGTGATAGATTAGGTTTAAAAATAATCCAGGATTTTAAAATATTCAAAACCTCAGTTTCTTTAAAGGCATAATTCTCCCTGAATATATTGAATAATTCTGTCAGAATTTTCATATAGTGGGATCTTCCTACTGATACTTTATGCTTATTACAAAACATATGAAATAAGAAATGAAGACCAAAGAGCTTTTTCTATTGATTTTTCCCAAACTACATGTTAGAAAAAAAGCAAGACAGTGGAAAATAAAAAATATAATAATGATAAGGTTTTAAGCTTCAGTCCATAAAACAAGCTGAAAAAAAAATCCAGTATGATGAAAAATATGTGGTTTCCACGTTATACAAGTTGTACATTTTCTCATAGATTCCCAAAAGCAGTAAATAAAGTCCCCATCCACTTTCTTCATTTGAATTATTTCCCAGTAAAGTTATTTCATACCATAGAATAAACTTTTTGAGTTTTAACCGTGACCAGTCCTATTTTTTCCTGTAATTTCCTTTTGCCCTTTATAGTCCTCACTCATTCTACCCATTTCTCTTGTCTTTTAAGTGCATTGAATGTTAATGAGTAGAAAAGCCCAGAGGACAGATTTTGGTTATTAAATGTAAAAAAGAATCTAAAGCAACTACTGTGATTAGTAGTCAATAAAATACTTACAACCAAATAAAATTAATCTAGGTAGTGTTCTATATAAAAAGCATTGCCTAAGGGCATTTTTCATGATAAAAATGTTACAATCTCCATGTCAGTACTGATTTTAATGCCATGCTTTGTGTTAGAGAAAGCAGTATTCACATAAGACTGAACTAAATCACAGTGATTAATCTGCTTGCGGGTTAAAGATGAATTCAAAAAATCTATAAAACTAAATATGTGGAAGGATAGAAGGAAATCGCAGTAATTGGGGCAAAGGTTTTTCTCTAATTAGCTGCAATGCATCATTAAATTCTATTGTATTAGCAACTGAAAAAATACAGCTCTGTTAGAACTATCAAGAGAAGCATCAGAACAAACACAGTTGGCTTCATACATTATATTTCAATATTTTTCAATGTATAAACTCATAATCAAATCTAGTAACAGCCACCATTAATAAAATATTTGAAACAATCAACAAAATGTAAGATAAGAAACATAGTAAGGCACATATTTGGCCTACTGAGGAACAGGAAGTCTAATAGGATAATTGGTAAAATTGAGATGCTGTTTACTAAAGTTACATCATCAAGTACATTCATATTACTAAGATTGTGACTACAATTACAGAATTTATGTCAATGTTGTCATCAGCCTTTCGTTTTCTTTTTTCCACCCTTGTATTTTAACAGGCTCTATCAACTTCATTCTTATCAAAAAAGACCACAGTAAAGATGAATATATAATAGTTAGATATATAGGTAGGTCGATGGAGGGATGAATACATAGAAGATAGATAGATAGATAGATAGATAGATAGATAGATAGATAGATAGATGATAGAAAGAAAGCTTTATTATGAAAGCCATATAAGCTCACTGGCCACTACGCTGAGAGTACACTACAAGGGGACAAAGGTGGAAGCACAGACAAGTTATTTGGCTATACAATAACCCAGATAGGACATGATGGTGACTTGGACCAGGTGATAGCAATGAAGGTGGTAAGAACTGGAAGTGGAACCAACAAGATCAGTGGAGGTTTTTATGGTGGTGGGGGTTGTCTTAAGCATCTGAGGGATGGAGTTTCCATTAACTGCATTAGGGAAGAATGTCAGCAGAGCAGATTTATGGGAGATAATTAGGAGTTCAGTCCTGGCCCATTTCTTTGGACATTAGTAGGCAGTTGGATAGCAGAGTCTGTAGTTCAGGGAACAGGTACAAAATGAGTATGTATATTTGGGTGGCGTTATCATGTATTTTTAAAGTCATTGGATTGTATGATATCATTGAAGGAGAGGCTATAGACAGAAAAAGGAAGAGACACAGACTGAGCCCTAGAATATCCCAAATTTTAGAACATTGTCTTGGTCAAACTGCTTTCAAGAAATGCCCTGCCAAATTAACACATAGACTAGAATTATGCAATAGTGTCAGTCATTGCAGCCTTGCTAAGATCGGGTATTATATTTGTCCATTTAACATGTTAAAAATTATCTCTTGCTATTTTAATTTATTACAAGTGAAAATAAGATTTTCTTGTATGTTTATTAATAACTTGTATTTTATCTTGTGTAAATTAACTCATGTACTCAGTTTATTTTTCTCCCCAGGTATTCTAATTTTCATTGATTTATAAAAATCATTTTACGTATTAAGATAATTAACCTTTCACTTGTGATATTGATTGCAAATATTTGATCTCATTTTCATAGTTTTGGTATGTGAAGTTTTATACTTTCTAGCAAAATCTATTACTTTGTTATGTATTCCATTGCTATAATAGTACAAAGATAAATTCAATATATTTATATATTTTCTTCTAATATTTTATGGTTTCTTATGGTAACATTTAACTCTTAGTCCTTCTGATATTCATGTTAGGCTTTTTCTTAGATTGTTTTAGCTCATTTTATAATTATATTAAATAATATACCAATTCCATCTTTGCAATGTGTCATTTAACTTATATTTAGTTCTTATCCATAGCAAAGTCTAGTTCTGACATATCTATTCTCTCTCTTTGCTTTGGCTACTAATTCTTGTCTATAGTTCAATACTTTGTGATAGTATTTCAAAGTTATATATTATACAAACTATTTATTTGTCAAATAACTGAATGCCTAATAGGCATATGGGTCTTCCACTTTGGTTGTTAGGTTTATTACTAAACCAGAGAGTTGGATGCCAATTTTTTGTTTTCCTTTTGTTCAGTATAGCATATGGTGTGTAGTCTAAGAATGCATTTTTAAATTTAACCATATTGACTATGCAATTAGTGGGAATCTTCTATAACCCCTTCCTAGTCTGAGACTCTGGCATGTGTCTCTTTACTCATAGTGCTGTTACCACTAGTTCTTATGTACCTGGGTGGGGATTTTCTTATTCAGCTGAGAGGAATCAATACAGGCATAGAGAGTTTGCCACATTAAATTAAACTTCAGATATATTTTATACACACACAACCAAACTTCATACTTGCCAGTTATTTAAATCTGCTTTCTCCTATTAGTCAAAAACTACTCAAAGCATTCCCCCATTCATTTAGGAGGGACATCCATGATTTTTTCTTATCCAAAAGCTAATTCATTTTAATATTTTTACATATTTTAAAATCTTTTCATTTAAATTAAATTTTTATTCTACCCTTAATATTAGCCTCTCCATCTTTTTTTCCTATTACTCCATTTTTCCATGGATACTCTACTAATCAGATAATTAGTAGATACTCTACTAATCATTTCTGTGACCACAAACGATAAGAAGCAAGCCAAAAAAAAAAAAAAAGTGGTAAATAATAGGAATCCAGAAATAGTTCCCCGCTGCATGGCATACGCACTTTCCGGCACACCCCATGCCAGCATATTATATCCTAACTACAACATGAAGCAGGCAGTTAAGCAGGTCCTTGGGGTTATGGGGGCAGCATTGGCTATGGGTTGGGCTCTTTTCTAATATAAAAGGCCATTGTTTCATCATTTTACTGAAGTTTTCTGTCAGCTACCAAGTGACTCCACTGCATTTTCTGGAACAAAAAACTTCTGCCTGAGATGGTGATGGACAAGGTATTGGTTGGTGCAAAAGTAATTGCGGTTGAAAAGGTTAAAAACAATTACAAAACTGCAATCACGTTTGCACCAACCTAATAGATGGTTACCTCTTAATCTCAGTTTACTGAATGTGGACCTCAAAGGACATCTTGAATTTGACATCTTAAACACTGACTCTCACCCCTGAGGAAGATTCTGTTCCTTCTTTGGATATCCTCCCTACTAACCATATATTCGCTCAGCTATACATCAATTAATTTCCACAGAAATGGAATGTGTCCTTTTCCCTCTGTGGTTACACATTCCACTTTAAGTGGCCACTTAACAAGAAAATTTATACTGTATCTTGTAAAACATTGAAAGAGGAGCACGTCTCACCCCTTTCACAATTCTTCCACATAATTACCCTTGAGTAGCTCACCTGCACTCCCTCTGAAGGCTTCTCTCCCTCAATTCTCACATTCCATGTTCATTCCCCATCTGTCTCCCCAAACATCTTCTCCTAATAACACCTCCTCTGGCTTAACAAACTACCTACTTGTCACTTCATGAAATTCCCCTAATTAAACATCTACTTTGCTAGTTTGCTCTTTCCCTTTGTCATTGAAAAGTGCTTGTTGAGCAGGTCTCATAGAAAAACTACAAGTCAACCTCATATGATTAAGAGAACAAATCAAATTTGTGGGAAATGGCAGGAAGGTAATGTGCTGTCAGATTACCATATGTCAAAATTCAGTACCTAAAAATAATGCCCACTGGTGCTTACAAAGGAAAATAGATCACGATCAGTTTAAAACTCTTGGATGCAAGCCCTACTTATTCTCCTCTCTATTTGATGTGAATCAGCTGGGTGGAGGAAGTGAGAATTGTCTTTGAAATTTGGTCTCATTGATTGTGAGGAGGCCTTTGGTTCCTTGGTGGTCCCTAATATGAGATAGATGGGAAAAATTACAAGAAGCTCCATGAAAAGACAAGAAAGAAGTTAGAGATGTCAGATGAATGGGGAGGGTGGTATCCGTTTTGTAGATTTGTGTGGGAAAAACAAAGAAATTATAAGTTGCTTTCAAAACATGTGAGAAAAAGGAGAGATATTTAAGTAGAAGATAAAAATCTACCAGGAAAATGGCAGCACTGTTAAGAGGTTTAGAGGAATGCAGCAAATTACTCTGACTGGTAATGAGAGTCTTTTATGGAAATGAAGTAATCAGTTGTTTTCAGGAACCACAATTTCTAAATTGAGTGTGATGACTAGTACTAATTGATGATTAATGGTTGAGTGCCGTGCACCTTCTAAGCACTCAATAATATTATTGATTGATATGTCACTTATGACTTACAGAGTAATATTTATGAAGCAATTATACAAGCAATATGTGAGTGAAAACTACAGGCATCTGAAGATCTCACTGAAATAGAAAATAAATAACAACAACAATAATAACCCATACCTTCTCTGTGTCGATGCCTTTTGACATGGACCATGTTGAGACAATATAATCCATGACCCGTTCACTAAGGCCTTTGGGGACCTGATAGAGTTTCAGAAAGTCCCGTACATTATTCAGCATCTCATGGTATCGGTTGGTATTGGCATACATTTGCTGGAAAATTGTGGTAACATTTCCAAAAATAGTTGCATAAAGAAGAGCTGAAAGAGAAGAAATGATGAAAATAAAACAAATATCCCAAGTGAAAAAAATAATGTGAATATTGGCTCAATCAATGAATAATTTGACAGAGATGTCTTTATAAACTTTGAGGGTTAATGCATGTGAACCCAGGAGAAGAGTGCCTGGAATCTGGTATTCACTCAGTAAACATTACCTTCAATATGATAAACATGATTTTATGAGCGTGCACCACTCTAGTCAATGTGGCACAATATGAGAGTGACTAATAGATCCCATGAAGAATTAAACGATCCGAAGTTATAATTTGCCTAAGAAGTCCTAGCCTCATGACTAAAGTTGTCCTCCAGCCTTGTCCTCCTGAATGAAGCCCAATCAACTTGAACTTTTCAGGGACTGATGATCCAGTTTAGAAATGTATGCTCTTTTTCACTGCTTGCTCCTTCCAGCTTTTGGAATAACTCCCTACTTATAAATATTTTTGACGGAACATAAGAAATACAGGGAGAGAAGACAAATTAAAATGTTCCATTTTTAGAAGGTTCTGAAGAGAAACTGGGCTGCAATTAACAGCTGAAATAAAACTTTGGGAGTGACTGAAAATTCAAGTTACTTAACTCATGTCAGTATACCAGTGTTGTAAGTTTTTTGATTCCATCATTTTAATTAAGAGTAAAGGCAGCCTGCAGACCACTGCTATTTATCTATAGGAGCCTGCGAATGGGATAGAGTTTCTTAATGCCCCTGACTCTGACCCCCTCCCTCAGCCCCAAATTACCAACACGTCTCTCTCCACATCTGGTCAGGCTACTAATGTTTAACTGATCTTGTAAAAACTTTGAAAGGCAGTGAGTTCAGCCCAAACTGAACACCTCCCCGATTGCACACCACCCCTACTCTATCCTGTCCCTTTGGTTTCATTCCCTCATTAACACTAAGCTCTTTTGAAAAGGGATAGTACTTTATTTACCTTAATATTCAGTAAACGCAATGTTTAGTCACCATGCACGTTCTATAAGCATTTCACAAGTAAGTAGAAAATCAGAAAATTATCACTTCCATTCTACAGCCTCCAAGCATTTGAAAAATGACTCCTCTGAACAAAGTATGGGCTGTTTCATTTTCCCATTTCGTCAACCAAAATCCCATTTGCTGAAAGTGGTATAAAAATCAAGCTAGTGAAGCATCTTAAGATCCTTAACATATTTTCAGAAAATCATTTGTTGTTTCTATGAACAACTAATTGTTCTCTGAGTTCAACGAATTATAATTTCACAACAAGAAGCTATAATTTTATAAGCATTTAGTCAGTTTTTTGCAGTTACTTAAGCATTTTGATGCCAGCAGAGACAATTTACAAGATAGATGATATTTTGTTAAAACTATCCAAGAAAAATATAGTGCTGACATTTCTTAATTGGGTCTTTAAGTCTTTGAATATTTATATTTAAAAACAAATAAAAAATAAAAAATAGAGGTAACCACAGACTTAACATCTCCATTCCACCATTGTGGTATTAAGAAAGACGAACACAGAAATAATGTGAACACATTAATGATAGAAGAATCAAGTAACAAATACGGAATTTTACTTTTTCAGAAAAGAAAAATAAGGAGAATTTATGTTTAAAAATAATCAGCATTTTAGGTATTAATGAAATAATGCTATAATCATGATTTTTAAGACCCAGCTATTGTAAGTTGTCAATAACTATCTCAGGATGACCCATTATTTTGATATATTTAACTTGTCTCCTCCATAAGATGCTTGCAATATTCTGTATTTGCCAAACTGACTTATTGCTGCTTTTTAGTGTAACAAATTACCACACATTTCATCTTTTTGGATACATTAAATATGTGCACATTATGCTCAAATGAAAAGTTTAAGCACTAAAATATGAAGAAAATTGTCAATATATTAAAAGTTTTCAGCATTCATAAATGAAGAATGTAATCAACATCTCAATAAGTTTGGCATATTTACAAAGATATCCACTTCTGACTCCCATTTTCATGTGAGTATGGTGTCCTACACTGGAGAGGACTAAACAAGGTCATGATTTAAGGAAAGAGATTCAATTATATGTATATACACATTTTTTAATTTTTTTTACTTTAAAATAAGTTGGAAAAAAAAGTGCAGAAAATTCATATGTAGC
The DNA here is from genome assembly GCF_036562045.2 of Rhinolophus sinicus. NCBI lineage: Eukaryota > Metazoa > Chordata > Mammalia > Chiroptera > Rhinolophidae > Rhinolophus > Rhinolophus sinicus. The sequence goes on along the minus strand of NC_133753.1, from coordinate 32,726,501 downwards.
CACATGCAGCAGCATCTCTCAATGATGACACACCTCTACCCTGAATTACAAACACATGCATCTTCTTGGATGCCTAATAGCTATTCAAGTCAACTATGTCCAAAAAAAAGAACTCTTAATTCACAACATAGTCTTTCCAACAGCCAAGTGCACTTTTGCATTTCAGTAAATTGCAAAGCCACACCCCGTTGCTCAGACCAAAAACCACAAAGTCATTTTTCAATTCACTCTTTGATTCATCTCCTATATTTAATCCATCAACAATTCCTTTAAAGGCTCTACCTTTAAAATATAGCCTCAGTTCAAACACATCACACTACCTCTACCAGCATCCTTGCAGAGTCTTCACTACTAGTATGTGCTTTTCCACTTACTAGCTTTGTGTCTTTGGGCCTGTTACTAAACTGCTCTAGACTACTACCTCCTCACCTACAACTTTAAAATTACACTAGAATCTTTACAAAGGGGTTGTGTTAAATGAGTTAACTCATATAAAACAGGTTAAAAAACAGTCCGGTAGGGAGTAAGCTTCCATGAAATGTTATGCATCATCATCATCATCATGGAAATAGCTTCCAAACAATTAATTTTTCATGCATACACATACGAACCTTGGCCCTCTTCCACTTAAAACCCTTTCCATCACACAGAGACTTAAATCCAACCTAGTCATGTTCCAAGGACACAGATCATCACAGCACTGCCTGCTGCACTCATTATAATTTCGACCAGTCATCCCTTCACTCCTCTGTTCTATCGATCTATGATTGTATGTGCAGCAAATGCTTGACAATGTCAGCTTAAGCCATGTATGTGGCTGAGACAATTAAGAAGTAAATTTTTCAGACCCATTCAAGACCCCCCCAACTGATACCACATGGCCTAGAAAGAAGTCACGCCATCCTAGCCCTGCATAAACTGCAGATTCATGAGTAAAATAAATGGCTGTTCTTGTTTTAAGTCACTGAGTTTGATTAGTTATGCAACTGTAATAAACTCTAATGAAGACAGATTGATTCTCAGTTGGGTAGGGAACCTGGGGGAGGGTAGTGAGCTCCTGATCGTGCACATCAGAGCCCAACAGTATACTTTGAAAAATACTTTTCTAAATATTTAATATATTTTATATTTTAAAACTCAAAAACACACCTATTATTTTTATAATTTAAACATTAAATTCATGAATGCTTTCAAAAAGAGACATAGATTGAGTAATGCTATAACACAAATCACAGATTTCATTATCATTCAAGCACTGTTGTATTCAATAGGCATTTACTGAGTATCTATTATAAGTCAGCCACTCCAGTAGCCACTATTGATACAATGATAAAAAAACAGACATAATCCCTGCTCTCAAGCAGTATACACTATTTCCTACTGAAAACTCTTAGTTTTTCATTCTCCCAAATTGCATTCTTTGAAGGAAGGCTAACGATCTTCTCCTTTTCACAGTTTATAAAAATCCACAAACTTATAGACATTCCAAGTACACAAACTATAGTTTATTTATCATAGTCAAACAATTCGCGGAGTCAAACAAAAATCTATGCTCAGCTAATTAATTGTAAATCAGCCTCCACCTCTATGAATTGCTCATGATAACAGATAAGATGATAATATCCAGGTCTCTGAAGAAATTATGTTCACCAGTCACTTCATTTTGTTTGCTCCTTAGGTCAAGCTGCATTAATAATTTGCATTTTTTAGACTTTTCGTGCCTGTTCATGATGACATGTGACATTTACTTTTCATAATTATCTTTCTTTCATAAATCTTGGCAAGTAATCATTGCCCTAGACTGAGCAATGTAAAATATTAATATGATAATGCATTTCTGGTAACCTTTAAAGCCACACAGGTGGTTCAACCATCATTTCCCTTTTTACTGATATTCACTAAAGTCCACCTTTAATAATGATATTTAAAGAGTGGAAGGAAAATATTCCATCTATCCGTGATCGTATGTGAAGCACACAGCCTCTTAATATTTTTTAAATGACTCCAGTTGACTTTAGAACAAAGTGAAGAAGCGGATCTTCAGAAAAATCCAGTTTCAAAGACTACTGTCCTTCCCACTCTCTCATAATGGCTTCTGGTTTCCCAGGATGCTCTTTTGTAATGACCTATATATGTAGGCAACCTCTAGGCATCCACTTTAAGCCAGACATTTGTTCTTTCCCAGACTTCACTTAATCTATGCCCCACTCCATCAAGTATCTGAACTACGTTAATTATCCTGTTAGAACTCATCTCATTAATTTCTTAAAGTATTAACTACTAAAAACTATTTAATATACTATCCTTCTCAGGGATATGGGGATTTTGAAAGGGGAATTCGGGTAATACAGGTTGACTGAATCATTAGAATTAACCATCAATAGTGAGATAAATTGGGACAAAGAAGGGACAATTTTCAGAACTTACCAAATTATAGTATAATATTGGATAGATTTCACCAGCTTACTGTTCATCCCAGGACTAACATAACAACTGACTCAATCAAAATAATCTTAATAATTAAATGGCAATGCTTTTTGATATCATTTCCTACATATCCTAAGGAGTCGATTTTTGGAAATTAATCATGAACCTATATTCATCAATTACTAATATAAGATCAAAGATGTTAGAAGGGGAGGGAGGAGGATGAATGGAAAGATATAGGAAGACTATTCATTCAAAGAACTACAAGAAATTAAAGTATTAGTAAAAACAAATCAAAGGATCAAAATAGCTTTATCACCACTCTGCCCTTCTATAATAGTTACTCTAATTTTTATACTAAGTAAATTAATTTTCTTTATTCCCTATAATACAGTACAATTCATTTGACTTCTAATAAAATTAGTACACTCACATTGCTTGTATATCTATAGAAGTTTTTGCAGCGTTGATAAAGATGAACAGGGCAATACAGCACAATGCCTCTAAAGTAAGAGGAAGAATAATTATAGATGCTCGACGAATACTGACCTCATCATTTCAGACTCATTTATTATGAGTCGAACAAAAACTCCCAAAATATACTGTCAGGGAACCAGAGACAACCAAAGATTAAAATTGCATGTTTCTGTAGAGGTCCCCATCAGCTGCTACAAAGGCTATTGCAGTCACTTAAAAAATACTTTGGAGGGAGCTGTCTTAGCTACTGAACACAATCTCAAGTGAGAAGCACTCCTAGATATGCCAAACTTAGGACACTGGTCACTCTTTTCTCAGGTTTCTCAGAATTCTAAAACCAGCTTAGAGAGAGGCAAGGAAGGTGAAATATGAAGAGGTTGGGAAATAAAAAGGCCCACAGACAGAGATTGCTAGTGATGCACAGTCACTCACAGATGACAGAAGGAAAAGGAGATTCTTTCCTTTTGGCATTATTTTTGAAAATCATAATTACAAAGAATAACTAAAACTTTAGGTAAATACAAATGACTACAGAAAAATAAGGTATGAGTATGTTTTTATCAGGTGATACAAAGATGGGAAAGAGTCAGCGCAAACACAAGGAGCAGAATGCCAACTTGGTTGCCCCTAAATCTTTGTTCATGCAGTTCCCTGGTAGTGAATCTCAAAATATGACCACAAATCATTCCTGTCTTGCACACAAAGAGATGTGAATGAAACTTTGCAATGAAACTTTATTGCTTCTTCCACCAAAATCTATTTCCTTTCATCTGCGCCGGCTTTGTGACTTCATTTTTTTCAATGGAATGTGGCAGAAATTATATTATGCAACTACCCAAGCTAGACCATAAGGGAGCTTGCATGTTTGGCTTTTGCTCTCTTGAAATGCTCCCTTGAAATCACTATTCCTGAAGAACCCTGGGTTATACTGAGGGACATCAAGCCAGCAAGGATAGAGAGGTCTAGTTATCCTTGGGGTCCCAGTGAAACCAAGCCCCCAGCTGAGGTGCCAACCAAATGTGGCTGCCTAAGGGAGACCAAGCAAGGGGAGAAGAACCAATTGCCCAGTCAACCAATAGGGTCAACCAATAGAGAAATAATAAATCATTGTTGTATTAAGTCACTACGTTTTGGAGTCATTTCTTACACAGCAATAGGTAACTGATACATCTCTCCCCCATGAAAGCCCTCCCTGTTCCTTCATCCTTCCTAAATCCCAGCCACTCTTCAGGGCTTGTTATTTCCTTCATAAAACTTTCTCTGATTATTCCAGCTCAAGAAATTTCTCTTATTTTTCTATAGAACCTAAGGTATACATCATTCCTCAAAACAGTAATTAGGTACCTTGCTATATATTTTTATTTGTTAACATATCTTTTTATATTCCTTTGTATTTGTTAACATATCTTGCTATAAATACAATAAAGCTTTTGAAAGTACCTTTTAAACTTTGTTAAATTTGTCTATGGACAGCATAACTCTAAATACATAATTTCTGAACACATTAATAAATAGAAGTTGAATTAAATTTAAAAGATTCTCTTATGTAGCAAAGTAGATGACAAGTACATAAAAACCATCTTGGGTCAAACCTGACTGAGAGTATCATCAAAACATTCTGACTTGGCAACCGGAAGAGATGGAGGGGGGGAATTTTATTATAAGGAATATCACAAAGGCTATGGCTATAGTGAAAATTACCTGCTAATCCATTCCAAGAATATTAGAATCTGGGGACATTAATTGTTGAAACCTAGCAGTTGATGAAAAATATATAAATCAGATTATAAGATTGTAGAAAATGACTTCATCAGAAAATAGTCCAGAAGATATGCCTGGACCAAGTGTGGATCAAAAATGCATTTTTTGCCATTTGGCCAAATTATTTTATGTCTTGGAAGTTATACTATCCCATTATATAATCGATGCATAAATATGTTCACTGAAATATTGTTTATGAGAAAAAAGTAATGTGTTTAAAAATAAAGATTGTGAGACACAAATGATGGCACAACAATACAACTGACCATTATGATGATGATGGGGATTTCTGGGTATAGATCTGAAAAGATTAATGGCACATTTTTGTTAGAAAAAACATGTTACTTAATTCCACTCTTTGTAATGTTATATGTATTAATGTCGGGGTTGGGCAGGGGATGATTTTATGGGAATACACAGAAACATGACTAGAAGGTTGCTTACAAAATGTTAATAGTTGTTATATTTGGGCAATAAGATTTCTGGTGATTTTTATGTTCTTAAAACTTTTTTGCAATATTTGATATTTTGCAAAAAGCATGTACTATTTTTATAAAAAGAATACATTATTTGCATTTTTTAGAAACACAGAGCTATAAACCTTCATAGACAGTTACTATTTTATCCTCTTTGTAAATATAAGGAAACAAATTCAGATCAGAACTTCAGTCTCAACAACTAACTATACGACATTCATATCAGCTTTAAGATTGATATTGCAAATAATAATCACTCTATCTCATAGCAGACCTTTTCTAGTCAACGTTAGTTGTTTGCCGTCATTGGTCTCACCAAAAGTTTTCAAGTATGGACCGCAGGCCTCAAAGAAGTAAGTACTCCCAGGGCCAAGAATTTAGACTATGTGAAAACAGAATGCACCCCTTAAATGATATGCATCAAGAGATGTTCTGGGCCCCTCACTAAACTGGGATATGCTTAGTTGGGTACAGAAGGAGAGCCCTTAAATCTGCTATGGTTGCCACATTACCAAAGCACCATTTAATACAGTAGTCAAACGTGACTTGTATTCATCTTTTGTTATCAGTATATATTATTACAATTTTTATACAGTTTTTTCCTTTTTTAAAAATGTGTATACATTTTTTGGCACCCTCTATATATATATTTAGTGATGTAATGAAATGTGTAATCACTAAATCTTAGAGGGCAAAATGCCCAAGGAATATGTGTAATATAAACCTAACATTTACAATCTCCCCATCACCACTCTCCAATTTTACGTTAAGTCTTTGCTGCATCATTGGCCTTCCACCACAATCTAGTTGAGATGCTTTGGAAAGGCTGGTTCCACCTTCAGCTGGATTCCTCCCTTCTATTTTCTCAAATATTGAGGTCAGCCTACTGAACTCAGGAACAAATAAATGCCTTTTATCAGCAATTTTTGAACCCTTTCTTTAAAGCACTGGGCAGTGCTAGAGATCTAGCTGCTTGTTACTATTTTCTCGCTTTCTTTCTAATCTGGATACTATACTAAACATCAAGTTTCCAAACCAGATAAGCAGCACTTTGGGTGGTGGGGTGTAGACTTCCATTTTGGAGCTCGGAAGGGAGATCAGATATGGTCAATTTCTTCCTGTAAGCATTTCCACAATCTACATAATCTATACAACCTTTAAATGTTGGGAGAGGTTAGAAAAGTTACAACTTTTCAAGGAGAAACTCTGTTTTATCAAGCAGACATTTTGATCAAGATCACAACTGCTTTTCTCAGGTCCACCGCTGGCTCCTCTCCCTAGGGGACCCCTTTATGAAATCAGTTACCGAGAGCTTTTCATTCTGCCTTCAGAATATCTCTTACACTCACAGCCTTCTTCCTATTAGCATCTCAGAATCTAGTCTTACAATCCTGTGGCTAGGTCACCACAACAGCTTCCTTATCTCCAACCTCTTTTATAAAACAGTCTGCCTATGGCCACCAGGCAAAAATTCCTAAAATACTAAACATTTGTGATTTTATTTTTCAAAAATGTTTAGTGTATACACATAGCCTGTAAGGTAAAGGTACTCTGAGAACTGTAGGATCTATACAATGCGAAAAAGTTTTCTATCTGTCAGACTCAGTACTTCGTATTTTTTCTATAAGTTAATTGATCACTTATCTACCTAGACTTTCAGCCATTGGAAGAAAAAAACTACAGCCTCAACTTCTTTTCCAACCAAGTCAGAATTGTGCCTAGTGAATGAATTTTAAAAAGTTAACTTCTACTGGCTATAAATAAAGGGATGTGAGGCTTTTTCTGACTATGTGAGTGTAACAAAGCATTAGCATGACTGTCTCTCTCCAGCTGTGTGTGTGCTGCATGAGTGATCTTACTACCTATTAAAATTTCATGTAATGCATAGCAAACAGTTCATCAGGGGAAAACATGGTATCATCTTTGAATAAATTTGTTCTTTAAGCTCTTCAGGGCTAGGATCATTTATTTCCTTCATAATCCTGAAGAATAAGTAGAATGTTCTTCAACAAAGTGAGTTACAACAAAAGTTGCAGACTAGCATGAAAATTATAATAGCTGATCTAGATTCTGTCCCTTGTTTGGTGAAATGATAAAAGTAGTTTGTGTGAGCACAGAAGACTTTTTAAATTGTGTCAAAACTTCAAAACTTCTAAGATGGTATCTTAGCCATTTTATAATTACAATAGGACTTCTTTGCATTGGTCAATAGTCAGGGTATTTATTAACATGTAGAGCACACACCTATTAAGTGCCTACTGTGTATAAACACAATGCTAGGCACTATGGGACATACAGAGATGTGAAATTTCATGGACATATTTTTATTTTTTAACAGTACTTGAACCAATTTGGTAGTAAAATGCTATGAATTTTTTTTCATATTTAAACAATGCATCAGAAATCTGACAAAATATCAACACAAGAAGCCTGATCATTAAATAACAATACATTTGGCAAAATGCCCTGAAGGAGAAAGGACAAAACTAAACAGGTTGAGCGTACTTTCCTAAGAATTTTCTACATTAAAATCTCGAGTCAGCCTCATCATCACTGACTTAACATTGCCCTGAACAATTTTCATTTCTCTTTTCCTTTTAAACAGAGCTATCTCCTTCACTATTAGGACACACTTCTCCTCTGCTGGCTCTTATCTCCCCCCCCCCCCCCTTACCTAAGTGCCTGTATAATGAATCCTTCAAACCAGCACTTGTTTGAGAATAAAAGAGAGCACTCTTAATAGTGATGCTGGAGCAACAGGAGTAAGGAGGGCTGTCCCAGGTAAACCAGGGGCACTGGGTCATTCCACCATTATTCCAATTCCTCTACCGATGGCCCCTCCCCTTCCACGAGAGACAAGCTCTGTGGGCTTCTGATGATTGTTTGCATCAGAGTTCACTCACTGTCCATTCATGGAATTTCAACTAACATCTGAACTCTGATGGTTTTCCTGTTTACGCACCCCACCATCTCATGTTGCTAGTGCCTACACAATCACTTTGTTTGGATGACTGCATCTCTCAAACTGCCTGATGTGATGCCTAAAAGGAAGCATGTCATTTCCTGTCTGTCTAGAATCTGACTCTTGCCCCAATTCCTTTTTACATTCATTTGAATGTGCATAAAGTCAAGGCTCTAGAAGCTGAAATCACTATTTTTAAAAACTTTTTATTTTATTTTATTTTTACTGGGACTAGATACAGGCTAATTTAGCTGACCCTGAGAATTTAAAATGAACAGTGCCTTTTGAAAATTATATGAGTGACATGAGACAGATATTTTCTAGGGAAGGCAAGATGAGCTGGTCAAGGTGTAAGGCATTTGATTTGATGGTACAATCCAAACTTTGCCAACTGTATGCTACTGAAACACTATAATTCTCTGCGATGGTAACAGATGTTTGTGTAAGAAAGTAGTTCCTGGATCAAATAAGTTGTGTTCTCTCTTATAAGGAGTCCCAATTCACATTAGCATATCACAATGCATATTAGTATATCAAAAGCTCTGAGAAGCCTTGCAGTACACACCATTTTTCATACTTGTTTGTTCTTGGAACCCTTTTTGCTCAATAAAGACCTACAGGCATTTTGCATATCTCCATGGAAAACCATTTCACAGTCACTGCAGCAGGCAGGAAGGTGGGGTACAGACCTTGGGGCATATGACTGTTACCATAACCTCTGGATGTTAATGCAGACAAGCAACTGAGAAATCCAATTTAGCAAAGCTAAAAACTGGTGGTGCTACATCAACCAGTGTCACAGACTGATGTAAGGAAGAAACTAGTGATGAAAGGTAATGACTCCCTAAAGAAAAAGCAAGAAGAGTGGGAGTGCAGGGTGGTGAGGCCAAACTTGAATTTGATCAAAAAATAATCTAGGCAGTGGCAGAGAGCGAGGTGAAGGACAGTACTCATGAGTTGGCAGGGCTCTTTGCTTTCTCTAGCCAAGGCTGGTTGGGTTTTTAGGCACAGACTCCCTGCATTCCCCTGCCACAATGCTCTGTGGGTCTTAAAGTGACAGTCCCTGATTGACCTTTAAGTCAGCGTTTGATGAATAAAGGGTAAAGTGCTGTTTGAAAAAGCTTATTTTTGTGGTTTTAGACAATTTGTACTGGAGTGGAAAAGAGACTGAAGATAGGACAATAAGCTACCAGATTGGTCGCCATCTCTGTGAAGAGGGAACTGATGAGTATCAGAAATTGAGCAGGGGCTAGCAGATAAACCAAAAGACATGAGAAAGAATCAGCAAGACAGAGTATCTGAATCCTAACACAGTTATATTCTTGCAGTCTGGGAGGGCCTTGGAAGGGTCAGCCATATCTTGGTACTCTGCATATTCAGTCTGTACTATCTTCCCTTATGTTGATCTGCACCTTTCCAAATGTTTTTTGTAAATAATTCAGCTGTATAACCTTAGCTTCTCTACGTAAAGTGTAAAATTATTGTGGACAAGATAACGTTATCCATGAATTGTGCATTTCCTAGGAGAACCCTGTGCATTGCTTGCAGCAATAAATTGATAGTAAGCATGCACCGTAAGCATGCATTTTATATCTGATAGGGCAAGTCACTGACTTCTTTTAAAGGTAATATCCCATCCTGTGTTTAAAGAGCATTGGCTCTTTTAATGAGTAATCACCAAGAGATTATCATGTATAAGACAATCACATTATTATCAAATTAGAGGCACAAACCCATGTGATGATATATGAAGACATGAAAAAAACCCATCATGTGGAAAGTTAAAGAGCAGAACATATTACTCCATTTATGATTCCTGAGAACTATGATTTGTAGAAACTTTGAGTATTCTGGTTACAGAAACTTTCTACCCTCAGCCTATTCATTAGAAGTTGGCTAAAAAGGAAAACCTGGTTCACTGCCTATGATGAATGGAGACAATACAAACCTGCTAGTTCAATCAACCGAAATGACATTGATTTAATATGCTTGAAAGGTTTTAATTCATGATTTGATAAAATTATCCTCATCTTTCTAATTTGCAAGACCATGTACCCCATGAAACAATGTATCCCCTGAAACACTACACGATATGTTCCTAAATTTCTTCTCTATCTCCCATATTACCAGGTTTCATTCTTTTCTAATAACACTTGGTATCAAATGTTCACCTTTTCAATAAATCACTACTGCCAAGGTCTGACGTGTACAGAATAAAGCCATACCAAGTTCATTCCACTGGGCACATCACTGTGGCAGAAATGTCAAGTATAATATGCATGTGATGAAAAAGATACTCAGGGTTCCTGTCAGGTAGTGCATAACCTGACAGTAGATGAAAACTGAATATTTACATGAAGAGCTTGGGTGACGGAGGCTGACAGCTGTCATTAACACTCTGAAGAAGAAGAAACATGCTGCCTACAATTTCCCAGCTTTCACCGTTGACAGGTGCTTTCATGTTCACATTAAACCCTTTTAACAAACACGGTTTGGTCATTACTCCCCACTATGAGTGAGAAATCTATCTCTCCCTCCATCCCTACTTCCTCTGTCCCGGTTTAGGCACGCAGCATCTCTCAGCCGAGTTATTGCAGCGGCCTCTTTACTGACATCCTTGCCAATGGCCACGTTCCAGCTGTAAGAATTGAGGAATATTAGGCTTTTGCTGGGGGACAAGAACATGAAAACTTGGTTGCTTAACTATACCCATTTTCACTTGTAGTTCGCAACTACAGGGTGAACATGGATCACACAGTCCCGTATGTGTTACCAACTGATAGGTCTAAAATGTGGCTCTTGCTAAGTGAAATGAATACCTTTTGTAATTGTTCTAGTCATTAGGCAAACTCATACAATTTATCTGAAAAAGAGAACTGTACACAAATCAGAGATACAAGTACGTACCAATATGTCATGCGTCTTTGGGCACTCAATAAAAATGAGTTGTCCAAATGGATAAATCACAGATATAACATTTGGGAGGTATGGCTGTTTAATAATCCAATGCTTTGAATTTCATTAACTAGTGTTTTAGGGCACTTAAGACATCAAACTCTTACTTATTTTTACTTTTCTAAGAAGATCCGGAATAGAAGAAAGTAAAAAAAAGTCTGTATCCATTTATCATAAATGCCTCCTCAATATTTTTCCCCAAATGAAAGATTGGGGACAGGATATGGACGTAACTGAAAATGAGAGCACCCCTTAGGCTCTGCAAACCACAAGGAATGAATGTCACCAGCCTGCTGCTGACAAACACAAAGTGACTTCTGTATATGCACAGGTCTACTGATGGTTCATGCTTCAAGGGCTGATCTGGTTCTATCTTTCTATTCCTAATTATGAACCCAGGCTTCTACCATGACAGAGTGTTTTAGCGGGCTCAATGCCCAGTGACTCTTAAGCATTCAAGAGACTGGAGGCCTGAGAAACTCTGAAGCTAATGGTGAAAAAAAAAAAATTGTATTTAAAACCAACTAAAAAATCCTCCCACAGAAGAAAGAACTAAAGTTTGCCTCCTAGAACTTCATTCCTGAGGTGAGGTGTTTGCTAGAGACTTTGTGTGTTTATCACCACAAAAGACTGGAACTTCACAAGGAAGCTCATAATAAAAGCAACTGGTCCCCTTGTGTATAAATGTGATTCTTTCCTGTTAAATGGCTGGTAAGATTAAGAGCATGGGATTTCTAGATCAGATGAATCTGGATTCAAGTCCCAAAAGCACCAGACACTAGTTTGTAGCCTTGGAAGTTACTTAATCTTTCTGAGTTTCTGTTTCCTCAGCTAATGTATGTATATATAAACAAAATAAACCTTGCCTCTATGGTTTTTGGGATAATTGAATGACATGATGCATACAAAATGGTTTGCACAGAAGTCACAACATACAAAGCACTCCAAAAAAGAAAGCTATAGATTTATAATAAGAAACAGTGAAGTTCTGTCAGCTCTCTGCACGTTGTTATATGGTGATAGGTCAATAATTTCAATGACTTAGGCAGAATGGATAAATTCCTGAATCATACAATTTATTGAACACCCACAAGAACAAATAGAAAAATTGAATAGCATGATGTCTATTAAAGACAAGAAATTTGAAATTAACAACCTTCCCATAAATAAAAATCTACACCCAGAAGGCTTTACTAGGGAATATCTCAAATATTTAAGGAAGAAATGATAGCAATCTTAAGCAAGTTTTTTCAAAAATTAGATAAAAAGGAAATATTTCCCAATTCTTTTAACCAAAGTGGCATTACCCTGATCCTAAAACTAGTCAAATATATTACAAGAATACTACAAAACCATGACTTTCACAATACATACATAATTAATACAAAAATTCTTAACAAATTATCAAGTGAAAATTCCAATATTTAAAGGAAAAACACTATGACCAAGTGTGATTTATCCTAGGAATGTAAGATTGGTTTAACATTTGAAAAATCAATCAATGTAATTCACCAGACTAAAACAAAAAAATCAAAGAATCATCTCAATAGATTCAAAGAAAGCACTTTATAATATTTAGCACCCACTAATAATAAAAAGTCTTCAAAGTAATAACAAAATAGCTTCAAAGTGATAACAGGAATCTAAAAAAAAAAAATAATACTAATAAACAACTATAGGTGATAGTATATTTAATAGGGAAAGACTTAAGACTTTCCCCTAAGATGGGAAGCAAAGCATACACATTCTCACCACTTCTATTATATATTCTGTTGAGATCTTAAACAGTGGAATAATGCTGGAAAAATTAATAAAAGACATAGCAAATAGAAAAGGAAAGTACAGCTGATTTGCAAATGACATGGTTGTACAAATACAAAATCCTAAATCTACCAAAAGCTATTAGAACAAAAAAGTAAATATGGTCATGTTTCAAGACACAAACAGAATAAACAAAAATCTAATTTGATTTCTATATATTACCAAAAATAAATGAAAAGTTGAATTAGAAAAATGATATTTAAAAAATTACCAAGAAATATTTAAGGATAAGTTTAACTAAATATGTGTAAGCCCTGAACAATAAAAACCACAAATCAAGCCATAAACTACACAGTACATAGTGACCTTTATCAAGTTAAAATGGTATTGCCATAAGGGTAAGATGTGTAGATCAGTAGAATAGAACAGAGTCCAGAAATAGAAACACAGTGTTTGGTTAACTGATATTTGCCCAGGTAATTAAATGGAGAAAAGATCGTAGACCAGAACAGATGGAGATGGAACAACATCTCCACATAAAACAAAATGAATCTTGATTCTTACCTCACATCATCTTTTTTTTTTTTAAAAAAAATATCATATATAAAAAAAAAAAACTGGCTAGAAAAATCCAAAAAAAAAAAAAGGAGAAAAATTTTTTTTCCTTAGGGGTAAAAAAATATATTCTCTAACACCAAAGCACTACATATTTTTAAAAAAACTCATAAGTTGGATTTCTCACAAATTAATATTATACCTTCTGCATGTCAAAGTATTATCATTAGAAAATAAAAATTCACACCATAGACTAGGAGAAAAATATTCACAATGCATAGAAATAATAAAGACCACCAAATGTATAAAGGATATGTTTTAAACCAATAACTTACAATGGACAAAAAATTCAAGACACTTTCTATTAATTTGCTAGAGTTGCCAAAACAAAGCACTGCAGACTGGGTGGCTTAAGCAACAGAAATTTATTTTCTCACAATTCTGGAAGCTACAAGTCCGGGATCAAGGTGTTGGCAGTTTGTTTCTTCTGAGGCCTTTCTCCTTGGCTTGTAGATGGTCGTCTTATTCCATGTCTTCCCATGGTCTTCCCTCTGTGCATGTCGACATCCAAATTTCCTATTCTTATAAGGACACCAGTCCTTGGATTAGTGCCTACCATAACGACCTCATTTTAATTTCATTTCATTTTTAAAGAACCTATCCTTAGAGAACCATGTGATTTCATTCATATGTGGCATATAAAACTGAAAGCAACAAAAGAACAAGACAAACAAATGAAGAAACAAAAACTCACAGACATAGACAATAGTTTAGTGGTTACCAGAGGGTAAGGGGGAGGGGGATGGTAGAAAAGGGTAAAAGGGATTAAATATATGGTGATGGGAGGAGAACTGACTCTGGGTGGTGAACACACAATGTGAGATATAGATAATGTATTACAGAATTGTACACCTGAAATCTATGTAACTTTATTAACAATTGTCACCCCAATAAACTTTAATTTAAAAAAAAGGCCTTATCTTCAAACAAAGTTACATTATGAGGTACTAAGGACTTCAACATATGAATTTAGGGGACACAATTCAGCCCATCATCCCTTCATTTAAAAATATATAAGAATGATTAATAATCATGCTCACTGATTTCAAGCTATATTGCAAAGCTATAGTAATTAAAACAGTATGGTACTAATATAAAAACAGACACATAAATTAATGGAACAGAATGGATACCCCAGAAGTAAACCCACAACATACGATCAATTAATTTATAACAAAGGAGTCAAGAATATGCAGTGAGGAAAGGACAGTCTCTTTAAAAATGGTGTTGGGAAAACCGGGCAGCCACATGCAAAAGAATGAAACTCAAACACTATCTTACACAATACACAAAAATTAACACTAACAGATTAAAAATTCGAATGTAAGACCTGAAACCAAAAAAATCTATACGAAATAAGCTTCTTGACAAAGATCTTGGCAATGATTTTCTTTCAATCAGACACCAAAAGCAAAAGAAACGAAAGCAAAAATAAATAACTGGTCCTACATCAAATTAAAAAGCTTCTGAACAGCAAAGGAACCCATCAACAAAATGAAAAGCCTACCTACTAAGTGGGAGAAAATGTTTGTAAATCATATATCTAATAAGGGACTAATATCCAAAATACATGAAGAACTCACACAACTCAATAGCAAGAATAAAATCAAACAATTACAAAATGGGCAGATCTGAATAGTTATTTTTCCAAGGAAAACACACAGACAGACAACAGGTACATTAAAAGATGTTCAACATCATTAATCACCAAGAAAATATAAATCAAAACCACAATGAGATATCACTCCACACCTGTTAGAATGGCTATTATCAAAAAGAAGAAATAACAAATGCTGGAGAGGATGTGGAGAAAAGGGAACCCTTGTACACTGTTGGTGGGAATGTAAATTGGTATATCCACTAGGGAAAACAGTATGAAGTTTCCTCAAAAAAATTAAAACTAAAATTGCCATATAATCCAGCAATTCTACTCCTGGGTATTTATCTGAAGAAAACAAAAACACTAACTCAAAAAGATATATGCACCCGATATTCACTGCAGCACTATTTACAATAGCTAAGATATGTAAACAACCTATCAATGGATAAATGGATAACGAAATTGTGATGTGGGTGTGTGTGTGTGTGCGTGCGTGCACACGCCTGAGTGATGGAATATTATTCAGCCATAAAAAAGAATGAAATCTTGCCATTTGCAACAACATGCATGGACCTCGAGGGCATTATCTAAGTGAAATAAGTCAAACAGAGAAAGACAAATACCACATGACCTCTCTTATATGTGGAATCTAAATAAACAAACAGACAAACAAACCAAGCTCATAGATACAGAAAACAGATTGGTGGTTGCCAGAGGTGGAGGGGGGGTGGGAGAATGGGTGAACTGCAAGGAAAATGAAAAGAATGATTAATAAGAATGCAAACAATTCCCAAAATCATTAATAATCAGGTTAATGCCAATTATTATCACAATGAGATGCTACTACACACCCACCAGAATGGCTAAAATTATAAAGACTGATTACAGAATCTGTTGGAAAGGATATTGGACAACTGAAACTCTCATACATGATCAAATGAAATGCAAAGTGGTACAACCACTTTGAAAAACAGTTTAGCAGTCTCTTATAAAGTTACATATATTTACCATATGACCAAAACCCCATGTAATCTCCATAATTATACTTTAATGTTCTATAATAAATATCAAATTAGTTACATGTCATCTGTTCCCAGCTATATTCCCAGAGACTAGAACAGTGTGTGGCACATAATGAATATAGATAAAACATTTATTAAATGAATGAATGAATTTCTTTAACCACTTCATTATCATCAAACATTTAGGTTATTTCCAATGTAAAGGTAAACTTCTGACCACATCTCTGATAATTTAGGCAACTTTCAAGCCTCCTGAAGCACATTCCCAAATACTACCCAGAAATCTTATAGCAATTTATATTTCTATTTGAAGTGTGATACAGTTTTCTCATTCTGCTCTCTACCCAGAATTGGGCTTTAAAATTACTGCTCTCTTGCCAATTTGATTTAGAATTTACTTTTTAGCTTACATTTGGTTAATTATCATTGGTATTGATCTTTATCATAAAATTTTTCTTCTTTGTGTATTTTGAAAAGTCTATTTTTATAGTTCTGTTTCTAGTACTACTCAAAACCAAATGTAATCCATGTCTTCTAATCATAATATTGCCCACATAATAAATTTTAAATTCACAGAGCCAGGGCAAGACTTTCTGTTGTGTAAAAATATTTTTATTAAAAAATATTTCGTTAGGCATACTAAGCAATGGTTATTACATAACTGTTTCACAATAAATTGCTTTTAAATTTTTGAATTGTTTTCTACCAGAAATTTACTGATCTAGATTTATATTCAGAAAAGTTTTTGGTGGTGATAATATGTGAGAGACACTGAATTAAACATTTTATCTCAATTCCTACTCATGCTTTTACAGTCAAGGGTATAGAAACCAGGTTCTTAACAGGAGGTCATTCTACATGTAATTATGGTTTCAGAGAAAAGACTGTGGTGCTTGAAAAATAGTTCATTAGTGATGCAATTATATATTATAGCTATAAATTCCATGTACATTAAAAATGCACATACATACACACCCATGCACTTATACATACCATTCCAAATTCCCAAAATTCAAGGAAAAAAATCTCAAAAGACATGAGAAAAAATTTCAAAAAAAAAGCCTAACACTGATTTTAAAGATCCTTTAACAATGTAAGAAAGTAAAATGAAGGATCTGATTTTCAATGCTGGTAGAATGAGAAGCTATTTGATTTCGTTGGGCACACCAAGTAGGATATTGTGGCATTCTATAGCCAGAAGGAGATCCTCACTCAAAAAAATGTTACTGAGTACCAACTATATTCAATCATAGGTGTTTCAATCATAGGTATTGACATGGCATAGAAACACCTTTAAGACTTCCATAAAATGCAGAGGCATTAGGACCACCTAAGCCATATAACAGATCACATTTTTCTGCCCATGTTTGATACTGTAGGTAGTCAACTAACCTGGTGCTTAGCTTTCAAGAGTTTAGATTCTAAAATAACCAATAATGAGATACATAAGAACTAAAAGAAACTAAATGCACATCACTTGTTTGAAGATTTCCATGGAAGATTCCATTAGTTCCACCATCTATATACCGTCACGATAAGAATGCCTCACTTCTGAAATCCCTAGAATCTCTCATTGGTAAGAAATGGATAACCGCCAATTACCACTATGCATTTTGCTAGTAATAGGAACCATTTAACAAGTCCTTTCTATCACAACAATACTCTGTGAGGTTGATATAAGTATCCATATTTTACTGATCCAGATGAAGAAGAACATTCAGTGGGTTAAATAATTTCCCAAGGTGACATTGCTAGTGAGTGATGAAGCCTACGGTCAAATCTTAGGCTACTTTCAAAGCCCTGCCTCCTGACCAGATTTATATACTATCTCGCAAAATAACGTTGAAGGTGCACTATGTTTCGATCACTCTTGCAAATTTTCACTTTAAACATTTCAAAATCTTTGGAAGGCTTTCTGGAATCCATAAAAAACTCTTCAGTATCATTCTCCTCCTGGTCACCTAGGAAGGACCACAGGTTAAAAGTCTTTTTCATGAAAATAATAATTCATTCTAAGGAAAGAGAATGTGAATTACAGGATCGCTATTGAGCTGCATACTGTAACTTCTATGCTCCATGACATACACAACCATGGGACTTTAGCTAAATCTCACAAGCAATGTTCTACACACTCAGTAATCAGACTCACGCCTACTATGTCACACGTATAAGGGGACAGTGTCCACAACACGGACTGATATTTACATATAGTGTACTGTAGAATAGGGCCACATGCCTTCACGATTCGAACCTATAGTGTAATATATTCCCTGGAGTAATGGCGCCACCGTTCTGATTCACACCATAGTCACTTCACAATAGAGTTTAGAATGTTAATTTCTTGCCTTTTTTTAAATTCAGCTTACTAAATTTATTTTACCATTACAATACTGTACATGCTGAACATGCTTCCTGGCTGGGTTTTAATTGAGCAGCGTAACTCTCCAGAATTAGACACAAATTTACAGCCAATCAAGGCTTTTATTAATAAAACATGCAATGTTAGCTCATCTTGGTCAACTGAATTAGCATTTGGGAAACTAAGCTAAATTTTTTTTTAGGTACCTTCTGCACAAGAATCTTTAGCTTTACATTACTTCCTTTGTACTATACGGCCTAAGAAACTTATCGAACACCCCTGAACGTTTTATCATACAGGGATGTTTGCTTACCATGATGAGTTTCTGTTAGATTTTAAGTCTCTAACATCAGTTTAGCCTGAAATTACATTGAGGAATCACAGTGGGAACTGTTTAATGAGTTAATTAGTACTCACTCTTCCAAACTAGCTGTACTCATCAATCTAGGAGATAAGCAGCAGATGCTTTCTTACTGTTCTCTGGAATATGGTTCTTTCCCCACATCTGAATTGTCCATTTAAATACTTGATCCAATCAGAACAACTTTTTCAGTAAGAATTGGATATATTTCCAACTCAGGAAAATTCAATTACTAGGATGTGTCTAAGAAAATTTAGCTGCCATGTTTAGAAAGGACTAAATGAGTTAGTCCTTTAGGTACCCCAAGAAATGCAATCACTTCACCTAAATTTTTTTTTTAATTTTTTTCTCAGTATGAAGTAATTATGATTAACTAGGGACTGCTTCTAAGTTCAGGACAGTGATAACTCTGCTGCTGCTGCTGCTCACGGAATGTAAATTTTTATATCAATACTCCAGGACATTTTAAAATTGGGATGCTGGCAATCCAGTGTTCATTGAAACTAGACTTGTAAATGGCATAGATAGAGAGAAAAACTGAGACTGAGATAGGCTAAATGAAATCTAAACTTGTAGGTAAATTTCTGTTAGAATACACAAGAAGCTATTAATAATACTGATTACCTCTAGAGTGGAATGATGGGGTGGTGAGGGTAGAGACAGACTTTAACTTTTCACTTCAGACCCTGCTGTTCTTTTTTCCTCTATGGACATGTGTTATAGCAATCATCACCACCATCATCATCATCATCATCATGATAAATGGCTCGGAAAGCTGGAGGAGTGCGAGTTAAGAACATTTAAGCCAGGGAGGCAAATGTCCTTTGCTCCCAATTTAGAATATCTGGATATAGAAACATAGTCAGTTGCTTCTTTAACTTACACACAAAAATTTAACAAGTTTCAAGCTTCTAGTATCTAACCTAATAACCTCAGTTCTTTTGGCCATTTAGAGAACCATCAGTACTACAGAAAGGACATGTTTTCTTCAAGTTGTGTGTTAGAATTATATTTTTTCTAATTGAAATTATAAAACTGGACAATAACTTTCAATATTCTGTTTATCCTGAACATTCCTTAATATGATACAAAGAGCAGTTGGTATGTATATAGCCCACAGCTAAAATCTGATTTCCCTGCTCTGTGATTTGCATTCCAAACAATTGCCATAGAAATGAAAATTACTACTCTAGGCTTGCCATTTCACCAGCTTTGAGGTGTGTATATGAAGGGGATATAACTATGCCACGAATATGCTAGCTGTTTTTAAAAAGGCAAATGAGAAACACAAAGGAATAGAGGGTTAGATGATGAGTTAGTGAAAAATACTCATGAGGAAAACATTAGAAGTCCAAGCTTGAATAAGTACAAGTTCAAGTCCAGAAACTTTCACCTGAATTCTGTAACACAAAATTGTATCACATCAGTATGAAATAATTTAATTTGGACACAAACTAGATGCTTTTTTAATAAAGCATTGAAAATAAAGGCACATAATAAATTTATGAATTATTTGTACAACTTTTATAGGATGCCAGTATACCAAAAACAAAGAAGTTCTCAAATCCCAAATGAAACTAAAGACCTGTTCTTGAAGAATTAATTGCATAATGATAATCATTTTATTTACATGCCTGATCTTAGTGCTCAGGAAAAGAGTCTTTAAAAATACCACAAAATTTTTAAAAAATATATAAAAAATATATATGGGTTGGTACAACCCATTTCAATCGTGGGTTCTTTGGTGAAATGGGAAAACCTACCAACATAGTAGTAGACAAGTAATATTATCTTTCTGGACCTTAATTTAATTACCTTTCCTTTGATTTTCATGACATCTAAAGTTCTTTTCAGCTCTTAGACAATTATATTAGTTATAATTATCATATACCATATTCTGAGACTATAGTAAGTATATAATGTTATAGCAGAATGTAAAAGATAAAGTATTTTCCAGGACTACGATGAAAAGATAAAGGCTTATAAATAAGATGATCACTTTTCATTATTGACCAGGTTCATAAAAAATCATTAAAAAATTATAGTGGAAAACATTCTTATAAGAAAACATATTTTTACGTGATTGGATAAGGTGAGGACTAGCTAATGGGAAATTATCCTACTATAAGACACTTAGACAGAATTTTTAAATATTTAAAGTACAAAAATACCTTGCACGAATACTAAAAAGGGATATAATTCATTCATTATACATTTTCCAAACACCTACCATGTGCCAAGCACTGTCAGATTGGAAGACAATGACAAAATGGCATGGCCTGTGCCTTCGAGGGAGTTAGATTCTAGTAGAAGTAGCAGGCAGTTGTACAAATAAGTACTTTAAAATATTATGGGTACAAGGTGAAAAGTTTGTTGACAGGATGGTGAAGATCATTATCTAAGTATCTTTTTGTGTTTTAGAGTTATTATTTACCATCACATAGTAGACGGGAGAAACACAATTAAGTCCAAAATTAGAGAAAGTATATTATGTAGTGTTTTTTACAAATACATGAAATGCTGAAATTTCGAAAAAAGAATGTTAGGAAAAAAGCTAGGCTTGTAAGGAAAATACGAAGCCCCAAATCCCATAGCACTTCTCTAATGTAATAATGTTTATTTTGGATTCTTTGCTTTCAACACTTGTCTGTTGGCAAATAAACATCTCAAAATTATTGGTCATGTTTGCTCAAGCTGGACATCTCTCTCCTTGAAAATTTAACACCTGTGGAGAAAACACACACACATACACACACATGAGCACACCCAAACGAGAGAGAATTTCACTCTTCTGGGCATCTTCAGGCTGCAGTTTTGGTACAGATGTACCAAAACATCTCTAATTTCAGGGCTGACTTCCTCTGGAAACCCATCAACCCAAAAGATAACAACCAAGCATGAAGCAGTTTGGTCAAAAACTACACTACTTGTAGTGTGTAAAAGTATTATTCCATGTAGTCTGCACTTAAAACCAACAGAAAACAGAATCCTGCAGAGTGCATGTTTTCAAGAACACAACCAGCCACATGCTCTCTTTAATGGCTGTGCTGCACCGAAACTCTGGCACAGCAGCGCTTCCCACAGCTTTAACCAAGACCGGGAAGTAGGTGTTTGGAAGCTCACATGATTGTCACACTAGTTGAAAATTTAAAAGAATATTTCCCATTTGCTACATGAATTCTTCCTGCTGTCAAACTTGAATTGAACCTTGAAAGAAATCGGTCACGAGCTCTTTGCAAAACTGGCTCCATCAATCATGCTTTTCAAGAAAAATACGGTTTTCGTCAACATGAGCATTATGCTAACAGACGCTCAGGGTTGGGTGTGTATTTTCTTTTAAAGACTCGGCTATGAAACTGAACAGGTCTGAGTTTATGAAGCATTTTGAAAAAGGCACAAAATGCATAAATTACTACATCTCTGCATAAAAAAAGGGGCGGGGCGGGGAAGGAGCTAATACCAGAACAATTAAAACTGTTAAATGAGATAGTTGAATAATAGGACATTTAGATATGAGTAGAATTGATAGTGTGATGAACTGCAAAGTTTTACTTTTCAGGAGTGTTAAAATAATTTTTCCAGATGTAAGAAAATACCAAACAAAAATGCCACATTTGGTTTAACTAATACTCTATCTCTGACAATGGCAGAAAGAGCAATTTAAAGAATACATAATTATCCCCCTTGCTCCTAATTTCCCTTATTATGCTATAGTACTTAAATGAAGTGTTTATTTTGCTATTATCACTGCATGAATTTGAGAAAACACAGGCCTAATCAATTTCAAAGGCTAACCTGAACTTTAGGCAGACTTTGGAACTATACCACTCAGCTTGTGTGGTCTTCTCGGCAATGGCTGGAAAGCAACACAAGCCAAATCAGTTTTCGGTTGTGGTGGAAGCAAAAGAACATTAGTTAGATATTCTGGTCCTGCTAAGACTATAATTACAAATAAGGACGGCCCAAGACTTCAGACCAGAAGTTGAGTGGCTCATGCAATTCAATATTTAGAGGCTATGTGGTGAATATTTCCAGAAGTAGGAAGACAAAACACAGAAGTATAAAAAATAAAGAGCAAGACAAAAATCTGCCTCTCATCAATGCTTCAAAAATCATTTGCATATGTTTAAAAAAGAAAAAAGTGTGGGAATAAACTTTCAACTTAAACCACAGTGCTGAACACATCGTATAAAATAATGCTGAGCCTGGTAATAAAGTTTGAGGTTCATAGAAGCGGACTCACTTCATTCAAATGGAAAGGCCTTGGCCTTGGGGTCAGAACAATGTGTTCTAGTGTCAGCTTTGCCAACAAGTCTAGCATGAAACTTTTGGAGGCCCGTCACTTTTTCTTTAATTGTAGACAAATATATAGCCTCATCACCTTTTAGGGCCCAGTTCTTCCTCCTTATAAAATAAAAAGAGCAGATGAGATGATTTTTTGTCTCAGCTATCCATAAAATTTTAGGAATGTTTCTAGTAATTCTAATGCAGGTGTTTCTAAGAGCATTTTACATTTCCTTTACCTAATACAATGAACAATGCTGGCATGCTGATTCTTAATCAAGAGTCTGTAGATAACTTTTGGGGCCTGCTATAGTTTACTTGATTTATTGTATTTTGTCTTACCAAGAGCATAAAGCCTCTGACTTGAAGAAAGGGCACAACTTTTGTTTTTATTCTCTAAACCCATTCAACCAAAATGACAAAGACTGAAAGTCCTGCACATATTATGAGAAGATGCGCTTATGGCACTGCACATTGTTTTAGAAGTTTTCTACGAAAGAAAAAGTTAAACAGAAATTATATTCCCTTTTGGACTATAACTCAATAGATGAAATTTGTTTTCTTTCAAAGTTTTGCTATGTCATCCTTGGCAAAAAAGTCATTCAACCTCTTTGGGTCTCATAGGGATGCTTTGTGTGAAATTCGAATTTCATCTAACCTGCCTACAGGCAGGCGTGTGAAATAGATGCTCTTTTAAGGTGACTTTCAGCTCTAAAATCTAGATTTCTGTGGTTTTACGTTGGAAAATAATTTGATATACACTCCTAGAAGATTCAGTCTTATATAATTTTAAGGTCCCCCTCAGAGAACTGAAGTAGACGAATCCTCAGTAGCAGAAAGTGTCACTGGATATTAGAAGTATCTCATCTGTGTACAGCTTGACCTACACAATAGTATCATTATTATTTGTAGACTTCCTAACATTGCAGAATGCCTGTCACTCATAGGCACAGGCCATTTGGATCAGTATCCTTCTTCCCAAAGATTATTTTGCATGCCACACAAAAGGTCACTGACCACAACTCAAATTAGATAGTACACAGAAATAAGTCCACGTATCTAAGAATTTCCTGAAATTGCTCCTGATTAAACCTAAGATCTTCTTCGTCATGAAAACACCTAATTTGGGAGAGGACAAAGTCACTTGCAGACTCTCATTTATCCTTAGGTGTCAGCTGAAATGTACGTTAATGAGTGATAATACCTTATAACGTCGTGGGGCGTATCACACAGTGGACTGCCATGGGCTAGAAGTGACTAGATGGGCCTGAGCTCTGAGAAAGAGGGGGGTTTTGTCTGAAGTTCCTATCTCACACCCTACATAACACAAGTTAGATACCAGAAGACAAACGCTATACTCATGGAAATGAGAGAGTTAAAGAAAAATCAAATGATAGAGACAAAACTCAGTAAATTTCATTCAACATATATTTATTGAGAACCTACAAGGTGTTCTGGGCACTGAGGACACGGCACTAAACAAAATAAGTATCCTTCCTTGTGGAGGTTACATTTTAGCAGAATGTCACATGGTGGCCCTGCCTAGAAAGGTAGAGACTGCACTGAAGGAAGCTTAATGTAGAGGAGCAGAATATCAAGAATAGCGCAGCCAAGTGACAGGAAGCAAAGGGAAAGTCAAGAAGAACTAAGAGTAAGATACCCCAGATTAAGGGGAAAGATGATGTAGTAGCCTAAGGAGCAGCCAGTGATCACATTAACTGATAGGGCAGGGCTGGGTTTTTAGTGCTGGCCCAGCTCCCATGGCTCTGCTTCTCTGATTCTTAAGAAACAATCTCCAAAGGCAAGAGGCCAGGCCAGATTCTGACACTCAGACTATTTTAGCACCTACCACATTTTGGATATGAGACAAAACTGGCTCATTAAGTACCAAATTCTGCACAACAACAATTCTATGTTGTAATAAATTATCCTGCACCGTGCCAGTGTATTTCAGTTGACTATATAATGAGAGGAGATAAGCTAGTTATCCATGTGCTTTGAAAGCAGTTGTTCAGAAAGGCATTAGAAGGTTAAATAGAAAAATTCGTAGTTGAAAGTCATAAAAATGCCATGGATCAACCAGCCATCAAATCGACAGCAGTCGTTAAAGCTTGAAACTAAAAATTATGTCCCTAACCCTACCACCCTGCGCTCTGAACACACACAAGCACACACACCCAGAATCTGAGTGTGAAAGAGAAGGGATCTACATCCTGGGAGGTGTGAGAATGGGAAGGAAAAGCTCAGACTGGTAAGTAATAAAAGCTGTGACCAACTAAGGGATACGAGCGTTTCCCTTTATTGTCCTCTTGTTTATTTGTAAATGTGTTTGTGTTCAACCACCTTTTTATAGATTTCCTCCATCACAAGTAGCAGCACCACTGACTTAATCCAAGTTTCTTATTCCAACAAATTATTCTAATCTTTACTTTTATCTGAATATTCAAACTGCATCCCTTAGAATACCTGGAAGTCAAGGTTACTAATGATTTCCATTGTATCAAAACAAGAGCTGTGTGGCACTGGTAACATGCAACCAAAGGTAGCTTCTGTCTGACAGCTTGCTAAATGAGAATGTCATTCTCCATTCTTACTTTAAGGCTCTGCACAAAATGAACAGTTTCTTCCATCTGATGGCCTTAACTAAATGAATCCACCTTTGATTTTCATTAAATGCACTAAAATTAAACTCACCATGGCTCAATAAACTTTTCAGATATTTCAAAAGATAACTTCTCTTAATTTAATTTCTAAAATTCTGACAGAATGCATTCCCCTCTCTTCTGCAGCTGGGAATCTATAGATAACCAAGCCTATAAGCTAATGATAACTCGAAAACAAAGCAAAAGGAACTTGAATTCATAATACTCAATACTGGAAGAAAACCTGACATTCAGTTTTTCTTTAGTTTTAGACTCAGTTAATAAAATTAAAATAATATATTTCTCATGAGCTCAATTAACTTTTAAATAAGCCTTTAAGCTTTGGAAATGTGAGATGGGAGGGTTCTTTCCTACATCTATTTTAGATAGTTTACAGTATTAATATTAACTATAAATATCCTCTGTTGTTTTATTTTCTTCAGGCTCCTAGGAAATGATAGAAAGATTCTGATAACCTAGTGTCCCACAAATTTGTGTGTGTGTGTTTTTGTCCCACAAATTTAATCCTTGTGCTATCAATACAGATTAAAGGACTCATTAGTCAACAATAAGTCATTCAGCATCATGATTTGAATAAAGCAAATAATTTCCTGAATCACGACAGGGGTAAATGTACCTTACGCAGCATCTACAGACACAGTTTTCTTAGTTCACAGATATGACAAGGAGGTATTGAAATTTAAGACAAACAGAAGACTTATGCTTTTTCACTCTTAAAAATCTAGTGATAGAACTTATACTTCAAAGAGTTATCTTGTAAAGACCATCAGCATTAATGAGGGCACTTATTTTTTGCATGTATGGATAGCCTACATTGAACCCTCTGCCCCTCTATGAATTACTACAGCAAGTATATCACTAACTCCATTTAGGTAAAGATAATTTACTCTTACAGTAGGGAAAATAATGACCAAGGGTGGGCACATAGAAGGAAGAAATGCTTTCACACCATAAGCTCTTCCAGGGCAGCAATTATGGAAATCTCTGCTGTGTCCTCAAATCAATAGTCCATATGAATGTCCAGAAACAGGGAACCTACAGCAGTAGCCCCAAGAATATTGTTTTCTCTGATGGAAATAACTCTTAGATGAGGTGGAAAAGGGTAGAAGTAATTGTCATCAGTAATTCCACGCAAATCTTTCCATTTGTAATTTTAATAGGTCACTGCAGCTGTAAACTATGAATTAACCAAATTGTATTGTGTTTGACCAAAAACCTCCCTATTAATACTGTGAAACAGTTTGATTCACTTTGGTGGGCAAATCTCAGGTAACTGAGATAAAACTGCTTTGGGGGCAGGGGAAGAGCCCAAGGTGGAGGTCTAGTATTTGTACAGCTGCTTCTTCATTTTACATTGCCAGGGAGTATTGGGAATTGTGAAAGGATGGTCCTTTCACTTTTTTCTTATCATGGGGAGTATCCTTAAAGGAAAAGTACAAAGTAGATTGATGCACATGTTTTCAAAAGTCTGTCTGAGGTAGATTCAGAGTTCAATTTTATGGTTCACATAGCATATGTTGTCCCGTCATCAACAACATTTACAAAATAACCTGCTACTTGACTTACAGACTGTGAAATGAATTCCCTTTTCTTTATAGGCATTTTGATCAGAATTCAAAGATTTGCAGAAACAAAGATCAACATGAGGTCATAGGAAGCCCTCTCAGGAGTCTTTTGGGTCACAGCAATTACATATAACAATGCAATAAATAATCTCAATGGAAGATTTAAAAATTGTTGAAGATTACAAAATTGTACACCTGAAATCTATGTAATTTTACTAACAATTGTCCCCCCAATAAATTTAAATTAAAAAAATTGTTGAAGATTATGTAAAGAATATCACACCGCCACATATGAGGAATATACATTAAAAGCACCCTGCCTCTCTTCAGAAGAAAACAATTATTGAAAGGTAAGAATTCCAAATTATTCAGCAACTGAGTAAGGTGACAAAAGATCACTGAGGTACAGTGGTTAAAAATGACAAATTTTGATCACTAAATTGCTATATAGTGGTGCTCCCGTTCCCAATAACAACTAGTGTTTCAGATTTTACTTATGCTTTATTGACATCATAAGTAAAGTGAAAATGACTAAAGAAAATGCATGAGTCCTCTGAGCAATCCATCTGAGAAACAAACAGCAATAACTCCTGATTAGCATGGCTTTTAGCCAGAGGTTATAAAGAATGAGTAACAGATGTCTGATCCAGAGTCCTTTATTATATTATCGTAAGTAAAATTCAGGTTTATTTTTAAGCTATTCTTGAATCAGATAGAATAAGACAAGAAACATGTTTTTAATAGTGGGAAAGAAATGTTTTTCTAAATGAATCAGGTGGGAAAGATAAGACTGAAAAATTAACAAGGGTGTTCAAAACATACTGAAGAAGGAGGCATTTTATCTGAAAGATGCTGGAATACTGGAAAAAAACAGCATGGATTAAAAAACAAAAAAGATGCGAATATTTGCCTTGGATTTACCATGGCCTTTTTGGACCCAGAACAAAGCCAAGCCCAAGGAATAAAATGTACCCTCATCTAGAGCATGGGAGTATTATGAGAACTCATAGATGTCAATAAGTGAAAAAGTAAAGACTAGAGCTAGGTAGAAGAGCAGCAAATGAAAAACATAACCGTACTACTTTTACTACTTTTCACACAGTCATAACATGCAGTAAGTTCTTTTTATTCCCCATTGCTTCTCTTTATCTCTCTTCCTACCTACTGCTTCCTATACCAGCTTGACCTGGTAATTGAAACTTCCACTTGAATTAGTCCCATGGAAATGGAGCATGGAAAACCAATACTAACCATAGCAGAAAAAAAATATCAATGTTTTAACTTGGATGTTAAAATTTCTCATTTAATGAAAACTCATGAATATAACTGAATGCTGAGTCAATGAGCCAGCAAGTATTTATTAAGCACCTGCTAAGTATTGGGCACTGTCCCAGGCACTGTGGATTAATAGAAAAATTTACAAAGACCGGATATTTGGTCTTTAAAAGCTTAGAATATGTGACACAGACTTGAGAAGATAATGTAACATAACATATAATATAAGGCTAACTTCTAAGATTACATTTTAGAAAGTAAGAGAAAAAAACACTATGATGTATGCTTTAGTCACTATGATACATAATTTCTGGCATTAAAACGAAATAAAACTAAAAGGCTAGAACAATGGTAAAAAGTTCAGAAGGGAATGAATGGATATGACTGTAAATTCCTATTATTGCACTGAAGAAGGTAAAGATACTCATTAACAGATTTTATAAAACATACACATTAAGATATCTAAGGAAACCACTAAAAGAATAGACATTGAGATTATAACTCCCAAAACAGTAGACGGAGGGAAACTCAATCCCAAAGCAGATGGAAAGAAGAAAAAGAAACAGAAAAATTAGAAACTGAAAAGACAAAGTAAGAGTATAGATATGAATTTAAAAGTATTGGTAATTAAAACTAATGGAAATGGGCTAAAATCTTTGGTTAAGAAAAACATTGTCACAGTGAATTTTTTAAAAATACAACTATGAACTGTTTATAAGAGCTTCAAAAGATATAAGAACATTGAAAGGTTGAAAGTTAAAGGCTAAAAATTATATGCCAGACAAATACCAATTATAATAAATCTGGTATTAATAATAGATAAAGCAGACCTCCATCTAAAAATCATTATTAGAGATAAATGCAAATTTCTGCCCTTGTGACACTCATAAAAATGGCTATATTATATAAGGTATATATATTACCATATATATAAACATGTATATATGTATATATGTGATATATATATATATATATATATATATATATATATATATATACATGCTGTCTAGAAATAAACTTAATAATAGATATGTAAGACCTTAATGGAGAAAATTACAAACACATGGGAAGACATACCATGGTCAATATCATGAGATGCCTATTCTCTATCAATTGTTCCACAGTTTCAATTTAAAATCAAAATATCAACAGTTCATTGGTATTCCTGTGTGTATGTATAAGTTTACTTGCTGATCTAAAACGTAAATGGAAGAGAAGGCTACCAAGAAGTGTCCTAACACTGAAAGCAGCAGCACCAGCATGGGAGATTTGCCTTAATATTAATATTAATCATACACTCTAGTACTAAGATACAACAAGTACGGGAGAGGCAGCACAGTGTACCAAGCCAGACTGCCTGTGCTTGAGCCCTGGGTATGACACTTCTGGATGTGTGACCTTGGAGAAGTTAATTTACCCAATTGTGCCTTAGTTGCCACATCTACAAAATGAGGATAATAAGAGTAACTTCCTTGTAAAGATCAAATCAGTTAACCTTTATAAAGCTCTTAGAACAGTGTCTGGCACAAAGTAAGCACTATATACATACCTGATAAATAAATAGTGTGGTATAGACATATGGATAGATAGGTAACTCCCTCAAATCCATGCATCTATGGAAGCTTGATACATAAAGCAGGTAACACTGCAGATCAGTGAGGGGAAGTGAATAATTTAACCAATTGTGCTAGAATAATCAGCTATCCAGATGTGGGAAATAAAAATAAATCCCTACCTCACATCCTAATAAAAAACTTTCTAATCTGTCAAGGATTTAAATAAAAGCGAAAATTTTTTTAAACTTTCAGAAGAATATATAGACTATTTCTATGAGCTCAAACAAGATGGCAAAAGCATAAACTGAAAGATTGATTTGACCACATTGAATGAAAATCTATTCATGATAACATACTGTAAAATAATGAAAAGATATGCAACATACTAGGAGAAGACATTTGGCACACATATGTAGAACCAACAAAGGACATATCCAAAATATAGAAAGAACTCTTATAAATCAATTAAAAAGAACAACCCAATGAACATGAAAAGAAGACCTGAAAAGATCCATTAAAGAATATGAGATATATGATATGACTCTCAACTTTTTAAAATTCTTATTAGTAATCAGGGAAATGTAACCTGAAAACACAATTCCACATTTGTCATCCATCTGGTGGTGATGGGGATCAGGACCTCACATTTACTGCTGGTGGAACACTCTGGAATAAAATTTTCCATCATCTTAGAAAGGTGACCAAGTGCACAGCCATGACGCAGCAATTCTACTCCTACATATGTATACACTTCTTGTACATGAGCACCAAGAGATGTGTGGCAAATGTTTATAATAACATTGTTTGTACAGAAAATAAAACTAGATATAATCATAAAATGTACCACACAATATGCTGCTTTAAAAAAAAGTGCAGTAGTTGTACAACAGAACACTAGTCAGCAGTGGGGGGAAAATGAAGTAGTCTCACATACCATTATGAATGAATTTAAACACATAATGTTGAGACAAATAAGCAAGTTACAGAAGAATGTATATAGCTTATGAATCCATTTATATAAAGTGCAAAAACAGGCAAAACTAAACAATGCATTGTTTGGGGACATATTCCTTGATACGATAACAAAATGAGGATAGTGGTCTCCTCTGAGGCAGAGGGGCGTGTTGGATTGAATTGTAAAGGGCCACAGTGACATCTAAGCACTGGTACAGTTTTTCTTTGTTCTTTAAACTGGTGGTAAGTACATTTAACTGCTTTGATACCCTATATATATTGGATAAACACTCATTTTAGATGTATGATATATCCCACAACAAAAACAATTTTAACAAATAAATTTTAAAAACTAGATATTAACTCCTGCCCTCATCAAAATATATAATACTGGGGGGCCGGCCCGTGGCTCAGGAGGTTAGAGCTCCGTGCTCCTAACTCCGAAGGCTGCCGGTTCGATTCCCACATGGGCCAGTGGGCTCTCAACTACAAGGTTGCCAGTTCGATTCCTCGACTCCGGCAAGGGATGGTGGGCTCCGCCCCCTACAACTAAGATTGAACATGGCACCTGGAGCTGAGCTGCGCTAAGCTCCCGGATGGCTCAGTTGGTTGGAGCACATCCTCTCAACCGCAAGGTTGCCGGTTCGACTCCCCCTAGCAACAGCAACGGCAACTGGACCTGGAGCTGAGCTGCACCCTCCACAACTAAGACTGAAAGGACAACAACTTGAAGCTGAATGGCACTCTCCATAACTAAGATTGAAAGGACAACAATTTGACTTGGAAAAAAGTCCTGGAAGTACACACTGTTCCCCAATAAAGTCCTGTTCCCCTTCCCCAATAAAATCTTTAAAATATATATATACAATACTTTTTTAAAAATATGTTAACAGGTGTTTATTTTATAATTCATGCACATATATTTTAACTTTATTGTGGTATGAACACTTGACATGAGATCTGACTTCTTAACATATTTTTACATGTCCAATACAGTGTTTTTATCTTTACGCACAATGTTGGACAGCAGATCTATAGAAATTACTCATCTTGCATAACTTCAACTTGCTAACCAATGGGTATAAAGCTTCATACTTTTTTACTTGCATATTTATCTCCCCACTCATGGAAACTATGATTTAATTACTTCTCTAACACTAGCATAGGTTGGGTCTGATAGAGGCAGTATAGTGCCTTTTTCAACAGCCCAATTTTGTAGTCAGAGAAATCTGGCTTACATCCTGGCTCTGCCACCTGTTGCTTAGCTGTAGGACTTTGGGGAAATCACTTAATTTTTCTTTGGTTCAATTTTCTCAACTGAAAAACTAAAATGTGGATAATAATATCTAGTTCATAAGACTGTAATACAATACATTTGGGAAAATTATGTGATTTTTTTACAAATTATGAAAAGACTATGAAAATTAAAAACAATGTCAGGTCTATCATTAGGGGATAATAAATTATTGTGAGTAGGAACAGAATACAGTAGTCCAATAAATGTTTTCCAAATGAAAGCATAGGCCTCCCTTCTTCACTCCACCCTTGTGTTACTGTCAAAATATGGAATCCTCACACCTACCAGCATACACACACACACACACACACACACACACACACACACACACACACACACAAACTCCACAGAAATTAAGACCTAATCAAAAGTAGAAAAACATTATTCTTATAGACATGTTTATTATTTCTCATTCATATTTTTCACAGATGATACGGTGAGGCTTAAGTGGCCGCTGAAGATAATCACTAGCCCAGATATTGGTAAAATAACAAGTGCTGAATTCCAACTTGGGATATACCTCTCGATTTATTACCCACCCACCAGAAGCCAAGTGGAGCCTTACATCTGAAATTTGATTATGTCTGACTTCCGCAAACACTACCACCAATAGTAATTATTAGCTTATATGTTCAAGCTTTGCTTTTCAGGAAAAAAAAAGTTTAAAAGAAAATGGAACTACAGAAACTTAGATTACAATGTAAAGCATACGCATTTATGAAGTTCAAAATTTACCCCACCACTGATCTACATGCATTTCTGAGTATCTGTTTATTTCTTTAGCATCATTCACAGAGTAAAATAGCTGGAGGAGCCACTGAAAAGTCATTGGGCCAATTATCCGGGTTCAGATGAAATCGTACCCATACTAGGCTAAGGGGAAAAAAATCGACCTCCTTTCTAATGAAGTACAAATAAGCAGCCAAAACCTCTCTTTTTATCCTACCTCCAAATCTCAAAACCTCACTAGTTCATCGGGTCCTTTTGAAATACAATTAAACCTCTTGTTTTAGCTTCAAACAAAAATACTTGGTAATATTTGCATAACAACCCTAATAGCAAAAATTATTAATGAATATGGAAAATAATGAGGCACAGAGAATGAGGCTATAGAAGGTGAGAATCACACTTATCTCCCAAAAGACCCACCATCATCGTGGACTTGATTTTATAATGACTACAAGATGAAAATTTGGATTCTTCCCATCTTATTTTTTCCTTTCTTGTTAAGATCTCTTTTCCTCCCTTCTCCTTTATTTGGGAGAACAACAACAACAAAAAAGATGACAGCTGTTAGATAAGAGTCCTGGACTTTCCCTTACAAAGAAGATGTCATGAAATCATAAGGTTGCCAAAGGTTAGAAAATGATTCTGCTAAATATGTTCCATTGCTGTGAAATCCCTGATACCTTTCCTGCTCTCCAGTAAATGAATCCAACTTCCCTCTCAGTGAACCAACTGTCAGCATAGGGAAGTGAGGTAGTGTTACTGCAGCCAGCCTTCCAGGGTGAACCAATGATGTCTAGTTCTCTAAGGGCTTTGATCACTCCTACTTGTTGTATCAAAAGGACCCGCAGAGTGCTTTTAAATAGGCTTTCAATGGCACGATAAAAGAGAAATGTGTTCAGTAACAGTTATTGAAATTGGGCTGAGACTGAGGCTGGAACCAGGCCCACTTCACATTCATCTGCCACCCACCCAGACTGTCAGAGCACTACCTACCATCCACCACTCTGCCTCTTCCATGTGTTTGGAACGTTGCTTTCCTTATTCAAAAAGATAGCATACCTACTGGGCAATGACTATAGTTTTATTCCATCTAATATAGTTTGTTTTATTTTTTTTTTTTTTTTTTTTCAGTATTTAAATATCTGGACTACATCCATTCATTCATTGTCTCATTCACTTATTGAAAGTCTCATAAGTGCCAGGTACCATGTTAGGCTTTAGATAGGAAAAGAGCCAAAACGTGCTCATTTCCCGTGTTCAGTATAGTTTACAGTCTATCTAAATAAATTAAAAAGTCACAAATACGACCTTTGTATGAAGATGTCTGTCACACACATGTACTGGCTGCTGTGAGTCTATCAAAGGCTGAGCTGATCTAGTCTCACATGTCAGAGAAGATGTCTCTAAATAGTGATTGAGCTGAGACATACAGGAAACATAGAAACTCATTCTATAACAAAACCACTTTTTTCTCTTACACAACTCTATATTTCACTTAGGTTAATACTGTTCATGGTTTCCATTAAGAATGAGAATAATCCATCTTCCCTTAAAAAAAAAAAAAAAAAAACAGGTTGGATACTGAAAATATAAAACCCATCCATCTCTCTGTTGAACAATAAATAGAATACAGCTGGGCTTTTCCCCTTTGCTTTCCAATTGAATTTGTTAAACTCATAAAGATTAAATGAATGGCCCACCCTTCACATATAAAAGTCATGTTGCTCACCACCATATGCAGGATACAAATTAGAGCTTTTTTTTTATCTCTAAAGGACAAGATCTTTTTTTTTTCTCATTTTCATTCATATTTTTTTTCATTCTACTTTCCACATGAAAGTACATGAAAGATATATATTTGTAAAGACATTTTATTGGATTTAAAAGGAAATCAGAATCCAACCCACTTCAAAGCATTCTCAAACACCTTACCTAAGGAGTCTCCAAAACAAAAATTATGTCCTTCACTGTACAATTTATAACACCATCTCAATTCTTTCTGGATTCTTTGTAAAGATACAGAAAGCCCATTGTTTTGTTTTATTTTTATTAACCTTACAAACCCAACTCCTTTCTGTAATTCTGACTATAATTCCCACATATTGGAAACCTCTCCTGGTCTTTCTAAAGACAGAGTTCTCTCTTTGAATCTTCTTTTAATTCTGCTGCCCTGATTTGTGTTAGCACAACTTATCCAGCATGTTGGCTTGGATGAAGCTCAGGGAAACTGGACTATTAATAAGGCCCAGTGACAAAGATCCTGTGTTTCTTATCTATACGGAAACATAAAATATGGTCCAGTTATACCTGGAGCATTTCAGGAGTGATTACAAGGAAGCAACGTAGATCTTATTCATTATTCCCCAGTGTTTATGAGGCTTGTCACTCTATCAGAGAAGAAAATGAAATAGTCTGCCGTGATTTGTGTTCATAGTACTGTTTCCTAGTTTATCATGCATTTTTATTCTCTCCCACATGATGATCTCGTTGACAATATCATTCAAGTCTTGAAAGAAAGAGCAACTGCCAAGGTCTGTATATAACAAGAGGCCTGAAATCCAAGGAGATAAGTATCCAGGACAAGAAACCAAGTAGCTGTTATCCAGGAATGCCTGTGGGGTCAGGAAACTGAGTCAATACCTAGACAAAGAGTTTGAGTAAAAAGTATTGGAAATTAAAAGCAAGTAGGATGTCAATATAAGTCACATCTTGCTGTCATTCCTTGCTCATTCATACATTTTCTGAAAGCAGGAAGTATTCCCGAAGGTGGGGTTGCCTGGCTGGAGTGGCAAATGACAGGCACAAAGCACACAAGCATCCAACACTTGCTCTGGACCCCTGTCCTACATAACCACGTCATAAATAACTCAGTGATCAACTAGTAGCCAATGCTCTCCTGCTGTTAGATTCACATGAGGGCATTTTGCAAGATGAAGGTCATGTATCACTAAGGCAGTTCTCAGAATATTGCGAATATATTCCCAGGCATCCCAAGGGTATCCGCAATACTTCATTGTGAATTTATCATCAAGTTCTTACATAAACAATTTTCAAACATAGTTACATATACAAATTAAACAAACTCTTGGGGGTAATAGATTCCATATGTTTACAATTTAGTTTGTATCAAAGTATCATATCATATTTCATTTTATTCGATTTAAAAATAGAAAATAAACCAATTTTTATTAAGTATCAAATATGTAGTAATACAAGGCTGTCATTCTTCAATTCATTTCATTATCACAAGACTGCTATGATGTCCATTTTACAGCTTAGAAAACCAAAGCTCAGTGAGGTCGACTACTCAGTTACTAATCAGCAGAGCAAAGACTAGCAGATTATGACAAAACAGTCTGCCCTCCAAATACCTGCCTGCCTCCTCTTATTCACACACCTGCCTCCTGTTCACACACCTGCCTCCTAGTCACATGAACAGTGCCTCATGAGTTCTTGGTCAAGATGGTCACCTGCGAACATGCTATGGTCTCTCCTCTCACTCCAAATTCCTAGAATTTACAAAAGATCTTGTTGAAACTTAGACAGGGAATCCTCAGCAAAACTCAGATTCAGGGAAACTATTAGGAATCCCTGCATAATGGGAGATAGCATCTAAACAAAGAAGGGAAACAAAGCCCCAACATCTGGAGGAATGGATGAGAACTCAACAGCTACAGATAAGGAATAATGGTTAATAATGACAACAACAGTGTGAAATAAGTTCTACATGATGATAACATGGTAGTTGACAGGGGGTAAGTGAAGGAGAGGCTAAAATTTAAAGAATGCTATAGTTCTTTTCTTGGACAAGGTGAAATAACATAATCAATTCTGAGCCCTGTTAAAAATATATACTCGTATATTTATACATAAATCAAATATGCATATCTAATATGTATTTATATATAAATCAAACCTATATATATATATTTGAAATATGTCAAAATATAAAATTTTACATTTTAAATACATGTAATTTATTGTATGTCAATGTACTACAATAAAATTGTTTTAAAAAGTCCAATTTTTCCAAAGAAGGTATATGAATGTCCAACAGGTACATGAAAAGATGCTCAATATCACTAGTTATTAGAGAAATACAAATTAAAACCACAATGAGCTATCACCCCACACCTATTACAATGGCCATCATCAAAAAGACAAAAGATAACAAATGCTGGCATGGATGGGAGAAAAGGGAACTGCACTTTTGGTGAGATTGTAAATTGGTACAGCCACTAGGGAAAACAATATGAAGATTCCTCAAAAACTAAAAGTAGAACTACCAACTGATCCAGTAATTCTGCTTCTTGGAATATAGCCAAAAAGAAAACCAAAAACATTTAAGCTATTTGCACACCCATGTTCATAGCAGCATTATTTACAATAGCCAAAACATGTAAACATCCATCGATGGATGAATGCATGTATTAACAAGTAAACTGAAAGACAAAGTAGAAACAGGAATTTAACAATAAGAGAGTACTGTAAGCTGTGGGAGATCTCAGAGGAGGTTTTCAGCAATAGGTGTGCTTAAGAGAAAAGAAAATACTAACATAAAGAATTAAGTTTTCAATTAAAGATCAAAAAAACTCTAAGAAAATACAAAGGTAAAAGTTTAAATAAATGAAAGAAATAAAATTATCAATGCAATAAATTGTTACTTTAATCAAAGAGACTCAGATGTAGAGGAAAAACTGATCGTTGCTAGACGGAAAGGGGGTGGGGAAGAAGGAGAAGGGGAAGGGATTAGACAGCATAAATTGGTAACTACAATACTGCCACAGGGATATGAAAGACAGTTTGGGGAATATAATCAATAACGTTGTAAAGATTTTACAGGGTGTCAGATGGGCACATGTCTTATTATGGAGACCACTTCATGGACAGTGTAGATGCTTGACTACTGCAGTGTACACCTGCAGCTGAAGCTGAATAATACTGTATGTCAACTATAATTTTACATATATATATATATATATATATGGTCAAGGGATATGGAGTACAGCACAGGGAATAGAGTCAATGGAATTGTAATAGATATAAACGATGTCAGAGGGGCAACAGATTG
This sequence comes from Rhinolophus sinicus, assembly GCF_036562045.2. Classification (NCBI taxonomy): domain Eukaryota; kingdom Metazoa; phylum Chordata; class Mammalia; order Chiroptera; family Rhinolophidae; genus Rhinolophus; species Rhinolophus sinicus. The sequence continues at coordinate 32,688,331 of NC_133753.1, read as the reverse complement.
GGGGAGGGAGGGTTATCACTTTGTGAGGGGTGAAATGTCTAACTATTACATTATTTTGTACACCTGAAACTAATAATAAAAATAAAGAAATAATCAAAGAGCAAATAAAGATCTGAAACAATGCTCAATGTTATTAATGATCTGAAAAAGAAAAATTAAAACTACAACATCACTACACACATATCAGAATGAATAAAATTAAAAATAGTGACAACATGAAATACTGCTGAAGAAAAACTCGTTAGTCACAATAGCCAAAAACTGAAAACAGCCCTAATGTCTATCTATATACACTCCATGGAATACTACTCAGTAATAAAAAGAAATAAATTATTCAAACAGAAAATAAATAATGAAATAGCAGCCCTAAATAACACATTAGATGAAATGGACATAACTGACATTTATAGAGCACTTCATCCTAAAACATCAGACTATACATTTTTTAGTAGTGTACATGGAACATTCTCAAGAATAGACCCTATACTAGGACATAAAACTAACCTCAGCAAATTTAAGAAGATTGAAATCATACCAAGCATATTCTCTGATCACAAGGCTTTGAAATTGGATATCAACTGCAAAACGAAAACAGAAAAAACCACAAATACATGGAGATTAAACAACATACTTTTAAAGAATGACCCGGTCAAAGAAGACATTAGAGGAGAGATCAAAAGATACATAGAACCAAATGAGAATGAAAATACATCCTACCAAAATTTTTGGGATGCAGCAAAAGCAGTTTTAAGAGGGAAATTTATATCATTACAGGCCTATCTCAAGAAACAAGAAAAATCCCAAATAAATAACCTCACGTTACACCTTAAAGAACTAGAAAAAGAAGAACAAATGAAACCCAAGGTCAGCAGAAGAAAGGAAATAATAAAAATCAGAGCAGAACTAAATGAAATAGAGAACAAAAAGACAATAGAAAAAATTAATGTGACAAAGAGCTGGTTCTTTGAAAAGATTAACAAAATTGACAAACCTTTGGCTAGGCTCACTAAGATAAAAAGAGAGAAGACACTAATAAACAAAATCAGAAATGAAAAAGGGAAAGTTATAACGGATGCCACAGAAATACAAAGGGTCATCCAGGAATACTATGAAGGACTATATGCCACCAAATTCAATAACCTAGAAGAAATGGACAAGTTCTTAGAAACATAGCCTTCCTAGGCTGAACCATGAAGAACTGGAAAATCTAAACAGACCAATCACCAGTAAAGAAATTGAATCAGTCATCCAAAACCTTCCCAAAAGCAAAAGTCTGGGACCAGATGGCTTCACTAGTGAATTTTACCAAACCTTTAAAGAGGATCTAATACCAATCCTGCTCAAACTCTTCCAAAAAATGGAAGAACAGACAATACTCCCTAACTCATTTTATGAGGCCAACATTACCCTGAAACCAAAACCAGGTAAGGACAACACAAAAAAAGAGAACTACAGACCAATATCTCTGATGAATACAGATGCAAAAATCCTAAACAAAATTCTAGCAAATCGAATGCAACAATGCATTAAAAAGATTATTCATCACGACCAACTGGGGTTCATCCCAGGAGCACAAGGATGGGTCAACATCCGCAAATCAATCAATATGATACATCACATAAACAAAATAAAGAACAAAAATCATATGATTATATCAATTGATGCAGAAAAAGCATTTGACAAGATACAACATCAATTTATAATTACAACACTTAATAAAATAGGTATAGAAGGAAAATACCTTAACATAATAAAGCCCATATATGACAAAACCTCAGCTAATCTTATAATTAACAGTGAAAAACTGAAGCGCTTTGCTCTACGTTCAGGAACATGACAGGGCTGTCCCCTGTCATCTCTGCTTTTCAATATAGTGTGGGAAGTCCTCGCCAGAGCAATCAGGCAAGAGAAAGAAATAAAAGGCATCCAAATTGGGAATGAAGAAGTTAAATTGTCACTCTTTTGCAGATGATGCTATATATAGAAAACACTAAAGACTCCACCAAAAAGCTATTAGAAACAATAAATACAGTAAAGTTGCCGGCTACAAAATCAACGTACAAAAGTCCATTGCATTCCTATATACTAACAATGAAATCTCAGTAAAAGAAATAATAAAAAAAAAAAAAATTATTTTTGCAATTGCAGCAAAAAGAATAAAATACCTAGGAATAAACTTAACCAAGGATGTGAAAGACCTATATGCTGAAAACTACAAGATATTTTTAAAAGAAATTGAAGAAGACACAAAGAAATGGAAAGAGATTCCATGCTCATGGATTGGAAGAATCAACATAGTTAAAATGGCCATATTACCCAAAGCAATATACAGATTAATGCAATCCCCATCAAAATCTCAATGGCATTTTTTTAAAGAGAGAGAACAAAAATCATCAGATTTGTTTGGAACCACAAAAGACCCAGAATAGCCAAAGCAATCTTAAGAAAAAAGAACAATGCTGGAAGTATCACACTCTCTGACTTTAGCTTGTACTACAGGGCAACAATAATCAAAACAGCATGGTATTGGAAGAAAAAACAGACACATAGACCAATGGAAAAAATTGAGAACTCAGAAATAAAACCACATATCTATGGACAGATAATTTTTGACAAAGAAGCAAATACATAAAATGGAGAAAAGACAGCCTCTTCAATAAATGGTGCTGGGAGAATTGGATAGCCACGTGCAAAAGAATGAAACTGGACTGCTATCTGTCACCATGTACCAAAATTAATTCAAAATAGACCAAAGACTTAAGCATAAGACCTGACACAATAAACTGCATAGAAGAAAACATAGGTACTAAACTTATGGACCTTGGGTTCAAAGAGCGTTTTATGAATTTGACTCCAAAGGCAAGGGAAGTAAAAGCTAAAATAAATGAATGGGAGTATATCAAACTTAAAAGTTTCTGCACAGCAAGGGACGGCCCAGTGGCTCAGGCGGTTGGAGCTCCATGCTCCTAACTCCGAAGGCTGCCGGTTCAATTTCCACATGGGCCAGTGGGCTCTCAATCACAAGGGTGCCAGTTTGATTCCTCAAGTCCTGCAAGGGATGGTGGGCAGTGCCCCCTGCAACTAAGATTGAACACAGCACCTTGAGCTGAGCTGCCATTGAGCTCCCGAATGGCTGTTGGTTGGACATCCTCTCAACCACAAGGTTGCCAGTTCGATTCCTCGACTCCCGCAAGGGATGGTGGGCTGCGCCCCCTGCAACTAGCAACAGCAAATGAACCTGGAGCTGAGCTGCGCCCTCCACAACTAAGACTGAAAGGACAACAACTTGAAGCTGAATGGCACTCTCCACAACTAAGGTTGAAAGGACAACAACTTGACTTGGAAAAAAAGTCCTGGAAGTATACACTGTTCCCCAGTAAAGTCCTGTTCCTCTTCCCCAATAAAATCTTTTAAAAAGAAAAAATTTCTGCACAGCAAAAGAAACCATCGACAAAATAAAGAGGCAACCAACTGAATGGGAGAAGATTTTTGCAAACAGTTCCTCCGATAAGGGGCTAATATCCAAAATATGCAAGGAACTCATGAAACTCAACAACAAAAAAACAAACAACCCAATTGAAAATGGGCAGAGGACCTGAAGAGACATTTCTCCAAAGAGGACATACAAATGGCAAATAGACATATGAAAAAATGCTCAACATCACTAATCATCAGAGAAATGCAAATAAAAACCACAATGAGATATCACCTCACCCCAGTTAGAATGGCTATCATCAACAAGACAAATAGTGACAAGTGTTGGAGAGCCTGTGGAGAAAAAGGAACCCTCATACACTGTTGGTGGGAATGCAGACTGGTGCAGCCGCTATGGAAGGCAGTGTGGAGGTTCCTCGAAAAATTATGAGTAGAATTACCGTATGACCCAGCAATCCCTCTCCTGGGTATCCACCCAAAAAATCTGAAAACATTTATCCATAAAGACACGTGTGCTCCAATGTTCACTGCAGCTTTATTTATGGTGTCCAAGACATGGAAACAACCAAAATTTCCTTCAATAGATGAATGGATAAAGAATTTGTGGTATACATACACAATGGAATACTATTTGGCGGTAAGAAAAGATGAAATAGGACCATTTGTGACAACATGGATGGATATTGAGATTATAATGCTAAGTGAAATAAGTCAGACAGAAAAAGCAGAGAACCATATGAGTTCACTGATATGTGGTATATAAACCAAAAACAACAAAAGAACAAAACAAACAAATGAGAAATAAAACTTATAGACACAGACAATAGTTTAGTGGTTACCCGAGGGTCACGGGGGGAAAGGAGTGGAAAATGAGGATAAAGGGAATCAAATATCTGGTGATGGAAGGAGAACTGACTCTGGGTGGTGAACACACAATGGGATTTATAGATGATGTAATACAGAATTGTACACCTGAACCTGAAATCTGTGTAACTTTACTAATAATTGTCACCCCAATAAACTTTAATTAAAATACATACACACACATATATATATATATATATATGCACACACACAACAGTTGGGATGAATCTCCAGAGAATCATGCTGAGTGAAAAATGTCAATGCCAGAAAGTTATATAGTGTATGCTTGCATTTATGTAACATTTTTGAAATGAAAAATTCTTAGAGATGGAAACAGATTAGTCATTGCCAGGGGCTATGGATGGGGGGAAGGGTGTGTGTTCCAATGGGAGGTGAGTGTGTTTGTATAGAGCAGTAGGAGAGAAAATTGTGGTGGTGGAACTATTTAGTAGCTTGACTGCAGCAGTATAAACACAAATTTAGCCACGTGATAAAATTGTATAGAACTACACACACACACACACACACACACACACACACAAATGAGTACGGAAACCTGAGTAAAATCAGTGGACTGCATCAATGTCAATATACTGGTTGTGAGGTTATCCTATAGTTTTGTAAAATGCTACCATACCACCGGGAAACTACAAAGGGTATGTGAGATTTCTCTGTATTATTTTTTTAAATTTCATGTTAATCTACAATTATCTCGGTTAAAAAAAATAAAAGAGACAAACTTTTAGCAAGTATAATCTAGAAAACTGAGACAAGGCACAAATAAATAGTTGGAATAAAAAAAAGGAAACAAAACCTGGAAAATAGTATTGAAGTTATAAGTCAATATTACGAACAATTGTCAATAAATGGGAAACCTAGTTAAAATGACAGGTTTTCTGGCAAAAAAATTACCCAAATTATTTCATGAAGAAGATAAAAATCTGAATCCATCAATAAAATACATAAGAAATTGAAACTAATCAACGCTATCTACCACCTATTTCTATAACATCCAATTCCTCTGTGCAGAAAAGTGTTATCATAGCAGGTCTGAGACTTCTAGCCTTAGAAAGGTGAAGTCTGCGAACTTGACTGGCAAACAGTTCTCTACAGTGATATAAAACTTTCTCTGAATGAGTGGCTTACTGTGCCTAAACTATTTGTATAAGCAGTACGGTTTATGCTCTACACCGGCTTTCTTTCTGGGAGTTGGAATTTTGGTGCATACTATTCAGAGGGTGCTTATATAACTGGTTCCCAGCACAATCCCTGGGCACTGAGTCTCCAGTGGGTTTCCCTGGTAGGATCACACTTTATATGTGTTCAACTTGTTGTAGGAATTAAGTATGCTGTGCCCCCCGTGATTCCATTGGGAGAGGACTCCGGGAAGCTTGTGCCTGGTTTCCTCCAGATTTTGTCCCCTGTGCCTTTGTCCTTTGTTGATTTTGCTTTGTACCCTTTCACTATAATAAATCTTCGCCATGAGTACCACTAAACACTGAATCCTGTGAGTCCTTCTAGCAAATCACCAAATGTGGGGGGTGGTCCGGAGACCCCTGCCACATCTCTCCACTAAAAGGGCACAGATCCAAATGACTTGTTGAGCAAGCTTAACCAAAGTTTTAAGTAAAAGAAAACTCATTTTATACAAGCTGCTCCCAAACATACAAAAATTTACCCAGGCTGATATAACCAGATAAGGCTTATAGCAAACAATTCCTAAATAAATTATTAGCAAATCAAATTAAGCTATTTACTAAAAGAAAGAAATATCATGATCAGTTTACTCAGGTCAAAAGACCTTAACTTCTCACTTCGTCTCATACCCTATAGGCAACTGAAAGTCCAGAAAACCAAGTTAGCCCTATTTCAAAATAGAAGTAAATTTTACCCACCTCCTCAACCAATCACCAGGTCTATCTCCATCATCCCCCTCCGGTATTGCTATAATGAGCTCTTAACACGTCTCCTGCTTCTTTCCCTTGCTGATCACCCCCCACAGTCTATTAGTCCAGTGAACATGCAGAGCTATCCAGAGTGGCAGGTTATGCCACTCTGCTCAGAACCCCCAACATCAGCCCATTTAACTAGAGTACAAACCTACTCCCCACACTTGAGTCCCCTTACCTGCTCAGCTGTCTCTGTTTTCCATCACACTTATCTCCTCTAACTAAAAATATGATTTTTCTCATTCAGTATATTTATTGTTCATATTCTGCCTTCTATCATTAGAATGCAAGCTCCATGAATTCAGGTGTTTGGGGGTGTTCTGTTCACTGATGCAACTCAAATGCCTAGAACACTGCCTGTACCTGTAGACACTGAATATTTGTTTAATCAATGTATGTCCAAGAATTGAAAAATAGGTCTACACAAGCAGAGATATCAATGCAATTCACTGCATTAACATGATACACAGAGAGAGACATACACACACACATACACACACAACCATATGAGCTTCCTAACAGCTTTTGACAAGTTTTTATTTTTAAAAAAGGCTCTTACCAAATTATAAATAGGAGGAAAATTGTCCCTGCTTCATTAAAAAAAGAAATAGTAAACATCATGCTTTATTGTGAAATTGGAAGCATTTCATTAAAATTAAAGAAAGGGAAAGATCCTTGCTTTTATAGCTACTCCTACATATTTTACTAAGCATCCTAGAAATAAAATAAGACAAGGAATAAAGAAATAAAACACGTAGGCAAGGATGGAGAAGATAAATACTCATTAGGCAGGATTGTGACTTAATAGAAAAACCAATAGAATCAACTGTTAATGTTAAAATACTAGGACTAAGTTGTTCAGAAATGTGACAGGATATAAAATCAACGTACGAATAACAGTAATTCTCCTAACACAAGCAATAACCAATTAGAAAGGTAATTTTAGAAAGAATACAAAAAAAGATATTCAGAGCAAAGACTGTAAAATACCTGATAAAAAACCTAATAAGAAATATATAAGATCTTTATGGGGACACTACAAAACGTTTCTCCCTCTCCCTATCAATACTCTAACCACTCCAGGCTCTGTACTGTTTTTTGAACATCAGGTAGCCTCCTGTCTCAGAGATTTGTATCTGTTGTTCCCTGTGGAAAGAAGCTCTTTCTCAAGATAGAGCATGGCTCACTTCCTCTCCTGTTCAAATGTTGCTTTATCAGTGAAGATTCCTTAACGAAACAAGCACACATGTGCGTGCACACACGCACTTTTATTTTGTCTCCCTATAGCCTACTTTATTTTTCTTCTGGGCACTTATCACAATGGAACATATTATATATTTGAATCTTATCTGCTTGTTTTTTCTCTTCCCCGACTAGAGTATAAGCAACTTAAAAGTAGAGGCATTTTAATCAATGTTGTATCACCAACACCTAGAACAGTGCCCTAAAAGTAATATGTGCTCAAAAAATGTTTGTTGAATGAAGGACATAAAAGAATACCTGAATAAACTGGTATATAACATGTGGATGGAGGGGAAGTGTTGATGCTATAAATATGCCAATGGTCCTGATTTAATCAATCAATTCAATATAATCCAAATCAAGAGTCCAATATAACGTTTTCATCTGAAATTCACATAGAAAAGTTAATGTTCAGGAACAGCCAAAGCCTGGAATCGTACCCTACCAGATATCAAAATATATTACAAAGATGTATAACTTAATATAATATTGATTCAGGCACACACTTCTTGATCAACAAAATAGAAGAGAAGACAGAGAAGTGGGCCCATTACATGTGAAAATTCTGTATGTGAGAAAAATCAGCATCTCAGGTTAGGAAAGGCTCCTAACTAGTTATTTTTAAGAACTCGAGATATAATGCGCTTTAGTCCTCTACTTCACAATATATACATATTTAAATTTATCACGGTATACACCTTAAACTTACACAATATTATATGTCAATTATATCTCAATAAAGCTGGGGAAAAATATCAGTACAAAAAATATATTCAAAAATATATAAAACTGAGTAAAGATTATTTTTACCTAAGCCTGACTACCTCTTAGGTTTTTTGTGAGGATTAAATGTGATGGTACATATAAAAGAACAACAAAATGTATTAGAATGTCCCTAACATAAAAACACAGTAAATTTAGTATTAATAATTATTTTACAATTTTAAAATAATGCATTGAAATCAACTGCCGACAACAATCAAATCTGATTCTTCTTTGTCTTATAGTCCTTAGAATGTTTGCTGAATTAAATCAGAAGCTAAACTTCATTCTCTTACTTTGCTCTATTATCTTTTAGTTTTTCTTATCACTTGAATTATTTTAACTATTGGCTCAAAAACAATCTTTCATGCACAAATACAACAGAGTTAAATATAAGAGTAATAATTTTTATAAGCCATTTTGGGTGTGAAAATGAGAGGGAATAGAAAGTTTCAACTGCTCTTTTTTTTAACATTGAATTAATTTACACATATCAAGGTGTTTCCCTTCAAGTTTCACAGATTGGTATACTGTCTTTTTAAGACTAAAAACCCTGCTGGAAATATAAATTGCTACAGACAGAAAAAAAAAGTGGTAAATTTTTCTTCCCTTAAACTGTGTAGAACTACCTACCAAATATATCTGTATTTTCTGATAACATCTATCTGAAATGACTTCTAAATCGGTACTTAGTTAAATATTTTCTTCCTCAGGAGTAAAATGTGTTGGGGGGGAGAGGATGGGGCAGTGATTTTTCAAGACAAATGAAGCCACAGGATAAATCTAATGTATCTCCTTGGCCTAGGATATAAAATGAGCCATGAATAATCAATAGTGACATAAATCAAGAACAGACCACATGTCAAAATAAATTTGAAAACGTGTATATTTTGAGAGTAATAGTGGGCAGCTGATTTAGAAAGGTACGTAATACAGCAATCATTTGTTTAATTAATAAGAACTCTCTAAATTCAATTTATATAACCACCTAGAATAATTATAGTGCTCAGGAGAAGTTAAAGAGCAGAAACACAATAAAATCCAAGGCAAAATGGTTTTTAATGCATACTAGAAGAAGCTATGGTTTCTTACTGATTCATAATAATTACCTAAAATAACATAGTTTTTCAAAGAATTTTATTCATCTTTCAAATAACTGCAAAGCAGTAATACATCGCTGAGGTTTAAAAAAAAATTTGCTTTTGGCTTTCTTCCCATAATATGCTCTTAGAATCTTAGAGAGAAGAGCAACAATTTTAGCCTCAAACCTCCCCAACTAAAATCGCTCACCCTGTGGATGAAAATCAGAAATTAATTCTCGCCTCATCCTTAAGTCTGAAAGAGTATCAAAAACAACAAAAAATAACACATTTGCAGAAATCCTGCTAATAGATATAAGCAGAATGAATTTTAGGAGTGCATAAACAACACTCTAATGTGTTTTCTTAAAATAAAAACATATATCAAAGGTTATTTAAAAAATTAAATTTGCTAATGATACAGAAAGAGCTTCAGATAACCATATTCCTTCTACAAAAATAGAAATCGTTAATCTCCATCTCTATTGAGTTACTCATGGTGAGTCATCATTTATGTAGGCCTAATTTTGGAGGCCTCCAAACTACCCCTTTAAATTGAAAGAGTGAGAGAGAAATTGAGAGAAACAGAGAGAGAGAAACAATATAGGGATAGAGGTAGAGAATACTACAAGGGTTCTGTCACCATAGAACTCCAAACACTGAATAACTTAAGTAAAACTGGCCTCTAACAGAGTGACAGTTGAAATACATAATTACAACTATGATTTAACATGAAACTTCATAAAAAGAGAGGGTCACAATGTGACTTTGTAATAAGTGACCAGACTGTTCTTTTCTTTTCATTGGAAACGAAGGAAATCTCTTCGTTTCTCTCACATTTACATATATTTTACATGTACATAAAACATCCTACATGTACATTTAGACATATTACATTTGAACATATTACAAGATGTTACATGCACATTTTCTTTGGAAATATATAAGGGACATGCAGAATATAGGTGATAGAGGGATCTTGCAATGCACAACCTTTGACAATAAAACAAGAGGCTTGGTTAGATAATGTTGCTATAATGACAAAACACTTTGGGATAAAGTCCTGGCTTTAGTGCAAGGACTAAATAACAAAATTTAAGCTTATTGGCAGGCACTGTCTGCATCTTATCTGTCCCTTACGGTACATCTTAAATACCACTAGTTCCTCAAAAACAGTTTGGTGCCTACCTCAGCCCATTCAGCGTCTCCTGCTGTTATAATGTAATTCAACAGGCCTCAGAAACATGTGGGCCTGTTACTTACTGGCTTCTTCCTCATTATTCCTCAGATATTAACACACAGGCACAATCCTACCAAAGGGCTTTGCACTAGCTTTTCCCTCTTTCTGGAAGGCATTTCCACAAGATATACACAGGGTAACACAAAATGCCTTCAAGTTTTTCCTCCAGTACCACCTTCTCAACAAACATACCTGGCTCCTTCCCTGACCCCACACTTCCAAATGCCCAGATCCTGCTCTACTTATCCTTTTCCACCTGTTAATTATTATATCTCATATAATATTCTTTCCCTTATTTACTATTTCTATTATTTTTTGTCTGTCTCCCCTTTATAGAATGTAAGCTCCATGAGAGCAGAAATCCCTTTTTAGTTCTATTCCAAGAGCCCAGACAGTATCTGACACATAGTAGGTTGTCCAACCAATATATGGGGGAATGCAGAGTGAATACATTACTCTCAGCCTCACAACAACCCATAAGATAGGTGTTACCTTTTATTTAAGAAGCAAAACCTTAGACTGATGAAGAAGTGGTCCAAGGTGACACAATCAACAGAAGCAAAATTACTACTGCACAGCACTAGAGTACCCACATTATTTTACCTGCTACTTTGACATCAGAAGTATCATTAGTTCTATGCCATGCCTCATTTTCCCCACTTGTACCATGTCTTGTGTTCAGCAAACACAGGAGAGAAAGGAAGGAGAAGGAACAGATCATAACCATTACCCATTACCAGCAGGTCTGATGTTCAGAAAGAAGCGTGGAAGAGGAAGAACAGCAATGCAAATTAATAGTCCACTTTCCAGCACCACCATCCTTAAGAAAGTCAAGTAGAAAAAGAACCCATCTGTCATAATAAGAGCATATACAGTCCCAGTTCCCTTCATTCTTCTTCAGAAAATGATATCTTACATTCGTATTCCAGTCTGTGGGTACCAATCTAGCAACTGACTTGAAGTTAATAAAATGACACTTTTAAAGTGCCATGTATTTACCTAACCTTTCTTTATTTGTGTCATTTTTCAGCTTGAGGATGGAGTATTATTGAACTGGAAAAAAAAGTTTTTATTAGAAATTATCATGAAGCTGTTTTTTGGGGTTTTTTTATATTTTCTTTATGTTCCCTTCTCTTACTATTTCAGGAATTAGAAACACTTTTAAATTATATTTAAATACTCAACTACTATATTAATATACTAATTCTAAACATAGTACCATTTATATGTAGACATACACAAGTGCCCCTCATAATCTCGCAACTGACTCTATGCAGTATTGCCATATGAAATATTATAAAGAGTGAACACGGTTGACAAAATACTCATGAAAATGTTCACATTTCAAATGTGCATACCTTGCCATTTGAGCAGTGAGAATAGACCGGAAGTGAATTCTCAAGCATGAATTATCAGGAAAATTCCCATTAGGTTTTGGATTGAGGACATGGTCTTTATCTTATTCACTTTGTATTATCAGAGCTGAGCCAGTGCCTGACACAGAACAAACATTCAATACATATTTGTGGAATCAGATCAATACAGCTCAGGTCTCAATTAGAGATCGCCCTGCTCCAAATTAAGCCATATATGAAATGTAACTATTTTTTATCTAAATGGCTCTGTGACTTTGTAACTGGCTGAAAGTCCTGTGAGGTTCCTACCAATTACTTGGGTATAACTAATAATGCTTTTTATTTTTTCTGCATTAAATTAATGCCATCAATTCACTATATAAATTTGCATACTCTTCTATGTCTTTCCCTCCCTATTTCTTGAAAGTGGAGACTCTATGTTTTGGCATGCCTCACGTTGAATAGAATGTTTAAGGCTTGTAAATTTCCAAAACTGTCATTTGTAGAAGAAATCTGGTGAAAAAACAACCAAGCAAGAAATGGAATTCTTATGGGTAGTGGCTTATACTCTTTCCCAGGAGACTTTCTAAAGGGTTACAAATGCCATGAAAAGTGACACACGATATTTAAACAAGTAAAGGGAGTAAAAGTAAAGGCAGGATTATCTCCTGAGCTCCTAAATGCTCAAAAGCCATATGATAATCCCAACGGTGAACACCTAGTAGGCCCTCAATTTGTACTGAAGTGAAAGTATAAGTAAATGGGGGAAAACTTATTCCAAAAATCATTCACAAAAGTTAGCTATTTATGGAAGTACCAACAGTTTGTTAACCATCAGTGCCTCATAATACTACTAAAGTCTTTTTTATTGAACACTTATATGATGTCAGGTATAAGGAAAGCATTTTAAATACATTACCTCCTTTAATCTTAAATGCAGCTTTAATGAAAGAGATTATAACTGCCACTTGACAAATGAGGAAACTGTGGTTTAGAAATAAGCAACTGTCCCAAAGTCACCCACACAATAAGTGGCAGAGCAAGGACTTGAATCCACGTGTGCCTGATGTTCCCACTCGTGACAACCACTCCTGGAATAACTGGTTGATTGGGGAACACTACCAAAAGCAGGACACAGCTGAAAAGAAGATCAATACATTTCTTGAGCATCCAAATCCCTTGATGATATTCTTTATAACATGTCAAAAAATCGGCTTCTTCTTAGGGTCACCGCTTTCTTTTATTAAAACAACGGTGATATGAGAAGTATAATAATTAACTTCAGGGGGAAAGCTTTGTATTAGAACACTAAAACACAATTAAGTTTGTTTTACCGGTAAGGTGCCGTGTCTGCCTTTTTGATGAGAACATCTTTCCCCATTGCCATATAAACCCTGGATTTTGTTCTGAAAACTCCTAATGGAACCTCAGAACACAGGGAGGCTCTGGGACTGAAAGGGTAGATTAGAGAGAAGCACAACTCAACAGAGGGTTATGCCAATATTCTTTCAATGTGGCACAGGCGCAAATAAATGCTGAGACAGGAAAAAACAGTCTTCTCAACCTTTAGGCTCTCGATCCCAACAAATGATTGATTTACTTCAACTGTAAGGGGAAAGATCCAGAGGAAGATAAAAATAGCAGAGCCCACATGGTACAGTGAGGCAATTTTGTATCAACTTGATCACTGGGTAGAGTACTGAAAGATCTAGAAGCAAGGCATGTGGGAGGGAACATGGTTTGTTTTCTACAAATGCAAGAAATTAGGGTTGAGGATTTATACCAAGAAAGAGGAATACCAACTAACATAAAAATTGGAGCTTACACTACAGTTTAAAATATGTTTAACTGCCAAGAGAGGATAGATTAGAAAACGATGACACTGTTTTTTCCGTAGCCAGTATAAGATCTGCTTTCCTTCTGTTACACAGTTTTACATTGTTATATAGCTTCCTTTGTTCTGCATTGAATTTCCTAACATTTTGGATGAGATAGCTCTGGTCATCTCATCGCAAGACCAGGAAGCATGTGCTTACTGCTCCCTACTCAAATTTATCCTTAGAGGGGGACTTACTTTTTGCATTGTCTCAAATACAGTGCTTGACAAAAATATCAGTGTATTCACACAATTGCTTATAATTAATGATGTGATATCAACTGAAATCTATATACCTCTTCATTCTAACAGTAAATTCTGACCTGGAGACAGAAAGTATTCTGTAAATGAGAAATGTATCTGCATCAAAATCCAGTATGATACCAGGCATAAAATCCTTTCTAATTGTACATGTAAAATCCTGCTTAATACTTGCTTTGACTATTTACTGAAAATGAGATGAGGGAAGAATTTGCTCAGTATGACTGCCTGAAAATGGACCAAGCATTCTGATGTGCTGCTCTCTCGTTGACCCATTTTCACAAATTCATTCAACTACGTGGACATCATCCTCTTAATTCTTAAAATCCAAAGCATACCCCACATTATTCTTAATACCTTAACATTCCTATGTCTCTTTTCTTTTAACATCTAATTCCTTTTCCACTGAGATTCCTTTTCTAAAACTGAGCTGGAATCTGATTACTACAAGAAGCATCATATTAACAATCACGGATTCAGTTCCTAATCTTTCTATCAAAAGAGGGGAATATTTTTCAGCACGAGGCAGGCCCTTTAACCTTCCTATTTCTCGGTTTTTCCATCTACTAAGAGGTCGTAGTGTAGCGCCACAGCTAAAAGCATGGCTTTATCATCAAACTAACTTGTGTTCTAATCCTTGCTAGGTGTGTGATTTGGGGTAAGTTATTTATTCTCTTTGACTTGTTTTCCTCATCTGAGAAATATTATTAGCAATGTTAAACTGTGAACTAAATTAAATGAGAAAGTGTTTCTGAAAGCTTAGTAAACTTTACAGTGACTGACACATAAATGATAGTTACAATGGCCTGGTTCTGTGTCCTATAATGAAGAGCGCATTTCTACAATGTTAAGGAAAAGAAGGTTTTATTAAAAATGGCTCAAGAGCCAGAATAATCTATAAAATATGAGGGTTTTTTTTATAGATTCAAATTCCTATATGGCAAATAATAAATAGATAAATACATAAAACTACAAGGCTAAAGAACTAACAACTATCTGGAAAAAATATTTGCATCACATATGACAAACAAAAGGCTTATATCCTTAATATGTATAATAATAATAATAAATAAAAAGAAATGACACACTAATAAAAACAATGGATAGAGGACATTAATAGGTAATTTCCAAAATATATACAAATGGTCAATAAACATAAATACATCCAACCCCCATAATCACTGAGTATTAGAAATAAAAACAAAAAATATTTTCAACTATCAGAGAGGCAAATATATTTTAAACTTGACAAAATCAACATCAGCAAGAAATTTTTAAAAATGGGCACACTCAAAATATACTGATACTGTTAAATTGTTATTACCTTTCAGGTTTCGCACTATACGCACACAAAAAAACTATGAATGTCCTTTGTGCCAACAATCCCACTTCCAGAAATTTATTCCCAAATAGGTTAACTGCCCGCCTACCAAAAGATTTGTGGAAATAATGTTCATTATGATATTGTTTAAAATGTAAATGTTGGAAGCAATTTAAATGTCTATTAATATGAGATTACTTAAATAGGGTATGGTACAGCCATACAAAGCAGCACTGTATAGCCATTCAAAGGCTTGGTATATTCTTACAGTCACTGCCACAGCAAAAACATCCCCAATACATTGTGAGCATAGGAATAGGTTGCAGAACAACCTGTATAGTATAGTCTCACCTATAAAAATGCTGTGTATATAATATGTTCAGGTGCATAGAGAAATGTTAGAAAGCCTATGGATAGCCTAGAGGCATCAAAATACCTCTAGGTAGTGGGGCTTCGGGTGATTACTATTCCTAATCTATGTTTTCTGCTGTTTCATTTTTCTTCACAAGTATGAATTATTTTTATAATCAGAAATAAGTGAAGCTATATTCATGTTAGAAAACAAATATTATAGCTACTTCCCTAGAGATGGCATTTTAATAATAATATAATTGCTCTAAGTTTCTTTCTCCACATTTTATAAAGTTAGAAAGGCATTCTGGGATCCACAAGGATAAAGGAAAAAACATAAAAGGACATTCTAGACTGAGATTGCCCAAACAAGTCACATCTTACGTACTAGCTGGGAGGCTTTCAGCAAGTTACTTAATCTCTGTGCTCAATTTTCTCTCCTCTGTAAAATGCAGGTAATTATATGACTTAATTCATAAGGTTATTATGAGGATAAAATGAGTCAAATTATGGAAAGCACTTAGATTCATACCTGACATACTAGAGAAAATGTCAGCTGTTTATTGTAAAATAAGGTAATTTATAGAATCATCCTTGCCCATCACAGAAGTACAATAAACATTTACTATTGTTATCATCTACCTGCTCATCAAATGTCACCTAAGGACACTGTGATAGGACATAACATTTTCTCCGTCTCAGAACACCAAGGGTCAAATAGTCTATTGAACATGATTAAATTTAAATATAGCATCTCCAAACCAAGGGCACAAAGGGAGGTCAACGAAAGCTTGGAAGGCGTACCAGACAGCCAACATCCCAGGATATCTGAGGTTGTCCAATTTTGGCAAGGTGATATCAATTACTTTGACAAATCAATAAACTCCTATATAAAACTATTACTTATATCTTGCATTTTTACAGTGCAGGACAGTTTTCAGGGAGCCTGCCCATCTCCATACTGGGTTGGCAGTGTGTCTGATCATTGTGCCAATTCATTCAGGGAATGGAGACTAGTGCTTGACCATCACCTCAGGACACTAACTCCCACTGGCGTCAATGGTACAGGGGAGCTGGAAGCCTAGGAGGAATGGTGGAGAGAAATGGGGAAGAGAAGGCAGATGACAGGGAGAGGAGCCAGGAAACTGATGTGTGAGAATAGCAGCAACAGGGCAGAAATCCCTAGAGAAGATTTTACATCTCTGAACTCTTCTAGTGAACTCTGGAAAACTTATTCTCAGTGCAATCAAGAAATGGGAAAAACAGAACCTCATAAGTTTAAGCAAGGATGGAGGGATGGGGGTCAACTCGTTCATTCATTAATTCCAACGTACCAAATGTGCTAAGTGCTAGACAGACAATGAGATGCAAAAATTCTCATGTAGCTTATAGTGTGGTCTCTGTCTGCTCACCTACCTACCAGTTCCAAGGTGTCCCCAGTTTCAAGATGACCCCTCAGAAATCTTCAAACCTCCAGTACAACTTAAAAACCACTGAATGCAATGTTGTTCTGTGTTTTTTGTTTGTTTGTTTGTTTTTTAATTAAAGTTTATTGGGGTGACCCTTGTTAGTAAAGTTACATAGGTCTCAGGTGTACAATTCTGTAATACATCATCTGTATATCACACTGTGTGTTCACCACCCAGAGTCAGTTCTGTGACTTTTTTTAAAATCTCAAAATAAACTTATTTGGGATATGTTTCCATCTATAAATTAAAATTACAGTCTTGAAAACAAGATTCATTAAGTCATAATATCTGAACCATTAATAAATTATTCAAAGCTATTAGATACTTTTAACTAATTTCTCTTTTCTTCTCTTCCCTAACTACTTATAACAACTTATCTCATTAGGAATTCAGCTCTGGATTTACACAATAAGAAAGAAAAATACTGTCTGAAAACAAAAATAAAATTAAAAATACAGAAAGAGATACATTACAAAAACTCCCTAAATCAGAGATCACACATTCAGTTATAAATTTAAGAAACACTCTTATTATACAGAGAAATTGTGCAAACTGCAAAAGAGCTTTTTATTTCAATAAAGCAATTAAGCGCATTAATTGTTTTGTGTTATCACTTAAAGACAGCACAATTAATTTGTCATTCCTACCAAAGCTTGTGTGCTTTCCTGTGGCTCTCTGTCTTTAGCTATCTCAAAGTGCTTTCCCAACCATTTATTTTATTTTTGTCTTTTGTTGTAGAGCTGCAAAACACGCTCCATTGCAGACTGGAGAAGCTGAGGTTAGTTCAGAAACAAAAAGCAGTTCAATGTGGTCCCATGTGTTCTGCAATTAAACATAGCTGCAAGGACATAGGGCTCTGTTTTCATTCTCTTGCTACCAAAAATCATTCATCCAAAGCAAAGCAAAAATAGGAACTTAAAAACCTATCCCTTCACTAGAACAAGGAGAAGGAGAAGAGGAAAATTAATCTTGCTCTTTAAAATATAGGAAACTATGACTTGTATTTTCACAACTTTGTAGATAGAATCTCAAAACGTGAACTGAATGTGCAGTATCTGATAGTATCAAGAAGGAAATGCTTTGGGTCTCACCTAGAAACTGAGTGAGCTGGAGAAAGGTTTGGAGATTACTCCAGCATCATCTGATCAAATTTTGACTTATCAACATAGCTTAGTTGGAAAATCTCAACTAAGCTACACAATTTTTCATGACCATAAATGACTCTCTAGAATTGTACATCTCTGGGCACAGGAAGAGCAGACAACCATCCTTGGGAAAGCATACCACCAGAGAACCACACTGAAATAGCTCTCTCCACCCATCTCACTGGCTGTTCTCAAGGCCTCGAATGAATCAGGACTGACTTGTCTCTGGGTCCACCACGCTGGTTGTGACTGGATTTCAGAATGAACAAGGACAGGACCTTTCACCTACCAGCCTTCTGAGCCAACAAATGATGAATAACATCCATCTTAATTTGCCCCATTTTGACAGGGACAGACACATAGGGGTTGGATTTTGAGTATTCTAAGAATACCAATAATAGTTTTTTATGCTTAAAATATGCTCATCATGTGAGCATACTGACCTCATAGCAATTCTGCGACATACACGAACTGTATGATTATATCTATAACCATGGCTCTTTTTCTGGCTTATTCCAGGACATATGATGCAGGGGATATACACTCTACATTCCATCTTATATACGTGCATTCAGGTATCTAAATTTTACTTCTTCCAGATTCAACTACATAAGGTACCGTTCCTTTGATATCAGAGGTTTTGAAATCAGGAGAAGGATTTTACTTGATTTTGTATCCTTAGGCCTAGATATCTGTATTTATGTCTATACCTCCGTTGGTAGATAGAACGATAGATCGACAGATCAATTGATGGATAGATAGCCAAGCAGAGATATATCAAGGCACTGAACAGACACATAAATTTGTATCATATAGTAGATATATGCAAATATGAAATATGTCAAATAAGTGAGTGATCAATAGATGAATGAAAACCTAGAAATTCTCTTTTCAGTTAAGCAAAGTATAATAAGGAAATAACCAAACCACACTGTCAGCAAATAAAAGATTGGCTGGCCTGGGTCTCTGTGGACTACAATTTGTTGGCTAACTGGAATTTAAACCTATCATCAAGAATAAGGGAGAGAACGACATAAATTACTCTGTGTTTACTAAAATACATATGCCTCCCTATCTCACTTCAAAACTAATGGAACCACATATTCATTTTAAATTGAAAATAAACCACAAAAAATTTAAAACAACTCATTGACGTAAACCATATGGGCTTTCTTTTGCGTAACTGCAGCTTGCATATTTAACTGCACATCTAAATGCTTCCTCCTTCTCTTTGATAATTCTCCAAAAGTAACTGTTTAATTTTTCCCCTTGAGTACCATAATGAATATTCTTCAACAGCAGATTTGTGTCGCCCTAAAATATATATTTATATATAAGTTACATAATGTTATAAAGAGATATATAGATAATATAGACACATACTCATTCGGCATTTTACAGGAACAATATAGAGAAAAAGTATTAATCAAGCCCCTCCCACTGCTCCTGGCACAGACGCCTGATGTCTTTAAACCATTAACTTTACAATAAGTAGCTATTCTCTTTTGTGTCTGTATGACAGAGACAGTCCGCAGTCTCGATCACATGTCCACATGCAGCCTCTAATCCACCCTTGTAGACATAATTTTGGAATCTAAAATTAGATTTCCAGAGACTACAAATAATAGTTTGATGTTTTAGTGCCTTCTGATACAATATTAAAGATGGAAGAAATGCCCATATTAAGAAAAAATAAAATCTGGAACAATCAGAGAAAAGACCTCACAGGTACTAGCACATTTTTTGTCGCTGCTGTTAATGCATAAACCAGAGGAACAGATAAGCTTTCTTCTTGCCACTATAAGCTTGCACGAGCTTTAAAATTACAAAGGCTACATACTGATCAATACTGGATGAATGTTTCATGTATCCTGAAATACCACACAGTAAACATTTCAAAATCTTTCAGGCAGGAAATAATGCTAGTTGTTAGAAGGAAAATAAGGGGGAGGCAGAAATGAAAAAGATGCAAGGAAGGCAAAAATGGTAGGCTTGCATCAGCTACTCTACCCTTTAATTCTATGAAACTAAAGTAATTCAATGTGAAGCAGCCCGATAAACTAGGAGTGCACCTTCATAGCTGTTCTGATCAATTTATGAAACTTTTAGATGGCCTTCAGCACAAAGTACTGTGTTGGATGCAGTTAAAGAAGCTGCCAGTATTTCAAAGACTATATGGAGATTTTTTTCTATGCAGATAGTTAACTATATTGTTAGCAAATCTAAAGTCCCCCAAAAACTAAAGTTTGGGGAAAAAAATGTTAAGGGCAACAAACAGTAGAAAGAAAGCAGATCCCCACTGATTTAATCTGTCTAGATTGCCATAACAATATACCATAGAGTAGGTGTTCTGGGGGCCGGAAGTGGGGTTTCAGCATGGTATGGTTCTCGTAAGAGCTCTCTTCCTGGCTTGCAGACAGCCATCTTCTTGCAGTGTCTTCACAGGTAGACAGAGAGCTTTGTTGTCCCTTCCTCTTCTAAAAGGGCACCCATTCTGTCAGATCATGGCTCCATTCTTTCAACTTCATTTAACCTTAATCATCTCCATAAAGGCTCTATCTCCAACACAGTCACATGGGGGTTAAAGCTGCAACATATATATTTCAGAAAGACGCAGTTCAGTCCACAGCACCTGCTACTTGGGCTGTGGGTCAATGTTGATGAATGACAGACAGGTACACAAATCCTTGACTCCCACTCACCCTGTCCTCTACTTCAAGCAGAATGACATTCAGATTACAATATAGATTATAATGAACACTGCTGAGAGAAGACACAAACCTGACAGGAGACAAACTGATTTAAGTAGAAAACAAAACACATGATCCAGTCAACAAGGCGAAGTAGGTAAACACTGTACTTACCTCCTTTCACAACATCAAAATTACAGTTAAACTACAGAACCATCAACGAGAATCACCTGAAGTCTAGCTGAACCAAAGTCCTGCAACTAAGGACATACAGAAGCCACCTCAAGATTGGTAGGAGGGGTGGAGAAACAGAACGGGCTGGCCCTACACCCGTGTGCGACCATTCAAAATCCGGAGAAATATTTTGACTGTGGAGGTCCCCCCTGAAAGAGCGAAGGGTCCCGGCCCCACACCCCAGCCCAGGGTTCCAATGCCAGGGGGAGAAGTTCCCAAAACTTCTGCTGTGAAGACCAGTGGAGACTCGCTGAGTGAGATGAGGGTGGCTGCAGTCCCAGGCAATCCTCCAAAAGGGCCCGCATACAGATTTACCCACTGATGGACTCACTCACTCCGAGCTCCAACACTGGGGCAGCAGCTCCAAAGGCACCAGGGACACCCAGGGAAGAACTGAGTCATTTGGCTTCAGGGCAACTAGAGGAGCTGCTTTCTCCCAGATTGAGGGGCTGGTGGAAGGCATTGTTTTTTTGTTGAATACTCCCCTCTCCCTGCGTGCAGACGCAGGGTGGTGCCATACCTCAGTCTCCATCATCCTGGCTAACACCATACGTTCACCCTGATTCCCTGAGATGCTGCCCCACCCAACTTTTAGGCACACACAAGCCACTTCCAGTGGCTTTTCTGTATAAATGGCCTGTCTTGGCTTACACTGCAGACTTTCCTAAAACCTCTCAAAGGTAAAAAAAACAACAACAACAAACAAGCAGTATCTGGCTTCAGCACATCACATATCTCTGAGTGAGAAGCCCTAAGCCCGGCAATAGTAACACCTGGCCTTAGTTGGCAGATTGGATTATTTAGGCACCTTCAAGCAAAGTGCAGGCAGTGGCCATCTGCAGATTGTTTTGTGGCTCATGCCAGGTGGCCCCAGGCAAGGCACAGGCTGTGGCTGAACTTGGCCTGCGATGGACCCCACCCAGGAAGCCCCGGGGCTGGCACACCTATTGACCAGCTTCAGACATAGCCAGAGCATTACCCAGCCACGTCCAAGAATGACACACCTAAAGGGCATCCTAGGCAGGCACCAGAATGCCACTAAAGTGAATTCTGATCTGAAGGGTCAGCCTCTGTACAATAGCTCCTCCATTGTAGTTAGAGCCAGTCCTCACAACCAATCAGCCTGAGGATAAATCCCTCTCATTGACGTGCAAACAACAACCAAGGCTCTACTACAACAGGAGGGCACACACTACCCACATAGGGACACACCTGGAGCACCTGGCTCTTGTGACAAGGGAGACTGTGGCACTGGGCCCCACACGACACCTACTATATAATGCCACTCTACTAAGACTGGGAGACAGAGCAGTGTTGCCTAATACACAGAAACAGACACAGGTAGGCAGCCAAAATGGGAAGACAAAGAAATATGTTCCAAATAAAAAAACAGAATAAAGCTCCAGAAAAAGAACTAAACAAAATGGAGACAATATACCAGATGCACAGTTTACAACAGTGGTTATAAGGATGTTCAACGATCTCAGTGAGAACTTCAACAAGGAGAAAAAAATGGAGATAGAAAACATAAAAAAGAACCAGTCAGAGACAAAGAATACAATAACTTAAATGAAGAACACATTAGAGGGAATCAACAGTAGATTAGATTAAGCAGAGAATCAAATCAGTGATTTAGAAGATAAGGTAGCAGAAAAAACCCAATCAAAACAAGAAGAAAAAAGAATTCAAAAAAAATTAGGAGAGTTTAAGGAGCCTCTGGGGCAACATCAAGCGTACCAACACTCACATCATTGGGGTACCAGGAGGAGAAGAGAGAGAGAAAGGAATTCAAAACCTATTTGAAGAAATAATGACAGAAAATTTTCCTAACCTGGTGAAGAAAATAAATATGCAAGCCCAGGAAGTGCAGAGAGTCCCAGACAAGATGAACCCAAAGAGACCAACACCAAGACACATCATAATTAAAAAGCCAAATGTTAAAGACAAAGAGAGAATCTTAAAAGCAGCAAGAGAAAAGCAGTTAGTCACTTACAAAAGATCTCTAATAAGACGTCAGCTGATATCTCAACAGAAACTTTGCAGGCCAGAAGTAATTGGCAGGAAATATTCAAAGAGATGAACAGCTGGGACCTACAACCAAGACTACTCCACTCAGCAAAGTTACCATTTAAAATCTAATGACAGATAAAGAGCTTCCCAGACAAGAAAAAGTTAAAGGCTTTCAGCAGCACCGAACCAGTATTACAAGGAATGTTAAAGGGACTTATTTAAGAAGAAGAAAAAAAAGATCAACAATATGAATAATAAAATGACTATAACTACATATCTGTCAACAATTACTTTAAATGTAAATGGATTAAATGCTCCACTCAAAAGATAGGGTGACTGAATGGATAAGAAACAAGACCCTTACATATGCTGCCTACAAAAGATTCACTTCAAATTGAAGGACACACACAGACAGAAAGTAAAGAGATGAGAAAAAGGTATTTCATGAAAAGGGAATTGAAAAAAATCTGGAGTAGCAATACTTATAACAGACAAAACAGAATTTAAAACAAAGGCTATATAACAAGACATAAAGAAGGACCCAGTAATCCCATTTCTGGGTATTTATCTGAAGACACCCAAAACGCTACTTCAAGGGGATGTGTACATCCATATGTTCATTGCAGCATTGTTCACAATGGCCAAGATGTGGAGGCAGCCTGGGTGTCTGGCAATGGATAAGTGGATAAAAAGTAAGTGGTACATGTATACAATGAAATATTACTCAGCCAGGGAAGGGAATGGGTTCTTGCCATCTGCAGCTACATGGGTGGACCTGGTGGGTATTGTGCTCAGTGAAGTATGTCAGACAGAGAAAGACAGATGCAATGTAATTTCACTTATACGTGGAATCTAAAGAACAAAATAAACAAACAAAACAGAAACAAACTCATAGATACCGAGAACATTTTGATGATTGACAGAGAGGAGGGGGGATTGGAGGTAGATGAAATAGGGGGAGGGATTAAGAAGTACAAATTGGTAGTTATATAATAGTCATGAGCATGTAAAGTAAAGCATAGGGAATATAGTCAATAATATGGTAATAACTGTGTATAGTACCAGCTGGGTACTTGACTAGTCAGGGGGTCACTTCTTAAATGATGTAAATGTCTAACCACTATGCTGTACACCTGAAATTAATATAATATTGAATGTCAACTGTAATTGAAAAATTTTAAAAGGGAGGAAAAGGTGAGGAGGAAAAACGGGTTCAAATTTCCACATATAAAAAAGTAAGTCATGGGGATGTAATGTACAGCATAAAGAATATAGTCAATAATATTGTGATAGCATGGTATAGTGTCAGATTGTTGGTGGACTTATGGTGATTACTTCTTTTGGTATATAAATGTTGAGTAACTATTGTGTACACCTGAAACTAATATAATATTGTGTGCTACATCTATTTTAATAAAAATACTTTTAAATAAATAAACAAAATCTTAATAGTTCTAAAAGAGTTCATGTGTTCTGGCTCCATCAGATTGAGTCCCAAGACACTGTGGAGAACCTGTCAGAGATAGCTGTGCCCATGACACCTATGTCTGAGGAATACAGAGTTTGCAAAATGCCAGATAATGAGGCAAACCCAATAATAATTTTCCAATCAGAAAAGTGAAACTGGGGAATTTCAACAACAAGCTGATGAACTAGGTGCTATCTTTAGACAAGACTTAGAATGGATAAGCGCCCAGAAACAAGAGAAGTGATTTCTAAGACCAGCATGCGCATGCGATCCTGCAGAAGTCACGTTGTGAAAACCTCATTTCCTGCTTGGTAATTACCACACTGCACAGATTTACCTACATTCGGTGATACACTGGACAAGGTCTTCATTGATAGCCTGGCATCCATGAATGGACTGGATGCTTATTCAGTTGGGTGGATTCTTTATTATTATTATTATTATTATTATTATTAATTTTATCAGGGTGACAATGGTTAGTAAAATCACAGAGGTTTCAAGTGCATATTTCTATAATATATCATCTATATATCACATTGTGTATTCACCACCCAGAGTCAGTTCTCCTTCCATCATCATACATTTGACCCCCTTTACTCTCTTCTACCATGCCCCCTCCCCCTTACCCTCTGATAACCATTAAACTGTTGTCTGTATCTATAAGTTTTTGTTGCATGACCTCCCAAAAGGATCATGACTCACAATTAATGTCCACCTGAATAGAGACGTCTAGAAGCAACAAAAGTAAATATATATTTACCATTTACAATGTGCTAAGCACTGTTCTGTGTACTTTATATGAATCAATTTATTTAGTTCTCACAAAAACCCTATGACATGAGTAATAGTACCCCATTTTACAGATGAGAAAACTGAAGCTTAAGACCTTTTGATTCCATGATTCCATCAAATCTGCTCAAGATGACCAGTGACTCCCCAGACTATAAAATCGGATGATCAATTCCCAGATCTTATCCTGCTTGACCTGTACATGGCACTTGCCACAACTGCTCACTCATCTCTCCTTGAAACACTTTCCTCACCTGGCCCACAAGACACTTCACCCCTAGATTTCTTCCTATCTCACTAAGTGTTCCTTTCCAGTCTCCTTGCTGGTTTAGCCTTGTCTTACTGGCCACTAAATACTGGAATGACCCAGGGCTTAGTTCTTAGACCTTGTCTTCATCTACACTCAATCCTCTGGAGGGTTCAACCAATTTCAACCATACTTGAAATATCAGCTCTATATGAGCAGTTCTCAAATGAATGTTTGCAGCCAGAATCTCTCCCCAGACTTCTCTGTCCAATTGCCTATTAGCCATCTGCATTTATATGCCTAACAAGCATTTCAAACTTAACATGGCTTACCAAAATTTACCTTCTATTCTACCAAATCACCCCCCACCAAAAAAAAAAAAATAATAATACCCTCTGTTTTCTCTATAATCATCTCTAGCCATCGAGATGCACAGACCAAAAAAATAATTAATAAATAACTTAGAGTCATCCTCAATTTTTCTCTTCCTTTAACACCCCACTTCTGATGTGTTAATAAATCCTATTGGTTCTACCATCAAAATAAAACTAGAACCTCACCACTGCCCAAGCTCTCCACTGCTACTGGCTTGGTTAAAGCCACCATCATGTCTTACTAAGATTATTTGAAGAGCCTCCCTGAATTGTCTCTTCCTGCCCTTATCACCCTCGAGTTTACTTTCAACACAGTGGCCACAGGGACCATGTTAAAATGCCAAATCATGTTTTCTCCTCAGGACCTTCTACAGTTCCTATCCACAGAATAACATGGTCTCCAGGGCCTTGAAGGATCAGATCCTATTACGTCTCCGACCTCATCCCACACCATTTCCTCCAGGCCAGAAACTCTGGTTACTCAGCTCCTAATGGGGACAGCCTTTAATCATGCAACCTTTACCACTAACCATAATGATTTTGACTAGTCAGCCTGCCCCTGCTGTAACTTTATGTGGGCAAAGTTCTGACAACAGAAAAGTTTCACACACCACAACAGTAAGACATTTCATTTTCACTCCTGCTTGGCCGGTAAGCTCGTACTCTATAAACCTATTTACTTGAGACTCAAGCCAAAGATTTTTAAAGGCAGTGTTTATATAACAATGTCCACAAGATACAGCTCCACAGGAATCCCAGTGATTTTCACCGCAAAGCCGCTTTCATCAAAGGCACATATGTTCCCATCCTACACTGCGTGCCTCAGTGAAGTGTTCCAGCTGACACAAACTGAAAAACACCTCTAACAGTTTTATCAACAAAATCCAAACATCCCTGTGCTGAACTCACTGTGGACTATAAAATGCCATTTCTTTAAGGCTGACAGAAGAGGAATTTTAGCCCTGATTGCTTTAAATTTAGCCCATAGTACTGAGTGGCTTTTCCTCTCACTCCTTTATTGCCAACCATTTCTAGTCCTAATTGTGTAACAGAATCTTGACTTTAAGAAATTGAAGAAATTCGATCTGGCTCCATCCATGATGCTAGTAAATTTCATGCCTTCCTTTAACTCTAAAGTATAAACCTACGTCAAAAGGTTAGACCCCCAACTCAGTCTAGCTAAGGACCCAGCGGGAGATAACTGCCACAGCGTTAGTCTATATACTATTTAAGGAATTGGGTATGATGCTCTGCTGGACATGAGCTTGAGGATTGATGTAGTATAAAAGAAAGCTTGGTTCTAGTGAGTACAGAGGGGAAGAATGCCAGAGGAGATGATTGAACAGAGGTTGCTGTAACAGCACAGGGCTTCTAAAGATCAGCAACCACACAAGTACAGCTGAGAAGGCAAGCAGACACGTGGAGTAGATTTACAGGCTAAGCAGACGGTATTATAGCAATGGATCTCTAACGGGTTTAGCAAGGATGGGATCGTCCTTATTAACCAAATAGCTTGAGACAAATGGTAAATAGCAGTGGGAAGCTTTAGATCAAGATCTGCATAAATCTTGATAACAAACAGAGGAAGAGAACCAAAAACCAGCAGAACTGACAGATCCATGCGGAGACAGAGAGGCTCAGCCAAAGACAGAGGACTGACCACATGCAGGAGTATTTGCCTGCGCTGCCTCTCAAAACGCCACAAAATCACAGTAAGTCGACACTGTAAACCATAAAGCCACGAGGACAAACGGAGTAGAACACACAACAACAGCAAAATTTTAAAGCCAGAAAGCATAGGACCCGTAGTAACTGATCAAGAAAACTGAATCATAAACCAGCAGGGGGAAAGTCAAGAATCAACCTGATTTGCATTACAGAACCTCCAAATATCCCAGGAATTGCTACCACCAGATACTTGTGTAAG
The DNA here is from genome assembly GCF_036562045.2 of Rhinolophus sinicus. Classification (NCBI taxonomy): domain Eukaryota; kingdom Metazoa; phylum Chordata; class Mammalia; order Chiroptera; family Rhinolophidae; genus Rhinolophus; species Rhinolophus sinicus. The sequence continues at coordinate 32,660,243 of NC_133753.1, read as the reverse complement.
TGAGGGAGCAAAGGTGGAGCTGAAACTGGAAGATTTGTTGAAAGTCTGTTTAAGAAGCAGATGGATATCCATCTCTGAGATGCCTTCCCTAATTCCACAAAGCCTGGCAATTTCCCTTTTCACACCTCAGCAAAAGACTGGAGAGCACCTCTGGACTGAGGAGCAGCAGAAAGTAGGGGTGTCATAATGAAATCCGGGGGGTTATGTGAAAGTTTACACACTGGATGTCAAACACCCAGCTCTATTTCCCCATTCAGCTGTCAGAAAGCTGGAAGCAAGGCTTACTTACATTCTTCAGGCTGAAGATTGGAAAAAGATTCCTCTGTGGGGAAATTGGCAGCCCCAACAGAAACGACATAAAAATTGTAATGATGAGTATCGCCCACAAAATAACCCAATCAGATCTCCCTACATTAAAGCCACGGTCACAAGTCAAGCCATAAAAAAAACAACCAGGATTCCCAGACATCTGCACAAAGTTTCCAACATGAAAAACAGAGACCAAAACCGACAAACCAAAAATCAACTTAAAGGGAACAGAGACTATGTGAGAATAGGAAAACTGTATACAAATTTATACATCCTCCAAGAGAAAAGAGGTGTTGAATTCAGGAAGCAAAAACAAAATGTTTTAAGAAGGAACACAGAGAAAACTCTAGAGCTTTTGAAAATTGACCTAGGCTAAGAGAAATAAAACTTCAATAGAAGGATTAGAAACTGAGCTTAAGGAAAACTTCCAAACCATTGAGTGAGAAAAAAAAAAGAGGAAAAAAATCATAGAACATTGTAGAAAGAGGTAAGAAAATTAGAAAATCAAGCCAGGAGATCCAACTTCTAAATAACAAGAGTTTCAATAAAGAAAAAAAAAAGGAATTTATCCATAAAACAACTCAAGAAAATTTCCCAGGAGTGAAGAGTAGGTTTTTCCAAATGAGGAAACATGCCCATTGAGAATCTAGAAGAGTGGATGAAAACAGACCAACAGAAAATAACATCACCCATAGTATTTCATAATATTGGGTGCCAAAAGAAGTTTTCCAGAAAGGACAAAGAGAGAAAAACATACTATTTAAAAGAATCTGCCACAGGGACACGAAAGTCGATTTGAGGGATTTAATCAATAATGTTGTAAAGATTTTGTAGGGTATCCGATGGACACTTGTCTCATTAGGGAGACCACCTCAGGGATGATGTAGATGCCTGATCACTGCACTGTACACCTGAAGCTGAACAATAATGAATGTCAACTATAATTATATATATATATGTATATATATATATGTATATATATGTATATGTATATGTATATGTATATGTATATGTATATGTATATGTATATGTATATGTATATGTGTATATATATATATATATATATATATATATATAGTTACAAGAAGCGGAGTACAGCATTAGGAATAGAGACAGTGGAAATGTAATGGCTGTGTGTGATGTCAGAATGGTTGTGGATGCGGGGATGGGGGTTGTCACTGTGTGAGGGATACAAATGATATAATGTCTAACGATTATATTGTTTTGTGCACCTGAAACTGATTTTTAAAATGTTGGGGGAAAAAAAGAACAAGACATAAAAAGGAACAAAAACTCATAGACATCGACAATAGTTTAGGGGTTACCAGAGGTTAAGAGGGGAGGGGGGCTCTAGAAGAGGGTAAACGGGGTTTAATATATGCTGATGGAAAGAGAACTGACTCTGGGTGGTGAACACACAATGTGAGATATAGATGATGTAATACAGAATTGTACACCTGAAATCTATGTAACTTTACTAACAATCGTCACCCCAATAAACTTTAATTTAAAAAATAATAAAATAAATACATAAAAGAATCAAGACTTTATTGGATCTGACACTAAAGCAAAAGCTGTAAAAGCAAAAATAAACAAATGGGACTATATCAAATTAAAAAGTATCTGCACAGCAAAGGGAACCATCAATCAAATGAAAAGGGAACCTATTGGATGGGAGAAAATACTTGCAATTCATATATCTGATAAGAGGTTAACACCCAAAATATATAAAGAACTCATAGAACTCAACAGCAAAAAACATAAGCAAGCAAATAAACAAAAATGGGCAGAAGATCTGAATAGACACTTTTCCAAAAAAACATACAGATGGACAACAGATACATTAAAAGGTGCTCAACATCATTATCTATCAGTAAAACAGAAATCAAAACCACAATGAGATATCACCTCATACCTGTTAGAATGGCTATTATCAAAAAGGAAATAAATAACAAGCGTTGGCTAGGATGCAGAGTAAAGAGAACCCTTGTACACTGTTGGTGGGAATGTAAATTGGTTCACCCACTAGGGAGAACATTATGAAGGTCCCTCAAAACATTAAAAATAGAACTACCATGTGATCTAGCAATTCCTCTTCTGGGTATTTATCTGAGAGAAACCGAAACACCAACTTGAAAAGAATACACACCCCCATGTTCATTGCAGCGTTATTTACAATAGCCAAGATATAAAAAAACCTAACTGTCCACTGACAGATGAATGAATGGAGAAAATATGGTATATTTATGCAATAACATGCTATTCAGTCATAAAAAAGAAAATCCTGCCATTTACGACATCATGGATAGACCTTGAGGTATATAGTATAATGATACTAAGTGAAACAAGTCAGACAGAGGAAGACAGTTACCATACGGTCTTACCTATATGTGGAATCTAAAACAAAACAAAACAAAATAAAAACAAACAAGCAAAAATGCTCATAGATACAGAGAACAAATTGGCAGTTGTCAGAGGTGGGAGATGGGGGTGGGAGAAATGGGTGAAAGGGAGTCAAAATGTACAAACTTTTAGTTATAAAATAAATAAGTTCTGGGAGTGTAATGTACAACATGGTGACTATAGTTAACAATACTATATTGTATATTTGAAAGTTGCTAAGAGAGATCTTAAAAGTTAACCAGGAAAAATATTTTTGCAACTATATATAGTGATGGATGTTAACTCGACTTATTGTGGTGATCATTTTGCAATGTATACAAATATCAAATCATTATGCAGTACACCTGAAATTAATGTAATGTTATATGTCAATTATACCTCAATTTAAAAAATGAAAATTTTTTAAATCAAAAAATAAAAAGACACGAATGGAATCAGTCTTCTGAGCAGTTTCATTCAAAATTCAAAAGACTGAGGAGGAACGCCTTTAAAATTCTGTCATAAAATCATTTCTAACCTTTAAATCTCTACCCAGATGAACTATCAAGTAAGTATAAAGATAAATGAAAGACATTGTAAGACCTATACAATCTCAAAAAAACTGTCTTTTATTTATCCTTTCTCTGGAGCTGATTTTAAGAGTTGTTTCTTCAAAACAGACATAGGACACAGGAGGTTCACAAAAGAGAATGGCAAAGTGATTCCTGAAAATCATGAATGATGGTGATATCAGGCTGAGTGAGAGCTGTGGGTCAGGCCTGTAGTGATCAGTCCACACTAAGCAAAATCAAAGGGTCAACAAAAATGCCTCCAAAGACACGAAGTTTATCACTATCTAATATGAGCACACTGAGATCAGAGTTACACAATAAAGCAGAGTTTGGAAATGAAATAATCAAAGTGAAGCACATAGAAAACTATTTTAATGACAGTAATTACCCTAGGAAAAGCCAAATGTTACACAGAAAAATAATGATACATACACATGACTCAGGTACAAATAGTGTCTGCATAGTCATGATCATGAAAACAGACTAGTGATTCAATAAATATTATGATCTAAATATTTAGAAGACAGAAAATTGGAAAATGTATATATCTGTACATGGTAGTGGATAAAGGACAGGGGACAGGAAAGATAATTATATTTTCATCTTAAAAAGAGGGAAGTCAGTACAGAATGACTAAAACTGAAAATCCTCCCCAATGATCATGTTATTTAGAGATAAAAAGATAAATATCACCAAAAAAGTGAAAATATTTTAAAGTAGCTTCTGAGAAATGGAAAAGACATGGAGAACAGTGAACTATTTTACTAAAATAAACCACTATTTGGTTCTTTAAACTAAGTGTATGTCAAATAGATTTAAAGTTTTTCTTAGTCTAATTTTTTGAACTAAAAATTAGATTTTTTAAAAAGGAGGAGATAATCTGAATTACCACACACATTAAATTAGAAAGAAACCAGGAAAACCAGAAATTCAAAAAATATTTGGGATTTTCCTTCCCTTTCTCTGAGGGCACTGGGTCTCTTCCTGTTTATCCCAGCTGTCTTCTCTGGTAATGTTATATCAAGCAAATTCCATTACAGTCACCTTTTTTTCCTCTGGAAATTTCTCTCTAAAGGCTAAATTACGGAGTTAAAATCACATAGCTATAGGAAGGCTCTCATCAAACAACAGAAATCACTGACCTTTCCCTTTGGGTGAATGGCCCACTTGTTTCAAGGTACATATTTCTCTAAAATACACTTACATGATTTTGCTTCTTTAGGTAACAACAACAAAACGGATATTTCTGCTTCTGATATAAGTTGAAACAATCCTAACCTTATGTAATCTCTATACAATAGACTATCCAAACTTTTATCAGTAAATTCTGTCTACGGTACCGTTTCCAAACCATTTAAATTCCCAGGAGGTTCCCTTCTACAGCCAATGCACAAAAAGAGATTGGTAGTTTGGCAATCCATTCATTTCTCACTCATGATTGAGGATGAGGAACACATGAGCAGGTGTGTGCACCCGCATAAACACACACACACTCACACACACACTCACACACACACTCACACACATTCACATGCACATTCACATGCACACTCACACACACACTCACACACACACTCACACATACACATGCATGCACATACACAGTAGTTCCAGTCCTTCCAATTTCCAGTTCTTCTCAGTGGCCCCTCTGCTGTCGTGCTACTGAAACAGTGGCAGTCACTTTTCCAGGAGAGTACAGATATAGCTGAGAACAAAGAAAGCAGTGCAGCTTTGAGGTTCAAATTAGACTTTTTTTAAGCCCATAGCCAAAACAATAATCTTGAAAGTATAGATTTCCTTCGCAAGTGCTAGGCCTTGAGACAGCAAATGGCTTTTGTTGTTATTCTTGTTGTTCTTGCTGTGTTTTGTTTTTACAGTTAAAATCTTACCACTTTTTCCAGAAAACATGGAGGGTGGGGCGCGGGGAGAGGAACCATGAAACAAAGGTGGCACAATGGGAGGAAAGACAGGTCAAAAAAAAGAAACCTGAAATAGGTCAATGGCAAATCCAAAAGCAACAGAAAAGTGTATCCTGCTTCCTACCCACAACACTGGGATGTGACAGACAGAGTGACCAGTACAACCATAGGTCAGACACAGCATCAAAGGGCACTTTCAAAGTTGGAACAGAGTAAAAGGGGAGGTACAAACTAAGTGAGCTCTGTTACAGAAAAAATGAAGTCAGCCACAGAGTCATATATTTAAGTTTCATTGTACAGCTATTTAAACCCACCTCTATAATACTTAGGTCTGGAAACTAGTCTGGTTGTGCTTTGCTCTAGAATCTACAAGTTTTCAAATACAGAGTTATCAAAATCTATTCATTTGTTCAAAAGAATTTATTGAGCACCTACTATGCTCCTGTTACACCAGGGATACAGAATAGAATTGACAGACAACCTCCCTGCCTTCATGGCTACCATTTTAGTTGGAGACACAGGCAGGAAATAGATAAAGAATTAAAGGATATAATTACGGACCATAATAAAGGGGTAATGAGATGTAGAGGACTGGGACACTTCAGACAGACTGGGGAAGAAAGTTCTCATGACAGGAAACCAGAGAAAAGGGGTATGAATTATCAATCCCTGATTATTTTTCCCACCATAGAGCTAGGAAGGAAAAAAAAAAAAAAATAGAGTCCTGGAAGAGTCTCTTCGCTTCTGACATCATCACGTTAGCTCCTTCCAGCCCCTGCCTGCCAGCCAGCACCCCACACACTGAATGTTTTCTCCACCCTCCTCTGAAATCTCAGCATCTCTTTTCTCTTTTGTGACAGTGAGCTAGTTTGAAACTCAGTCCATGCTGGTATGCTGATAGGGGCTAGAGACTCACACCTTTCAGAGACTAAAATGGCAGTTTCACAGGGACCTTTGGGAAGAAAGGACACACAAAGCAGGGATAATCAGGCAAAGTGATCAGGGACCTATCCGGAAGTTGGTGGGCTCCCCTTGAACCATTCCTTGTTAGGGAGACACTGCTCAGCCTGTCAGGAGAGCTGGTCTTTCCATTATTTGTTCCTAATATCACGGCATTCAGTATTTAAGAGACAAAAGTATGATGATCCAGAAAGCAGAGAAGAAATAGCCTGAACAGTGGGAAGGGAACCAGAGAGAGATAAACATCAAAGGAGCCAAAGGAGATGTTTCTATATGTGGATGAAAACGTGTCTGTGAAATTTAGCAAACGTACTTTGAGAAGTGGTACAGGAGAAGAAGTCCACTTTTCATAGGTAGCAAATGGAGATGAGAATGTAAAGACACATGCTTTAGAAGGTGTGCTTAAAAATAAAAGAATCGGTGCATAGTAATAGGTAAAGAGAGTGCAGAGCTGGGTATTTTATTCACATATGCTGTTTTTGTTTTTGTTTTTGGATTGAAGAGACTGAGCATATTTATGGGCTGATGAGAAAGAACCAGTCGAGAAATAGAGAGATGGACAGCACAGAAGAGAGAAGGGCAAATAACTGGAGAAAATAACATCAAGTGGCAAGGCAAATTCATGTCCTCACCCTGGACCACTCCACAGAACTCTGGACTCAGATATGTAACTGCTCACTCGACATGACAAATGACCATCCCCAACTTAGCAGACCAGGTGTTTGCACTAAAAGCCTTAAAGTAAATCTTGACCATCACTTTCTCTCATACCCTCATATTTTGTTGGTCCTAACCATCTACCTACCACCACCATCATCTCTCACATTGACTATTAACCTGTCTGCCCTCTTCCATCCTTGACCAGTTAGGCTGAATTCCACATGGCAGCCGGAATAATCTTTATAAAACATAAGACAAATCATGCCACTCTTGGACCCAAAACCCCCCAAAGTCTTCCTACCTGACTTAAAAGAAAAGCCACTACTTTGGCCTACAAGGTTGCCTGTGGTTTGGCTGTCCCCTCACCCCTACCCTCCACCCCTCCTCAGCCTGCCTTTGTCAGAGGAGCATCAGGAATGAAAGGAATGGGAGTCTGCTAGAGCTATCCTTTCTTGGTCAGAGAAATAAAAAAGGAAGGCCATCTGCTGAGATGAAGCAGAGTGGTCACAGGGTTAGGAGAAGTGGGAAGAACACACGTAAAAGCTGCATAAGAATAGCTGCTCGGCAAATGTGAGAGGGAGATGACCTAAAATAAGTAAAGACTCAGAAGACTGAGGATGATGCATTTTGATGGCACCTGTTCGCACAGCTGTGGTTTATTCCGGATAGTGCCCCGCGATCTTGGGACCAGAGCAAAAGAGGCAGGTAGGTCCCAATCGGGAATTTTTCAGGGCATGGTGCAGCAGAAGGACAAGGGCTGATGGAACCTAGGTGCTGGGATGTGTAAGGGAGCCAGGGAAATGATGTTATTCCCTAGGTAGGCCCTCCTAAGGGAAGGGAGTTGGGGAGCTGAGACCTTTCCTAAAGAAACTGACAGGCAAACTCCCAGGCGATAAGAAAAGTCCCAGATGTCATAGTTCCCACCCCAAAGTCTCATTAAAAGAGTCAACCTATCTCCTTTGCCAATGTCTAAGGAGAAGCATGAATCTAAGTAGCCTTCCCCTGGATTCATTTTAAATCAGTAAGGCTCCAAAACTACACTTCCACGTTTGGGGATTGTTAAACACAAATTCAACTTTTTACGAGGCCTAATTCGGTCATCATAATTCATGTAAATATTAAATTAAATAAGTAAATAAGAAGCAACCACTTAGAAATTGCTCCAAATAAAATCCCTTCTTTGAGCATACCAAAGCAATCCTTAAATTCATGCATAAAGGCCTTTGGGAAGACATTTGTTCGAACATGTTCTAAATATATTCATTTATGGATTTGTTAGACTCTCAACCTGTGAAAAAACAATTTCTAAGCATTTATTTTAATCAAAATTAGAATCATATGTCAATTGATCCTTGATACCACATATGTATGGATTATGTAAGTACCCAGTGCTTTGCTCTAGCAGAGCACCACTTCACCTACCAGGCCACAGCCTGCCCCGCAATGTACGCATTCATTGGAATCAAAACTAAATTTATTGGAAGGTCACCAAATAATCTTATAGTCGTCAGTAAATAAAATTCTCCCCTGAGCAAAACACCTGTTCTTAGAAAGTGGAATTTCTTAAAAACTTCTCTCCAAGTCAATTTTGTTTTCTAATGTGTAACATGAAAGGAAAATTCCAAGCATATATGTAATATGTCTGACAAGTAAATTAGCAAACTCATCCTAGAAAAAGTGCAGAACGCATCCTAGAAAAAGTGCTACATACCTCATTGCTGAATATCACCACGGTCACCTTACAAGTACTCCCCTCGGGAAGCTATGCATTGATACCAGCACCTAGTTCACCCTTCAAAGCAATTTCAGAACTCTTTTTCTGGAATGGCCATCAGAGCTGTTTTCATATTACCCTTGATGCCCTGAATGTCATCAAAATGTTTTCCTTTCAATATTTCCTTCAGGTAAAGAAAAAAAGTCATTGGGGGCCAGATGAGGTGAGTAGGGAGAGTTTTCCAATACAGTTACTTGTTTACTGGCTAAAAACTCCCTCACAGACTGTGCCGTGTGAGCTGGTGCATTGTCGTGATGCAAGAGCCATGAATTGCTGGTGAAAAGTTCAGGTTGTTTTCATCTAACTTTTCCACACAGCCTTTTCAGCACTTCCAAATAGTAAACTTGATTAACTGTTTGTCCAGTTGGTACAAATTCATAATGAATAATCCCTCTGATATCAAAACAGGTTAGCATCATCGTTGCAACAAGTTCACAAATTGTCAGACCTCGTACATCTAATAATCTAAACATATTTTATTGAATTTGAAAGGTGATTCAGAAAAAGAGCAACATTGGCCATGAAAAAGACTGTATAAGCACAATCTATCTACACTATGTTAATGGCTACTTATAAAATTCTTTTCCTTCACATAGAAAAAAAATTTCAGATCCCATAAAGACAAACACCCCTCAACTATTCGATGAAACTGCTTGTTCAAGGTCTCCAATGACCTCTGAATGCCAACCAGATCGCTCCTAACTCACTGTCCCATTTGTCTTGCTCTTCTCCCCTCCTTCTCAAAGTTCTCTTATCCTTTGTTAGCAACAAACACTTCTTCAGAGCCATGCTTCCTTTTTACCCCTCCTGGTTCTCTTCTTAACCTCTCTGTGGCTCTTCTTCCTTGGGTGTCCACTCCTGGCCAGCTTCATTCTGACTCTCTCCTGAATGCTCTTGACATCAGTTATTTTCCCTACACTGTGACTCCCAAAGAAATATCTCCATGCCTCACGTCTCTGGAACCCAAACCACACTTCTAGCTGCCTAATCTATGGACATCTCCAGCTGAATAACCTGCAGGCCCCTCACACTCAGCATGTCCAAAAACTAACCACCCTCTTCTCCCAGTAATATCTACTCCTTCTTTCCAATCTCAGAAAAGAACTTTGTTATTCACTCGGCAGCCAGAAACCTACAAGTCTTTTTGACCTCCTCCTTCTACCGTATCTGACATATATTCATCCATTTACCAATAACAACTTAAAAAAAAATGTTTCAGGAACTTTATATACAATCTCTTTTTTAGTAGTAAAATAACTCTACAATGTAGGGATTATTATCTTCAGTTTATGGTTGATAGTTTAGGTAATTGATGTAAATTCTTAACAAGTAATGAAAAAAATTGAACCTAGGTTTGTCTGACTCTGACGTCCAACGTCTTTTCCAAACCATGTTGTCTATGCTGGACTGTGGGGAACTCTGGTCAATGTGCGAGAACTGGCCAGCTACCTATTTAAAGTTTTATTGGAACACAACTGTGCTCATTCATTACGCCTATGGCTGCTTTAGCACTACAAGAGCAGAAGTGAGTACTAGTTGGACCAGAGACCTGAGGGCCCCTAAAGCCTAAGACAGTTACTATCTGGCCTTCTACAGGGAAAAAAAAGATTTGGCCAATTCTAAAACAATACCGTTTTTCATATTCCCACCACCTTAGTTTAGGTCTTCCTGAATTAGTGCAACAGGCTCCTAACTGATTTCTCTGCCTTCAGCCTTTATCTCCTCTCAGCCATCTTCCATACTGAAGAATAAAATTCTTATTACCCCCCAACCTTCAGAATAAAAGATAAACTCCTTATCAAACATGCAGGCCTTTTGACAGCCTGGTGCCTTCCTTCCTCCCCATCCACACCTGCTTTCCCCTCAAGCCAACGTGAAATTCATGGAGTTCCACAAAAAGTCCAAGCCATTTTTCATTCTTGGCTTTTTTTCACGTTCTCTTTACGTGGAAAAGTACCTAAGTCTTGTTTCATTTATCTTGTTTTTGTATTCTGAGTTCAAGAGTCACTTCTTCCTACAAATCTTCCCGTATTCCTCAGGCTGAGCTAGATGAACTTCATTCACTCACTCATTCATTCATTCTACATATGTTTAATGAGCACAGCTATCAACTAGGCACTGCTTTGTGCTAAATATACAATGAACAGGACAAACACAGCCCCTGCACTTACCAGCCTTACAGTTCAGCCCAACTTCTCTATTCACCTGTTCATAGTCTATAGGGAAGATGTTAAGAAAATTCATCTTCATTGGCTGATGTTAGTTTTTTTTCTTTTGTTGTTTTCCCTCACATGAGAGACTGCATGTGAGGTGATGGTTAGCTTTTGTTTGCCAGCTTTTTTTTCCCCTCACATGAAAAACTGCATGTGGGATGATGGTTAGCTTAGAGTTAAGAGAATTTCTCCCTCATCTCATTCCCGGCAGGAGAGATATGGGATGATGTTGCTTTTTGTCTGTTTTGCCCTCATCAGTGGATGAGGTAGAGAAGTAACTAAGTTATATTAAAATGACGTGACAGGCATGTTGCCAGACTTTGGAAGGCCTTGGGCTGATGGTCCCAGGCCAAAACACTAGGTATTGTTTGTCCAAATAAACTGGTCTGTCAGCCGGATAAGCAATATTTTTATCACAGTAACTGCCAAGCCCTCCCAAAACTGGCCATTTCCCTGAGGGAGAGGCAGGAACAAGGAGCTTGGCTCTAGATACATCTAAAAAAATATATGACAGACCTCAGTTGGCAGTGTAATATTTTGTTATTTGTCATTGGTGATTCTTCATCATTCTAACACTTTGGACTTGTATACAACGTGCAGCTTACAACACCAGGAGACGCCCTGGCGAACCTGGTGAGGTACGGCTGGTTCCTGACCTCTCCAGAGTTGTTCCCCATGGTTACCTTTCTTGAGAACTTGTTAACATTTTGGAAACTTATATACAGCTTGCAGCTTGTAGCATCAGGAGATGCCCTAACTTCCAGCAACAACAACAACAGCAGCAGCATTCTTGAGAACTTGTTAACATTTTGGAAATTTGTATGCAGCTTGCAGCATCAGGAGACACCTCAGTTTTCCAGCCGTGGACCTGGCAAGGTTTTAATTCCTGACCTTTCCACTGTTGTTTCCCCACTGTTTGGTGAGCTTTTGGCATCTACTGTAATAGTTGCTATCCTATAAAATTTATTACTGCTTTTAGATACTCCTTATTGATGTTATTTGTGTATTTAGCCAATTGATTTTTGATCAATAGTAAACCTATGTTGGGATCTCTTAAACTTGTAGGTATGTATACTCCTTTGGCATGGCATTGTTATCAATGTATATAGTTTAGTCTTAACCACCTTCATTTTTTGTCATTAGCACATTCCATTAATTGCCTTTGTCTTTTGCTATTGCATATTGCTAAATTAAATGGTTGGATATTGCTAAATTAATTGGTTAGATATTGCTAATAAATCAATTAATCCCCCTTTAGCATGGGCTTCCCCTTTCTTTTCCCCCCTCATTAGTACATAGTCTTAGCTCTTAGCTCACAAGTATAAAGAGATATAAGATGAGGATGGGGTTGGAGGTTCGGATGGAAATAGGGACGGAGACGACAATGGGGAGAATGAAAGAGAAATAGATGATTCTGCGATTTGCTTGTCTGACACTCATCATACCAGTAACTTACTGAGAGCCAGAAAGTATCTAGTTTGTCTCCCTAATACCAATACCTACCAGAAAACCTGGGACAGTGCTGAATGAATTATTTTGAGTGATACAGGGACACAAGGTAGTTCCAGAGACCAAGCCCTTGCAAAGAGGCAAGGGTAGTTAATAGGCCAGTGAGAAAATGTCTTGTTTTTTGGGAAAACTCGACCTTAACAGAATCTGAGAGGTTTTGCGAAAATGTAACTATGCATAAAAGGAAACATGAGTACAAAAGAACATTCCTGAAAAAGATACAAGTTCTACTTTGAATAAGAAAATAGGGACTAAAACGCACATCACATAGTCTTTTTTTCTAACTCTTGGACTATATATCTGAAACTACTAAACCATGGGAAAAAAGTGCCTATAACCCTGAACTTTGGGCTCCACAAAATGTTTTTCCTCAAGGAGACTCAACTCATTAAAGAGAAGAAAAATTCTTTTTTTTTATAAGCAGGGGTAAAGCAGACACAAAGAATTGACCCAGTTTCCAAAATAAACATGAAGCTTAAAGCTCTCTCCATCTGGCTAAAACTAAAACCAGAAATGAAAATCAGCATGTTCATACTCTGTCTCCTACCTACACCAAATAACAAGGGCAAGAAAAAAATTTAACATATAGCTTAATATTGCATCTGAGTCACCTGAAGTCTCATACTAAGATCTGTAGAGGAATTTTTTTTTAATTTCAGAAAAGGGTAACAACTCCCTTTGAAACCTGCCTGGATGTCCATCTGGGCCACACATCCTTCAGGTCCCCACTGGCATGGTGTGAAGACTTCTCCCTGGCCCCATTTTTCTGCCCTGAGGCAAATATCTTTCAGTCTTCCTAGCTGCCTAATTTTTATATGAAAAAAAAAACACTTTCTTTCCAAAAGCATATTTTTTGCTCTATCCTATCCCCTAACAGTCTCCTCTAATTCTTTAGCAAACAAATTCCATACAAGATGCATCTTACTCTCTGTAAAACAAGGTATGCAATGTATGTGAAAGCCCTAAAATCTTTAAATCACACCTCTGCCTTTTCCATGTTGACCTCATCTCCAATACCAGAGCAATTCTGTGGACAATGGCATATGTGCACTAATAGAATCTTAGATATATAGAATGGTAGCGCTGAAAAGGACTTTAAAGGCATTTATTTCAACTCCTACATTTCACAACTGAAAAAACTAACACCTAGAGATTCACAGACTCTCCAAGGTCACACAGGCCTTTGCCATCAACTTATTTTATATTCTCCCAATCTCTGGGTCTCCCTACCTCCTATGTATTTATTTTTCCTATGGAGAGGGGTAAAGGCAATGCCCATAATCTCAGCTTGGCTTTTGCCTGAACTCCACAGAGGATGCTAAATGAGCTCATCAACCAGAGAATATGATGTGTGGTATGAGTCTCCTCTGCATGATGCTGAGTGATCAGTGTGTAACTAAGTGCTCCCCGGTGGCACTTAACCACCCATGTGGAGATTCAAATTTCCCTTCATACACATCCCACTAACAGATGGCCCTGCTATACCTCTAAATGTGTGAAACCATTTGGCTTCTGCATTATAAACCATACCAGTCATTTACAGAAAGTTATTAGACTGTTTGAGCTATCATCAATTACATCCAATTTGAAAATTGCAGATTAGGATAATTATGACTGGGTTTCCTGTCTACCAATTCAACCTCAGCAGTTTTAATATTTATAGCTTTTAGTTTTGCTTTGTTTTACTTTTAAAGACTCAGTTTGCACAGCATCCCAGGACAGATTCTAACAGTTAAATACCACGAATCAGGCTGCCTCAATTTAGCAACAATGGAAAGAGTAAAAATGCTTTTAATAAAAAATAAATACCCAAAGTCCAACCTTATAGTCCTTTGAAATATACTGTCTACGTGTTTACTCATGTATTTAATATTTAATACTGGAGAGAGAGAGAGAGAGAGAGAGAGAGAGAAATTTATGGTTGGACACAAATTATGGCCAAAAGTTATTCATAATTTATATTTTTATTTTATATGTTTCTCTTTATAAAATTGTAATGAAAGATACAAAAATATAGTTTTTTATAATGGGTAGGTTAAACTAAAATATAATTTACGTGATTATTTAGTAATGAAGAAGGAACTAAGTAAGCAATTGCTTACTTAGTCTACTAATCTTTGGAAAAAAGAAAATTATTAGGGGCTCAATAATAAGATTACATAAATGAAATGGATTTAAAAATATTTCAGAAAGACATCATTAAGCATTTAGTGAGAAAATCAGCAAACAGATTACCCACATTTTGATCTTAAAAAAAAAAGTACGCTATTTTCCACAACTGCTACAAAACTAAACTGCAATAATATCCTCCTTCACAAAAGCCATCTGGTAGTGAATTTCATGAATGTCACAGAGTAGTCAGGTTCGTTCATGAGTGGACAAGTACAGAGGAAGGGGGGAACTGACTATCCTGGGGTAGTAATGGCTGCTATGAGAGCTGTGGAGTTCGCCGGAGACACAGAGCATGCCAAAACTGAGAAAAGACAAATTTACGGTAAAGAATACACAGTGGTAGACAGTATGTTGATAAGATCCAAACAACCTTCCAGTTCTGGAATCCAAGAAGAACACTTCACCTTGGACAATCGTAGGAACAAAGGATTTAAGCCTAAGAAATTCCTAGGTAGCAGATAAGGGGAATAACCTGGGATCTTGCTGATATAGACGGAATCAAAAGGAAACATTGGGTGACTAGATTTGAAGGTAGGCCACAGTCACAAATTTTGTTTGAAGATTTGTCTGATACCTACAAGGAAGACCTTGAGACTGTGTTTCTGCAGTCTGCATGAAATTGCGGGGACAAGGGCAGGTGGCGGGGGTGAGGGGTGGGGGGGGAGGTGCGGGGAAGGGGGAGAGAGCCTAGGAGTCAGAAGAAAGGCCATTAAAAAAAGAAGAGGGCTCAGAAAGGACCTAGGAACTGAAATTGCTGCCATTGGAATTTTTAAATATTGCTGGAAGGGACAAAAATTTCAGACTTTCCAGCAAAAGAGGCTATCTATCATTTACAAGTAGTGATTCTTTTTCTCAATAGAACATACGTAGTTGGTATCTCCAATAAACTTTTGATAAAACATTTTTCTCACTTACTGCGTCATAAGGTTACAAGTGGTGTTTCTCAAATGGCTAGCATGGAATCCTAGCAACTGAAAGCATAAACCTTTTTGCTATCTCCCTCTTCTCTCTCTCTCTCTCCCCCCCCTCCCCCCACCACCAGCACCACCACCACCACCAGCACCACCACCACAACACCATATCACTAAATCCCTGGTTACTTCTATGGCTGATAACACATGTGGGGTTCTGAGAACACTGGTGGTTTGTTTTCTTTTCCTTAGTGTTATTGTAGGGGAAACAATCATACTAAGATTGCAAACAGCTACAACGGCCACATTTGGTTGATATTTTGTGCATGCATATCTAATAAATGTTGTAACTGTGGGAAGTGACTGTAACACTTCATGGATCTTGACAGTTTTCTATTTTCCTCTGAGGTTGATGTAAAAGAAAGATGCCATGAAATTGCTAAGGACCCAAGGTCTAAGAAGGAAATTAAAAGGCATCTCCTTGGAACACTCTGGCTATAGAAACTGAAATTTATTCAGAGACATATAAAGAAAACCTAAATCAACAGGCAAAAAATGTCATTGGTTTGGAAACAGAAAACAACTGCTCAGATGTTGAAAGGAAATAATGGAAATTCAGAAAGGAAAAGTACCAACTTTAAGACCGGGTCTTCATCTTGAAATCAAGACAGGAACTGAAGAAAAAGAAAGGAGAATAAAGAAATGTATATATAGCAATATAATTGGCCATACGTGAAGTTGAGAAGGAATGGAACCAACTCTGAACCAAACGAAGTTTTGACAACTCAACTAAATCGATGTGAAAATTTCCAACATAGGCAGATTCAAAAGGTAAATGGTAAAAAGTGGTGAGAGAAAGAGTTGTTGGTGCTTCCACTGACTAGCCTTTTAGAACTTATCATCAACCCTAAATTGGGTTGGGGCCATCCGGCCAAAGGGGCCACAACACCCCCAAAGGCAGACAACATAGGTGAGCTCACCAGGACTTTCACAGAGGAATCAGGCCAGAATGCAAAGACTGCGTTTCCCTGGCATGCATCTTCCTCGGAGACCTCACTGGATAGGAGATCCTCACTAGGATCATCAGGTACATCTTCAACTTCCTTCACTTATACAATAAATTTAGATTAAGCATGGTATTAACAAGTGTTTACAAGTTAGGTATACAGAAGCAAACAGGCAAAGGCCCTACTCTCGTGGGGCTTGCATACTGAAGGGAAAGAAAACCAGAGTCAGCATGGTTTTAGATCTTGGTAGGCATGATGAAGAAGAAAAAGGTTAAAGGGCAGAGAACATTGGGGTGATTTTTTACAGTAGAGTAGCATTGGGAAGAATTTCTGAAGAGGTGATTTGAGTGGAGACCTGTAGGAATTCAGGGCATAATAACAGGGGAAGGCTGTTATAAGCAAGTACAAAGACTCTGAGCCAGAACCCAGCTTGATGTGTACAGAGAGACAAGATGTCTGACATGGATGGAGTACAATAAGCAAGGGTGGGAATGGTAGAAAGTGAAGTAGGTGAGGCATGCAAGGGTCATACCATCAAGGCTTTGATAGAAGCAGTAGGGAATCTTCATTTTATTTTATGTGCATTGGAAAACAGTAGAGGGCATGGAGCAGAGGAATGGTATGATCTAATTTACTTTAAAAGGGACACTCTGAGTAGAGATGTGGGACAAGAGTAGAAACAGAAGGAACATATAGGAGATTACTGCAAATTTCCAGGCCAGTGATGGTGGTGACTTGGTCTTGGGTGATAAGCTATGAAGTGGAGAAAAATAATCAAATGTATTCCAAAGGTAAAGCCAACAGAAGTTTTTATGAATACATGAGAAAAACAGGTATCTAGGATGATTTCCAGGTTTGAGGCCTGAGAAACAAAATGAATAATGGTGTCCTTCAACTCTACATAGATTTTATTTTCATATTATTGTCTTGTGAAAAAACTAACTATGCTGGCATATCCACTCTGTAAAACAGTTTGCCAATTTCTTAAAAGAAAAACTAAACATATACTTACCACATGTCCTAGTAATCACATTGCTGGGTATTTTTTTTTTTTTAATTTATTGGGGTGACATTGCTGGGTATTTATATTAAAGAACTGAGCACTTACGTCCAAACAAAAAACCTGTACATCAAAGTTCATAGCTGTTTTATTCATAATAGCCCAAAACTGGAAATAACCAAAATGTCCTTCAATAGAAGGATGGTTAAACAGTGGTATATCCAAACCATAAAATACTACTCAGAAATAAAAAGGAACAAACTATTGATAATACTCACAACTTAGATCTCAAGGTGATTATGCAGAGTGGGGAAAAAATAATTTCAAAAGATCACAAATTGTATGATTCCATTAATATAACATTCTCAAAATCAAAAAATTATAGAGATGAAGAACGATCAATAGTTACCAGGGTTTGCAGATGCTTGGAGGAAGGCGTGGGTGTGACTATAGAGCAGTAACATGAGGGACATCCTTATGGTGATGAAACAATTCTGTATCTTGATTTCAGTGGTAGTGACAGCAATCTACGCATGTGTTAGAATACCACAAAACTATACACACATTTTACCAATGCCAGTATTGGTCTGGTACTAGTTTTATAAGATGCATCTATGGGAGGAAACAAGGTGAAGGGCACAAAGGCCCTCTTTGTACTATCTTTGCAACTTCTAATGAATCTATAATAACTTGAAAATGAATTTTTAAAAAAAAATCTAATCATACTCAAGTGTAAGGAAAAATACATTATGTAAATATTAAAAGTTGTATAGCAATCAATACTACAGCTGACAAAATGGTGTTTTCTGAATTTATAAAGCATCTTTTTGCTACTACATCTTATCATTTTGGTGTGTAGGCAACAGTTTAATTAATCATCAGGATCAAACAGCACTTGGAATTCTCACTCTCCCTCTAACTTTTACCTTTAACCAGCAAATAAAACCTGTGAGTTCTTGTTTCTGTACTTACTAGTACAAAGGAGTAGAGAGGGACAGAAGCTACCTAACTGCTAACATCAGTGCTCCAATAGCTTTCAGACATTCTGAACTCTGAAAACTACTTTGCCGAAACCCAAGATACTGACCCATCATGGGCCAACCAATACTCCTGGACTCTAACATCTTTCCCCATCAATATCAAAATGTAAACCTCTGCAATGTAGAACTTTAAAAATTGTGGCTTAGACCCAAAACCAATGACTGTGAGTAAAAGACTTAACAGATGCTATTAACACTAATTCTATCTCCAGTCCAATGATCTTAAGGTTACTGTAGGAATCAGATCTAGGTTAGAATAAATCAAGTCAACTTGGAGAAATGGATGGTGATGAAGTCTCCCTAAGATCTTTCACAACAGCTTCTTTGGTATGTATTTTCTTAGTGTTCTGGTCTTCTGAGAGCATCCAATCTCAGTCTGAATATAGAACTCGGGGTCTCAGGCTCCTTGAGAGAACATTCCACTCCCAAGAACACGCTCAAGGCATTTAGTCCTCAGGTATGCATGTTAAATGCTCGACACTCTTGTCTTTGTTAAATAGGCTTATATTTACTAATCCTTAGAGTCTCTCAAACAGGCATGTATCCACTGCCGAATGTGTGTAATGGAGATTAGATTGATAAACATTTTTTTATTAGTCTTAATTACAAAAACCTGCATAGAACTGTATCCTGAATTTTAATTCAGGAATTTGATTATTAGGTAAAATATTTTCTAAACTATGCATCTCACAACAGATCTGTCTGCTTTTCTGGAATTTAATGTAACTGCCAACAAAACTTATGGAATGTGCCAGATGCTGGCTGTCAAGATGCTGGTGTCCCTTGGAAAGAGCTCTGCCAGGTACAACACTGTGCACAGAATTAAATCACAGAGTTCCTATTCTGACGTTTGTATCACTCTTTCCACACTGCATTAAATGCGTTAATACATTCTAAAAAGTAAAATATATTATTTTGCATTTTTATTTTCTAAGGATGAATAAAAATTAAACCAACGCAAATGGTATGGATTGAGCACCTTTCTGAAGACAAAGTAGTTATATTTTAATCCTGCCAGAGCTTGGAGCCTGGATAACTGCCAACAACAATCATTTGTAATAAATAAATAAAAATAAATTTTTAAAATCCAAGATACTTACAGCCAACCATCATCATGGCCACCGAAAACATCTTCTCCACATCTGTGGTAGGAGCTATGTTTCCAAATCCTATGGTTGTAAGGCTTGTCATGGTAAAGTAGAGAGAGGACACATACAGTGAATCCTTGCTGGGTCCTCCTTCCCATATCCCTGCACTGGTATTGTATCGATACGGAGTCCCAATGCTCAAGGCCAGCTGGTAGAGCCAACTGTCTATTTGGATGGTGTTCGTGACTTCATCGATGACCTCGTAGTCCCCAATGCTGTACCATATGCAAGCCAGCCAGTGGGCGACTAGTCCAAACACACATACCAGGAGCACAAGGACCGCTGCTCCATACTCGAGGTAATGGTCCAATTTCCTAGCAACACGGCCCAGGCGCAAGAGACGCACCACTTTTAAGGAACTGAAGAGACTGCTGATTCCCTGAAAAAAGAAAAGAAATGACAAAACGTTTTCAGAAAAGAAAAGGCTAGGGAAACAGGACAATGGCTCACCTCTGTGAACTTGATCATCCGTTTATAATACTAGGAACTTGTACATAATAGAACTCTGACTCTGTCAACAAAGAAAGCTGCTGAAACTATAAAAAAACTTTTTTTAATGCAGATTCCTTCCCGCTCAGAAATTAGATATTTGTGAATTATTAGACAAAACAACTTTTCATTATTAGCTAAGGAAGACCTAATTTATTTTCCTAAGGGGAGTATAAATAGCACAGAGAAAAACCAAAGGAGAAAATTGTTCAAATGAAATATATATACAGCCTATACAAATAAGGTGGTGAGTTTAGACCTTTTATTTCTTCTCCTATAAAACTTTTCTTCTAAAAGATTGATTTTTTTTCTTACTTTATAATAGCTATGAACAGCAGAACGTCTGAAAAAAGAATTCTAATCTTGCAGGCAAGCAAACAGGAAATACTTCTGTACACACGGAGAGAACAGACAAATGTCACTGTTGATTCTACTACTTCCTGCCACAGTCATGATAAGCCCTAAATTTGCAGAGCTCTGAAACAGGGAAGAGTTAAAACTTCAATGGGTACATAACCTTATCATCCTCTAGCAACAGTCGTAGAAAAGAGTATCATAGGGTATAGCAGCAAAAAATCATATTTTGTTGAGAAGCTTAAAATGTAGCATTAACCAAATGGGATTATAACATAGACGATCTTCGATCAATGAAGACCTCGTAGTTACTTTTTTGGAAGCATCTAATAAGCCACCTGAGAAGATAGGATAAATGCATTCCTGATGCAGGGACGGAAGAGAGAGCATGATCGGGGAAACCCCTCACCTGAAGGATGAGACTTGAAGGAAGCACCTCCAAGTCTCATGGAGTCCTTGACTTCCTTAATGCTAATTCTCTCTCCCACAAGGGAGACAAGGAATCTAACATAATTACGCTGAGCTGGATTCTGACTAACACAGAGGAACTGGTTAAGGTAGTGGAACGGACGTAACTCTGTCAGACTCGAATTATGGGATCATAAAGTTCTTGACAGTTAAATCTTTAAAAAGGTTAAAAATGCATTTGATATAATATGCTCTATATGATTGAAATGTATCAAAATAAAATGTTGAAAGAGAGAGAGAGTGAGAACAAAGAGAAGCAGAAATCAGAGATCTTGTAGATATGAAAGAGTAGCAGAAGCATCTTGACAGTTTTTTGATTTGTTTTTTTTTCCCCCAACCTTGATATCCTTAAGCCTGGCTCTATTTTAATTCCCGCTCTCAAATGTTGTGGTATAAATGCAGCCTTAAAGTAAATTCTCATTTCACTTGAACACTTGAGGAGAAAAAAAGACACTGAATTTTAGGCAGATCAAAAGTAGCAAAATAAAACTCAGAAGATGAACTGGCATAATTCAATGACATGAGATGTTGAGAGATAAGAAGATTCAAAAGAGCTTGGAAGTCCTGAAAAATGATACTATGTGATCATGAACAAGAAAGACAAAAGTGTTTACTGAGAACTTCTATAAGCCAGAGTCTGAGTTGAGCCGTTGGCGACATTAAGATAAATGTGTCTTGCTTCTGCTCTAAAGAAACCCACGAAAATGCATGAAATGCATGAAAAACTCAAACAGGGTTAAATTTAAAAATACAAACAGTGTTGCCGTAGATGTTTTTCTCTAATCAATTTGTAAAGGCACTATGGTACTTTTGTTTAAATACTACAAAGAAAAGATATTCCTACCTGAATTCTTTTCTCTAAAAAACAAAACAAAAGGAAAACATAGAGGAATCTTTATCTCCATTCAAACCACAATCCAGTCACAACTCTCAATTGGAACATGAAGAATGAGGGCCTGCTAGAATTAGGCCTCAATGGTGGAAGGACAGTCTCCTTTGATCCCTGATGTAGGCACATTTGTCCAAAAGGAGGTGGTGGTCTATCCTGAGGGGCACCTGCTCTGGACTCCACTTAATGAAAAAGCACATTTTCTATAGCCATGTCCAACACTAGTTACATATTACAAAATATTTTGAAAGCATTGTAAACTCTTTCTGCCATGGGTTATATGACTTTCTCCTAGGTTTTAGCCACCTCCTCAACTGACATTTCTTTCAATATCATTTTCTAGGGATCCCCTGCTCCATGCTTCGATTATGTGTTAGGATTCTCTTCACAATTACCCTCAGCCCTTTCCTGGTTGATTTAATGCATATCCCTGTTTCAAATGACTTCTATAAATGGATGATTCACAGGTCCACTTCTTAGCACAAACCCGTCTCCTGAGCTCCTGATACAGAAACAAAATGGCTCCTATACATTTCCATTTATATGTCCCATAGGGGTTCAAAAGGTAATAGGTCCCAAAAGGAATCTTTCTCTTCTCCTGAGTCAGTTCTCTGTATCCTACTCTTGTGAACATCATTATCTGCCCACTCCCTTCGACCTGGAGCTGAGCCTCATCCCGCTGATTACCAAGTCCTGAGAACCACTCGATGTGCTCGACTAAGTGCTCAAGGAAGTGCTCAATGTATGTCTACTTTTAAAATCTCTCAAAAACTTTCCCTTCATTCCCATTTCCAAGGTCATACCTTACTCATGATTTCATGTTGTTTCTGACATGTGTGACAAGAATGGCCTCTCCACTGGCCACCCTACCTCTACTCTCACTCCCTTTAATTTGCAGATCACACTGTACAGGCTTCTAGGCTGGTGTTTTGTCAAATCACATCAATCTAATCATGTCCCTCTCTGATCTAAAAATCTTTAACGCTATTAGATTCAGTATAACTCTCTACTATGACATGCAAAGCCATTCAGGACCTGGTACCTGCCCAACTAGTCAGCATCTTTCCCATCCATTCCTCCTCACGCTCTCTGCTACTACCACGCTCAGTTATGTGTAGTTCCTAGAGTGCCCATTCTGTTTCATGCCACACTGCTAGCTGTTCCCTCTTCTTAAACGGTCTGTCCCTCCCACACTCTTGGTGGCTAGGAGCTTTATACATGACTGAATAAAGCTGACTTATGTTTATGACATAAGTTTATGACAGTCAATGCAACTTTGAGTTGTATTAATAAAGGGATGGCATCAAGTATAAAAGAGAAATTCTCCTTAATTTCTCCACTGACCAGACCATAGATATAGGCAATACATAAAATATATTCAGAAAAGAATACTAAAAAAGAACTCAAAAATATACCCTATTAGGCGACATCAAAGAAAATGGAGACTGGGATAGGGCATTACAACTGTATTCAAACACACAGGGCATTAAGCTCATTCTCTATAACCCTAAGGGAGGGAGCCTGAATCATAGTTAGAGCTACAGGGACAAAAGAATACAACAAAGATTTCAACAAGCCTATACATATACTTTTATGTAGTAAACCAACCAGAAAGCAAGATTATTCTCTGCTACTTGGAAGACAGACAAGGTGATAACGATATTGAACACTTATTGCATGCCAGGTACTGTTCTAAGTGCTTTATGTGTATTAACTAATTTAAACTTCAAAACAATCCTAGGCAGTAGGTATCATTATTAAAACATAGCCCAGAAAGGTCAAGTAATTTGACTAAGTTCATGCAGCTAGAAGAGGAGGTGGCAAGATTCAAATACAGGGAGTGTCGCTTTAGACCCCTTGTTCCTCCTCACTTCACTATCTGACCTCACTCTGAAACTCACTAGACCTAGAGCGTAAGGTATAATTTAACTAAGCCCATTCATACCAGCAATGTGGGCTTAAACATGGGCATTTGATACATGACTGAATAAAGGAGAGGAAATACCTATCCCCACCCAGGCACAGCAGTGGTCTATGGAGGCCCTAGGACTCTATAGTCTGCAATTCTCTAAATGGACCAAGTCATTTCATTCTCACAATAGCAGGACTCTTATCCCTATCGTTCACGAGGACACTGAAGGTCAGACAGGTTAAATAACTTGCCCAAAGTCACACAGCTAGGACAGAGTGGAAGCATCACTCAGGCCTAGTCCCTCAGCTTCTTAGTCCATTTTCCATGACAACCAACTGCACTACTGTGGCTTTGCAGAGCAACAGTGAGCCAGTCAAACCAAACCCCTTCTCGCTCCCAAACATGACCTCAAAGTATCGTCTTTGAATGTGCCCAGTGTTCCCTTCATCTGCTAATAAAATCAGAAACTGCTATTCAAAATGAATAATACACAGATAAGTAAGTTTGCTTTATTTGGAAAGCTCTTTTTTTCACTATCTCATTCTCCATTGTTTTGTATCAAAGAGAACTCACTGCAATAATTACAATCAAAACTCAAAATGAAATGACTAGGTTTTAAAATGGAATGAAATACTTAAAACTTGAAATAATCCAAATGTCCATCTCCAGGATAATGGATAAATAAATTATCACACATTCACTCAATGGAATACTACTCAAAAACAGACATGAACAGATGAGAACAACATACAATAACAAGAATGAATCTGAAAAGCATCCTGTTGAGCAAAAGAGACCAGACATACAGGAGTATATACAGTATGATCTCATTTAAAAAGCTTAAAAACAGGTGGAACTCCTCTACAGAATTAGAAGTCAAGACAGTGGCTCCCTTTGATGGGGGAGGGGTGGTGACTATGAGGGGGCTGGGGTCTCTGGCAATATTCTGTTTCTTTTTTTTTAATGACCAAAATCTTTATTTTTGTAACTGTATAAATGTGATCAAAATGTGTCCACCACTAAGTTTTTAAAAAGAAAATATGCTATAAATAAGCAAACTACATGTTCACTGATATGTGTATGGACTCCCTAGATATCTCGGGCTTAATTACAGACCACTCACAGCAATACATTTTTAGTAGAAAAGTGTATCATGATGTGAAGCCATTTTAGCTTTTGCACATACATATTGCACTTCTGGCTGATGACACAGAAAGATTCTCAGCATTACAGTGTTAGGCTGGGCTGCACCCACCCCTTTAAATGGTATCAATATCAATGTCATCGTCCTTATTATCAGTCTTTACAGCTTCAACTTTCGGCACACTGGCAGTCTTCAAATACACCACGTCAATGTTCTCATCTTCATCATCTTCTTTACCACCGGAAGATTCCTCTTCTGCTTCCTTCAACCACTTTATAAATGGTTCTGCTTTGACACGAATCTCTTTGGCAAGTTCTTTTGAGACATAGTTCTTAGAAGCCTTTTCCGACCAGCTGATGATGACCTCTTCTTCCAGAAGGTCAGCGTCATACATCTCCTTCGAGATATGTGGAATCTTGGAGAGAAGCTGGGCCTGATGCATTGCTACCACACACTCTAAACCATGAAGAAGGTACCACTGAACTTTTTTGTTGTGACAAAATTGTAGAAAATGGTGCCTGTATTTCTTCATCTGTTCTCTAATCTTTTCATTAAAAAGAACGTCAGTTAAAACAAGACGGTCCATAGCTTTTACATCCAGTCTTTCTGCTTCAGCAACAATTTGTCAGATGAGTCGATAATACCCTCTTCCGTCTTTTTCTTAACAAAATTAAACAGGATATTGACCCGCTCTTCAACAGTCATTTCCAAATCATCACTGAGTGTCAGTACTTTTGCGTGGTCACTGATTTCATCCATTCTGCGCCTTTGAGCTTTGTCAGTTGTATCCTCCCCCCAATCATCATCCTTCTTGTCTTTCACAGCATGTGGAGGACTGATTTCATTTGGTGGTGATGGTGGTGGTGTCTCACTGCTGGACACGGAAACATTTCCCTTGTCTTTGCCCTTTCTAGTTTTCTTTTCCTTTTCGTTCTTTCCTGTACCACTGTCACTATTCTCAGGTGGGTTTTTGAGAATGAATGTGCCAAGTTTATGATGTGTGTCAAGCATACCTCGATAACCACAGGCTTTACAAGAATTACCTATTGTTTGCTTCTTTGGATTGACATGCAGCTCTGTTTCAGGATGCTCACACTCAGGAAAGAGAATAAACTTTTTAATGAATCCATCCAATATGTCTTGCAGCTTATTCACCTCATGAGATCCATTGATAAAGTAACGATCATTCTTAACATCAAACTGGGTCTATTCTCCCATTTCACAACCAATATTTGGTGGGATACGTTGGAGGCCGATTAAACACCTTTGCAACGTCAACCATGTTGACTATAACTGTCTTGATTCCATTTCCTTTGCCCTCAACCTTGGCAATCAGATGGGGCATCTCGTAGTGATAGAACTGGTCTGACACACGGCAGTTGACATTGACAGACATTTTGGTTTATTACTGGCTTTATCAATGAGATGAAGAGATCTTTGATTGCAACTTTTTGGTATCTTCTGTCTCTGGAATATTCTTTCTGTGACT
The DNA here is from genome assembly GCF_036562045.2 of Rhinolophus sinicus. Taxonomy (NCBI): domain Eukaryota; kingdom Metazoa; phylum Chordata; class Mammalia; order Chiroptera; family Rhinolophidae; genus Rhinolophus; species Rhinolophus sinicus. The sequence goes on along the minus strand of NC_133753.1, from coordinate 32,633,922 downwards.
CAACATTCTGTTTCTTAATATGGCTAGTAAGTAATAGGTGTATTTACTTTGGGAAATCTCTTTGAGATCCACTTTTAAGACTGATGTCATTTTCTTTAAGTATGCTATGCTTAAACATAAAAAATAATGTTATGGAAAATTCAATAGCCGCTGCTATGTTGTTAGGTTAACATTTCACCACAATACCTAATTCAGATTCATGATTTCTTCTGCATGATATGATTTGGGGAGAGGGGTTTATATTCAATATTGTAAGTAAAGTAAGAGACTTTCCTTATTTTATGACTCACCCTTATAACCTTGATATTGGGTCATAAACTATATTTAATTCCTTGGTGGGAATTTTTATTTCACGCATAAGGTAACACTAGGCACTTTTACATGCCAATCCTCAAAAATGCCCTCCTTGAGTAACTACCACCTTTTTCACAACAACTTCTTGATTTTGTACTTTCCACCAGTTGTACCTGCTCATTCAATTTCTGCTTCATTTCACTCCCCACTTTCCAGTCCTTCTTTTCCCTCCTCGCACTCCAGTGGCTTTCTGCCTCTTTCTCAACCTCTGAGCTCTAAGCACACAAATCCCTAGGTTTCCCCTGATGGAAGATAATAGCAAACACATCAAATGCAGAACACAGCGGGGTTAATGGAGAGCTTTCAGATTTCAGCCTTCCACTTTTCTAGCCAATTTCCTTACTTGACAAGCCCCTCAGGCCATAGTAGCATAAGGAACAATATCCAGGAGACATCTCTGTGTTATTAACTCTTCAAGACTTTTTCTGGATTCCCACTCTAAAGAGACGCACAATGTTATCAGCCTAACAATAATATCTTTCAATGATAAAACCACTTAAAATATAAATCAATTCTCTCATTTGATTAACACTAATGAACTCAGCTAATATTCTTTCCTACCTTCTTCTCTTCTTGATTTATAAACAGAAAAGGGTTGTCTAAGGATATATGACAATTAAGTGGGGGTGATAGTGCAGGAATACAGACTTGTAATATCCAGTTGCATGTAGAGTTTCACCTACATCTTGCATTCTCATACATACAATGTTATAGTAGATTGAAATATATACATATTGAAATATATATAGTAGATTGAAAAAAAATATATATATATATAATAGCTGTGGTTATTTCTCTTCCTGTATAATATCCCTTGGCAATGTGACTTTGCAATTCTCCCTTTAAGAGATACTAGAAGGTCTCCTTCCCCAACCCTTGAGTACAGGCTGGCATAGGATTTGCTTTGGCCCACAGAACCCACAGAATGTGGTCAAAGTGACACTGCACCAGCTCTAAGCCTAGAGCTCAAAAGGTACAGCACCTCTACTCATGGTCTTGGAACCCTGCTCAGTCACCATGTGAAGAAGACCTATTAGGCTTTCGGATGATGAGAGACCAGAGGAGCAGCCCTCTGAGTCATCCATTTGAGTCACCCCAGACTACTCAGCCACTAACCTATGACAGATTCATGGGTAAACTTAGTAGAGGTGAGACAAACCTAGCCCAAGTTAGCAGAACCCCAGTTAAGCCACAGACTCCTGAGTTAAAGAAATAGTGGTTGTTATTAGCCACAAAATTTTGGAGTAGTTTGTTATACAGGGAAAAATATCTAATTGATATAAATCTGGGGAAAGCACATATGTTATGTGCTTACGTGCACAGAATTTCATTCTTGGTGTGACTTAAGACTAGGGCTTCAATGTTTCAGAGACTTCCCCTAGCTACACTCATCCTCAAGTTAAGACCCTTGTTTTATAGTATAAATAACTCGTCCAAGAAATGCTGAGGGAATGAATGAAGCAGCAGTTAGTGCATTGAATCAGAGAAACTCTGAAATGGCCGTGATGGACCATGGGCTAGTGACAGTTACAAAGATTCAGGAATGGGAGCCAAGAGATAAAGAAAAAGAGAAGGAAAGAATTCAGTCAGTAGAGAGAAAATAGAAAAGTATATTGACAGAACTAAGTGAATCATATGAATGGTGGAACACTGAAGTAAAGATCTACAAACTCTAGAAAACTAGAACAAAGTGAACAGTCATGTCCTCCAAGATTATTTTCCAAAAGTGACCCTTTTCCAACCATGTTAATGACAACATATGACAATGTGGTTGCTAAAGCTTATAATGAAAAGATAGCAAAGCAAGACAACGACATATGTAAAGACAGTGATCAAAGTGACCATTTTTATATACTCCTCCCTCCCTTCCCTCTTCTGGCCCAGTGGCCACTTTCAGGTTCGCTTCCCTAATGTTACAACTTGGCTGTATCTTGGGCCAAGGTTCCCAGAGCTACCATGGTCCAGGACCATATACGAGTATTAGTTCCTAAGGTCCTATGGTTTCTTTTCCAATATTCAAAAAAATGTCCATCCTTACATTAAATCTCCTATCACTTGAGGTTACTTGAGTCTCTTTTCTTTGCAACTAAATAACATTCTTAACCTAACAGCTGCATTTAGCCCACTACATACTTTCTTATGTGGCTCAACTCCTGATCATCCAAATCTATAACCAATTGCCCTGTATTATTTTTATTTGCAGAACATATCGCTATCTGAAATTACATATATACATTTTAAAGTTTTCATATATGTTTACTGCTTTTCCCCAACAAAATAAAAACTCTGACCAAGAAGGCCTTAACATTTCTTTCAGCTTGATTAAATTTTACACAGGCCTTTCCTTGACTTTAGGCCCCTGACCTCCCTTTTCTAAGAGCATTTGCTTTAGAAAACTTTCAATCATAAATTTTTTCTCTGCCCCTTTGAGACATAAATCTTCTCCCCAACTCTTGCCAACTTTACAACCCCAGAAGGTCTTTCTCAAGGAATTAGAAGCTATCCCTTTGAAATGTAATCATCAAGAAATATGGGCATTTGTCTTATTAGGGAGATCACTTCATGGATGGTACAGATGCCTGACCACTGCGCTGTACATCTGAAATTGAAGCTGAATAATATTAACTATCAACTATCATTGAATATATAATAGTCACAGGATGTGGAGTGCAGCATAAGGAATAGAGTCAATGGAATTGTAACAGCCATTATTATGTACGATGCCAGAAGGGCAATAGATTGGGGGCGGGTGGTTATCACTTTGTGAGGGGTGTAAATGTCTAACTATTACATTGTTTTGTACACCTGAAACTAATGAGAGAGAGAGAGAGAGAGAGAGAGAGAGAGAGAGAGAGAGAGAGAGAGAGAAGGAAAGGAAAGGAAAGGAAAGGAAAGGAAAGGAAAGGAAAGGAAAGGAAAGGAAAGGAAAGGAAAGGAAAGGAAAGGAAAGGAAAGGAAAGGAAAGGAAAGGAAAGGAAAGGAAATAGAAGGAAAGAAATATAGCACTCCTATGTCTGTCTCTGTAGGAAGGCAGGAGCCTAACTTTGATAAGCACCAATTAGCAAACACAGTTGGCCTATTCATTGGCCAACCTCCCTGCCTTTTGTTTCAGTACAGTTGAATTCAGTCTATCTCCCTTATTGCAATAATCTTGAACAAAGTCTTCCCGGCTGTTTTTAACAAGTGTCTAGTGCAATTTCTCTGACAGTTTCATGAAGATGGGGGGAATGTGTGCTTGCTCACTGCTAGATCCTTAATAGAATAAACAAGCACCTCAATATATATTTGATGAGTGAATGGATGAATGAAGTCACTTAAGGCATTTTTTTTTTTACATTTAAAGGATGACTTTGAGAGAAAAATAAATCTTTCTTAGGTCATTCCTTTATATTTCTGAATGTACCACCACATTTCAAAAGTCAATCTAAGTACACAGATTATTGTCCATCCTTATAGTATTAAATGTCCATTCTTGTATTAAATCTCCCATCACTTGTGTCTGTTTTCTTTGCAACAACAAAAAAATCATAACCTAAGAGCTGCATTTAGCCCATTACATGCTTTCCTACATGGCTCAACCTCTGATCATCCCAGTCATTATCTATATCCTATTGCCCTGTATTATTTTCATTTGTAGAATATATCACTATCTGAAATATATATATATATATATATATATATATATATATATATATATACTTTTTTAAGTTTACATGTATGTTTAAAATACATGAAGAGCAAAAACGATCAGTTCTACTGATATAACTCTATCATACACACTGAAAGGCTTCTGCACATGGAGATTATAGTTCCTAAATGTGACTACTTTGCCAATATAAGTGAAACTGCCTTTAAATAGATAATGTTATTAGTAAACTTAATTGTTAGATGTCAATACTGAACACAAGAAGTACAATTGGTTCTAAAGTTCTAGCAGGACCGTATCTGGGTGAAAAATGCTGCTAGTCTATTTGTAATTATAAAATAATTGTTGCACAAGTTCCTGTCATCTAGACCTCTTCACTCACTGTGGCCAACTGCAACATCTGCCAATGCTCAAACAACAGCTTTGGAGTATGGCCATTCATAACTCAGTGTAATCCTGTGTATAAATGTGAACGTAACTGAAAATGGCTGATTTTTGCTGACACATGACCTAAACACAAACAAATCATAGTGAAATCTAGCATCTTTTTGAAATATTCACACCAGGCATTTAATTGTAAAGTCCATATTTGTGTTTGCAATGCTGACCAAGTAAACATTCAGACTCACAAGACTATTACAGACCATGTTCTCAGGTGACTCAGATAGATACCGGGCAGAAATCACTGTTTATCAATGGGGCAGTATCAGGCATCTTCTTCCATAGGACTTGTCCTCATAGCATTCCACAGAGCTATCCATCTTATGCTTTTCCCCCCAAGGGACAACTCAGAAGTGAGCAAATAAGACTCAACCAGCAGTTACTGAAACCATCTTGACTTAAAAGCCTTAGAACTTAAATTGTCTCACCCCACACTCAGCTTGTACACACAGAACTGAAACCATAATTTACTGTCTATGTTAACATGACTTTGTGTTATTCCTCTGTCGTCCTTAGAGTGACTTTATTTTTCCAGGACTCCATTACCCTGCCCAGGCAAATGGTTTGATTTTTCATCATAGGCATTTCCCAACGACCCAATAAACTCAATTCAGCTTTCTCTTATCAGCAGGTTTTGTTGGTAATGTTTGGGGATCCAGCCTTTAATGCCTCATGCACCATCTAACCCAATACCTGTAATAACAACACAGGCATCACTTTCAGGGTCCCACAAGGAATATGCTCAGACTTTTATCATTCAGGGAACCCTTATGTCCTTATGCTGTGCTGTCCTCATCAGATTATTTATAGTTTATTAAAAGTTTTTCCCAGTCCAGGTGCAATTTATTAATCAGAGGTCTTTTTTAAATATAAGTAATATTACCTAAAAACATAGATAACATAGTTCCTTCATCAGTTGTCGGGGGGGAAGGAAGAGCGCTGACCAAAGGTAAAATTCTCATTCAGCAAGAGTAATGATTTTATTAACCTTTTAATCCACAATGTCTGAAAAACAGACTTGTTGAAAAAGAAGAATTCCAATATAAAGATAAACATGTTTCTTGTGAGTTAGCATGTGTTATGTAAAAGCAGAGATGAAATCATGGAATAAAACAAAGTAATAAAAAGACCAAATGGAGTAGGGGTGGAGGTTTAGAAATTCCTTTAGAGAAAAGTGAGAGAAATGATGTATTCTCAAGCACAGGGATTATTTTTGTGCAGAAAGACAGTAAAGAGCAATTTCCATGCAAGTATCCATAGTTAGTTAAGGTAAGAAAAAATGGTTATAGGATACAATCGCAATATATTTCAAACTTCTTTGCTCTACATCAAAATCATTCCCTAATGCTCAACAATAGGACCCATTCATCATGAATGAAGATCAGTACAGAATAAAATTTATTTTCATGTAAGCAACAAAATCAAATAAAGGAATCTCATTGGTTGTTACTTCCTATCCTCTGAGAGCTAATTCTCTCAGTTAGACAGACTGCTTTGTCTCTGTGGAAAACTCATGCAAAAGAATATATTCCTGGAATATAACCAAATTTTTCAAATGTAAGAAAGACATCTTTTAATCTGTGTATTACCCAACCTCAGGAACATTCTATCCCACCCATCCCCATCCGGAATAGAACTTAAAAGCTCAGACCATCGCCACCATGTTCCAGTTTGGAACCTGAGCCTGACTCCTACCCATTCCTCAAATCCTTTACCCATCTCCTCCCTCACACGGATCCTCTTCTACTCACACCCTTGAATAGCTTGTGAGCAAGTTTTTCTCTCAAACTAGAAGACAGGTACATTTGAGTTCAGTAACTGTGCCTTGCTCATCTTCATATTCATTTGTCCACATCTTTACTTTCAGTGGGAGATCCCAGTTTGGGACCTAAACCCTGAGGCAATCCCTAAATGCACATAGAAAGCTGGCAGGGCAGGTCATCTGCATATAGAAAGCTGGCAGGGCAGGTCATCTGACTAGAAGATTATTTACATTCCAGAATAAGAATATTCATGGAAAGGAACTCATGAAAAGATGTGAGCATAATGGTCAAAGGATAATGTTCTAAAGTCTGCAAGAAGGAGATACTTAAATATAAATCTAACAAAATATGTACAAGATGTATAATTGAGGAAAACTACAAATGCTGATGAAATAAACAAAGAAGAACTAAATAAGTGGAGTAATAGCCCATGTTTGTGGACAAAAATACTCAATATTGTCAAGATGTCGGTTCTTCTCAACTTGATCTATAGCTATCACATGATCACAATCAAAATCCCAGCAAGTTATTTTGTGTATATAAATAAACTGATTCTAAAGTTTATATGGAGAGGCAAAAATTGTGTGGAATAGCCAACACTATATTAAAGGAGAACAAGTAAATCAGAGGACAAATGCTACCTGACTTTACCACTTGCTAGAAAGCTACAGTTATCAAGAGAGTGAGGTGCTGGCAAAAGAATATACAAATAGATCAGTGGAACAGAATAGAGAATCCAGAAATAGATCCATATAAATATAGTCAACTAATCTTTGACAAAGGAAGAAAGGCAATACAAGAGGTCAAAGATAGTCTTCAATAAATGATGCTGGAACAGTTGGACATCCAAATGCAAAAAGATAAATCTAGTCACAGACTCACACCTTTCATGAAAATTAACTCAAAATGGATCATAAACCTAAATGTAAAACACAAAACTATAAAACTTTTAGAAGATGACATGGGAGAAAATGTAGGTGACCTTGGGTATGGTGATAACTTTTCAGATACAAACACTAAAGGCATGATTCATGAAACAAATAATTAATAAACTGGATTTCACTAAAATTAAAAACCCTGCTCTGTGAAACTTAATGCCAAGAGAATAAAAAGAAAAGCCAAGACTGGGAGAAAATATTTGCAAAACATATATCTGATAAAGGTCTATTATATAAAATATATAAAGAATTCTTAAAACTTACTGATAATGAAATTAACAACCCAATTAAAAAATGAGCAAAAGGTCTAAACAGATGTCTTTGGTCAAAAGGAGTTATTCAGATGTATGAAAAGATGTCCAACCTTATATATCATTAGGGAATTGCAAATTAAAACAACCATGAGCTACCACAACACATCTATTAGGATGGCCAAAATCCAAACACTGACACCACCAAATGCTGGTGAGGATGTGGACCAACAGGAATTCTCGTTCATTGCTGGGGGAATACAAAATATTGCAACCATTTTGGAAGACAGTTTAGCTGTTTCTTACAAAACTGAACATAGTCTTACCATATGATCCAGCAATTATGCTCCTTGAGTTGATAACTTATGTCCAGACAAAAACCTGCACACAAAGGTTTATAGCCACTTATTCATAGTTGCCAAAACCTGGATGTCCTTCAGTAGATGAATGCATGAACTGTGGTACATCCAGACAATGGAGTATTATTCAGCACGAAAAGAAAAAAAAAATGAACTATCAGTCATGAAAAGACAAGAAGGAACCTTAAATGTATAATACTAAGTGCAAAAAGCCAGTCTGAAAAGGCTATATACTAGGTGATTCCAACTCTATGATAGTCTGGAAAAGGCAAAACTATGGAGACAGTAAAAGAATCCGTGTTTCTAGGGATTAGGGACATAGGATGAATAGGCAGAACACAGATGATTTTTAGGACAGTGAAATGACGCAGTATGATACTATAATAGTGGCACAACACCAAGAGGAACCCAATATAAAGTATGGACTTTGGGTGATAATATGCAGGGTTGGTTCATTGATTGTAATAAATACACCACTGGTGGGGATGCTGATACTGAGGGAGGCCATGCATGGTGGGGGCAGTCTCTACACGGGAAGTCTCTGTACCTTCCTCTCAATTCTGCTGTGAACTTAAAACTGTCCTTAAAAATAAAGTCTATTACCAGCTGGGCAAACACACTGATAAGAAAAATCAGTCAGTTCCAAAGTGGACTGGGCAGCAGGCTTCTATTGATTTAACCAGATTAAAACTAGGAAAACTAAAAAAAAAGAAATATTACATAATTCCTACCTATATTATTTTAAATATTATTTTAAATTATCTAATACATAAGATGATGTATTTCAGAATTGTACACCTAAAACCTATGTACCTTTACTAACAATTGTCACCCCAATAAACTTTAATTAAAAATAAATAAATAAATAAATAAAAACTATCTGTAGGCTTTAATGAAAAAGTAATGGCAACCAAATTGCATTAAATAGCAATTTCTAACATGCTATTCTTGGTAGAGAGTCTGAGATTCAACAAAAGGGATGAACAGAGCTTCTAGGCTAACAAAAGTCACTAAAACCTATAAGCATAATATTTGCTTCTTTGATTTCCAATTCTTCTTTTGGTGACTACATAAGAAATAAAAATGTGCAATGTAAACACATATGCTAAAATGAAGTAATGCATGTGGCCACCTGATAAGCATAATTCATAAAAAAATAGAGAACTATTTCCCATAAACTTTTCTGAAAATTAAAAATATTTTATATATCTCCATATAGCAGTCACTGACATTTTGCCTCCTGAAACAATGCATGAGTTACCTTTTTCCCAATTTCAATTTCTTCTGACCTAGTTTATCATGTTCATCACTTACTGATACCACTTGCTGTCTACTGAATTCCTTGCATATCATGTTTCCTAAATCCACTTACGCTATCAAACAGTACATTATCTGCAGTTGCCCCATCTTTCTCTGACGTTCTGTAATTCAGCTCCCCCTAAACTCCCAGAGATCAAGCTCTCTGGACCTGTCAGAGCTGTATTCAAATGCACATTATAAAGGAGCTTCTTTCTATTCCTTAGATTCATAGTGACAACGTTTACCATCTGTTATGGTTTCTAGGAAACCTGGTTACTTATTTTCAAATAGAATGCTTTCCTATAATGGACTCTGTCTTCCCTGCCTCACAATTCTCTTTAAAAAAAAAAAATCATATATCCAGTTCGTGAACTTCTAGTAAATCAAATTACCTTCAAAGAGCACAGCGACTGAAACAAGCTTGACAATAAAGTGTTACTAAGTCCTCTACGTCATTCTGTACCCGCATCATGTTAAAGGATCAAACTGATTTTCAGACTCTTACTCTCCTATTCCTATGCCACCACCAGCTCGCTTCCTCATTTTTAAGTTCCAGTTCGTTTTATGTTAATGCACAATTTTCTAAAACCTTTCTAACACTTCATTGCTTCAGTCAGTTAGCAATGTGCACTAAGGATTACCAAGGAGATGGACCACATTCTTCACCATCATAGGGCTTATAGTCTTGCTGAGGAAGGAAACATACACAAATGAAATAATAACATCCCCTCAGATAGGCAGAATTCTACAAGCAAAATTCATTCAGGTCTCTTTTCCCATTTATTCCTTATAATCACTTTGTGATATAAGGAAGTCAGGCATTCCTTCCCTTTTTTCACAGATACAGAAACAGGACCAGAGTAAACATCCCAAAGGCTCACAACAAATATGTCCTACAGAAGCCATAAGACCCAGGTCACCCGACAACTAGTACAGTGCTCATGAACACACACAAGGCAACAAAAGAAGAGTAATTTTAATTATATCAATGTGCATGCATGTACATAAGCGAAAATGAAATATGGTGAAGAAATTCATTAGAGTTGCTTGGGAATAATGTAGGAAGGCTTCCTGTAAAGAAAAGTATGTTCCAGAAAGTTGAATATTATGTAATAGATCATAAAGAGGCAATCTATAGGAACTGAACCAGAAAGAAGACCAGAAATGCATAAAATAATAGTATGAGAAAAGAAAATGGTAGACATGTGGATAACTCTAAATAAATATTGAAATTAAATAAGACAATAATATAGTAAGTATTGATTATATTCTCTATGCTGTACTTTGTATCCCCATAACTATTTTGTAACTACCAATTTCTATTTCTTAATCCCTTCACCTTTTTCACCCAGCCTCCAACATCCCTCTCCTCCCTCTCATCAGTTTGTTCTCTGTATCTATGTATAGTGCCAGGTGGGCACTAGACTAATTGGGGGGGAATTACTGCATAAATTATATAAATGTCTAACCACTATGGTGTACACCTGAAACTAATATAAAATAATATTGAATGTCAACTGTAATTGAAAAACAATAAATAATTTTTCAAAAGAAAAATAATATAATTAAAAAGAAATTTGAGAACAATATGAAACCAAAATACAAGACAATAATAATTTGAAAAGGAGAAGGTGAACAGAGGTCTTTGAATTATTTAAGAGGAGGATAAAGACACTAGTAAGTCAAATACTGATCAATTAACAGAAAATTTCCAAACCTATGGAGGGAACCCAAGAGATTAAAGAAAAAACAAATCAATCAATCCAAAAGATGGCAGAAAACAATAAAACTGAAATAAGGAACACAGAGAAAGGCAAAGAAAAAGCATTTTAAAATGGAAAATAAGATGTACTGTAAGTAAATCAAAATGTAATTAATCTCAATAATATACATAGATTAAACTTGCCAATTAGGTATTCAAAATCTATAGGCTATTTATAAAAGATACAGCTACAGTATAATAATCTAGAATGATAAATAGTTAAAAGATAGAAATACATATACCAAATACTATACAAAATCTAATTTAACTTTAATAGTATCAAGCCAAGAAGAACTTAAGCAAAAAAAATCATTAGGGACAAAGAAAGTTTGAAAATAATACTGAGGAAATCGCCCAGAACATATAGCAAAAAAAAAAATAAAGAACTGGAAAACAGGGAAGGGGAAAAAAAACAAGGAAGTTAGAGGACTTCCTTGGTTTGTCCAGTAGGTACAATATCTGAAAAAAGGGAGTTCCAGCAAGAGAAAGAACAGAGAAAAAGAGGGAAGAAGGTGAAGAAAATCATCATAGGAAAAAAATCAAGAAATGCTCTTTCCTTATTGAAAAGGCCACCTAGTCAGTGCCCTTCAAAACGGATAAAAATAGACCCTAAGGAATATCACAGTGAAGTTTCAGATCTCTGGGACAAAGAAGATATACCAAATTTCCAGAAAGAGGAAACAGGTCACATGTAAAGGATCAGAAATCACAATGACTTCAAGTTGCTTAACAGAATTATTAGGAGGTAGACTATTAGGTCGGTACAAAAGTAATTGCAGTTCAAAAGGTTAAAAATAATTGCGAAAACCGCAATTACTTTTGCACCAACCTAATACAATGGCATTAGTCTTTCAAAAATCTGAGGAGAAATTATCTCTAGCCTAGAATATTATATTTAGCCAAACTTTCAATCAGGTGGGAGGGTAGAAGAGAGATTTGTTTAAGAAAATGATGTGGATAGGACATTGCTTTCATCAATGCATGAGGGGAGATTTAGACAACTGACAGAGTCAGTGGTTGAATTAATGATAAGTACATACAACGAAGCAAATGATAAAACCAGACAGTTATCAACTCTTGGGAAAATGGAAAGAACAGAAAAGGAAAAGCAATCATAGCACGTTGAAGGTTCAGCTATAAATAGCGTATTTGTAGTCATATGGCATAAGCATCTAATGTTTATTGAACCAAAATGATGATATACCTGATGATTCATGAGAAATAGGCAATGGAAATAGTGCATGTATATAGTGAGGGCAGGAAAAAATGTGATTAAAACCTCAAATTCCATAGAAGTCAAAGACAAGGCCTAAAACTGAAAAGCCAAGAGGTAGGTACATAATCTTATTTTGTAACTTGGAAACAAATAATAAAAGAATCCCCAAAACGATTAGAAAGTGGCTGCCTCTAGGTTCTGCTCTTTTACAAAACAAGATATTGCTAATTATTCTTCATAGAGGATCTACCAATTGAGAAAATGCAGCAGCTGTCAGTTAACTGTTCAGTGGTGTGTTGGTAAATGATTAACAACTGGTTCTACAGCAAGTTTAAAAAAAAAAAAAAGTCATTATTTGTAACGTTTGCAGCTTTCTGGGTATAAATACTCCCACTAAGGGCAGTTTCAAGCCACCAGTGTGAGTGTAGTGACTCACTAGATGCTGAGTTTAAAAGAGCTGCTAACCATTTGCTTTCCTAAACCAGGAGCCAGTTCCAGGAAGACACTATGCTCCATGCAGCAGGTTTTCATGAAGGGAGATCTGAGCAGCGCACCTCCTTAGCCACCGTACTCACAAAATTAATTTGTTAACAAAGATTTGATCTTCACAGTGTGGTAACTAAAAACAGGTAACTAAAAATAGTGGAGTTTGTAGTTTTATTTTTCATTTTCCTTAATGTGAAAGAGACTAAGGATCTTTTGATACTTTGATATATTTAAATATTATACCAAATGCATTTATTATTGTGTAATATATTTAATGTATTTTCTTTTCCATGAAATGAGACAATCTTTTGATTATTTTTATTGTATCTTTATGCCTATCTCCTAAATAACTGAAATCTTAATATATTAATCCATTTAGTATGTGAAATATAAATACTGCTTATTATCTCATCATATGATTAGCATTTTCAAAATTAACTCCTCTCAACACTTTCCAGAGAATAAATGGGAAATAAATAAATATACCTTTAAAAGCCTAATGTAGGTAAAAATCTAAAATTAGAAAACAAATTACTCTGATTCCTTTTTTCCCCATAATTTTTAAAGTAACAGTTACGTGTACAGCATCAAAATGTAAATTCTACACATAACTTTCAGACAAATTGGTGTTTTTTTTTAATATCATTAAAGTTGATTGTAGAAATTTTTGTGGGGGGGAAAAAGTCCATGAAGAAAAATTTCAATCTGCCTCCCAACACACACAGAATAACAACAACAACAACAGTGTAGTGGAGAATTTCCGATCTGAACAATCTATGAGGACAGAGTAGAATCTTTAGGGAAACTAAGTTTATAATATTATCATTATCGTTATGAACACACTTTAATAATAAATATATTCTATATTGACTCATTTCTGTATTATTAGCTCAGATTATTGGTTGCATCCTCTTAGCTTGGTGTAGCAAATTGAAAATCATCCACTATTAAGTTAGAGGATAAGAAGCTCTGAATGAAGTGGTCTTTTAAGATATTAGGTTGGTGCAAAAGGAATTGTGGTTTAAAAGGTTAAAAATAATTGCAAAAACCGCAACTCCTTTTGCACTAACCTAATATTATACATGTTTTAAGTATTTTTTTGGGTGCAGATAACACTAAAATAGCAGAACTTTGAATTAAACCAGACATCAGAAGTCATTCAATACAGTCTCCAACCACAAATGCACTTAGACAAAATTTAAAGCAAAAGCTATAAAAAAAGAAACCAAAAAGGCAAAAGTTCAAGAATTGCTCTTCCATAAATTTTTTTTATCTTTACGTTAACTAGAGCACTGCCATCATATATTTCTGGAAGGAGGAGTAAAAAGATGTTACAGTTTTTCAAAGAAAATATATCTATTTCATCATCTTTCAAACAATTATCCAGTTCATGATCTGTACATGTCTGATCCCAAATGCTGCTGCTTTCCTTTTGCTCCACCTCCTCTAACCACAACCTCTTCGTCCTCCAACCACAGCCATTTTCCTAGTCATTAGTATTTTCAACCAGAAATTAAGAACAAAAAAGCAGAGAAAATTAATTTAAGGTAATCAAATATAATTTATATCAAGTGTTCAGTAGGGTGAAGATTGAAAGTGGTGGCTAAAAAGAAGTTTGGATTATCTGTAAATTCCTTTTAACCTAATTTTCTCAAAACATAATCCACAGTACTCAATAAAAGAGAAACTTACCTCATCCACATTTTCAAAGGCATTGATGATGTCATAAGGTAAACAAGACAACAGGTCGATCACAAACCAAGTTTTCAGATAGTTCATTCTTATCAGCTTGGGGTCAGAAATGACCTCTCCACCAGGTCCCACAAAGGTCGTGTGAAAATTTAAAACAATATCAACCAGAAAAATAACGTCTACCACACTGTCCAGCACCAACCAGGCTATGTTGTTCTGCTTCGTTTTGAAGGAAACGTTGTAAGGAACCATAATGGCGGTGTAGAAGGTAAGAATTAAAATTACCCAATCCCAAGTAGTTTTAAAAGCACAATAGTGTAAAATAATGTGTGGTGGCGTCTTTGGCGCTTCTTGCTTATACTGAGGAAGAATGTCTGATCCCAGCTGAAGAACCTAAAAGAGAAAACAGGTATATAAATGACGTGGACATCTCTGCACAGTTAGTAATGAATTTGAACTCACTAGCAGTACAACCACAGCCTATTTATCACGACTCCTGGTTTCAAGGCCAGTCACGCTATATAGTTTCATCTCCCTCTTGTCCTGAGTTGTACCAAAGTTTGTTCAAAGTCACACCAAGTCCAATCACTCTGCCAAAAGTTGATTTGTCTGCTTTTCCACCTGGCTTTTTCTCCAGTGGCCAATCATTGGTTTGTAAACTGGCCACCATACACAGATGGCAAGGACAGACCAAAGAAAGAGGCAGACCACTCCAGATTGGTAGGTGGCAGTTTTAATAAGCAAGGGCACTAACTTACGAGGTTTGTCTTGGGTGACTGCAAGATAAGTAGATTTCTGGACCCACCCACCAGAATCTTAAAAGTTTACATAGAGGCTTTACCGGGGTTCATGCATGTATGCTGTCCTGATGATCCCAACAACACCTCACTCGCTCAAGGCTATGTCCTTGAAAATGGCTCACACAGTGGGAAGGGCGGGCAGAGCCTACATACCAAGGACAGAGGAGGGCTGAGGAGCCTCTGATTGCCTGGGTCTAGCTCAAGGGTCACTTCTTTTCAATGACCTCCTCCAACACCAACACTGACCCACAGCACTGCTGACGTCCACTTCTGGGAATGCCTTTTTCACACTCACTTGCAAACCTGCCTAGAATCCCACATCTCTTACTGATTGTCCAACAATTTTTTGGGTGACTCACCATTATCCATTCTTCACACATCTTTACCACCTCAGGGAGCATAACTTTGAGCTGAACCCCAGGACCCCACTGTTGGGGCTCTTGCTGTTGAGTGGGACTCAGCAAGGGCCCCAGTGACGACTGGGGCAGGGATATCAGGGTTGCAAATGTTATAGCCTGATTTTTTCCTTTGCTCTCTTCAACTTAAAATTTAAAGAATATTGTGTTTCCTGCAATATTCCAGATGCAAATTCTCTTTCATTATAGATGATGTAATACAGAATTGTGCATCTGAAATCTAAGTAATTTTACTAACAATTTTCACCCCAATAAATTAAAAAAAAAATTTCTCTTTCAGATCAATAAAATAAAATAAAATAAAAAAGTAAAAAGTGAAAATAAAATTTAAAAAAATACAATAAAAAAAGTAAATACTCCACGCCTTTTTGACAAACAAAAAATTTTCAATGCAAGGTGATATGAACCTTGACTTACTCTGATTAGGTCTAATTAAAGAGACAAAGAGAAAAAGCAGATAAAAGAGCAAGAGTGGAAGTCTGGGCAGCCCTGGACAAAGGTAACAAATAGAGGACTTGGCACTGCCTTCCAGAACCTAGAACCTGGAAATTGTGAAAAAGGGTTGAAGGAGCAGGTCACAGAACCTTTACTCCATCTCATCAACAAAGCTAAGGCTGAGTAAGCCTATGTGTTCAGGAGTTTATAAATGGGACATTGACAAATAATGTTTCCAGCAGCTTTACCATCTTATGTAACCAATTATTCAATGTTTCTAGGATGAATGGGGCCCAGAAGGTAGGAGTCAAAAAGTTCAAATCATAAAACTATAAACGCATTAAACATTTGAATGTAAAAATTGATATAAACAAAAACATCTGTGAGCAAGTAACTCACATGTCACAAAGCGAAACAAATATACTAACATTTTTGAAACTTGGGAGAGTTATCCTGAAAAGTTTCTCTCATACACAGACCTTATATAACTGAAAACTAAGTATATAGTACCCATTATTACTATTTTGAAAGAAACCATCACTGGTATTCTCTTTTGTTGTCGATTATAATTATTGTTTCAAGTTTGGGGTTATGAGAACTACTCATCAAGATTTGTATGTATTTACCCTCATTATCAGTGCCCCAGCCATATTTCTTCCACAAGGTCTTAAATTACTTAGCAGCCAATTATCCTACCAGGAGTGTAAGCTTCCTGTTGAGACGGAGCTTTATGGAGACAGTCATTCATGCATAACCACAGTTTCCCTTTCACTTTTCAATAACTGATCTATCCATTCCAATTTCCCTTTGTTAAACATGAAAATTTTCTCCATATTCGATGTTAATACTTTACTGTCTATATTTACACAGTCTATGTTTTGAGAACAAAGAAATCAGACGTAGAAAGGAAACTCAGTGCCAAGGGACATTATGACACTCATGGAACCTAGGCATTTCTGCCTTCCTGGACCCTTTCCTCTATAAAAATAAATAAATAAAATAAAAATTATATTTTATAACTACATTCTTATAAAAATGAATAAAATCATTATGTAGTCAAAATTCTTTACCTAAATGTTCATTTCTTCCATGTACTGTGAATAGAAATTGAAACATCCCATGGAACCCCTAAAAGTGTCGTGGGACCTACATGCTGTGTTAACAGACAAATCAGTCCTGCTCAGTACCCTGGAATAATGTAAGATATCTCCTCTAGAGATGCAGTGGTTGGAATGACTCCTGAGTTTCTTAAATGTGGCTGTAAACTAGAACCACCAGAAGTTTTTAAAAACACCTACACCCCACCCCAGAAAATAATTAAGTTCCTCTTGTGTGGTTTCTCAGAGAATCTATATTTTCAAAACCTTTCTAGGTGATTATAATGAACAGTCCAAGGTAAAACCTTATCTTACATTTCTTTAAACATTCAGAACCCAACACTTCAGACAGTGACTTGCATATATAAAGCAATCAAAAACTGCTGCAAGAGGAGGAGGAGGAGGAGGAGGAGGAGGAGGAGGAGGAGGAGGAGGAGGAGGAGGAGGAGGAGAAAATGGCAACAAGAAGAAAAGGGGACACATGTGCTTAAGTTTTGATCTGTCTTACATCCAGGACACTACTTTAACCTTAGCTCCCTCACTGGGGCTCTTTTATAAACCAATAGGTAACAACTTTCATTTTCATTGTTATTTCATTTGTACTTTCATAAAATATAAGCCTTGGTGGGGTGGGAGTGGGGGGGACGGTGAAGTAACATTTCCTGACATATTTTTGTGCCAATACAGACATATTCTTTCTCTCTGAATCTCTGCAAGCAGTGACTGTAATGGAGTGGCCCATATGTTTATCTCCACCCAGTGTAAAAGTGAACAGCTGAAGCCAATCAGCAACACATCAGTACATACAGAAAATGGGTGGATTGCCTGTGCAGAGACCAGGATCTTTGAAACTGGGGTCAGTCTAAATTTAGGGATCCCAATGGAATTGAGATAAAATTTAATGTCTTAAAAAAAGTAAAAGAGCCTGATTTCAACAGCAAATCCAAATACTTGGGTTGAGCCAATTATATGACTCTGAGAACAATTGGAAAAATGTTATCTTTGTGCTATGTTGGTGCTTCTTCTGGGTCAGTCTTTGGAGAGCTAAGAGCACACATTCACTAAAAACCTTATTTCTGCACATCCTTTGTAGTCAAGTCTAAGACCTGACAGAAAGCAGTTCTGTTTCTGAATCAGGTTGTTAATTAGAGATGACTGATAAAGAAATGAACAATAATCAAAAAGGCAAAGAAAAAAAAATAGTCAGATAGGAAGAAACAGGAATGAAAGTGCCTTAAAAATAAAAGTAAAAATGATGAGCTGTCAATGAGAAAGAAACTTTCCACTTGATATAGAGGAGAAAACCAACCATGATGATTTGGGGCGTTCAGATAGAAAAATTTCCTCTTTGTGGTCCCTTTCCTCTTCTTCTTGCCCAATTGTGTTAACAAAGAACAGGAAAGCTCTGAATAGGGTGTACTTAAGACCCAGGAGGAATTATGAGGATAAAAGTCAGCAGTCACAGAAACAACCTCCTGCACTTCAGTTTCATTTGTAGAAAGAAACAGACAAGTCAAGGCAGAAAAGAAAGTCACTTCAAAATCAAGTAGTACTTGATAACAAGCATTACTGAAAAAGGACGTCATGTCTAACTGTGTGCTTTAAATCTTGTGCTAAATGCATGTCATCTTTTAAAGTATTGTTATTTTTATTAGTTAATATTTAGTTATGTCAATGTCTTATTTAGGCTTTTAAAAACATGTCAGCACATCAAAGTATTAATGTTTTCCCAAGCTAGCAGGACTATTTAGAGCAGAAAGCCATACAAGTCCTTCTGTTAGCTATGGTAAAAAAAAAAACACAAAAAAAAAAAAAAAACTGCAGTGCCTTCCAAATTCAGGAAATACTTTATTTTCTAACCTTCTCCAACCCAAATTAATATCTGCAACTAGTTAAGAAATTATTCTGGAGGGCTTCAACTCACCTTTCTCCAGCAAAGCAAACTGATGAGTACATTTAATTTTATCTTTCTCTTCTTTGGTAACTTACCTCAGAATGTTCTTTTTATTATTGTTATTATTATTTTCAGGTGTACAAAGCAATGTAATAGACATTTACACCCCTCACAAAGTGATAAACCCCCCAATCTACTACCCCTCTGACATTGTATATAGCTGTTAACAATACCATTGACTATATTCCCTGTGCTGTACTTTACATCCTGTGAATATATATACATAAATATATATATTGTTGACATTCAATATTCTACTTCAGCCTCAGGTGTACAGCGCAGTGGTCAGGCATCCACACAGTCCATGAAGTGATCCCCCTGATAAGTCCAGTACCCATCTGTCCAGTACCCTATATAATCTTTACAACATTATTGATTAAACCTCAGAATATTGTGTGAGTACTAAGTGTTTGACATAGTTTTGGTACCTCGGTTAGCTTTTTGGCATCTTTCATATCAGTAAGACAAATCATGATTACATAAGACACAGGAACAACAAAGCTTCTAGCTGCCTCTGAGTTCCATCCTCATTCCTTTTCTCTCTGGTTTCAATACACTGATTTGTAACCTCATCTAGTCCTCTGACTTTTAACAGCCACATCTGTGAAGATGACACCCCGGTCTGCAGCTTATACCCAGATATCCCTCCCAGGCTAGACCCATAAACACCACTGTCTTTTAGGCATCTCGACTCGGATTTCCTGTCAGGCACTTCAAACTTAATATGTCCAAACCTGAACTCATTTTCATTGCCTCTGAACCTTCTCTTCCTCCTATTAAGTTTGCCATTCTATTAACCAATAGCATTCACTATCTACGCAGCTTTCCATGCCAAAGACACAGAGTTGTACTTGACTCATCCCCTTAGTTCACATTCACTTCTAATCTATCAACAAATCAGTCGATTCCAATCTTGTGTCTGTAATCTGCCCATTTCTTCTGCTAGTTCCTTGCTTAAGGTCAATGTCATCCTAGCTGAATTGCAATTTGAACCTCTCAACTGGTTTCCATATCTACCAATTCAACACCGAGCCACTAAGGCACGCAGGGGTTCTTAACCATTTTTGTGCCATGGATCTCTTCTGACAATCTGGTGAAATCTATGGACCACTTCTTAGAATAATGTGTTCAAATTAATGCAATAAAAAACAGGGATTACAAAGGACACCACTGAGACCAGTCTCCTTTAATAGGTTTTTCTAAAAAACAAATGTGATCATTTCTATGGCACATGAGACACCAACCACCACTGTTTCACTATTCGACACCTTTAGCTTTCCTTCCCCAGCTGCCTTCACCCACCCTGAAGTCACACTCAAAATCACCATACTACCTCATCTCTGACACGTTGCACATGCTGGCTAAACTGGTATAAATCACCTTCATCCCTCTTTACCTGCCTCTTATAATTTTCCTTCAGATTCACTCAGGCCAGGTCTCACCTCACTCAGGGAGCCCTCCCCATTGCCCCCAGGCCAGGTCTCACCTCACTCAGGGAGCCCTCCCCATTGCCCCAAGCCAGAGTAAATGCTCCTGCATGTGCTCCCACTGCACCCTGTCATGACACTCTTCACGTTCTGTAACTGACATCCTCTGCTGGATTTTAACTCTTTGATGAGCGAGCCCAATGCTCATTCATCTTTACATCCTTTGCAGAGTACCAGGCACAGAGCAAACTCTCAACATGTGTGTGCTGCATACATAAATAGATGAATGAATCAACTCCCTATCTCATTTGCTCAAAGAAACTTCAAACACAACAGACATCCACTGGGATGCCAGGAACTACTTTCCGATTTCAAAAGTAGGAGGGAATAAAAAGAAATATTTGAAATTTCTATAATTCTACAAAGGAAAAATTAATGATCAGGTAAGTATTTGTAAAATAATGGCCAGAAATATCTAAGTTGAATCATGGGGCGGGGCAGGGAATGTACCACCACCACCACTTTGGAAAGCGAAGTTAGTCTCGCACTTACTTCAGCTAATCTTGAATGTTTGTGGACCACCTCTGTTTTATTCATTGGCGTGAGCTGCTGCAAAACACTTCGGCTATTTGTCAAGGCCCGTGTCAATCGGGCAAATTTTGTCCAACCTTAGAAATAAGAAAAGAAAGTCTTAGTTTTTCACACATAATGAATATGGAATCCAACATTCTCACTAATATTCAAATGATCTCAGAAACAGCATAACATCCAGAAGTAATAAAAAATATTAATTTAAAGCATTTATTTCTACATAGACATCATCATATATTTCAAGTGTGGCTATAAAATAATGAGGAATTTTTATGTGGGACCTTTGTGTTTTGCTCATATCTATTACATGAGCATAGTCTTGGTATTCAGTGTAGCTCTCTGTCCACGAAATTCTGTGCTCCTCCCTTGCATTCTATAAGTTTGATTCTGCTTTGTTAGGTAAAAGTGGGAAGGGTGTCTTCAGATGACAGTAACTATGTTGGCAATAGATATATTAAAATATTTCCTGCTGGTCACTTCTCTTTCTTAAATCGACTGGATATTATAATTGCATTGAAGGTTTTTAGAAATTTCCAAGTCAGTCTTATTGAAGTTTCATATTTCTAAGACAGGTGATGTTGCACCCCTTAGTATATCTGAGTATTGGATTAAAAGACAAGACTATTTTCATTCGCTATGTGCAATAAGCTTCAACCAGAAAATATTTTCAAAAATAATTTAAGGATATGCTAAAAGAATAAGTTCACATGGAAGAATACAAATCATCAAATGGTATGTGTTCTCTCATTGCCCAGATATAGGGCTTTTTTGTAGTTCTCAGCTAAACAGCATTTTTCTCAAGACCCCTGTGCCACTTCCTCTTGCCTCACTTTCAGCAGATGACAAATAAATATGTTATTGAAGAAACAGAAGCCATGGGCGGCCAGATGGCTCAGTTGGTTAGAGCACAAGCTCTGAACAACAGGGTTGCCGGTTCGATTCCCAGATGGGCCAGTGAGCTGTGCCCTCCACAACTAAATTGAAGACAATGAGCTGCTGCTGAGCTGCTGGAGGGGCGGCCGGATGACTCAGTTAGTTAGAGTGTGAGCTCTCATCAACAAGTTTGCCGGTTCAATTCCCACATGGGATGGTGGGCTGCACTCCATGCAATTAAAGATTGAAAACGGCAACTGGACTTGAAGCAGAGCTGCGCCCTCCACAACTAGATTGAAGGACAACAAACTATTCTTGGAGCTGATGGGCCCTAGAGAAACACACTGTCCCCCAATATTCCCCCAATAAAATTTATAAGAAATAAAATAAAAAATAAATTAAATTTTAAAAAAAAGAAACAGAAGCCATAAGAAACATGATTGCCTTCAATTTCACCTCTGTCCCCTCGACATCTACAACCACCCACATGGCACTGACTCTTGCTTGCACCTTTATCATCTCAGAGAACTGGGCATTTGCTCTTTCCTGATCATGCATATGTTCTGTTCATGGATATTTAAGTGATTTCTAGATTTTTCACTATCACTAATAAGGCCACAGTGAATTACCTTATGCCTATCCCGCTGTACTTGTGGACACATCTAGAATTGCCTATGTTATTAGTTAAATTAGTTCACTTGCTCTGTCACCAAGCCCCACCGTATAGACAAACTTTGAAAAAGTTGAGCAGCCACACTGTCTAGGTCAGAGAAAAATACACATCAGCAGTTCTAACTTCTCCCAAGATACATTTACTGATCTCACCTTTACAGAGACCTAACGGGTGTGAATGATTATTCAGCACAGTTCACTGATGTTACTTAGATGTGGTCGATACGAGGTAATGTGAACAGATGGATATGAAGAGCCTAATACTTGCTCTATAAGTTGTTCATGGTATTATGAGAACATTTGTTCTCCTAAGAGCTCAGGATGCCAACTCCTTCTTAATAAAACATTAGTTTAGCTCTATTGGGTTGCAATTAACCTTTTTGTCATGGACTGCTTAATCTTAAAAATAAAAGGATGTCATAGAGGCCATTAAATCAATCTACTAGACTGCAACACAAGATTCTAATCCATAAGAAAAAAGCTTAGGTAAACAATTATACTCTCAGCCAAACAGACTACATGGTATAATTACTCATATTTCATGTGTTGTTTCCTCTCTAAAGAAAACCAT
The DNA here is from genome assembly GCF_036562045.2 of Rhinolophus sinicus. Lineage (NCBI taxonomy): Eukaryota > Metazoa > Chordata > Mammalia > Chiroptera > Rhinolophidae > Rhinolophus > Rhinolophus sinicus. Next base: position 32,610,879 of record NC_133753.1, on the reverse strand, counting down.
TGGCTTCCCACAAGGGGAAGGTTGTTAGTTTTGCTGTTCCTTTCATTCTACAGGAATTTTTTTTGTCTCAATTATTGGCACAAAGGTGCCATAACTATTTGGCACAAGATGTTTCACATTGTAAGTGTCTTGGCAATTTTGGAATCTGTTTGAAGATACTGTACAATATAAATGGACAGAGACTTGGGCCATCTCTTTTAGAACACATAATCAATACAATGTACTTCTTGGCTGTAATATTTTCCCCTTTGTATTATTATAAACGATGTAGCAGGTACCATTGACTGATTATCTGAGCAACAGTTCCAAGACCTCAATACCAGGAACAAAACTTAACAAAAACAATTTGCCCCCTTGAATTATTATCAGTAAATTCCATTGGTTCAAAACAGCACAATTCTATCACAACCAGAGTATTCTCAACCTGAACTTCATTTTTCTAGGGAAAAAAAAAAAAAGGACAGCAGGAAAAAATGTAGGGAAAATGGAGAACACCATTAAGGCCCAACGATGAGTTTCCACTTGAAAGGATGAGGCAGCAACAGAGATAACACGGGACTGGAAATCAGTCAGACTTTGCATGTCAGGATCTTCAACAGTAACATGGAGATAATAATACTAATTTGCAGAATGACAGGAATGAACAATACAGGATATCAGGTTCCTGACACACAGTAACTACTTCATCAAAACTGGTTTCCTTCCCCTCCGATGGTTTCTGCCTCCATCCATCATGGTATAAATCACAAGTATTATTGACATCATTTGGTGCCATTCATTTTAAAGGCAAGAAGCAATCTGGAATGAAGTTTTGGTGATGATCGGAATCATTTTGAGGAAGAGCTGCACTTAAATTGCCTGGCTGCCATCACGTTATAGTTGCTATCCTAGATAAGATTTAGAAATAAACTTCAGAATTAGCCACGTTACTCAAATCTTTTAAACATATATCTGAGTTTCTTGCTAAAAATACCAATAGAAGTAGGATACTGATATCAATTTCAATCAATTTTGGCAAATACTAAAAGGACTTGCACCCTTGTTTCAATCACTGGCCCATTTTCACATTAAGAAGGTAAAACATCCTTACTCTGGGATTGAAATTTACGTTCTGGCTTGCCAGTGTGTGGATTCACTTGGCTGTTCTGCATCCTAAAACACTATTTGCTATATCCTAGGCAGAACTTTTATTTCCTAAGTATTTCTTCAAACTTTTGCAAACACCTACAACCTACTCTCTTGCAAGCATCCTCAACTCCCTCACCTTCAGATCCTTCTCCCTGATCCTGGAGCTCTCTGATTCTTTTCATCTTACTCACCTGCCCAAATCCCAACTCGGGTTCAATCCACCTCTTCATCTTCTTCTGCGTCTCTACACCTCTGACTAAACATGGGTGGAGTAAACCACATAGTCATGCTCCAGACAGTGCAACTCATGACCACCACCAGCCTCAAGCAGACTACTGCTGCTCAGCAAACCTGCTAGATGCCCCTCGTCCACTTACTTCTCCACTCTCTTAGATGGCCATTTCATACCCACTGCTCTCTCCTCACACTGTAACTCTTCCTCACCTCCTGCACCATCCTTACTCTCAGGTGATAACCGTGTTTCCCATATTACTGAGAAAATAAGGGCAATCAGAAGGAAACTTCCACTTTATACTTATTTGTTTGCCTCTCTCCGCTATTAGAATGTGAGGGAAGGAACTTTGTATCTTTAGGACCTAGAATAGTGCCTGCACTACTATACTGTGTGCTCCATCAGCACTTTGGGTTGGAAAAAAAAAGAAAGTTATCCATTTTTAAACAAGGGGAATAAAATATCCCAAGAAGAGTCATAAAAAGGCTCATGTTAAGGAACTCTGGTTTAGTAACCCAAGACTGAAAAGTAAATCTACTGTCTCCAAGTTCAATGCTCTAAACGCAAATGATTTTGATATTATGGTGTCACCACAAAATTTCATCTGCTGTTTCCCAAAAGTTCCATGGTCAATTTTTCACTGAACTTAAAAAATTGAAAGATACATGTTTTTGCCAAGGTTTCAAAACATACTGTCCTATACTGCTGACTTCATAGCAACAGTAGGATGATTACTTAATGGCATAAATATTTTATTTGCATTGAATTTTTCACATTAAATTTACAGCTTGCATGAATAATACAAAATAGCTCATACACACCATTCATAGTTATACAGTGCAGTACTCATTCAGTAATTTGCATGCCATGTATCTGAAGGTGTGGAGGAGTCTCAAAATAAAAGTCTGTTTTAAAATAAGCTCTTCCTCTACATATTCTGGCATTGACAAGAGACAGTTTAATGCTTTCCGCAATGGGCTCTGATTTTCCCTATAAATTCTAATTTATATGTCTATCAAGCACGTAGTTCAAAATCAAGTAGTGTGAGTTGCCTGGAGTTTATTCAAATGTCATTTTTTTGTAAGAATGGATTATGCATTTAAGAGATTTTGCCTGACAAAGAACTCTGTGATTCAGATGTGAGGATGCGGAGGTGAAGGTGGAGGGAGATAAATGGAGAGGCAATAATATGAGAAATAAAAGTCAACCCTTAACATTAGCACCCTTTCCCCAACCTCATTGTAAAATGCTATGAACTTCCATTTTCCATGAATAGGCTATATCATTACTGACACCACCATTAATGTTCAGCAGGTCAAAACTATGAGAGAGTACTGTACTTCACCTTTAGCTGTGCCATGAAATCACTTACAGTAAATGAGAGAAAAGGATAGTCACCAAATAAATATATAAATGTTTATATATGTAAAAAATATAAACATGAGCATAAATATAAATATTTTTAGGGGAAAAGACTGTGACATAAAAGCTTTTTCCTTAGTCTGGCTGTCAGTCATGTGTGAAGGCAAGAGAAATGCATTTGAAGAATATGTTAGGTCACAAATCATACACCAATCATTTACCTTTTATTTAAAAATATATCACTTAAAGATACCATCAGCTGCTGGCTGTAGGTTTTTCATAGATGTTGCTTATCAAGTTGAGGAAGTTCCCCTCCATTCCTACTATACTGAGAGTGTTTATCATGAAGGGGTGTTGGATTTTGTCAAATGCGTTTCCTATGCAAACTGATAGGATCATATTATGTTTCTTCTTTAGCCTGTTGATATGGTGAATTACAATGACTTATTTTTAAATTTTGAACCAGCTCTGCATAGGTGGAGTAAATCTCACTTAGTTGTAATTCTTTGATACACTGTTGGATTCTATTTTTGTTGAAGATTTTTATATCTATATTACTGGTTTTAGTCTGAAGGTAGTCTAGCCTCATAGAATGGAAAAAGTTCTCTCTTCTTCTATATTCTGGAAGACACTGTGAATTTGCCAATGAAACCATCAATATCTAGTGTTTTTTTATTTTGGAAGTTTATTAATTATGAATTCAATTTATTTAACAGCTATATGACAATCCAGGTTATTTATTTCCTCTAGTGTGAGTTCTGGTAGTTTGCATCTTCAGGGAATTGGCTCATTTTAACTAAGTTATCAATTTGGTGGCTATAGAGTTGTTTAAAGTATTTCTTTACAATGCTTTAATGTCCATGGGATGGGTTGTGATGGCCCTTCTTTAATTTCTGATATTGGTAATTTGTGTTTTTTCCACTTTTCTTGGTTAGCCTGGCTATAGGTTTATTAACTTTAGTAATCTTTTCAAAGACTGAGCTTTAGGTTGTAGTGATTCTAATGCTTTTCTATTTTCTATTTCATTGATTTCTGCTCTAAGATGTATTTCTTGTCTCCAGGTTGTTTGGGCTTAAATTTCTCTCCTTTGGCTACTTTCCTAAGGTAGAAGATTAGGTTATTAATTTTGTATCTTTCTTCTTTTCTAATGTATGCATTTTATGTTATACATTTCCCTCTAAATACTGCTTTTGCTACATCCCACATATTTGACAAGTTGTATTTCTATTTTCATTTAGTTCAAAATGTTTTTCTAATTTGCCTTAAGGCTTCTTTGACCCATGAGCTATTATATTTAGAAATGTATTAATTTCCAAATGTTTTCCAGCTATCTTTCTGTTACTGACTTCTAGTTTAATTCCACTGCTGTCTAATAACATGCTTTGTAAGATTTCCATTCTTTCCAATTTGTCAAGGTGTGTTTTATGGCCAGAATGTGATCTACTTCGTGAAATGTTCTATAAAAACTTAAGAAGAACATGTATTCTGCTGCTATTGGCTGGAGCACCTTAACTTTTTAAAACAAAAAAAAAATTTGAGCCCTAATTACAAGATTATTAAAAGACTATTCTATTGGAAGTCTATTCTATTAAAAATAATATTTAAAGGTATCCTAAACTTCCTAGACACTGGGTCTATGAGTAAAGGTAGAGGAACAGGTAGGATGGGTCCAAAAGTGAATACTTTATTAAATCATCCAGAAGATGATTTAATAAACACACTTTCAGAAACATTCACAAATGAATTGTTCTTTGTCATACTGTAAATGGTTTACCCATTGTAAAAATTTTTCCTCTTGCAATTTGATGCTAACCAGAAACCAAGCAAGTATAGTATATATATATGACTTCATATTCAGGGAATGAATGTAATGCAATTTTTTCTATAATTATTATTATAATTGGAAAGATTAAAACTTTTATGCTAGATTATTTTTAAAGAGGTAAGAAAAGGCAATGTTTGCCAAATGCAAAAGGGAAGACATTTAATTGTTAGTCTCCTAAGAGATTATTAAAAATAATGGGTTATGGGGAAGCCAGTTAGCTTAGGTGGTTAGAGCGCAGTGCTCTTAACAACAAGGTTGCTGGTTCGATTCCCACATGGGCCACTGTGAGCTTCACCCTCCACAACTAAATTGAAAACAACTACTTGACTTGGAGCTGATGGGTCCTGGAAAACCACACTTTAAAAAAAATAAAAATAAAAAAGCAATAATGGTTCGCAAAAACTTCTAAGGATGTTTGAAATTCTTCATGTGTATGACACCAATTTCTAATGTAAACATAAATGGAAATGATAAAATGAAAGTAAAGGGGAGTAAAAGCACATGCCACTGACTGTTTTCTATAGCAGTCTCTCTCAATATTATAGTCAATAAGGCTCCAGTTAGAATGTTTTCATTTTCCAGCCACTCCCTTGATGACAAAATTGTGCTTCACATAATCTAGCAACACCTACCAAAGAGAATCCACAACAACCAAATAAATAAAAAGTGAAAAGTAATCTGAAAAAGTCAACTAATCAAACTCTAATCAATTTAACAAAATTCAATCAACTAATCAACTGTTTTCTAGTAAGACTTCACCCAAACCATCCCATAAGTTGTTATACATTTTGTTTCTAAAACTCACCATGTTATAAGTTGTTGAAATTCCCATTATATTGATTCTAAATTAATAACGTTCTATTAATTTCTTCCTTCTGTCTTTTCTCAATTGCTCACTACAACTTTAAGTTAAGCAACTATTACTTTAACTTTCTATTTCTGTTCAAACAATATGATTGAATAAAACTGATTTAGACAATTACTACTATGAATGTAAAGCCAAAGAAAGGCTACATAGTAAAATATTGTTTTCCAGTTCAATCAATAGATTTTGGTAAGATGATGATGATGATGATGATTATAATAAAATTAAGTGGCAACATAATTCTTAAGTACAGTAATTCCTCTGAGTTACCTTTTGTTGAATCATCCTCTATTGGCTGTTTGAACAACGTAATATCCTTGAAAGTGCATAGGAACAAGACCACCTTTTCATGCTCATTTCTTATTGGTGCAATTTGCATATAAAACCAAACAGGGGTTCCTGCAAGAAAAAGAAAAGATAATAGAGTGTGACACAGCCACAGAGTTGACTTGATCTCCTGCCTTCCCCTCTTCCTTCAGCTGCCAACTGCTGAAGAGCAGTTGGCAGCTGCAAAAGAGAATCAAATATTTTAACTGTTAAAGAGAATCAAAAAACCTTTAATTTTGTATCAACTATGAGTTGCTCAAAAATTAATAAACATATTTTTCAACCCAAAATATCAAAATTTGAAAGAAAAGCACATGGTGTCATTTCCCAGTGCAAGAGCACAAAAGCAGTCTCACTACTTAAGTAATGCCAGCATCACCTTTCTGTCTGGATCCCTATACCATTGCTGCTCTGGCCAACCTCCTTTTGATAGTCTAACCAAATGTGACCACTGCTACGTGCTTCTCCTTGTCACTTTGAGAAGTGTTTCCAATTGACTTCAACAGTAATACCGGATGCTCTGGTAAGTATTTCTCTGGGAGGAACATCTGAAGTGCTCATATAGACTTATAAGACAGCTCTATGGCTTTGACTACACCCCCACATCAGAGAGAGAGAGGACATCTGATGTACACAGAGTTCTACCGGAAGTTTTTAAGGTAATGTCAAAGAAAAAAAAAAAATGTCCCCACCCCTTGAGGGTATTGGGCGTCTTCATGAACCACTGCTTGCTACTTCCCTCACTCAAAGCATAAGGCTAGATTCTATCACCAGGTTCTTCAAACAATGATGGCTCCTGTAGACTCCAGAGGACAGACAGTTTCAAAGCACTCAAGGCTTGGGTTTTGGACAAATCAAGAATTGGCAGTATGTCAAATAAATAGCTGAACACAAGAAATGCCTTCAAAGGAATAATTACCCACTAAACGATAAAACCCTGAAGCAATGTTCCATCAAAATAAAAAAGACACATTTTCCATCATATTCACTCTAAGCCACAGTGCAGTAAAGCCTCTCCAAATAGTCTACCTTAAAGACATAAAGGCTTTTGTCAAGTTTGGGGTTTGGGGCGTGAAATGTGCAGCTATTAATAGCCTCTAGGTGAGAGTTGATAGTCTATTAATGTCTTCCAATGACAATCAAATAAAAAGCACCTCTATACCTGCAGTCAAAAAAAAAAAAAAAAAAATCATGTAATAATGTCACCACAAAAGGGACTTTCTCATTTAGACAAGATGAGGTGACTTAACTATCTTCAAGAAGTCAGAGGATTAAAGAGAGATTTCTCTGGGAATATTCAGTCTGACAAGCAGGTTCTTTTCAACCCCAGGAAGCCTATGGAAGGACATGGTCCTTTTCAAAATCATTATAGGATGAGACAGGGAACTCAGAAACAATTACACCATCTTGCAGAGAGGCTTACTCTGTTTTCTGCTTCTCATTTTACCATGTGTCCAGAAACTGTGAGTGATATGCACAGTTCTACAAATCACTAGACCCAGACACTAGCAGATATTATGGCCTATGGTTGTTCCAACATAGTGAGCGCGAGGCGGCAGGGTCACAAACAGAGAGAAAAGGGCATTAAACATAAGTTGTTTTCCAAGGTCTGTTAGAAACCTGAACGCAAAGATAAGATGTTGCAGCTCATATCTTTCTATTATATGAAAACAGCAGCATTTCAAACTTTGGCAGAGTCAGGGCTGGTTTTTTAAATTGCTTTCAGATATCATGGTGGACTTTTTTCAAGTTGAACCACAGGGTCAGACCTCCCCAAGTAGTCTGAGCACTTGCTGAGTAGCTGATGACACATGATATTGTGGATTTGGGGCGAAGGGGGAGGAGAAGTCTGGGAGATGTAGGCAAAGAGTCCTGTAGCTGCTGGAAAGTCTAGATCTACCCTGGCATTGGTTATTTGGAGTGGCCCCAGCTATCACAGTTCTACCCTTTGTGTAGACAGAAAGAGCCATTTTCAATCATCATCTCAGAGCCACTGTTTCTTTTCCAATAGGAGAAACAGGCCCCTGTTAATCAAAGCAATAGGCCTAAAGAATAGAAGTTGCAAACTGAAATGTCAATCATGACACATGTTAAATAGGATACCTCAATCTCCCCATTCGCAAAATGGTGATTAACCTAATTATCTAATGAAAGCATTGGGAGGAGCTGCCATTTAGGCATTTCCAAAATAGTTTTCTACTGACGTGTAAATTTTTCTATTAACATTTTAAAAAAGCCACAAGAATGCACTCTTTTCAGCTGATGTTCAAAAGCCTTCAGCTAACTCTTTACAAGCATTTTTAAAGCTGCTTTTAAGTATAGCAGAACTCCATTATAATACATGGATAATATCTATCCTTCATATTAAAGAAAGAAATCAATGCAGACACTACACAGAGAGGAGACAGGAGTTTTTATCTACAGTGCAATGGGCAGTATCTCCTATTAGCTCTAAGCAGACATCTACACATATATACTTATCTGAAAAGAACCAGACAGACTTGAACAAAGATCTGTCATTTCAAGCCATTAAAATAAAGCAAAATATCTAAACAGCTTTGGACTTCTGGAAAGGTAAAATTCAAGTTATTGCTAACATGATTTAAAGGATATATACAAACAGAATTTCCACTACGGTATTTTTGAGAAATTCAGAAACTATGGATTTGGCTTTGATGCTCGAAAATCAGGCAAAGATGTGTCTATTCTGCTTAAATGTCAGGCTGAAATGACCTTCGTAATATGGAATATTCTTAAATTATTTGCTAAGCTTGGGACACATAGCTGTCATTCAAGGGATAACAATACTATATGAAAATGGAAGGGGGTTTTGGCTTATGAGTATACTACAAATATCATTAAGTATTTGAACCTGATGAAAAAAACCCAGAAAGCTTTTTTTCTTGTAGAGGATAGAGCTGATCATTCAGAAAGGATTGTTTTCTAGGTGACAAGCCAACAGACATTTGGCTGTGACTTCAAAGAGAAATACCTCTTCAGCCTTGACTCTAAAATGAGAGATAAAATGTTAAGACATTCCTTAAGTAAAACCACTAAAGACTACTATTCCCATCACCAAGCGTGCTACTGTTATCCCTATGATGGTCTATTAATGAAAAGAGAAACCTCAGTTCAATTCCATATATGCCACAGAGAACAAATGTTTGAGGTAAAATGGAGAGAGTAAATTATGCTCCACCAGATCCAATAGGCACTGAACATGGAACAAGTATTTCCTGTTGAAGCTAGAATGCGTCCCAAACTGGGGAAGAATTCTGTAGCTATCAGCTTCCACTAGAGATAATAATTGGCTTTGCTACCATTTACTATTAACACTTTCAATAAATGGATCCATCTTATGAAGTGACTGTTCATTTAAAAAGGAAAGGTCAATTTGGGAAAGCAGCAAAAAGAAATAAAAGTAAGTAACTATTCAAAGAAAATGAATTAGAAAGGAGTCTTGGCTAATGAGTGTATTAGTTGTTGTTGTTTTTTTTTTTTTTCGTTTGGTTGGTTTCTTCCTCCAAACTCTCGTGGAGAGCTCATACCATGAAGTCCTATGTAATTACATAATGGACAATATAATTGGCCACTCATAAATCTCATCCTAGAGACCAGCTCACAACAATCAATGTAAATTCACCAGATGTTAATGGCTTATTCTAAAAGTAATGACTACTTCCATTAGTTACACACAGAACAGTCTGGGTCCAGCAAAAGGCCATATTGATAAAGATGCACCTCAGGGTGGTACCCTATATTCACACATTATCAGTGCATGTATAGACAGGTAATCACACCTACTCAGTGATACCAATCACCTTTTCCTTTAACCACAGAGGAAATGAATGAATTTCCCTGTCATTTTTAGTTGCTGTCAGCAACTATGGGATCTTTACCATGAGTATTAATTATAAAACATTTTGCCACCTGACTCACACCAAAACATTCACATTAAAATGCACCATGTTTTTCTTCCATTCCTCAAAAGGTTGCTTTTCATAGCTAGAATCATTAATAATTTTGCCATTTAGCAGCCCCGATCCCTGCAAGGAGAAGAAGCGAAGTTTTATATTCTCCCTATACTATGGCTTAACTACCACTTACCAAAACACAGCATTAATAAAGAGGTGGCACATCTTATTGATAACTTAGATACCTACTGTTTTTCTTGTACAGAAGAACTTCAAAGCAGTTTGACTCGTAGTTGTCAAAAGTCTGCCTGACTTTCTCAATGGTCTTCTTGTCAGTCAATTCCCCATACATAAAACTAGAAGGAAGAAACATCCGCTTCAGTTTTGTGTTGTTTTTCAAACACTACATAACATCATACAGTTGTCTTTGTTGGCTGAGTATTCAAATTTACTTATAAAATATAACGTTGCTCCCACAAAATGGACTAAGATATTTAAACCATGTTTTAATCATAATTGTTAAACTTCTTGCTAAAAGCTAGCATTAGAAGTTATTTCAAACAGAGAGAGAAAGAGAGAGAGAGAGAGAGAGAGAGAGAGAGAGAGAGAGAGAAAGAAGCAGTTCTTGCTGTACACGGTTCATAGATGCACAGATTTCTATGTATATTCCAATTACTACGGTTAGTCAAATAACACCAGTTTCCCAACAGCACCATTCAAATTTCAGTTACCATAGAATATTAACTATGAATAATTGCATCAAGTTTCAGCTTCACTGTTAGCTCTTCAGTCTATAAATCGCTGGCAAATAACAGACAGCACATCACAATCAGCAGCCATTCACCTCACTTCTCTCAAAGGCTGTCAGCATCGGTCACTGTGCATCTGTTACTCAATTCACACACTATGCAGAGCATGTACTTGTGTTGCCTCCTTGCCTCCCAATGATAAATCCATGTGACATTTTACAAAAATGGAAATCAAAAGCCAGATTAGCCCTCAAAGATTAAAGTCCATCAAAGAAATGAAAATGATAATGCCGAAGGGAATTTGAATTGAACATAAATGAAGTCACAGAAAAAAATAGATGAATGTGGGAAAGTTGACATCATTGTCATTGGAAGATTCTAGATACACAGCCAGAGGAACTTAGTGAAGGAGAACTTATCAACATAAATCAAGAAAGTGATTGTGATGAACAGGATCAAGGTTTCGCAGAGGAAGTGATGAAATTACCAAAAACTTCACATTAAAGGAGCCCTAGGAGATAGTTCAGAACAATGAGATTGGAAGGATGTTATGAGTTAAAGTTGATTTAAACTTAGACAGCAGTATGACCATTTGCAAAGAGGTAGAAAAAAATGCTCTCGTTACATTACAAGAATGCAAGAAACGTTCAAATGACCCATGATAGTTTTTTACAAAGAAATGAAACACTTTAATTCTCAATGTTTCTAATGTTCCGAATCACAGTGTACTAAATGAATATTAGTTTTACTAATATTTTTATTTCCATGCATTTATAAGCAACAGTAAGAGAGTTTTTAATGTTTCAACAAACATTGTTAAAGGTCACAGAACAAACATAATTTTTTCCTTTGGGTATTAAGATAGTATTACATGGTTTCAGCTTGCATGGTCTTTTTCATCCTTCCATACTATGTGAAATGTGAAGACTTCATGTTACATATATAATGCACTGGCATTCTCATCCTTTGTGAGGATTTTTTTTAATATGTACAAATATGGCTATTATATTTTATAATATGTACAAAGGTGGCAAATTGAAGGAGACATACATTATTACTATGGCTAAAGGAACCAATAAAACAGATTAAAGAGTGAGCTTCTACATCCTACAAATTTTTCCTAACGTTTGAAATTATTTTTCTAAAAGGAATTCAACAAAAGTCTGATAATCTACAAAACAGAACTCAGTCAACGACTACAAGCCTCTAAAACTCTATTCTTAATGCTTTTACAGTCATCAGTTCTTCATCTGGTATTAGATATACAGTTCTGCTAGTTAGTATAATTGTCCAGATCATTTCTTCCACCGGGAAGGAATATGTTACTGCTAAGTATCTTCAAAAGATTTTGAAGGCTCAAGTATATCTTTATTATTGCTTTTCTCCCAGTTTTCAATGAGTTAGCATATTGGCCAGGGCAAATCCAAGTGTGGTGGGGCCTGAAGCTTATACAATTTTAATGGCCCTCTTTAAGGTAAAGAATACAAAATTAGACACACAGCCTTGAAAGACATCCACTCAAGTGAGGGTCCCTGAAGGTTAAGATTCATCATTCTCATGAAAACTGTCCCTGAATGCATTGATCTAGAAAACTTACAACTTGAAAAGCAGAGTGTGTTAGCAAGATCCATCAAAGACTAGCAGTGTTCAATACCAATGCCATATCACACCTAGAAATTAGAGTAACTCAGGCCACTCACACAGCATCATTAACCTAAGAAACGAGAATTCTAGAAACTAAAAAATGAAATGAAACTAAGAAATTTTAGAAACTAAGAAATGAAATGAAGCAGACCAAAGATTGCCCTTGCAATTTGCATCCTGCATTTTCAATTATATTATTTCTATCTTTCATTAAAAAGATATTTCAGTTGTCATTATAATAGTAAAATAAACCAGAGTCTCAGAATAAAATAACAGAAACTCCATAATCTGACAGCTAGACTAAAACATGAAACTTTAGCGACTACCTACCTGTAAGATGGCATTGAAAAGCCGCTGTTCCTGTCTAAAGCCCGAATTTCAGCTCATGTGAGTTCTATGAAAATCTCTTGACGTCATTACAATTAAATTAGAATACCTCAGTTAAAATGTACAAAGTCCCTCCCTCCAAAAAACAAAATGTTAGTTTAATGCTGTTAATAATATTCTTTACAGACAAGTGAACTTTTAAAAATAAACAGTTTTTTAAATAATGATAATTGACTGTATTTTTAATCTAAAAACTCTAATAAAGAGAAAACATTAAAAACAAAAAATAAGACAAGGATAATTAAGCTAACTAAATGTTTGTGGTTTTAAGAAAAAGTAAAGACAAACCATTTTGCTTCTATTACCAAATATCAGGGCTCTATAGTTCAATAAATTGAAACACAATATTCACAACTGACCAACAGAAAAGCATTTTTTAAAAAAGCATCTATAATATAACAAGCAACTAGGATAAAAATTGTGAAAAATAAACTCTAACAGAATTAAAAAATAAGTTACAACTGAAAAACGAGACTGCTTTGGAAACTGATGTAATAATACCACTTAAGAAATACAATACAAGGTTGATTCAGCTAAAATTCTGCAAATTAGATGAAAACCAGCAATTTTTCAAATAAATTATGAAAATTCTATAATGTATTCTTCATTATTTTAGCCCTCCCAATGTTAAAATCACCTGTCCTAAAAATATAAAGGCACTTTAAGAAAAAAATACCAGACTATTACAATCTGAATACTTTTCAAAAAATAGTCTATTTCTTACACTGTTTCACTGATATTATAAATGACTTCTACAATTGCACTGTTTATTTTATTGGAAGGAAAAATTCGATACACAGAAGCAATCTACCTCTTCTATAATATTAAGCAGTCAAGATATAACAGAGGAGCAGTGCACCTGGAGAACTATAATTCACGGACAAGTGGTATAACCTCTCTCTTACCGTTTCCTCATCAGTAAAATGATGATAATGTTAATATAACTCAGAGGGTGAGTATTAAAAGGATACTGCACATACAGTTGCAAATTAGAATGTGTTGTAGAATGGCTGTTATCAGTGGAATGCTTCTTATGGGTGAGGTTAAAAGAAGGCCCCTCCAGCCCCAACCCCCTTGCTTCTCCACAATTCTAGGACGGGGGTTGGGCCACGCTTGCTAATGGGCAGGGTCACTGAGACTTAAAGAGAGAAGCACATCATCAGTGTGTCTTCTTCCTCTGTGAGCCCATGAGTTAGAAGCATGAACTCACCCAGACCTGCTCCTGGATCATCCGGCCACTTCTCTTGCCACACAACTAACTGGTGGTTAAGATTTGGTTTGGGAATAAGGGAGAAGTTTTCCTCGGGCCAGGCCTAAGCCATATCCAGCTTGCCTAAGTATGTAGCAGTATATCTTTCATGTATATTCTTGCCAAGGAAACTTATAGGAACAGGTGGCTTTAGTTTATAGCAGGATTTACCTATTCTTGGAACTCTTGTTCTGCCATCAAAATCTCACAAACAAGCCTCATTATGATACCTTGCAGTAAGAATGGCTAGAATGTTGATAGACTTACTTCCAAGGGAGAAAGGAACCTTACAAACTGAAAAAAGTAAAACCTATCATGAGGTCCACCATCTATCTCAATTTGCTAATGGTCAAACAATGTTCCTGGACTAAAACACCACGCTAGAAAAGAATGACGTTATCTCCAGTCTGTACTTCACAGACTAGCAAATGCCTCGTCACAGAAACCACACAGATTGACCTAATGCAGTTGCTAAATGTGGTCTTCAGCACAGAATCAGACACAAGAGTAAAATCACCGCAGAAGTTAATGGGAGGGTGGGCTGCGAGCTATAGTCAAAGGGTCAAAAAAGAAGCCTGAGAGAGAGGAGGAGGAGAATTTAGAAACAAATAAGATCTCAGCTTTCAAAATCTGAAAAAAGTAATTTTGGAATAAATCAAAGCATTAGTTCATATAGTAGATTATAACCAAAAGGTTTCACAACCCATTAATTTATACAGGCTTAAAAGGATTCAGATAGAGTAATAAAGGGTAGGCCCATGACATGTAATTAAGGGAATCTGGGGATAGCACTGGACATCTCTAACCTTTGGAGCGTGAGCATCTGCTGTCCAACACTTTCCCTCAGTGCCACTGTGTGACGCAGAGCCCTCAGCCAAATGGAACCAGACTGACTGGCATTCATCATGCGTAATGTGCTCTTGTTGGCTGAGATAATCCTGTGTTAATAAAACTACTTGTGAAATATATCCAGTAAAGTGTCTCTTAATATCTCTGCTTCGTTCTCTAATTTCAATGCCTTGGCAATGGATTATTAATGGGCTCTTCCAGAAAACAAAATGATTTTGAAAGCATCTATTTACTCCAACTCCCTACCTACATGATTGCTCTTATCACCCCTTTATCCTTTCAAAAAAAAAAAAAAAGCAGAATGGGCTCTTAAAAGTTTCAGGTTAATGAAAAATAAAATGCTAACGTGGTTTTTATCTAAACTATGAAAGTATGTCTTGAATGTCAGGGCTTCCCAGGGGTCATGAAACAAGATCATATGCTTTTAAATACAATTCCCCCAGAACTTACAACCTCCATCAATCATGCAATATGCTTTGTGTCCTTCAATAAACAGCAAAACAATCTAAAGGCTTGGAATGCAATTATTAGACAATAAAATGGACTAGATTTGAAATTGTAGGAATCCTTACATGTTGTAAGAATAATTTTTTTAAATTTTAGCTAAAACAAGAATGTGACAGTACATAGCATACATCAGATTTATTAAAATAAAACTTTAGATACTATTACGAAGTACAAGGAAGTAGGAAAATTGGAACCCTCAACTCACGGCTGTAGAGAATGGAAACAGGAGGCTACTTGATAGCAATATAAGAGCAGTTAATTTACAAATTCTGTATATCATCTACTATCCAGCAATCCTATTTCTGGGCATAGACAGACAACTTCACACATGGGGTCACAAGAAGATGTGTATGACGATATTTATCTCCAAGTTATTTGAAGTAGCAAAGTGTCAGAAGCTGGAGTTCATGTAATGGAACAGATAAATAAAATGAAGAGGCTGTAAAGAAACTGGAGCACTATATGGCAGTCAGACATAATGAAATAGATTATCACACAGCAACATAACAAAATCTCAAAACATAATAGTGAGTGAGAAAAGAAACTATAAATCCTACCGCACAGTATTTATTATGTGGGTCTTAAAAACAAACACATGTGAAGCAACATCATTTAAGAATACATAGTTAATCAACAAATGGAAGATAGATTAGAAAGGCATACAATAAACACACTATAATGAATAACTATGGAAGAGGAAGGGAGATCTGATGAAGGGGGAGTAGGGAATGAAATAGAGACCTCGCCCAGAGAGAGTACAGTGATAACACTGGGACAAACTGAGGAGTGTGTTCGATTAGATTCTATGCACCTGGTCTAATGAAGGAAGGGTCAGGAAGGACAAAAAAGGAAAATATAAGAAAAAAAATTAATCTTAGCCTCTTGGTATGGTAAAATCACAAATTGTTGTTGTTTTTTTATTTTCCCATAAAACAATTCATATTTGAACATTTAAAAAATAGGACATTAGTCTTTACCTGATTACTATTTTAATCCTGTTTACTTTAATCCATCTAAAATGCAAGTTGTATATAAAGAGAATTTTTTTTCACTATCTAAAGTGTCATATTTCTTTCCACACAAACTGATGCTCACTGATTTATAGTTTCTTATTCTGTTATGTTTGTCTAAAACTTGTCATTATTAAAATTAATAAAATTATTTGAATTATCTACCTCAGAGTCAAATGATTTATCTCTATATTCAGTGATTCCAGAACTTTATAATAACTTTTAGTTACTAACACTGTGCTTCTAAATGTATACACAATTTTCTTCTTCCCTCCTTCTGTTCCCTTGTGTCTCGTATTCAAAGGCTTTTATAGATTTATACAGGAAATAGAAAAAAAGCTATACATAAAAAAATGAAAATCATCATGCAGGTACTATTTTGTAAACTGGTCTTTTTGTTTGTTTGGTTGGTTGGTTGATTTTTTTTTTTTTTATTTAATAATATGTTGTTAGTTTCTTCCAGTGTCATTATCCTTCCAACCTATGATTTAGAAAGTTAGGACTTTGCCATAATATTTTTTAACAAATCTACTACTGGACATTTTGCTTATTTTCTGATCTTCATTCTTCTAAAAAAACAATGCTGCAATAAATATGAAATGAGTATAGTTTAATTTTAAAAAGGGATGAGGAAGTTTAAATGGGAAACACATTAAAACAAACTATGTTAAGAAAACCTGATTGGGGCCGGCCCGGTGGCTCAGGCAGATAGAGCTCCGTGCTCCTAACTCCAAAGGCTGCCAGTTCGATTCCCACATGGGCCAGTGTGCCAGTTCGATTACCACATGGGCCAGTGGGCTCTCAACCACAAGGTTGCCAGTTCAATTCCTTGAGTCCTGCAAGGGATGGTGGGCTCCACCCCCTGCAACTAAGATTGAATACGGCACCTTGAGCTGAGCTGCTGCTGAGCTCCCAGATGGCTCAGTTGGTTGGAGTGCATCCTCTCAACCACAAGGTTGCCGGTTCGACTCCCACAAGCGATGGTGGGCTGCGCCCCCTGCAACTAGCAACAGCAACTGGACCTGGATCTGAGCTGCACCCTCCACAACTAAGACTGAAAGGACAATAATTTGACTTGGGGAAAAAAAGTCCTGGAAGTACACACTGTTCCCCAATAAAGTCCTGTTCCCCTTCCCCAATAAAATCTTGAAAAAAAAAGAAAACCTGATTGGGTTCAAATACCATTTGTTCATGTAGCAGATGCTAGTCTTCATTGCTCTGTGAGGGCCTTAAACTTATTGCAATTTTTAGATTAGCTAAACACACTGGGCATTTTGTGTAATCAAGAAATAATTGCTTATGTTAAGAATATTATCATTTTGAAAATACTCTCTACAAATAATGAAGAGGGGGTTTTCCCACAGTGAAAAAGCATACCATAATCCAAAGATTTCTGTTTTCTAATCCACCTCAAATACCATAACACTTGAGGTGAAATACAATAAATGAAAGCTTGTTAAATGGAAGCATGAGAGATCTAGGTTAGGTTCATTGCAAAACAAGCCAATCTAATTCAACCAATACTGACAGAAAACACTGAGCTGTGTCTTATAGTGTATACACAAGTGAACAAGAGGGAATCCGTACTTTCAATGCATTTATAAGCTGGCACTGATGGTGGGAGGGAAAAGGCAACTCTTTCAGGGGACAGAATATGCTAATACAACATGCTAGCATTTTTTTAAATGAACCTTTCTGTAGGAAAAATTGCACATGCTAAAGAAAACAGGCTGGGATGGGGGCAGATACATGGGAAGCAAGAGCTAGCAGCAGGACTTTATATATCCAGATATGAAGGGCAATATATCTCAAAAATGACAACAAAAGCAATAGCAGTAAACACCCAAGGGATAAGGACATCTCATTGAAGGCCAGATGATGATCCCAAATGACGAACTATGAGGAGTCAGAGAAGGAAAACCACATCTTGTTGAGAGAATCAGAAATACCTTCAGGTGGAACATGGCATTGAAACAGGCATTAGTCAGCATGATGATGGGATGTCCACAGCCCAAGAAGAGGAAGTGGGTATGGGAGCATCTACATTCTCTGCAACTCTCTATAGAGCCCATTCCACAGGTAAGGTCTATCATAAACTAACCTTTTCCTAACCTAAACTCTGCTGAGATGTAAGGGGGCAGAGATGTTCAATACAAACTTTAACCTCCCAGAACTTACAACACACATCTTAGTGGTAGCCCAACAGATATCTACTCAACAGATAAAACGGCACAAAAGGCCTCAGTGCTACCAAAGGGAGTTTCTCAACAAGGGGCCACGGTTTTTCATCACTTCATTTACCAATTTTAGAAATGGGAGTGAAGACTCGTGTGAGAATGATTTAGTAAAGAAAGAAATGAGGATCGTTTGAGAGAGGCTAAATGAAGGAAGAGGATGTTTGAACAGATTCTTTCTCAAACCTGGCTAAGCATCAGAACCATCTGAGCTGACAGTTAAAAGTACGGATTCCTGCCCCCACCTACCCACCTAGGGAGGTTCTGATTCAATAGGTTTGAGGTGAGGCAAGAGAATTGATGTTTTGCAAAATTTCTCTGTGATTCCTATGTGTAGTCAAGTTTCGACCCATGGTATAACATGAAATCCTGCCCTCCATGAAGATGCAGAATATATACATATTTGAATATATGTATATAATATTTATCAGCAGAAAAAGGTAGAAAAAAAGATACATAAATCATTGTTTCCCTGGGCAAGTCCCTTAACATAAAACTCTATCTCAGTTTCCTCCTCTGAAAAACAAAAACATTTGGAATAGAAAATAATTCAGATCTCTTGTAGTTCTAAAATAACATGATTTTGGTGCTTAGTTGAGATCTTTACAGAAAACTTAACTCAAGGAAAAAAACATCCCATCTGTCCTCATTGAAATATTGTGAAAAAGTTTCAGATTCAAAATTGGTTCCTTATATCGTTTCCTTCTCTTTTTCATGAGCTTTTTGTGTAATACTCTCTTTAAGCTCACAGATATGGCATATTTTTTTCAAAGTTGTTATAAATAATATAAATGCCATATTCTGTTTTACATAAGTCAAACAAAATAGCAATGGTACAACGTATCAACCTTACAAAGTATTATGATTTACACAGGATGTAAGAACTCTACTTTGATGTTCTTTAAATGTTAATGAACCATGTCCTACTTGGTTGGGGTTGCTTACTTTGTTCAAGACAGTTTTAAGCAGTTCAAGAAGTGCTGAGGCCATCTATGGTTCCATGATACACGATGCTCCTTTGATCACTCAGCACCTAGACTAGTTCCTGACTCATAGGGAGTTACAAGAAATATTTATTGAATGAATTCATAAATTCACAGATATGCAAAAATGCTTCTCTGCAAAAATTTTCACTAATGGCTCTTAAACTGTATATTTCCATTGACAGTTTACTCTCCTTAGTATTCTAATATAATTTTTACCCTATAGTTTATATATGTGAGTAAATATGTTCTGGCACCAAGTCCAATGTGTGGTGAGGGGGAAGGGTCCTCACACCAACAAGAAATTCTGAGGTCACCAGCGTAGGTTCCTATGATTCAAATATATATTTATTATAAATCACTATATCACTGTGAGTCTTAGTCAGTTTAAGCCTTTTAACCACATTCTGCATTTAGTTAAACTTCAGAAAAGGTTCCTGAGCTGTTCTATGACCTACCTGCAAGTGCTGCTTTTCTGCATGACGTCAGCTCGATGATATCCAGAGAGTTTGCAAAAACCGTCATTACTATAAACTACAGGCCAATCTACAATCTGGGCATTTCCCAGTAAGAAACTCGATTCTAAAGAAGAAAGAAGAAAAGAAAAATTTTAGCTTTAATTAACAATGTACTTCTTTCAAGTAATCAAAAAAATTCATAAAGACAGACAAATGCAACTATGGTTTCTTATGGTACACAGAATAAAACCTATTCTTGAAATTGATATAATCAGTTTAACATGATCATCAAATGAGATCTGTAATAAGTAAAAGATTTGCATGCAAACTGAAAACTCCACTGAAGCAAAGCCAGTTTATAATACCTCTTTGCATTCAAGTATACACTAAGCTATGAAAACAAGGTATGGTTAATAGTAAATAAATGTTAATGACTATAACAATTACACTTAAAAGCAGGTAAGTTTATTAATATTAGTGCTACAGTCACTTCTACACAAATTGAGAATAGTGCACTTGACAACAGAGGCAAACTTGGGTGGCTCTTCCAGAAATTCTATTAATGCAATTTTGACATGAAGGAACAAATTCTTTGTCCATTAGATTGTTCCTAAGAAGTCTAATTTAAAAATACCATTGAAGAGTCACTTTTTAAAATAAAATTATTCAAAGATATTATTTTCAACCATACACTACACAGAATTTGGAAACTATCATTATTCTAAATAAAAGAAACATCTCTGGTTTATTTTTCATAAAGAAGTAGTTTTGCTTTACGCATAAAAGTTTAACACAAAAAATAATATTTTTTGGTATCAACCTTTATTGAAAATTCAATAGCTGTAGGCAATAGCCTTAGCAATTTCTACATAACATGATAAATATATTAACATTAAAATGAATTAAAATATAAAAATGAAAAAAAATTTAAATAAATATTTTTAAAAAGTAAAAATTTTAAAAGGAACACTACACTTCAAAATATTCAAAACATCTACCAAAAAAAAAAAATCTCCTTTCAACTGGTATTCAGAGTAATGTACCAAAAACATAAATTAACTTAAGAGTAGAAAACTTTAAATCCTGACTCACAGTTGGTCTTCAAAAAAATAACAGTGCAATTCAACATTTACTAAGCAGGTGCTAAGTAAAAGGCACTACCCTGGGTCAGACAATGGACTAGAATAAAGATCAATAAAACATACCCTTTACTCTCAAAAAACTTGTATATGAAGAAAACAAATATGTAACAACCAATTACAATTTAGCAGAAGAGATGCTAAATCAAGAAGCACAGGACAAAATATGGGAAGAAATCTGTTTCAAGACACTAAAAGCCAACCAAAAGTAGACAGAAATTGGAAAAGACAAATCTTTGAAAAAAGGGAGATACATTAACTGAGCTATTCATTTAATTGTCCATTCCCCTAAGAGCACTTCCCAGTATACACAGTTCATGGGAGACAGAATTCTAGCAGAAAAGTCAAAGATGACAATTTTGGGCTGCCAGAGCAGCTTAAAGTTAAGAGGGAGAGCCTTTGACATCTGGAGCCGTAAATCTGTATATAAATCTACCTCAAATCCTTCTCTGTGACCTGAACTGTGCATGCACAGTATATGACTACAAAGGAAACCATCAAGTCCAGAAATGATGAAAAGACTAAAGGTAAGCAGAAATTTCACCAGCTCCCCAAGACTACAAGACAAATTTCAGAGTTCAAGTCCCATCAAGTTAAAGAAGCTTGGTAAATTCTATAAGATTGCCATTTAAGCCACAGAAGGCCATGCTTTTGGAGTAAGAAACAAGTCCCAGGTTAAAGGGCTGTGTGACCTGAAACAAAGACCAAAAATGTAGAAAATAGACCCACACACACTCCAAAAAGGGAAAATCATGATCAACCGTAATTTAACTACCTGCTAAAATAAAACGTACCCCTTTTCCGAGGAAAATAATAAAATCCAAAATCTCTACAATGTATCAACACAGTGTCCAGTATACAGTGAAAAATTATTAGGCATGCAAAAAACAAAAAAACAAAACCAGAGAACCGTGACAACAATAAATGGGAAAAATAGTCAATAGAAAAAGAGGTCAGTATGGGAGCAGAGAAATAAACACACTCTCTGAAATAAAAAATTCATTGGATAAGTTTAACAGTAGATTGGACCCTAAAAAATAAGGGACAATTTAAAAGCACATCAGTGCAAGTTATTGTAAACTGAAGCAAAACGAGAAAAAGATTAAAGAGACGTCCTGTGGGATATCAAGAAATCTAAAATGCATGTAGTTGAATCTGGAAAAGAAAAAAAAGGATAAGGCACAAATGTTATTTGGATAAATGAAGACTAAAATTTTTTCAAACAGTATAAAAAATAACAACCCACAGATTTTAGCTTAGTAAGCCTCAAGGAAGATAAATACAAACAAAGCCACAGTAGGAAGATAAAACTGCTGAAAATAAAAAATACAGAAAAAAAGATACAG
This sequence comes from Rhinolophus sinicus, assembly GCF_036562045.2. Lineage (NCBI taxonomy): Eukaryota > Metazoa > Chordata > Mammalia > Chiroptera > Rhinolophidae > Rhinolophus > Rhinolophus sinicus. Next base: position 32,588,671 of record NC_133753.1, on the reverse strand, counting down.
AGCCTCACATAAATGGTCAAGTGACATTTTGCAAAGATGCAAAGGCAGTTTAAAGGCTAAAGAAAAGTCTTTTCAATGAACTGTGCTAAAACAACTGGATATCCATACGAGCAAATATTGTACCATGATCTCTACACCACACACACACACACAAAAATAATAATAATTTAAATTGGATCATAGACCTAAATAAAAAAATGAAAACTAAAAAGAAAGCATAGGAGGAAATCTTTGAAACCTTAAGGAAGGAATCTTCCCAGATAAGACTCACATAGTAATCATCACAAAATCAAGTGTTGATAAATAAATTAGACATCATGAAAATTAAAATCAACTGTTCATTCAAGGACACTGTCAAGAAAATGAAAAGCAAATCCACAGACCAAAATAAAAACATCCACAATACAGTGGTATCTGAGAAAGAATTCCTATCCAGAATATTTAAAAAATTCCTACAAAAGGAAAAATGACCCAGTTAACAAAATAGGCAAATGCCTTGAAGACATTTCACAGAAGATACACAATGGCCAATAAGCGCAAGAATAAGATGTTCACCGTCACCATGCATCAGGGAAATATAAATTAAAAGCACAAGGATAATGCTATATCCCTGTTCAACCACTTGAGTGGTTATAAAGACTAATAATACAAAATGTTGGTGAAAATGTGGGACAATTCACACTCTTTATAAAATGCTAGTGCAAATATAAAACGGTATGATCACTTTGAAAAATGGCTTCTTTTGAAGGTAAATATTCAACTATGACCCAGAAATTTCACTCCTAGGCATTCCCTCAAGTGAAATGAAAACCTATGTTAACAAAAAGACTTGAAGAAAAATGTTCACATCAGATTCATTCATAGTAGCCAAACATTGAAAACCATGCCAATTTCTATCAACAAAAGACTGGATTTTAAATTGTGCTACATTCATATTCAATTGTGGAATGGTAGGGGGACTGACAGGAAAGAGGCAAAAATAACTTTCTGGGGAGGGTCATTTTTCTGTCGTTATAAAGGTGTAAGTTATACACAAATATACATGTGTCAAAGCTTATTGAACTGTACACTTAAGATGTGTGTATTTTACCTCATGTAAATTATACCTCACATTTAAAGGACAACAAAGAAAGAGAGAATCAGAAGTTTTAGTAAAACAGTGGCATATGAGCTGAGCCTTAACTCTAAGAATGGTAATACCACCCTTCCTCGGTACACAGGGAGGTTAGAGTAAAGATTAAAATGAGCTTATTTGCACAAAAATACTTTATAAATTATGGAGTCTACATGATAGTGTCTTTATGTATAACATCAATTATAAATATTTGTGATATAATCACCAAAACTTTACTTCTTTCCCCTCTTGCCCCAGGCCAGGTCTGAGGCAGTTTACCCTCCCTAATCCATATGCTCTCCACTTCAGAACTAGGTAACTGCTGCAGTCCACACAGCTAGGTGCATGTTCTCCATGCCTCAACTCATCCTGATTTTCAGTCTGATTTTTAGACTCTATTCACTTGTCCCCTTGAATCCCTGCCTCCATCCTACCACTTGTCATTCAGATCAAGTCTCCCAACTGGTTACATCATCAAATCCTCTCCCAGACTTACAAAGCCCTCTGAAATTCAGTGTCATCCTCCTTACCTATAGAAACATATTTCTTATTACTCCTAAAATCCATACTATTGAAGTTAGGTCAGGTCCTCATTGTGCTCCCAAAATACGATGCCCACTATCTACTTGAAGCACTTCCTCCATCCCTTTGCCTATCAAAACTTTTAAGAACCAACTCAACTCTATCTTCTCTATGACCCATTCACTGAGTACCACTCAGCCAGCATCGCCCTCTGGCTACCACCATATCTGTCTCCAACCCTTCACAGGACAAACTTACCATAAAAGTTGTCTCTTCTCATTAGTTTCTTCTTCTATTCATCTCCTACTTACTCCTATCTGTCTCTGTCCTCACCATTCCAAGACAGCCAAGATTACCAATAACCTCTCCATGTCACCAAATCCCAAGGATGTCTTTTACTCATTTCACTTGACAATTCAGAAACATTGGTAACCACTCCCTCCTTAAAAATTTCTCAGTCATTAGCTCTCACACAACAACATTCCCCCATTTCTCTGGACACGTCGCCATTTCCTTGGCAGGATCAACATTCTTTACCCAGTGAGGACATATTAGAGTTCCTCCACTTCAGCTCCTCTTATACTTTCACCTACCTCCATAGACTCAGTAACTCATCACGTTATAGCTCCAAACCAGACCTCTTCTATAAATTCTAGATCCTGATATCCAAGTTGACCTATCCCTTTGGTACATCGTAAATGTACCTCAGCAGACATGTCCATTACCTTTCATTCCCTCAAGTCAGATGCTTTTCTTAGAAAGTGGGCTTGCCATCCATGCAATTATGGAAACCAGAAATCCAGAAGCCATCTTTCAACATCCTTCTCAGTACCCCTATATCTAAGCCATTAGCAAATCTTTATTTATCTCCCAAACCTTTCAAATCTTTCCATGTCTCTGAATCCTCACCATCATCTCCCAACTCCAAGCTTCCATCATCTCTCCCCTGGACCACACCAATAGCTATATACCAACCCTCTCTGGGATTTCTTCAATGGATTATCCACACTGAAGCCAGACAGGTCTTTTCAAAATTCAAATTAGATTATGCCCCTCCCTGCTTTAACACCCATCAATAGCTTATCGTGGCACTTAAAATGCCCACATTCTTTCCACGGCCTATTATGACGTCAAAGTCTGCTAAACTTCAGCTCTCACCATTCCACCTCCTCTCTGATAGCCACACTATTTTTCATATATTGTTGTGAGCTTCAAGTTCTCTCCCATTATAAAATCTTTTAACTTGCCATTCTTTCTGCCTAAACACCACTACTTTTCCTCCTCATCTGGTGGACACCTACATTTATTTAGATCTTAACTCAGTTGTCATGACCTCAGTTAGTCTTTCTCTAATCTTCTGACCAGGTTCCTTCTAATAATTTAGACATGATGGGATTAGGTTTCAATGAGGTCATGAGGGTGGAGTCTCTCATGAATGGTATTATTGCTCTTATGAGTCACAAGGAGCTTGCTTCCTCTGCTCTGCTCTCCATCATGTAAAGATATAATGACAAGTCAGTATTCTGCAACCAAGAGGAGGGTTCTCCCAGAACTTGACCATGCTAGCACCATGATCGTGGACTTCCAGACTCCAGAACTATGAGAAATAAATTTCTGTTGTTTATAAGCCATGCAATTCATGGTATTTTGTTATAGTAGCCCAAATATACTAAGACAGTCATCACTCAATTTTAGGGAAACCAGCTCTGATTTGTATCCACAGTTCCTAGCATACGAAGAGCAATGAATTCTGGGGAACTAAACTTTTCTTTGGATCCAGACTACTCCTGTCCTTAAAGATATTTACAAACATTTCTTGTCCAAATGGTTCAAATACACAATGTGTTCCTGTATGAGGGGGCTAAGAATTGGGTCGTTATCTATACCAGGTGGTAGTAGTCCAGGACAACATTGCAGAAGCTATAATCCCACACATGAGAAGATTCTTGAACAGATCTCTGCAAGAGACTGAGTCTTGAAAACATCTCATTATATTCTTTCAAGACCATCCAGTATCCTCTCAGAGATAGACATGAAATTAAAACAAGTGCTTTTCCCTCAAGGGTTAGCAGGTCAAAAACTAAATCGCAGGCCCTAATTCATCACGGCCTACTAGGAATCATGAGTATTTCTCAATTTTGACTGCACACTCAACTGGGATGGAGGTTGAGGAGGACCGGAGGGGGCCACCACAGTTATTCATTAAAGATCCCACCCCTCAAAGATTTTGTCTTAGTTGGGCTTGGAGCGAGATCCAGACATCAGTATTTGTTTTTACATCTTCTCTGGTGAGTCTAATGTACAGCCAGGGTAGAGAAGCACTAACGTACAACCGTACTAGTTCCTAAATGCTGGCAGCCACAGTAGAATCTTGTAATGACTGTCAAAAATACATATTATTAAATTCTCACAGAGGGACATTGAACATATTCCCTCAGGGTGAACACAAAAATACAGCCACAGAAGAGAGTCTCATACTCAGCCAGGTTTGGAAAACCTGTACCTTGCTACTTAAAACCTGAACCAGTATCAACGGGGAGTTTATTAGCAATGCAGAATCTGGGACCCATCCCAGACCCAATGAATCAGAACCTGCATTTTAACAAGGTGATCCCCAAGCTCACCAGTGCACTCATCTTGTGCACCCGTTCCTTCTTTCTATGGATGGGAAAGCAGGCCAAGAAAGTTAAAATACTCAATGAACTTAGGAAAAGGGTGTCTAGCGGGAGAATAACACAGAACCAGGCCTCACTTTCTAAGCCATTCTAGTCTATCATGTCATATTCCTGAATTGGTATCTAAGCTTTGGTTTTGCTTTGTTTTAACATAAAGGAAGCACTTCCTCTTTACAGTGCTACCTCTTCAGACAATAGGAAAATAACGACATTCAACTTCATGCCACTGCATATTAATCCCATTCCTAAAGGAGATCATATACAAACCATATCAATAATCCTGGCTGATAGAAATTTCTGTAAGAAAATAGGTGATATTCATTAATTAAAATAATATAAAAGTATGTGAGATGTTTCTTCCCTTTCTACAGCAATTCCAGGAACAGAATGCTTTCTTCTGAGCTGCTCCAATATTCCCTGTATCTGACATGATTGGACAGCATTTTGGTTTTCTTTTTATGAAAACTGTGTATTCTAATCCAGAAACTTCGTGGACATTAACAATGGTAATGTCCTTTTTTGAAGTTAAAACCTCTCTCTCTCTCTCTCTCTCTCTCTCTCTCTCTCTCCTCCTCCTCCTCCTCCCTCTTCCTCCCTCTCATTTTTATGTAAATGACCCTAGAGAGATATATTTCAGAGCACTATTGCAGAGAAGTTTTAAGGTATTTTAAGAAGTGCTAAAACGAAAAAGAAGTCTAGAATGCTGATGAAGAGAGAAGACATGGAGTGGAGGTGAAGGGAAAGAAGTTCACAAAAAGAAGTTAGGAACAAAACACTGTCACTAATTTATAGTTTTTCCAAGGTCTACGGCTGCTTCTGAGAAAAGTCAACCTGATTTTCCCTCTGATTGTATTCATTGAGCCCTACCTTTGAGGAAGCACACCAGCCAAAAACCATCACTCTTACTCTGAAAGCCCTTAAACCCTGGCACAGAGATCCTGCAGCACAAGAGAAGGGCAGGTGGAAACCGGAATCCTGGCCGCGGGCTATTTCAAGCTGCTCTCTGGGATCAAGGCTTACCAGTGGGTCTTCCATGAGGAAGGACTTAAGTGCAGGTGTTCAGAGCTCCAAGTGTTACCCCAACCTCCACAATCCTCCGATTCAAAGAACTAAAGAACACACCTTCCAAAAATCATGACCAAGAAGGGAAATTTGAAGCTTAAAAGCAACACAATAAAATCCACGTAGCAATCACGAACATTTTTATTCTAAAAGGGACTGGTTGAAGAGGGCATTTCAACAATGCTGATTGTCAAATATTCATTATAAAGTTAGGTATGGGTTTGGGATTTTGGTTTTATTCGAAATTTATTTTGTTTCTGATCCAAAGCAACCTCTTATAAAAATCTGAAACTACATGTTTCTAATCCACAAAAACAACCAGTCTGACTAAGCTCCTTACCTGGCCTGTGATACTCTTCTTCTGAACATCTGTAAGTAGGATGCAGAAATCACCTTTGTCCACAGTCACACTAAGCCCCCTTTGACTGCAATATTTATTTCAAGGGAAGAAAGGGGGCTAGATGACAAAGTGACGAGGCAGGTGATCTCTAGAGTATCACTCATTCTGCCTGTCTTCTAGTTTTCCCCATCTCAGGGAAATCTTCTCGACTTGTATCTACACACAGATGCTTGAGCCAAAAGCCAGAAAGTCATCCTTTACACCTCTTCATTCATGCTATCCAGTTCAACTCTAATAATTCTACTAACAAAACATGTCAACGCATCCACTTTGCCCCATCTCTACTGCTACCATCCCAGGCCAAGCCACCATCATCTCTTGCCTGGACTATCACAACAGTCTCCTAGCTGGTCCCCTAATATCACCTCCTCCTCCTTCCAACTCAATTTATCATTACACAACAAGTAACCCATGTGGCAAGGAGATCTATCCACTCCACTTGAAATATAATGCAAAAGCCTTACCCTGAACAGCTGTCTCTCCATCCCTGTTTCCAACCTTTCTCTTGTTTTGCCCACTGCAATCTAACTACACTGGCCTTTAAGCTTTACAAATAGCCACTCATTTTCTCTTTCTCTCCTTAGGACTGTTCACCTATTTTCTCTTTGCCTGAAATATTCTTCTGCCTACTTACCATCTAGTTACCTCTTACTTTAGGTGTCAATTTAACACTACTTCCTTAGAAAGGCTTTCCTGACACCATCTCCCAATCGAAATTGGTCCCTGTTACACTTCATTACAGCACCCTCCCCTTTTCCTTCAAAATGCTTACTATAATTTGTAATCATATATTTGATATGAGTTTTTTGAATGTCTGCCTCCCTACCAGACTCCAAGTTACATGAGGTCAGGGACCATCTCTGTTTGTTCATCACTGTAAGCCCACGAATATTTGTTAAATGAGTAAATCGAATATAAAAATTCTGATTCTTCTTTAAAGCAATAAGTAATTATTAGAGCAATGATAGACATTGTCAAGAATACAGATAAGGACAGTGCTAGGTATTTTTAATCAAAGAACTGAAAATTCTGTAAAAACAAAACAAAACAAAAAACCCTTCGTGTTCCTAAGATTTCCCTGCATTCTGGAGACTTGTGAATCTAAATCATGGAGCATATATAAATTTTTTAACTTGTCTTCTGGGTGAGAGATTTCATAGAACAGTAACAATTGAACAACACTGAAGCACATATAACACATCTTATTTGGGGTAAATAACGTCCTGACACAGATAGCTAAACAAAAGCATAAATAATTTATACGTCATACCCACATCCACAATGCTGATTTCTGATAGGTGTATTACCCACTTCCACCATATCAATAACAGAATAAAAGGCTGGTATCTTTTGTGTCCTATGTCCTTACAAAAACACTTTACCCCACAGCTCTACAGCAAGGAAAAAAAAAATTATATATATATATATATATAATATATATAATATATATACTCATATATATGTATATACATATACTCGTATATATGTATGTATGTGTATATATATATAAAGTGTGTATGTGTGTGTGTATACATACACATACACTTGCACCTTCCACATTGAGACTAATTATTATATAATAATATCAGCAACATTAAGCAGACCATCACTGTGGGAGTTTCAAATATGCAAAAAGTATCTGTTAATCTTTTTAAATTTATTCAGCCATCATCAAAGTTAAAAATATGCCTCCACTTTTCATCTCCTTCAAGATCAAAGGCACATTTTTATGTTTCTATGTTTTTTGATGGCATTATTTTTTTCACCTAGCTAAAGTGGCTCAGAACACGACATATTTCATATTTCTGAAATTCTAGGAATAGGAATAATAGTAATTTTGTTTTAAAAATATTTCCACACACACATACAAAGAATGCTCAACAATTCCAAGGTTCTACTTTTAATAGTTGGTGTTTTGTTCATGAGAACATGGGTTTCTAAAATGTATACTGGTCAGAATCATTAGAAGGAAAAATAAAACTGCAATAACAGCCTATAGGATTCAGTCTCAAAATACAACTGAAAACCTTTACCTGAATATAGGTAATGACAACTTTCTACTGGATTTTATTACAATAAAATTTCTTAAATGCTTAAAGCCATAAGACATTCACTAATTATATAATCTTGGATAAAAGCTAAATCAGTCAAGGTGTGTTTATTGGGGGGGGGAGTATCACACATTTAATGATTAAGCATCATTTTTCAATCTTGCAAATAAACCTTGTTTTTGCAAATGAATTGCATTTGTCCTGAAAAGATTATATATTTTCTTTGACATTGACCTTTTAAGGCACTCAAACACTAATGGCAAGGTAACTAATGAAGAATTTCAATTAAAAGACTAGTCTAACCTGTACACCTGGTAGAAAAACAGAAGCAAGTCTTTATTGAATGCATTTACAATGCAATTAATTTTCTAAAATTTTGTCCTTTTTTTTTTAAATTTCTACTACCTATGCACTAGCAGCTAATTGTTCAAGGGAAAGACGCAGATCACAAATTCATTTCTCTCCTTTGGCCAAATTTCACTGGGCCAATCACAAAAAGAGGCTGACATTTCTGCCTTCTCCCTTGGCTTCTCCAAGCACCGCCAAGGAGGAGCACTGATGTGTCTTTGGTTCTAAGTTGTTTTTTTGTTGGGTAGAGGAGGGTTGTTTGTTTGTTTGGTATTTTGGTTTTTAACTCCAAATAAGCCCTTGGTAAAGTGAATCCAAATGCTTTTAAAGCTCAGGTCCTCCACCAGTTTCTGAAATTCTCAATTATTATTACTTTGCTTTCTTCAGGTTAAAAAAGAAAAATCTCCCTAACCTAACCTTATCTAGAGAAGCAGAAAAAGGTGAATATTTATTAAGCCCTCATTATGATGAAGCACAGTGCAAGATCTGTACATTTGTGACTTTATTGAGTTTTTTCCAGCAACCCTGCCAGGTAGTTATAATCCTGAAGAGTCGTAGTGTGTCCCTGTGGGTAAGGGCTAAAGCCAGGATGGGAGTCTGTGTCATCAAGATGGAAACACCTTTGCTCTGTTGAGAGCATTGTTCTCTGAGCTTGGAAACATCCCACAGAGTTCCAGAAAGATTTCCAGGTACCTTGACTATGGTTGCTTTAGTAGAGAGAGAGCCTGCTTTAGGAATGAATAAGGAGAATGTAGCACATCTTTCATTCCTCATTCTCAGTGGAGATACTTTGTTTCCAAGCCCAACTCTTTTCTCTTGACCTGTAATTCTTTTGTTGATCCATCATGCTTACATATATTGGCTGCATGTGATATCAGATATGGGCATGTTTCATGCCCTGAGATGAGTCAGTATAGTGAACAAGCATGAATTCACTTCCTCTGCACACAGCACTTACGGAGGGTACAAATGAAGTACATGGCAAAATTCTTACCACTAAAGACTGGTAAGTGGTAATTACACCTCAGTGCCTTTGACAGAAATAAGGAAATACCAAAGAAACTACGACTGTTTGACGCCAAAAGCAATGATAAATTCAATTCTGGCCACACTGATGACTTGTGAGAAGTACAAGAAGAGAACGTCTACAGGCCACTGGAAACATGGGACTGGAGCCCAGAGAGGACAAAGCAAGCACAAGAGGACAAGCTTGCTCTGAAAAGGAGGGCACAGATGTAAGAAAGACAGTTGAAGGTTGAACCTGGATGACTAGTGATTCTTCAGGAGAGAGGAGAGGAGAAGGGAGCAGGGATGAAGGGGAGAAGAGGAGAGGGAAAAGAGAATAGAAAGAGAATCCAGGAAAAAGGGCAGGAGGAAGTGCAAAGACGTGAAATCCCAAAGATGAACACGGATATGGAGAGGGTAGGGGAGCATTTTGTGAAATCCTACAAAGCCAGAAAAATACAGACAAATAAAAGGTCTTTGGATTCACAAGGGTGACTACTTGTAACCTTCTAAGAAGCTTCATCATTATCAGTTGAAAAGAGATGCAAAAGGAAATGGTGACCAAATTTTAGAGCCATCAACAACAGATGGTGCATTCATAGATTTAAACATCTAAACAATAAATAACTAACAACATAGCTACTGATATGGTGCTTATTATGTGCCAGACACTGTTCTCAGAACTTTGTACATATTACCTCACTTAATCCTTACTCCATTACCATAAACAACATACTATTATTATTTGTATTTTACAGAAGAGAAAATGAGGTACAGATAAGTAAGTCACAGAACTAGTCAGTATCAGAGCCAGGACTCCAATGAAAACTTCCAGACCTATGGCTCCTAACCAATGTGCACACTGCCCCACAAATAAAAAATAAAAAAGGAGAAACACCAGTTTTCTTCATTCTATTCATTATGCATCCCCAGTGCTTAGATCAGTGCCTAGCACACAGTAGGCACTCAATAAATTTTTGTTGCATTAATAAATGATTAACTAGAAAGTGTATGAGAGTCAAGAAAAGGATGGGTGTTATTTTTAGGGGACTTTATGCTGAGACTATTTAATTCTCATTGAAGAATTCCTCTATTCTCTCACTGCTATAAATACATGAAAATAAACTCATTGTGCTTTAATTTTCTCCAAATAAAAACTATGCCAGCAAACAGACATAAGAAGAAATGCTCAACCTCACTAACCATCAGAGAAATGCAAATAAAAACCACAACGAGATACCACCTCACCCCAGTCAAAATGGCTATCATCAATAAATCGATAAACAACAAGTGCTGGCGTGGATGTGGAGAAAAGGGAACCCTTGTGCACTGTTGGTGGGAATGCAGATTGATACAGCCACTATGGAAAACAGTATGGAGGTATCTCAAAAATCTGAAAATGGAACTACCTTATGACCAGCAATCCCACTCCTAGGTATCTATCTGGAGAAATCCAAAACTCCAATTCAAAAATCTTTATGCACTCCTATGTTTATTGCAGCACTATACACAATAGCCAACATATGGAAACAACCGAAATGCCCATCGGTAGATGACTAGATTAAGAAACTGTGGTACATTTATACAATGGAGTATTATGCAGCCATAAAGAAGAAAGAAATCTTACCATTTGCAACAACATGGATGGACCTAGAGAACATTATGTTAAGTGAAATAAGTCAGACAGAGAAAGACAAATACCGTATGATCTCACTTATATGCGGAATCTAAAGAAAAGAATAAGTGAATGAACTAGTCAGAAACAGTTTTGGAGACATAGAGGAAAAACTGAGGGTTGCTAGATGGGCGGGGGGTGGAGATAAGGGGGAAGGTGAGGGGTTTAGAAAATAGTTGGTAACCACAAGATGGCCACGGGGTTTTGAAAATTAATTTGGGGAACGTAATCAATAATGTAAAGATTTTGTAGGATATCCGATGGATATATGTCCCATCTGCGAGACCACCTCAGGGATGATGTAGATGCCTGATCTCTGCACTGTACACCTGAAGCTGAACAATAATGAATGCCAACTATAATTTTATATATATATATATATATATATGGTTACAGGAAGCGGAGTACAGCATTAGGAATAGAGACAGTGGAAATGTAATGGCTCTGTGAGATGTCAGAGGGATAGTGGATGGGGGGAGAGGGGTTCACATAGTGTGAGGGATATAAATGATAAACGTCTAAGTATTGCTTTGTCTTGTGCACTTGAAACTAATAAAATTAAAAACAAACAAACAAACAAAAACCTAAAAAAAAAATATGCCAGCAGACAGAAAAGATCAGCATAAAGGTTTTCACTTCAATCCAAGTGAGTTGTTTGATTTTCAGTTAAACTTGGTGATCTGAGGCTGGCCCTGCAGTCTCTCAACAGCCAAAATCCATTTTCCCTCTTCCACTGGGTATGGCATAGGACTGTAAGCTGTTCCTCAAGGCAAAACTCATGCAGAAGATACTTAAACTGGTAAGGATCGATTTGCAATCATGAAACCTACCACCCATAACTCCTAAGTGCAAAATTGTTAAAAAAATAATTTAATTAGAATCTACAAATTTCTAAACAATTCTTTCCTGTATGAAACAGTCCAGCTTTTAAGCCCTTGGAGATTAGAATAAAAGTGATAGAAAACATTTCAGCTGCACACCAAGTTGGAACAGCAGATAAGCATGAGATCACTTACATGTTCGCCTCTGGTGTTCTCATGAGACACATCGATTGGTCCTATACAATGCGATTTCCATTTTCAGATCTATGCATTAATCAAATATCTTAAACTATGCAAGTACTTATACAAGCTGACTTAATAGATTTAATCAGCACTGTTTTGGGAAAAATAATTATGGACTTGTTTAATTTAAGAGACAAAATCAAACAGCATTTATTCAATTAGTACTTAGTTCTATGTGCTCTTCACAGTGGAGGATATACAGTATGTAAGGTATGACCCATGTCCTTCCAGAGCTTAGTTCATATACCAGCATTTTCATGACTTCCTGTTATATGTCATTACCTCTAGAAACTGATATTGTGCACTTAAGCTCAGATCTCAAATCACTTATCTCTTGAAATCAATAGGACTTAGTACGTAGTACTTATCACTTCAATAAAATTTCAAAGTTTTTCAACTACTCTTTCTTTCTACATTATTGTGTTCTTTATTTAATTTTCCTATTTTTTTCCATGTGAAAACTTATATCACAAAACTACTATCTGGGATGTACACAATATATCTCTTTATCAGTAATAGTAACCACATACAACCAAATACTAAAATAATGTCTAAAATATACATTGAGTTATATAATAGTATTATCACTGCCCTCATTCAATCAAATATTTTCAAGTTACTATTTTCCAATAGTAACTTCTATATTATATAAAATGAGGATATTTAAACGATTCTTTGTAGTCATTCCTCAATGATAAAAAGGAATTACGTCACACATTATTAAACTAAAGTATTTGGTGGAATATACTGAGGATATTTTTTCAGTTTTATTGAGGTATTAATTGACTAATTAAAATTGCATATATTTAAGTTGTATAACTTGATGTTTTCATACACATATACATTGTGAAATGATTACCCCAATCAAGCGAATTAACATATCCATCACCTCACATAATTATAATTTTCTTTCTTTTGTGTGCGACAAAAATATAATATGAGATTTTTTAAAAATTCTATTCTGCTTGTGACAACATGGATGGATCTTGAGATTATTATGCTGAGCGAAATAAGTTAGAAAAAGTAGAGAACCATATGATTTCACTGATATGTGGTATATAAAACTGAAAACAACAAAAGAACAAGACAAACAAACGAAGAAACAAAAACTCATAGACACAGACAATAGTTTAATGGTTACCAGAAGGTAAGGGGGTGGGGGTGGTAGATGAGGGTAAAGGGGATCCAGTATACAGTGACGGAAAGAGAACTGACTCTGGGTGATGAACACACATGTGATGTATTACAGAATTGTACACCTGAAATCTATGTAACTTTACTAACAATTGTCACCCCAATAAACTTTAAATTACAAAAAAAAATTCTATTCTGCTACCGGTAAAGGAAATATTTTGTAAATATCCATTTCTTAGAGCACATCAAGACTACTTTCTTTAACCTCAATTTCCACAATTGCCACTGGTTTTTAGTTGTGACTTGTTATTTATGTTTATTTGATTTTACAACATAGCTCTTTTAATCATAAAATTGCTGTATGGCATATTTTAATTTTTCCATTAAAACTAATTTTGTTTAGGACATTTCAAAGCTTCTCCCAATATGTGTTTCTAATCCTACCAAAAAGAAAAAATCCCTAAAATCAAGATTCAGGCTTTCTGATTAACAGGAAACAAAAACTCTTAAAGTAATAATACCTCTAATCACATAGTTCATAAGTTTGGGGAACTTTGAAGAATATTTGTCTGAGCTTTATATTTCAGTTTGAAAATTTGGATGGATAACATCAAAATACTAGAATCATATCCTAGATATAAGTAAATCTGTGGACTATCATTTAATAAAGTCAAAGCACTCTCATGAACTGATTATACTTCATCAATTTAATATAAGTTATATCAAGACATCTGCTAAAGAACAATTTTTATTGAAATATAAATATATATATATATATCATCCTTACAGTATGAACATTATTTACAAGGTGTGATCAAAGAATACACTGAATGTTTAAATTTAAAAAAATTATTATACTAAAAGACACATTGCCATTAATCCCCCTCAAAATACTTTCCCTCTGGTGATGGCAGAACTGACTCTGGGTGGTGAACACATAATGTAATATATAGATGATGTATTATAGAATTGTACACCTGAAACCTATGTAGTTTTGTTGACCATCGTCACCCCAATAAATTTTAATTAAAAAAAAATAAAAAACTCCCCCTCGCTTCGAACACACTTATCCCATCGTTCTTGCCACTTTCTGAAGCAGTTCTGGAGGTCCTCTTTCATGAGTGTCTTTAGTTGTGGCTGCCTCGATGTCCTGAGTCAATTCAAAACGTTCACCTTTCATGGTCATTTTGACTTTGGGGAAGAGCCAGAAGGCACACGGTGCCAAATCCGGTGAATACTGTGGATGAGGACAGACCGTAATGCTTTGACAGAAATTGGCATATCAAGAAGTGATGTGTGACATGGAGACTTTACGTTGTGATCAAAACATAGGGTGAATGCTGCTGCCGATTGCCATCCAATGGAAAGGGAGGGATCTTCAATACGGGAAGCAGTAGGTCAAACCTTAGTTACAGTGTGTGACAAGTTCCAATTTGTTCAGTGCAGTCAGTTCAGAGTGAGCTATGGTTGAGAAAAGGTGTGTTTTAAAGTGTGCCATAAATCATCCTCCATCATGACAACACTCCATGTCACACATCGCTTCTGGTATACAGCAATTTCTGTCAAATAAAAACATTACGGTGTGTCCTCATTCACCTTATTCACCAGATCTGGCACCATGTGACTTCTGGCTCTTTCCCAAACTCAGACTGATTCAGGACATCGAGGCAGCCACGACAGTGCAACTAAAGACACTCACAAAGGAGGACTTCCAGAACTGCTTTAGAAAGTGGCAAGAACAATGAGATAAGTGTGTTCAAAGAGAGGAGGAGTATTTTGAGGGGGATTAAGGACAATGTGTCTTTTACAGTTACAAATTTTTCACTTAAACATTCACTGTAATGTTTGATCACACCTCATATATGGCATTTTTCTGCAAAACTTTGTATTTCATGTATATTATCACCACATCAAATGGTTTATTACAATAATTTTTTTACCTTCTAAAGTAAATGTTATACTAGTCTAAATTTTTTTAATTTATTCCTTTACATAAACTGTTTTTATTAATATTCCATTCACTTAGTCACAAAACGTTGTCACCATCAACTAACAACTAACTACATTGATTTTAACCTCCAATCAAACTTGAGGAGAAGAAAAAGAAAACAAAAAGAAACAGATTAACAACTTGGTTCACCTGTGACAGAACCTATAGTGACCTCTTGTGGTAAATCCTAACTACAGAGCTTTGGAGAACAATACATATAACCTTTTCCTAGGCTAGACACTGGAGAATGTGGAAGTATTGTTTCTCCATGCTAGCAAACAGCTGTTGTCAACAATAAAAGTCAAAGATAAATATTGACTAAACTAAAGGACTTCTTTTTGGAAATCTACTCAGTCACCGCCAATTAAAATAACCATAGCTGTTCCCTTCCATCAAAAAATATTGTCTTACACGATTCTGTTAATAAGTCAGTTAAAACATGGTTAGGTACATGGATTTTGTACACATCCTACTTTTGGAATTAAGCAAAATATAGACAAAGAGGGCAATTCTAGTGAAGATAAGAGTGTCCTGGGATAAACAGCTCTGTAGTCAGGAAAGTACTGCATTCATTATATAACTCAGTGTCGGCTCTAAACCAAGAGACAATATTCTGACTTATTTATAAATATAATTTAGGAGTTTTCAATATAATTTCAACCTCTACGGTGTTTTAAAAGTGAAACTAATATATTATAAGACCTGGGTAAACTAATGCTTCTAAAACACCATGTGGTTTTATGCATATTTCCTGACTAGCCGTTTAGATGTTTAAGAAAATCTTTCAAGACCACCTCAGGGATGATGTAGATGCCTGATCACTGCACTGCACACCTGAAGATGAAGCTGAACAATAATGAATGTCAGCTATAAATATATAGAGAGAGTACAGAAGTGGAGTACAGCATTAGGAATAGAGACAGTGGAAATGTAATGGCTGTATGCGATATCAGAGGGGTAATAGATTAGGGGAGAGGGGTTATCACTTTGTGAGGGATATAAATGATAAATGTCTAACTATTACATTGTTTTGTATACCTGAAACTAATAAAAAAATAAATTAAACAAAAAGAAAAGAAAGAAAATCTTTCAAGAATAAATATCGAGTCCATTTTTTTAACCATTTCTTTTAAATTGGATAATCCTTAAAAGTTATTATTACTTTTTGTTTTGTTTTTACATCACTAGTTCTCTATTTCCTCTTCTACAGATTCTCCTTTAAGATCTCAGTATTTATAAATATTAACTATAGCACAAAAATAATTATGGATATTCCTATAAGGGATAACTGAGAAAAGAAAAGTGCTCGTGCAACAGGGATATCTCTGGGAAAATGGTAACTTGGGTATGGTGAACTTCTTCTCTTGAAAATTAAGTGTTTCATAAAATACTACCTCATATGTTTCTTCTTTTCTGAGCCTATTTTCTCTAAAGAGAAAAACATTTCTAGTTTTTCATAATGTTTAAAATATTAAAGAACAATTATTAACTCCTAATAAAAATATATTATTTTTGAAGTTATAATTTTTCAAATGGCAACCAATTTTACTGTCACCCAAACTAACTATTTATGCCTATTTGTCAACAAAGACAACATATGAATGAAATGTGCTGACCAAAGACATAATTGAAGGCCTTAGAAATAATTTGTTCGGTTTTTTTAAACTGAAATTCCACCTAACAGTCTAAAAACTGTTGATTTTAACTATTTTCACTTTACCCATAAGTTTTGCTGCTCCCTACAGTCCAAAATATATTGATGAGTATCTTGCATAGATAACTGAAATGTAAATAAGGGAAGATAGCCTAATAATGTTCCAGACACAGATTTGTTCAATAAGCACTTCCGGTGTGGGGACTTCTATGAGACATTGTACAGGTGTAATGAACTCACCACAGAGTTTCCAAACTTTCCCTTTGCCTTTCCTACCGACTTATTTCTGCTAGCCAAAAATGTATCTAAACCCTGCTATTACATTTACACTTTCGACCTTTACAACTTCTTGGAGTAATAATGTGCTCTCTATACCTACTAGAATCACATGCTAAGAATTACTGTAATTTATTTTACTTGTCTAAAATGATCTGGTCTTTTATCTTAAAACTGAAAAAAAGGAACTCCTTACTTCTACTATTTGGGGATTTGTCTATAAAGCATGTGTGTATTCATCCTACTCAATGGCCCCCATTATTTTATTTTATAGACTTTGAATCACCAGTAATAATTTGAAATGCTTTCCCATAACAAACTGAGTCAACTAAATAAGAAAAATAAAAATCCAATCTCAGGAGGTGTAAAATAACAGCAAATAGGCAACAGTGCTACACTGGCGCACAGAATACAGCACCATTTTATTCTCTGAAATTGCAAATGAGGAGTTTAGAATTTTATTAGGAACTTCTCAGGTTTAAAATCTATACGCAAATATACCACACACTTCTTGTTCTTTTGTTCTGCACCATCAAGAAGTTCTCTGATGGATTTCTAATTGGCTGAGATTGCAGCTCATTAGTGGTATCCATGGACAAATAAATACCTGATGTTTTCTCTTTGTGTCTGTTTCCCTTTCATGTCTAATCTCTCTCTCTCTCATCTCCCTCCCTTCCTCCCTCTCTCCTTTGGTATATCTGTTACTTTCTAGATCTCTCTTTTGCTCTTTGTGTGTGAGAGTTTCTCCCTCTACATCTATCTTTGTACTTGGGTGGAAGACTATCTATATGTTTATCTGTGTGCATATTTATGTATATGTTTCTACTTCATCTGACTCTCACTAAATGATCTGATCTTTTCATAAGAAAATGATGTTGTATCAGAAAGCAAAGCATTCCATGGAGTAAAAGGTAAATAGACAATTTCAGCCTACCTCTCCAATGCTTAAATATATTAGCAGTGCTGCCTCCTTTTCTTTCTTTTTCCACTAAAGCTCTGCCGACACTTCACTTTCAATGTTGTTAAGTTAGTGAATAATGAAATCTTCACTGTGACAAACTCGATCTGTCTGTGAGAATTCTGAAGGGAATTTTCTGTTAGTCTCAATTAAACAATTTCTCAGAATGAATTTTTCTATTTCTCTGCCAAATCATATGGAAATGGCAACAACTGCGGGATACTCCCACGTGAATGTGTAAACCAATTTAATACTGTAATTCTCATTTTCTGAGGTTCTTCCTGTAAAAGTGGTACTGAGACTTTCCAGTGTTTATTACATACACACGCAAGTACTTACCTCAAATATCTAACACATTTCAAACAAAGCTCAGAGGTTGTGAGCAATGGTATTAAAAGTTAGCCATAAGCAAATAAGGTGGTATGTAAAATGCCAAAACAGATAAATTTTCATTCACACATGGCATTTTCCATGGAAAGAAACATGAAATCAATGAAGAAATTATGAATATGACATGTGAAAAAGATAGAACATTCATTAACTGGGATGGAAGATGTAAAATGGAGGTAACAGAAGCAGCTATTTCTAAGCCACATACGGTAAGTCTTAATTTCATGGTATATCTGAAATAAAAGGTACTCTAAAACCTGACTCACAAGTCCAGTCTGTATGAGAAGTTTCAACCAAAGATGCTAAATTAGTAAACTTCAGTCAAGGAACTGTCATCTTCTCTCTGATTACTCTGCAGAGCAACAGAGAGCCTACGGGTTTTATTCTTTAAGACATTCTCTGAAAAGTCCTTTCACAGACCAAAGTGCAAGGAGTTGAAATAACTTAAGAAGATGAGAAAGCTAAATAAAACTGATCTTTCTTAAATAACTGATTCCAATAAACTTTAAATTTCCAACTGGTTGTTTTAACAGTAATAGCCCCCTTGTACTTTGTTCTTGTATAATAGTCATACAAGGTAATGTATAAACACAGGAATTGCCTACTGTTATAAATTTATATTTTACATTATCATAAAAAATCCAAACCACATTTGAAATCACACTGGAATGGCTAAAAATATAGTTGTGTGTTTTTTTTTAAGTAGACCAGGCCTATTAGCTACTTTTTTCCAACCCAAAAAGTCTACTCTAGACTTGTATAGTACCAGGTATTGACCACAGTGGAAGAAAAAAGTCAAACGACTCGAATTAATACCAAATACCATGTCAGAGCTTTACGAAAAATACCTTGGGACCTTTAAATATATATAGTCCCCAAATCAGGGGAAATATCTGCAAGCCTAGTTTTTGAAGAGATCCTAATCTAAGAATTAATATAATCTAATCTACCAAATCAGGGAAAGCATAGGCATATTTAATTATTTATTGTCATTTGACAGTGCTTCTGTCTTGCCCACTAGGCAGGGAGCTTCTTCAGAACAGAAGTGTCTTAATCATTTTCTTTTATCCAAAGGACCCCACAGGGTGTCTGTTGTATAAGACACCCAAGAAAATATTGTTTCACTTAATGAACGAATGAATGAATAAACAATAAATTATGGAACTGCATAGTTTATTTTCATTGTTTTGGTCGAAGCTCTACTGTAATCAATCAATATGCAGAAATGTCTCTCTTGTAATTCTTCAAGCAAGAGATCTTACAATAAAATAACAGGCCTCTAAAGGGAAAAAGTTTAAATGACACTTGGCATATCTTGTTTATAAAACCGAAAATTATATGAAAGTCCTTAAAACAAGTGGAAGATGTAGATTTCAGCAAAATGCAAAGTGTCTAAGTCTTAATATGTGACATATATAACCATCCCTATTCAGAATATCTTGGAGAAAATGAATGCACAAGTGGATGGCATTTTAAAGACACTTTAAGGCAAGTCAACACCAGTAAGTAGCAAAGTAGAACATCGTCAAGGTAGAATGGCTTTTTTTTTTTCTTTCTCTAGTACTTTCAAAGCACAGTAGCTGTTGTTTTCCCTCTACATTTCTCCTGTTTGAGTCAAATCAAATATCATATAAATCAGTATAGGCTAATGCACAATTAAAAAAAAGAAACTTTAAACACAAATTTGACCATAATAACTGCCTTCCCATTTTTCAACTACACTGTTCATTAGGTTCGATTCCAACTACTCTCCCCAACATAAGGTTCCTCTCAGCAGCGTCCATTGGGCCCAAAAGCCATTCCAGAGACTTAAATCTTAAGTAGCCACTTTCACAGCCATTCCCAACTTGAGGGAAACCCTTGCACTGGGATTAACTAACTCTATGAATTTGTTCTGTCTTTGCAGCCTACTTGGGAGGGAATGTGGGAAGAGGATGAACAAGAAAAATACCACCTCACCAAAGCGAAGCTCAACTCTATTCTCCAGACGTACCTACACCCTACCCGCTCCCGCTTAGCTTCCCGCTTGTTCCCGGCTCTGGACAGGTGGGAGCGGATGAGTACGTTGTGAGGAGGGTATTTAACTAACTTTCCACCACTACCTCATTCCCACCCCCTTCCAAAATCAGGTCCAACTAGTAACTGAAGCCACCGTGTAGGGCTGTCTGCATCCCCCTCCCCCCTTGGGAGAGGGCTGGGATGAGGAGGATGGGGGCGCGCGTGGGCAGGATAGAGGTGGGGGTGTTTTAGACTGCAACTCTTCTTACCACTGGAGCGCCTGACGATGTTCTCCAAAAATGTGTTCTGCGGTGCCACCAGCCCTCTCTTGCCCCCCGGCATCCTGGGTCTGGAGAGCGGCGGCCAGGATCCGCGGCGGGGGAGGGGGGGATGCAGGAAGAGAAGGTGGAGAAAGAGAAGGTGGAGAAGATGAAGCCAAAAGAAGAGGGGGCGCGGCGGCGGCCACGGGGTCCCCTGACTGTGTCTCCAGCCCGACCCGGATGAGCAGCTCTGGGGAGGAGGACCAGGCAGTTCATGGTAGTAGCGCTCCCCCGGCCGCCGCTGCCCAGACTGTGGCAGTGCCGCACACGGGGCTCGGAAACTGCAGGCTCCGCGGGGCACAGTGCGCCTGCGCCGCCCCCGCTGTCGCTGTCCCGCCGGTGCTGATGCTGAAGCTGCTGCTGAGGGTGCTGCCGCGGCGGTCGCCTGGGCGCGGGCTCAGCATTTCTCCCCCTGCCCCACGCCCCGGGGCTGGCGGAGAAGAGCCAACTCAAGCTCCTATCTTCCAGTCCCTTCTATCCCAGACCGAGAGCCCTTTACCGCGTCTTCCTCTCCCCTTGCCCTACCCCACCCCTCTCGTCTAGCTGGATCACGGCTGCCCCGCCGAGCCCAACTTCTGCTGGGCTGCGCGCCTGGTGGCCGCTCCTCTCTCCCTGGAGATCGAGGCAAACGCTGGTGGTCCAGTGGGGCCGTGGAGTGGGAGAGGAAGTGGGAGACGCAGGCCGGAGGCCAGAAAAGGCAATGGGCAATCGGACGGACCACAACTCAGCTTCTGCCCCCGGGATCCCGAGCCCAAAACGCAGCTGCCGGAGTGGAGGTGTTCCCGCTCCGCTGAAGCTGAGCGCTGAGCAGGGACTGACTGGGCGGCGCGCGGGTGCGCAGAGCAGCCACCTGACGCTGCTACCGCCCCCCTCAGGGCTTTGGCTCCCGAAGCTCCACACAGGAGCTTGCAGCAACCGCCCTACCGCTCACGCCCCAGCCAGAGCCAGATAGGGTCAGAGCGCAAAGAAGGTGCAGGAACGGCCCCTGAGCCCCAGGCTGTGTCTGACGCGGGGTGCTTCAGCCGCACAAGGGAGCTTCTCCAGGGCTGCGGAGCGCGGGAGGCGTGTGGCGAGCCCAGCCACCGCTGCAAAGTTGCTGAAAGGTTGCACTTAATGCATGGAGTAGAGGAAGAGGGTGAATAATTCACACCGGAGAGAGGGGAGTGCAGCTGACAGCGTCTGCGGTGGGAAAACAGTGAAAGTGGCGGGAGCACAGCTGAGCAGGACTAGGGGGTACGGACAGGATTAGTCTCTAACAACCCTCTATCCGCTCGTAGCCGGGGACAGGAGTGGAACCATTAGAAACAGAGTATAAAAGCTGAAATCTACCACAGAGAAGGGAAAATGGCATAAGTGCGAATGGAGCTGGGAGAGGTGGGAAGAAAAGGGAGAGCTCATGTCGCGGCGCCTTCTTTTTTCTAACACGGTGGTTATCAAAGTGGTCCCGACTGAGGACCTCCTAAGCACTTGTTAGAAATGCAAATTATTGGGCTCTGTTCCAGAGCTAGGGAACCGGGAACCAGGGGCGAGGGCCAACAATCTGTTTTAACAAGCCCTCTACCGATCCAAGGTTTCCTCTCCGGAAGCCCCACCTGGGCCTGGTCGAGAAAGGACGACTGCATAAGCAAGATCAAGGAGTGGGCACCAAAAGTGCGCTGCAGCAGGGTCAGAGGTTGATGGCAAGGCGAAGCCTAGAGTACTGAAGGCGAAAGGAAAGTTGGACGGGGGCGTCCCTTTCTACAGGAGTCAGAATAGGATACCTAATCCCTGTTAGAAATGGTCAAGGCTAGGTTGCCTATAAACAGCGGGAATCCCACCCTGGGGATCAGAGGAAACATCTCCTGCTCAGCTCCAGCCCAGAACGGGAAGAAAGGGAGGTACGGTGTCTGACTCTGTCTGGAACCCCCTAAATTACCAATCACTGGCCTCGAATTACCATCACTCTTTCTTCAGAGTACCTGGGGTAAGGGCTCTTGCCTGTGGCTGAGAGACATAAATGCACATCCAGGATCCATGTTTTAACTTAGGGTCTTTTGCTCCCTCTGCTCTTGGGAATGTCCACTCATTAGCCCAGAGCTTGGGTAGCTGAAGGAACCCGGAAGGCTGACCGAAGGCAAAAAGCAGTTTGCTCTGCTAGGATTCCTTCTGCAAAAAATCAGGAGACTCTATGGAATAACACTGGGCTATTTTGGCTTTCTACCTGAAGCAGTGCTGGTGGTGCAAGTTTCTTTCCCTACAGCTAGAATGTCTTCTAAATATACTGCGGTGTCTTTAGTAATACAACAAGGGACTCCATCAAAGATTGGATCCTTGTGGTTCACCTGCCTCCCAAAGGAGTCAAAAATGTGGCTGAGTTTACAGCTCCCTCGCTGCAGTTGACAGGGTCTGAGTAAGTGGAAGGAAACTGGAAAGGCATCCTTTAAATAATTGGATTTTCCCCCGCTTGTATGACCTGTGTTCATGGTGATTAGGCGAGTGTACAGACAGATCACAGTCCTAGACTAATCAGCTATTCACAGACTGGGGTAAATAGGCAGGCTAATCTTTTTAAAATACATACATATACTCATATAATTCATAGATTGCTATCCTAGACTGCTAACATGAGAAGACAAATCCATCATCATCCTTAACAGGAAATATGTCCAATCTATATATTCTTTTGCATATCATCAGCTGCCCACATCTTGCCTCTGGGTATTGATATAAAATCTCAGCTTCCCAGCATTTCCCATCTAGTATAAATATCCCTGTTCTTAATCACTCCTCTGTGGGTGTATTAGCTCACACTTCCCAAAGAGGAGACTCTTTTGGACTCCATTAAAACACAGTCACACAGTTACTGGTAGAACTTCCCGTTCACTTCCATATGCAGATTTAATTAAAATGACATTTAGCCTTTCTTCTTTGTCCTTAATCATTGCACAGCGTTATAGCTTTCGGATTATTTTAATTATTGTAAAAAATGATAATTATAAAGTATTGAATCTTTGGTTTACACACTGAATGTTCTAGTTTAAATTTTCATTCTGCAGGGCAAGAAACAGAGACCCAGAGAGATGAAGCGCCTAGTCCAAGATGACATGGTGCTTTAGAGGCTGCACTGAGACTACAGTCAGGGCTCCTGACCCTGTAGCCAGAGCTCCTTATAAATAACAGTAAATAATCTGATTTTGACTTAGTGTAGTAATAACCAGCACCATCCAGCCATCTCTACTGCCATCCCTGATTTTGTAGCACTAGAGAGAAGACAAACCCGACAACCAGCTCCTAATGAAAACAGAGTACAGAAAATAGAGCAGCACCGTATGGGCTGACTGGCCCTAAGGACTGTGATGGCAGATTGCAGCAAAGTGCCAATACAGCATTTCAAAAGTGTTTTGCAGACAGAGTCCATATGTTGTAACCAAACCATAAGACTTAACAGGTGAGAGGGAGACAGGAACCAAAAAGCTTCAATGTCACACAAAGGACTTCTTTGTGTTTGTTTTATTGCAAAGATTCCAGTTTAAAGTAGAATCATTTGTCCTTTTCTACTCTCTTGAGATACTGTAATTAGAGTGGTATTGTCTGTGAGAACCAAGAATTCCAATACCCAGAGGTGTTCCCAAGTCACAGCTATGAAATTAATGAAACCTAGCTGAGCTGCAGGTGTGTTCCAGTTTAACAGCAACCAATATAAAAGTAAAGACTTAGAAAACTGATATATTAGGAAGTGATGGTTTGTAATTACTACTGGTTTGCTGAAGGATTCTTCTATCAAGCACCTCTCCTTTGAGGCTTTTAAAATATAGTTTATGTGACAGTAGCTACAATTATATGTAAACTCTCAGAAATGCATTAGGAATAGGTCCAGTCTGACAATGTTTGATCCCCTATGCGAAAATGGCCTACCCACTACCCTCTAGGGGAATGACTTTTCTCCCCATCCCTGTTCTCTGTCTCTGTGCTAACCTCAGCATAGGTCTATGGTATAATCTTTGGATGCTAAATGGGTGGCTCTGGTGGAGGAGTGGGAGGAAATAAGAATGGAAAGGGCCAGAAGTTGCTCTCCATCCTGGCCTCCAGAGTTGGGCTCATTAGCAGCAGTATCAATCCAAACCATTTCTTCTCCTACAACCCATTCCCCAAGTCTCACTCTCAGCCTCCCCCCAGAGCTCTAGTAGTGAACTAGCTAGACATTACTCAACTCCTTTGCATGCACAAAGTTCCACGCTTAACACTGATAACCTTTCTCCTTCCCTCCTACCTCCCACATCCCTCACCTAAAATCTAAGTTGAAAGAAAGCAGAATAAAGAGGTAGTATTGTAATAGAGAAAGGCTCAATGCTTGGACTCTGGACCCAGACTGCCTGGAACTTAATCTTGCCTCTGCCATTTACTAATTATATGACCTACGGCAAGTTATTTAGTCTCGATTTCCCCTTCTATAAAATGGGGATTAAAATGACCTATTTAATAGGGCTGTTGTGAGAATTAAGAGTTCCTATTTGAAAGTCATTAAAATAATATCTGGCATGTAATAAACACCACATAAGTATTTGTAAAATAAATAAGCCTTTTCATTACTTCTACTTTTATTTACAGTCAAAGCTCTGGGCGGTGGTCATTACTAATGCTCACCAGTTGCCTTCTCCATCTCCTTGAAATTAGTTGTGGCCATAAACTAGTCCTGGCCAATGAAATGTGAATGGAGATGATGTGTGTTACTTCCTGGTAAGAGCAGGTAAGAGCTAGGACTCAGTTTGCAATGCTCCCCTTACTCTGCTTCAGTGACTATGGAAGGCTGAGCAACACAAGAAGAGCTGCCCAGAAGACTTAGTTAGACATGGCCTTGACACGAGAAGCAGAAAATACACTTCTGTTCTGTTAAGACACTGAGATTCTGACACTGTTTGTTACTGTAGCATAACCTTGTCTATCCTGGCTGATACAGGTTATGGACTTATTTTAGGTACAGGAAATTAAGCAATAATAATAATTCCCTGCCTGCACACTGAAATCACCTGTGGAGTTTATTAAAAAAAAAAAAAAAAAAAAAAAAAAAAGAACAATATCTAGGCCACAGCCCCCAGATCAAGTAAATCAGAATTTCTGAGCATGAGATTAAGACATCAGTAGTTTTTAAAGTTTCCCAGGTGATTTCAATGTGCATCAACATTTTAAACCAGTCTTAAAGCAATGTCACACTCTATAGGAATCTCTGAGATTTAGATACTGTGCCAAGATCCTCAGCTCCCAAGTATGGTTAGACTTACCCAGTGAAGACCTAACCCTAATGTATCCAACTATGAGTTTCTCCATACTCATAGCTGCTGAGCATCTCAGGCGACAATCACAAAACCTCCAAGACTGATCCACATAAACTCAAGCCCTCCAAACTCAACTTACCCCTCTCCCTGCAGCCCAATCCTGCTATACGCCCCTAATCAATGTCCCCCATGCTCCACAGTAGTCTTCTCAAAGCTTCTCCCCTCTCTTCACATGTCAGATGTCACCCTCTCACCTCTCAGTCTCAGAAGATGACTCACAGAGAACAGGTCCTGCTGTCCATCCTTTGACTTCCTGCCTTGGCTCTCTCTTCCTTTTCTTCTAGGTGAACAGGAAGCAATCTCCCGCACCATCCCTCCACCAATGCGCTATCGCCTATTCACTTGTGCCGCTGGAGGGACCTCACTTTACCTACTGTCCTCTCGTTCCTCTCTCTTCAGTGTTCAATGTGTTTTAAGAATGCGTTCTTAACTCACTGTCCCCTCTAGCTTTTGCTCTGTCTTTCCCATCCCTTCGTGTCAATTTCTCGGAAGAGCAGTCTTTTGTAGGTGGTCTCCCTTTCTTTGCTTCCTATACACTCCTTAATCCACCACAGATTGGCCTCCACTCCACTACTTCCCTGAAACTGCCTTCCCAAAGCCCATTTTGTTTTGAATTGCCAAATCTAGGGAGGCAATTTCATTTTTAATTTTACTATACCTGCATATGACATTTAACCCTGGCCCCACTCTTCTCGAAACACTCTCCTGCCTTGGACTGCCTGGTTTTAAATACTGATTATGTGAACTAAGCATTTTAATTAACCTATCATTGCTTGAGTTTCTTTATCTTTAGAAAGAGAATAGTAATAGTGCCTACTGCACAAGATTGATGTAAGAATTAAATGAGATAGTACAGGTAGAGAGTCTTGTATCCACATTTTGGAAACTGAAGACTCTGAAATCCTAAACAGTATTTTTTCAAAAATTTGTCACAACCTCATTTGCCAGAAAAGCCTGACCTGAACTGTCATGTGGCTATTTGTACTCTTTATCCCACTTGCTATGAATATTGACATGTTTTGTTGCATAGATAGTAATGTCTGATAACAGGGATTGCTGGCCTTAATCTTGATAGGGGAGATGCAAATGTACAAAAATCCACAAATTTCTGAATGTGAAAACACAGGTCTCTTTCCTGTAACTCCAGGAAGACATGCCCATGTGCAAACCAGCTCTATGTGGCAATGCCACAGGGCTCCCTAATCAACATACCCATAACAAATGCATGGTCTTGCAGCCTGCCCAAACTTTCTCCTTCCCCAGCATTTCCTATCGCGGGAGAGCCACTTCCGTTCACCCAGTTGTCCAAGTCACTAACTTCAACACATCTCTATCCCTCCCCTCACATCAAATCCTGCTCATTCCACCTCCCATAATACCTCTTGAAAGTATTCACTTCTCTCTAGACATGAATGAAATGAGTAGTACTGTTGGTACTACTCAAGGTCAAGCCCCCTCCTGTGCAGTCAGGGCTGAGAATTATCGTTCCCCTAGTTTCTTATACCGAAAGCAAGTTCATAATGTGTACCAGTCAGGATAGACGAGGTCATGGCACAGTAACAAACAGTGCCAGACTATCATCTTTCACTTGGATTACTGCAACAGTCCTCTAACTTGTCTCCCTGTTTCCTGTACTTTCCTGCTATATCCCTCTCACTATCCATCTCCAAGCTCCACCTCAATTCATTTTTCACCTTTCACTATAGCTAAAGCTCTTAAAGCATAAATCTATTTATGTCACCCTTCTAAGTCCCTCTTTGCCCACAGGTGAAAGTCCAAAACACTTAGCTTAGCCTTTTTTTATCCTTTCCTATCTGACTCCTACTTACCTATCCAGTCTGAACTCATCATTGCCCATTGCAACCCCACATCCTCATGTATCCTTGCTCCCTAAACTCCTTTTATTCCTTGCACAGTTGAGACTTGAACAACACAATTTTGAACTGCATAGGTCCACTTATACACGATTTTTTTTCAATAAATACTATAAATATATTTTCTCTTCCTTATGACACCTCTTCGTAATAACATTTTTTCTCTAGCTTACTTTATTGTAAGAATACAGTATATAATACACATAACATACAAATTGTGTGTTAATGGACAGTAAGGCATCTGGTCAACAGTGAGCTATTAGTTAAGTTTGGGGAGAATCAAACGTTATATGTGGATTTTCAACTGTATGAGAGGTCAGCACGCTTAACCCCCTGATGATTCAAGGGTCAATTATACTTACCACACTCTCTCTGTCTTTCATCCCCTATGTCCTGTATCACCCGGCATATTCTTCAGATCATAGATCAGATATGTCCTCCAAAAGGCCTTCTTTGACTCTCTGAGACTTGGCAAAGAGCCCTTCCTGTGTCTTCTTCTGGTGTCACTATGCGCTCTCTCTCCTGCAGCATTTGTCTCACTGTTATAAAGAAAAAAATGAATACAGTTGAAACCCTAGGTATGTCACCCGAGCTGCCACCAGCCACTTTGGCATCTTTGTGAGAACTGGGAGAAGATGTCTCCATCCTTGCTCATAGGACTAAGGCAGAAACATCAGATAGTGAGATGACTGTGGGCTGGATTTCAGCCTCTATTTGTCCCATTGATGGGTGCCCTCAGTGGGAAGAAGAGAGGCTTTCTAGGTGAGAAAACTAGAAGAAAGGAAAACCTAATAATAGGAAAGCTTATGATATGTGATAAAAAGCAGATAATGTGGACTTAACAAAGAGAAATGGGAGATAGAACTGGAGGCACAGTTAGGGACTCATGAGGCCAGCGTAAGCAGTTTGGGCTTATTCTGAAGGCAATGAAAGACATGTTTTGAGTAAAGAAGTAACATGGCATCTTAGTTATGTATGTAATTAGTGTACAGGATGCTTTGGAGACTCATCACACAAAAAAAATTGTAACTATGTATAGTGATGGGGGTTAACTAGAATTACTGTGCAATCATTTCACAATATATACAAATATCAAATCATTTTGTTGTATTCTGAAACTAATACAGTGTTATATGTCAATTATACCTCAATTAACAACAACAAAAAATGCTTTGGAGAGAGAAAAGGCCAGGATTGAAGAAATTAGATAGAGACCCCTGCGTATGAGGAGATGATATTTTTGGAACATTAATAAATGCTCCCCTCCACATATTTACTGTTACTCTTGCTATCAGGGCACCATTGCTCCTCACCACAGCTCACCTCTTTCTGGCTTTTGAATTTCAAAAATTTAGGCACCGGCAAAACAGGTGCAGAGTAGGAAAAGTGTTATAATAAAGGCTATGTGCCTTCTAAGACACTGTTCTAAGTACTTAACATGCATTTTCTCATTTAATCTCGTTTAATTTTAATAGAGTAAAATTGAATTTCATTCAACAAATATTTATTGAGCATTTATGTGCTAGGCACTATAGTAAATATTTAAATTATTCCCAAAGAACAAAAAATGAAACTGAGGCCACAAGGTCACAAAACTGGTATGTAATGTAACCAGAATTATGTACCCAGATATTCTGTCTTTGGAGCCCATGTTCCTAACTATCCTGTTAAACCACTGCAATATATTATTTCCCAAAAGTTTGGGGTGGGGGGGATTAAAAGAACCAGCTATCTCATATGCTCCCACTTCCAGCCTAGAAGAGAACAAGTTTCCCTGTGCGAAGGGAAGGAAGACAAGCTGGAGAGAAAGCAAAAGTAAGAAAGTCCTGTTTCTGCTGCATTGTGGGCAGAGCCCTGGATTTCTAAGGAAAATAACAACAACAAAATACTCTGATAGGTTTATCAGAGTCAAGACAAAGAAGATCTGCCCCATTTCCTGAGTAAAACTTGAGGGAGGCAATAAGACCAAAGAGGAGAAGAGCTGAGACAAGTGGCTAGAGAGACGGGACATTAATTAGCATAGTGAAATTCCCCAGACCTTGGTGGGCATGTGGACGTGAACATAGTGGAATGATTCTTGCGTGCCCTGGAGGTCACCCAGGAAGCAGAGAAAGTGAAACCCAGTGAAATTATATCACACGTGTTATTGGTTTTATCTACTTGTCTCCTCACTATGCTGTGAACTTACTAAGATCAGAGATCAAGTCTTCTGCATAGATGTTTCTTTAGCTCTGATTCAGTGTCTAGAACATGCAGGCCACAAAATAAATGATTTTGTTAATTATTCAGTGCTGCTGGAAAATTTCTAGTGTAGAATTAAAATTTTAAATTTCCACCGACACTTCACACCATACACCACAATAAATTCCAAAAAATTACTGAGTTGAACACTGAAAAACTATTTAAAATAGGTTTCTAAATTATTTTTGAAGCATAGGAGATTATAAATAACAAGGTAAGCAGGTTTGATTACATCAAAACTATATCACCTGCACACACACAAAAAGCGTAATGCAGATGGAGAATTTGAAGGAATGCGAAAAATTATTCGTAATTAATCTGAACAGGAAACATTTTTTTCTTCAAAATCTGCTTGGTATGAATACAGATATATATATACAGAATAGGTCCCAATGAACAAATGGCCAAAGGCATTAATAGATAATAATCATAATTGTAATTCTGTTCTGATTCTCAACCTCACCTTGTGAGATTACTAGAACAAGTATAATTATTCCTATTGACCACATTTTTGAAAATGTCCCAGATATATTGAGTGACTTTTAGAAGGTCCTCAGACAGTGAGTGGCAAGTCAAGGACCAATCAGGTCTTATGACACCATGCTCAGTGTCCTTTCCTCTACATCACATTGGAATAGCAATAATATAAGGCAAGGGGATAATTCAAATGAAATAATAAGTTTACAAAAATTGTTTAAACCACATATTCTTACTAGTAAATCTAAGTGATTCAAATATTTAGATATGAATAAATGAGCAGGCAGGTCATGGTATGTTAACTGTAAGCAAAATCCATTAGAATTAACAAATTCAAGACTATGACCAACTGGGCCTGCCCGGTAGCTCAGGCGGTTGGAACTCCATGCTTCTAACTCCAAAGGCTGCCGGTTCGATTCCCACATGGGCCACTGGGCTCTCAGTCACAAGGTTGCCAGTTCAATTCCTTGACTCCTGCAAGGGATGGTGGGCAGCGTCCCCTGCAACTAAAATTGAACACAGCACCTTGAGCTGAGCTGCCGCTGAGCTCCCAGATGGCTCAGTTGGTTGGAGCCCATCCTCTCAACCACAAGGTTGCCGGTTCGACTCCCACAAGGGATGGTGGGCTGCACCCCCTGCAACTAGCAATGGCAACTGGACCTGGAGCTGAGCTGTGCCCTCCACAACTAAGACTGAAAGGACAACAACTTGAAGCTAAACAGCACCCTCCACAACTAATATCGAAAGGACAACAACTTGACTGGAGAAAAAGTCCTGGAAGTACACACTGTTCCGCAATAAAGTCCTGTTCCCCTTCCTCAATAAAATCCTTAAAAAAAAAAAAAAAAAACAGACTATGTAGAAATATGGAAAAGATCTTTAAAAATACAGACCAGTGGAAAACATGTATAATGAGAAATACTATATATTCACTGAGTTCTGCATTATGTGTGTTTGATTTGTAAGCAGGGTCATGGAAAAAGGCTACAGATTGTGACTCGGTGATTTACAGGACTGCAGTTTTTTCTTTCCATCTACTAACATTTCATGTTACTACTGACTTTGATGCTTCTATTTAATGTTCACTGTCAGTTGTTTAAATAGATCATTAAAAACCAAAGCAAAAATATGGCTGGAAGACATACATACATACATAATATGTCCAGGGAATAAGTATAAAGCAACTTGTTTTAAAAAAAGAAAAAGCTATGCTGAGGTATAACTGACATACAATAAACTGCACATATTTAAAAATGTAGAATTTGACTAGTTTCGATATATGTGATGTTAAACCATCACCACAATGAAATTGTGACCATATCTATCATCCCCAGAAGTTTCCTTGTGCCACTTTACAATCTAGCCCTCCTTGGTCCACAGGCTGCTTTCTGTCACTGTAGATTAGTTTACATTTTATAGAATGGTATATAAGTGGAATTAACACAATGTGTACTCTTTTTTTCTCTGCCTTCTTTATTCAGGATAATTATTTTTAAATTCAGGTATGATGTTTTTGTGGATATCGAAAGAAAGGTGACACAATCACCTTTCTCCAGGTGATTATGATACACAATAAAATTTGAGCACTAAAGTCACTGGGCATTAATAATGGCCAAAGCATAATTTCCTTCTGGCATTTTTCAGAATTCATCTATGGAGGCACAATGGTATTTTTAAATTCTTTTCCTACCAGCAGTCAGCCAGCGGGAACAAGCACCAGTTAGAGAGCAGGGCAGTGAGTCTGGCTCCACGTGCCTGCAGCGCCGGGGGTCTGACATGTCACTCTTTGTGCCTCAGGCGTCAATAGAGTTTCAGCCAATAGCTGTTTATGATTCATTCTTTCTTTTAACCAGCATTTCTTGAGCATCTACTTTTTAAAGAATTGGGTTAGGTGCTGCTTACGTTCACTCTAAATTTGATAAATGGCAATCTAGCCCATCTGTTGTGTCTCAAACATCCTATTCTGAATATGATACCACTTCTTTAAAAAACAGTTTATGCCACCTCAGCTTCAGTAGACTAATTGAACCAAACAATTTCAAAGAAGCAAACTCTAAGAATAAATCCCCAAATGTCAGCGCTGTCTAGGAGGAATGAAGAAACATATGGGATCCCAGCCATTTTTCAAATTATTCACGCCAAGGTGTCTGAGGGGGGCTAGGCTCCAGAGAGCAGCTTTATGCCTTCCAGAGAAGTCATATGTTCATGTAATTCTAATTGTAACCTTGAAAAAAAAATTGTGCATTTAAAAAGTCGCTGAGAAAATGATTCTTATCACAAAGGGCCATTCTGTTGCATTCATTTACAGTACAAAACACCGTTATAGCCTTAAAATTGGGCAAGAAATGTCCCCTAGTATAAGAACATCCTTTGCATGTGTAATGAATGCCATCCACCCTGTACAGCACCTCTGGGAGATCAGGCTAACATCTTCTCTGGAGATGACCATAAGGTTCTTTGAAAAAACTATGGCACGTATCCTACTTTCAAAAGTGAGCAAATAGCTCTTATTCTAGAAGGAAATAGATCAAAGTGGTTCAGATGTGTAAACCAGAAGCAGTTAGAAAAAGAGTTTTTGTTTAAAGGATATGGGCCAAAAAGAAAACAGAAACTCAGGAAGTTAAAGAAGTCAGATCAAGAGAGAAAGAACAGCTTGAAACAACCCATGCAACTCTGTGGATATAGGCCAGCACCTGCATCACGGGCTAATGGGATGGGAGAAGAAAGCTAGGAACAGAGGGGTTAGAGTTGGCAGGATGGGGAGACTTAAGTACTAGGCTCTACATCAGCTGCTTGTCACAGGTAATCACTAATCCTCACAACTTTTCGAGATAGATATTATTTACACCTACATTAAAGATGGTGACACTGAGACTCAGAGAAGTCAATGACTTGCCTAAAGTCATACAGCTACTAAGCCTCAGAACCAGAATTCAAATTCAGAACTATTTGGTCACAAACCCCTTTCCATAGATTGTCTTCAATAAAACTGGACAGCAAGCAGTCCAAATCCTGAAATCCAAGGGGACTTGATTCCAGTGTAGGCCGTCATATATACCTGAGAATGAGGGATGGCAGAAAGCTCTAGACAGTAGCAGTATATTTTGCCAGGTGGAGGAAATAGGCAGGGAGGAATAAAAAGGACAAGTGCAGGTGGACTCTGATTAGTGGCAGCACCTCAGCCAATGACTAGGGATGGAATTGGGAACAAGCCCAGTTTCAAGGAGAGGGGCTGGTATGGCTCTAGTCAAGGAACCATCAGTCCAGCTAGCAACTGAAATGCAAACCCAAACTGGAGGCAGAGGCCCCATGATATGGACCAGGTGCTCAGGGAGAGGAAATGGGATGAAAATTGCAGCTCAATAGGCTACAAGTCCCTAACACTCATTCCAGAGTCACTGCACCGTGGCCTTGGGGCAGCAAGACCACATCTGGTGGGGACATATCTGTTTGGGTTCTAAGACTGCCTCAGCCTGAGTGGAGTTAAACCTACAGGCTGAAGGTCTTCGGCACTGGTATCCCTGCATGGCTTCTGATAGACGACACAGACAATGAACAAGAAAACCAATAAACAAGTACACTATTTGCAAGTCACAGGATTTCTAAGAAAGGAAAAAAACAAAAGACAGATCAAAGAAAAAAATAAAGGGAAGGGGGACTTACTTTAGATTCAATGATCAGAAAAAGCTCTCTGTGGAGGTCACATTTAAGCTACAATCCGGGGAAAGGAAAGAAGCTAAGCCCAAAAGAAGTAGAAGAGCAGCCCAGGCAGAGGGAGCAGTTAGTTCATGCAACCGGTCTCAGGTGGGGAAACGTTTGGGATGTTAAAGAAGCTGTAAGAAAGTGAGGCTGGAGCCAAGTGATGAGGGGCAGAAAGATGCAAAGTGATGTTGCACATAAGTAAGTGCAGCATCATTCGGTTTGTGGACCAAGGCAAGGAGTTAGAGCTTTTCATTGCAAAGTATAAAGAGAGGCCATTGAAGCGTTTATATGTCGGTGTGGCATGACCGCTCTGCAGCAGGAAGACACAAAAGGAGAGTGTGAGGCTACTGAGAAGGCTGTTGCCATAATCTAGGCAAGAGGTGAAGTTGTTCTTCAATAAAATAAACAGTGGAGAAAGGAAAAAGAGGGTGGGTTGGAGATAAATTTTGGAGATAAAAATCAACAGAGACTCAGGGATGGAATGGACGTGGACGTGGAAAGCAAGGACACGGGGAGAATCGGGGATCAGTTCTCAGACCCTCACATCAATACTGGGGGAACAATGGTGCTACTGACTGACATGAGAAAGACCTGTTAGTGAAAGACATGTTTCAGGAGAGAAATCAAGAGCTGGATTTTGGACATTTTGAATTCAATATATCCAAAGTGGAGACATCAAGGAGGCGATCTGATGGTGAATGTGCAGTTCACAGGAGAGGTTTGGTTTCTGGGAGCAGATGGAGATATGCCAACCACGGGGATTGCACAAGGATTTCCTCTTAAAGCACCTACATTGCGTCTGTGTCGATGTTACTAGTTCCACAATTGCCCACATATATTACAGTGTGCTCTTTTATATTTTTCCTGTCTTTAGTAAATAATTTGGAAGTCGAAGGAGGGGTAATGGGATACGAACCACAAAAAAGAGACTAAATCCTCGCAGTACTATTCATATTAGGAAAACACTAGAAACAACCTAACTATCATTAGTAGGGACGAGGCTAAATGACTTATTGCACATTCCTTAAATGAAATATAATTCAGCCACTTGAAATTGTTACTATGAATCCATATTTATTTTCTAATATGAAAGAAATCCAAATTATATTATATAGGGAAAGTATATTATAAAAACAACAAATACTATATAAAACATGCCATGTATCTGTCAAAGAGAGATAAATTAATAACAATATTGATATGACCCCCCCCAAAAAAAAATAAAACCTTGAGAAATATATACACTAAAATTTGAATGTGGTTACATTTGAGTGGTGGGATTCTGTGTTTTACTTTTTTGTTCATACTTTAATGTATTACCAAGTTATTTTTACTATGAACCCACATTTCTATACATGTACACACATTTTTACATCTGCCTTTATAATCAGAAAGAACAAAACCAGCCATTTTCATTTAGGAAGAACCAGACAAACAACAGTCTGGAATCTTCAGGTGGAAGCTGAAAAGAGCCAGGCTGGCAGCCAGCTGCTCTGCCACTGCCGAGATCAAAACACAGTTTGTGTTTATTCAATTCAACAAACACTTCCCAAGCACCTACTCTGGGCCAGACTCTGGTTAGATGATGAGGAAGCATAGATGAATCCATCTTATTCCCTGACCTCAGTAAACTCACAAGGAAATAATCTGGCTTTAGATATACATTTATAGAAAATTATATTACTTTTTCTAGAGCTGCCATAACAAAATACCACAGACTAAATGGCTTAAACAACAGAAATTTATTTGCTTATACTTCTGGAGGCTGGAAGTCCAAGATCAAGGTGTCGGTCTGCAGGTTTGGTTTCTCCTGAGGCCTCCGTCCTTGGCTTACAGATGGCCACCTTTTCACTGTGTCCTCACATGACCTTTCCTCTGTGTGTGCACATCCCTGGTTGTCTCTGTGTGTCTGTATTTCCTCTTCTTATAAGGACACCAATCAGGTTGTATTAGGCCCACCTTAACGGCCTCATTTTAACTTCATCACATTTTTAAAGGGCCTATCTCTAAATACAATCATAATTCTGAGGTACTGGATACTATAGCTTCGATGTATGAGTTTTGAGGGGACACAATTCAGGCCATAACAAGTATCCACAAAATTAAAGCTTCTGAGGTAAGGTTCGTCTTCATTTTGTGATTTACTATTGATGTCTCAAATTTTCTTTGCAAAATCTGAACAAGATAGTCAGAAATATCTTACAAAATAATTAATAATCACATAAATAAGAAAATCAATCTTGTCTTCTTATAAAATAATTAGATAATACATGATACATTTACTTTTATGCTTTACATTCAAAATATGGGAAACAATGACCAAAATGTGGTAAAGAAATGAAGATATTTTCATTCTAGTACCTATGCAACCTAGAAAAGGAATATTTGGAATTAAATTTCCAAAAAATGAGATTTATTAACACAATAGAGCTTTGTAATCTATTAATTATTCCTCAAATCAGTTTGTCTTATATGTAATGAGGTGAATTCGGCTAAAGTAAAATAAGGGATTAAAAAGTTGGAACCATCTACAAGATTTAAAATAATTTTTCCATATGTCATATTCAAAAATTCCACTCACTTTTTTCTGGAATGTTCAAAATCCATTCTGCCTTAAACTATATTCCATATGGAAGGAAGGAAAGAGAAAGCATCTCCTAACTGGAGAAAAAGGTGACTTCCCAAGGTGGCAAATACCTAACATAATTTAGCTGCCCATGGTGACAAAAATCAAATCAATGATTCTATTCTAAATTACAGGCAAACTCATTCTTTCTCAACAATATTAAGGATATGCTAGCAATATGTCCTCCTTATCATCACACTCAAAAAAAGAATACCCCCTTCCTATTCACTCTGCATTCTTTTTTGAACAAGATTCTGCTGGTAAAACAGGAAGAGAGCCAGCAGAGCTGCCAAACAAATAGCAGCATTTACCACCGCGGTGCCAGGTATAAATATTCAGTAGATGCATAGTGGACATTTGTTCTCTACTCTGCAATGTATTCCCCTCTCTTCTCTCAACTGTACCCAAAGTCCCTTTGACAGCATCCATCTCCCGATCACAGTCACATGGTGCACACTGCCTGGACCTCACTACTACACTACCAGTTCTAGGAGAGGAGTCTTTTTAGCTTACGTCAATCAGTATTCCCTATCCATTTTGTCATGATGATTGGTGTAAAGATGACCACAATCCTTAGAACCAAAGAGATGTGAAAAGACTTGCCTTTCAATTCATCGAATTCTGCATCAAAATCGTCAGCTGACTGTGATTTCTGTGAGTCCTTCTAGTGAATCACTGAAGCTGAGTGTGGTATTTGGGACCCCTGACACACAGGTCAGGACATTAAAAGATGGTCAAGAGTGCAGCATTTCACATATAGGACAAAAGTCAATTTAGAAGACATGAGAACTATACCACAAAAGGAACTGCTAAGTACTTTTATGTCAACACAGTCTCAAGATCAGAAATGTTTTTTAAGCATCTGAGACATATAGAGCTATAAGTACTATTACCATTCCAACAAATCAATTTTTAGTAGGAGCAAATTATATATATGTGCATACATATACACACATATATATTTGTAAATTTTGTAATCATTTAAGAATCTTTTTCTATAATATTTTCATTCATGTTTTATAGACCTCAGATATATGTTCTGTATTAAATACACATTATAATTCCTTCTGCTACTGAATATAAATAATAGAGTATTTTTTCTATAATTCTCATTTTTAAAGCTTATAACCATCTGCATTACATATAGGATTAGATCCTTATTTTAAATCATCAGGATAATTATTCTCAAACCTTAATAAATTCGTATTCAGCAATTTCAAAAACAATGATGTACAATAAAGATTTTAATAATGTATATTAAAACACTTTTTCCCCAATTTAGTTCACCTACATTGCAATTCAACAAGAATAAGCTGGGCAATATTTCCTATAAATAACTAAATTATGCTCTTGAATATAATATTTATGATCCTTGCTTTGCTACTATTACCTTATTGACAGAAACATGATCAAGTGTAGTAGAAGAAAAATTTAGTACAGTGTTTTGCTTTTAGTGGGCTCAACAAATGTTTGGTGAGTGAATGAATGAGTATATAATGGACGAAAAAAATCAAAAGCATACTTTAGAAAGACTGTGAAGTTTATTGTAGGAACTCAAAACAGGATGGTTATTTGTAAACATATTCAACTACGTAATGGAAAATGAGTTTTGATAATTACTATAAAAGTTATATGACAACTAAGTAAAACAAATAATTGGAGGATAAATTATCTTAATCATTACGCTTCATGATAAGAAATATTAAAATGATCTATTTATATCCTAATCATAGAAAAAAAAACAGATTCACACTTCATATATCTATTTAATTTTAAAAATTCAAATAATGAATGAATACAAGAAAGTATACGAGTAGGTGCTTATTTCTAATCTTGAGTTTGAAAAGGCTGTCTGAGTCTGACACCAACGGCAAATCACAAAGAAACAGATTAGCAAATTGGGCTAAAAAAATTACAAATTTCTGTGTGTTAAAACACTATGAAAACATTTCAATTTTACAAGCTAACTATTGTGTGAAAATATATGACAGAAACTCCTGTGGATGATAAAATCAAATGACAAGTGTTCTGGTTAATTTATTATAACAACCAACAATAAAAGAATGTAGGAGAATGGAACCTTCTATTGAGCTTAACTCATGATCAATTTTATAAAGACTTAGTTACTGATTATAGTGAAAGAAAGATCATTTTATGAAAAACGAGAAAACTGACAAAACTCCAGGCCTTTAATTCATCCTATAAACTGTATCATTATTGTCCCTGATTTACAGGGGTATTAAAACCTAGAAACAAAACTTTCTGGAGTTATTACCAGCCTTTGTATATGAACGTGATAATGTTTATTTTAATACGAAAGGTATACTAGGGGTGCCAAAAAAACATATACAAATGGACACTTTGGTCAATGTTGCTCAAGCAGTACTTTGCTGTAATCAGAAGTGTCTGGATGCTGATGGTAACCACTTTGAGCACCTCTTGTAATTGCAGAAGTCAAATGTAACTTGTATTTATCTTTTGTTATCAGTATATATTGAGTATTACAATTTTAATAGATTTTTTTCTTTCTTAAAATGTGTATACATTTTGTTTGGCACCCTCTGTATAATCACTGAGATCCATTCATATTAACACATTTTATTTATACATAAATACACTAGGAAGGTTGAAATTTTCTTTTGATTTGTTGATTTTATACATTGTTCCTTTATCTTTTTGTTTGGTAAACAGAAGAGCTCTCACAACAGTTTTGAATTAATTAAAATATATAGAATCCCAAGCAATCATAATTATTCCTGTACTCATTCTTTTATAAGGATAAAGGAGAAAATCTTTGTGTTTCCTAGTGGCTATTCCAGGAGATCACTTAGACATAAAGGCCATCTTAATAATTTTAACATTATGAATTTAGGGTTTGAATTTGGGAAAGGCAAAATCAAGATGACTTGTCAGAAAAGATAAGGACACAAGTCATAAATAACCAAAGACAGAAAATAGTTACATGCATATTTTAAAATAAGTAACCATAACTATTAATATTTGTAACTTTAAAAAATACGTAATCTTTTTTCAAAGTAATTGAAGAGTATTCAAAAAGCACAGAGTTAGAACAAATGATTAATAAAATAAATCTATTATCTGGACATAGAATAACTTTGCTACACAAAAGAAAACAAAACAAACCCCCCCTCCAAATTCTAGTTTTATTCTTTGTGAATTTAATCTATGTCACTATTTGCAGGAGAGTATCCTAAGCCTTTTTTTCTTTATGCATAATTCCATACAAATTTTTAGAATTTTCAACACTTATCTCACTGCTTTTCAAATCATTAGTTGTAGGCATTACAAACTTACAACATGCCCTAAAATTTGTCTTTTTTAGCTTTATCAAGACCAACATCCTTCAGGAACACAGTTAAATTCTTTAAAAACCTACTAGCAACTGAAATCCAGCAAAACATAAAACAGGAAATACTGCATGACCAAGTTGAGTTCACTCTAAAAATGTAAGTTTGGTTTAAGATTCAAAAATCAATTGATGATAATCATCATGTTAAAGAATGAAGAAGAAAAACCACATGATCATTTAAATACATGCAGAAAAGCATTTAACAAAATTCAATAGCTGTGTATTATAAATCTCCGCAAATAAGAAACACAAGGAAACTTTTCTAACATAACGAGAGGCATCTAAGACACCTAACATCATATGTAATTGTGAAATATTGAATTCTTTCTCCCCAAGATCAAGAACAAGACAAGGATGTCCATTCTCACCACATCTAGTCAACACTGTACAGAGGTTATAACCACTGTAAAGAGGCATAAATAGAAAATCAAGTCATAAAACTGGAAAGAAAGAAGTAAAACAGTCTATTCACAGATGACATGACTGCTTCAGTAGAAAATCCTAATGATCCTAAATAAATTTAGTAAGGTATCTGGGTAGTAAGTCAATATACAGAAATAAGGTGAATATACTAGCAGCAAACCATTGGGAAAAAAGATTTTTAAGTATCATTTATAACAGTATCAAAAAATTCAATAATTAGAAATGTCTTTAACAAAAGATATGAGACATCTACAATAGAAATTTAAAATACTACTGAGATTAAAGAGCAATATATCATGTTCCGGTATTGGGAATAACATTAGTAAGATGTTAACTATATCCAAATTGATCTAGCAATTCAATACAATTTTAATTACAATCCCAGCAGGTGTTTTATGGAATCTGATGAGCTCTTCCTAAAATACATATGAAAAAACAAAGGACCTGGAATGGGATATCCAAAGCTATTTTAAAAAGGAAAAACAAAAATGGAGAATTTAAACTACCTGAAACTAAAACCTACTACAAAGTTATCAAGACTATAGCAGTAGCATAAGGATAAAGCAAGAGACCTACAGAAAGAATAGAGAATACAGAAATATGATGCCTGACAATTAAGTTTGCGCACTTGACACCATGTGCTTACATTGCCAGCACTGTACAAACAGCTCGGTAAGGTTTCATCACCTTGGTATATCAGTGGCTCACAGCTGTGTTCCTGTTGACATGTGGCAGTGTCTTGCTGAGTGGCGTTCATTATTGTTGCATGTTTTTGTGTGCCATCGTGAGAATGTCTGAGCTTCAATTAGAGCAACGAACAAACATTAAATTTCTTGTTAAACTCGGCAAGAGTGGAAGTGAAATGAGGGATACATTAGTCCAAGTTTATGTGGATAATGCCGTGAAGAAAACGGCAGTGTACAAATGGATTAAACGTTTTTCTGAGGAGAGAACACGTCATTGATGAAGAGAGTTCAGTAACGAGCAGAACTAATTAAAACATTGCAAAAACTCGTCGAATTGTGCATCAAAATCAGCAGCTGACTGTGAGAAGCATAGCAGATAGAGAAACAGTTAGGAAAATCTTAAATGAAAATCTTGGCATGAGAAAGTTGTGTGCAAAAATGGTCCCAAAGGAGCTCACCAATGAACAAAAGCAAAGGAGAGTCAAAGTTTGCCAAGACCTTTTGGAGAGGCAAGACGATGTTTTGGGCCATGTTTTCACTGGTGATGAAACATGGGTGTACCAATATGACCCTGAAACAAAGCATCAAAGTGCCCAATGGAAGTCAGCCAATTCTCCACAACCAAAAAATTCCATCAGTCCAAATCAAGAGTCAAAACGATGTTGCTAAACTTTTTGATATCAAAGGTATTTCATCATGAATTTGTACCTACTAGACAGTTAACCAAGTTTACTATTTGGAAGTGCTGAAAAGGCTGCATGAAAAAGTTAGACAAAATGACCTGAAATTTTCACCAACAACTCATGGATCTTGCATCATAACAATGTACCAGCTTACATGTCACTGTCTGTGAGAGAGTTTTTAGCCAGTAAATAAGTAACTGTATTGGAACGCCTTCCCTACTTACCTGATCTGGCCCCCAATGACTTCCTTCCTCACCCGAAGATAAAGAAAGACATTTGATGACATTCAGAACATCAAAGTTAATACAACAACAGCTCTAACGGCCATTCCAGAAAAAGAGTTCCAAAATTGCTTTGAAGTGTGGACTAGGCGCTGGCATGGGTGCATAGCTGCCCAAAGGGAGTACTTCCAATGTAACAATAGTGATATTCAGCAATGAGGTATGTAGCACTTTTTCTAGGATGATTTCGCGAAATTAATTGTCAGACCTCATAGACACAAGTTTTGTTCTCATCACTTTCAATAAAGGTGTCGAAGCAACCCAATAGGCGAAACAAAGTCTTTTTATTAAATAGTGCTGAAAACCTGTAGATATCTATATGAAAAATAAATTAAGCCTACCTAACTCAAAAATAATTTGAGATGGATATAGATTTAAAGGTAAAAGCTATAACTAAAAAGCTGCTAAAATAAATTTTAAAATATGTAGGAGAATCTCTTTCAGACATGGAGATAAGCAAAGATTTCTTAGACAGCATATAGAAAGGAAAAATCATAAAACTATTCAACTAGAATTTATTAAAATGAAAACTTCCTTTCATCAAAAGATACTCTCAAAAAACTGAATAGATAAGCAAGCCATATACCAGAAACAAATATTTGCAATACATATTTCTGACAAAGAACTTGTATGCAGAATATATAGAGCTTCCAAAATCAATAATACATATAACTTTTAAATATATGTATTTGAGGAACATTACATATTGGTGAACAGATCAATTCACCAAGAAATCACAGCAATCCTAAATGTGTAAAAGCACTGAATGGATCTGGATTAGAATGAGGAAAACATAGCTATGAAGATCAACGTTGGGCAACTGATGAATTTTTAGTATGAACATAGATAAACCTTGAAAACATTAAGAAACCAGCCACAAATGACATGTATCATGTTATTCCATTTATATGAAATACTCAAATTAGGCAAATATACAAAGACCAAAAGTAGTGTTTGCTAATGGAAAAATGGTTGGGTAGAGGGGTGATAGCTAAAGTGCTAAGAGGTTTCTTTTTGAAGTGACGAAATGTTCAAAAATTGTGGTGATAGTCCCACGTATCTGTAAATATTCTAGAATCTTTGACTTGTTCCCTTTAAAAGTGTGGATTGTATGCTATGTAAATTTTATTCTCAATGAAGAGGTAATTTTAAAAATCAATGGTCCTTTATGTTTGCCCTCTTGTTATACATACCATCTACCGTGTTGTCCCGAAAATAAGACCTAGCTGGACAATTAGCTCAAATTCATCTTTTGGAGAAAAAATTAATATAAGACCCAGTCTTATTTTACTATAAGACCAGGATAATATAATATAATATAATATAATATAATATAATATACATAATATAATACAGGGTCTTATATTAATTTTTGCTCCAAAATATGCATTAGAGCTGATTGTCTGACTAGGTCTTATTTTCAGGGAAACATGGTAGGCGTTCATCATTATCTTAGGTCATGTTTTCTGGAAACAGAGCTGAAGCCTGGGATTCTATTGAGTATAGTGTATCAAGGGAGTGCCCTTCCAGAAACCATTTAAGGAGGATTGCAGTTCTGGTAGAAGAAAGAGTCAAGCAAGGATAAAATTTAGCTCTCAAGCCTAAATTTCCCCTGCAGAATTGCCCCCACCTGGAATCAAAAGGGCTGGTCTTATGTACCCTCACATTGGTCAGTCTTTGGCTGCAGCTTCTGCCAGCGGTTAGAGTTGTAACCATTTGGCAAGCAGGTTCCCATTCTCTGAGAGCAGTTATGCATCTGGTGAAAGGGGGTAGTTGTGAGTCATTAACAGACAAAACACAGCAGCCGGGTCATAGATGCACTAGTTTATTAAAGGGGGTTGGGGCAGAGCATCAATAAATCTACTAGGTAATGCAAACGACCTCATGAACGTTTGC
Source organism: Rhinolophus sinicus (assembly GCF_036562045.2). Lineage (NCBI taxonomy): Eukaryota > Metazoa > Chordata > Mammalia > Chiroptera > Rhinolophidae > Rhinolophus > Rhinolophus sinicus. The sequence continues at coordinate 32,544,464 of NC_133753.1, read as the reverse complement.
AAATATTTAGCTAAAATAATTCATTGCAATATTATTTGTAATAAGAACTACATTTAATTGCCCAACAATTTAGGAGGTGTATGTTTTGTTCATACAGCAGGATGGCATTATCCATTGGTGACACAGTAAAGACCATTTAGAGAAATGGAAATAAATTCCAGACAATTGTGAGGTGCACAGTATACAAAAGTATGAACAGTATGATCCAATTTTATAAATGTAGCAATGTATATGTTTTGCACACATCCTTTCCCCTTTTGGGGAAGGAGGTACACAAAAATGTAGATAGTGGCTATTGTTCAGTGGCAGGATAGCTATTTTTATTTTCTATATTTTGTTTATGCTGTACTGCTTTTGTATAAATAAGAAGTGATTTCAAATATTATATATCAACAAATTAATTCTCAAATTTAACTGAAATAGTGTGACCATACTTACAAGTAAATACTGACAGATTAAAGACTAAACCTCCAAGAACAAATCTGGTTCTTAGAGAGGTTACTATCCCAGTGTGTTGTCCTCCACTTTGCATGTTCAGTTTTGTCATTACACCTAAAGCTGCTCAGATTGGTGGTCACTGACCAAGAGGAGAGAGAATCTACAGATCAAGTATCCATGTACTAATTTTCAATGGAGTGACCATTACATTCCAGCAACCGTTCCATTTGTAACTTATTCACAGTCTCGTGTTCCCAAAGTCAGGTGCCTGAAAAGACATTAACTGAAGGGTGTTTGGTGAGTATACGAAGCAGATGATCTGGATAAATATTATATCCAGGCTTCAGGCTGAGGCCTGACGAACCACAGGTGACACTCTGGGGCCTTCCTACTCCCTGCTTCTGCTGAGAGTCCAGCAGCACTGGCCACAAATGAGAGAACAGAAAAATGTGCCCCTGACTCAAGAGCAGCATTCTGCCTGTTGGTCAGGGACGTTGGTGTGACCTGAAGCAAAAAGGTGAGCGGATCCAAGTTGCCTCTCAGAAATTTTAATTAGGCGTTAAGATAATGAGGCAGTTTGTTTAAACAAAAGCTGAAACAAAGCCATGAAATCTTGTCAGGACCATGGGAGGTCATAGAAAGCCAATGTTATAAAGCAAAAATCCCACAGAGAGAAACAAGACTCTGTGAGCTGAGAGACCATGGCAAGTCAGGAGTCTCAGGTCTCTAAGGTGGCCTCAGTTCTTGCCTGTTTTCCTTTATCAGCTCATAGATAGTTTCAGGATAAACCTGGGGTGAGCAGGATCTTGAGTCAACCTCGGTTGCTTATATCAAAAAAACTTCGCATACACTACCCCTGACTCACCAATTTGGATTAATTCCCCAGTTTAATTAACCTCCAAGAGAAGGGGCTATTGCAATGGCTTTAACCATGGCTTATTGCAATGCAGTTGCAATGCAGCTGTCTATTGGCCTATGTAATATTTTACGTTTTGACCAGTTTCATCTGAACTGTTAAAATGAAGAACAAGAATAATACTCATTTTTAGTATTTCAATTAGTTCTTATAGTCACAGAAAGAGCATCAAAAAAATCCCTTGCTTACCAACACTGCGCTAAGCCATATTTGTTATTCTAATTTAATATTTCCGTCAACCATATGAAATAATATTACACTCTCATTTTACAGACAAAATCCAAGGCACAGAGGAGTTGTATAACTAGAAAGGAAAAAAGTCAGGATTCAAACATAGGTCAGATTTTTAAAATCTTAGCTCTTTCCATTTATCCTGTACTATTTACAGGGATCTTAGAGATCCTCAGATTTACTCTTTCGTTTACATGTGGGGAAACTTATAAAAGTCAAAGTAGAACTTCCGATTCCTGACTCTTTGAGAGTTAGGAAAACAAGGATAGTATTGTTTTGCTGATGAAGAACGATAAGTACAAAAGACGCTAATTCCTTATTGGAGTTACTGCCAGTGTCGAAGTCTTTTAATTTCTTATCCAGATACTATTACTGCTTATTCCATTCTATACTATTGCAGCTGTTCAATCTAACCATAAAATAACTTAAATCTCATCATCTACTGTTAATGTTTCTATGTTATACATGGATGGATAGATCAATGGATCTGCCTCTCTATCTATCGTATATGCATATACAATTTCCCCGACAGAGGAAGTTACTATACTTTAGTTCCTTCTCGTTGAAGCAAAGGTAGATTTGCAATAATTCTGTGGAGCCACCTATTGTCTAGGTTATTTTGTCTATCTACCACCTTACTAATGTAAGTCCATTACGAGCACCTCTGTGTCCCACATCTCAGTTCATCTGGAAAATTAAAATCTTCTGTGTAAAATCTGAGTCAGCATGAAAAGGCCTGATTCTGCCACTGTGTTGCACTCAGGATTCCTATTCCTTCCAAGAGAGATGGAAGTGTGGACCACTACCGGTACCGGGTCCTCAGTATTGACTTCCAAAACTGTCTATAACTAGAGCAATGGCTTCATCTCATGCTGATTACATTGCCTTTATGTACTTTAGGTCCCATGGTGATTAAAAGTCACAGACAGCCCTGGCACTGAATTTCATGGCAATCCAGAGTTTTCTAAATTCCCATTTGTGTTCTTTAGCAATGACACCCTTGCACTAGATGTCAGCAGAGGAAACATCCAAAGGCAATGTTTCTGTTGCCAAAGTCATGTGAGTGGGATCATGTCCATGCTGATGAAGCAGTGCAGGCAAACATTAGGCCAAGTCCACATTTAGGTTCTGTAACTCTGGTCTCGAGACGTACTGGGATTCTGAGATACCTCAGATCTTTACTTGCAAGTTGGCAGGCTATAATGAAACATACACACATGCACGCATGTGTGCACACACACATACACACAATTTATGCACACTGGTAATTTACAATAATGTGATGATTGCTTTAAAATATTCTTACCACAACCTGTATACCGTGTTTCCCCAAAAATAAGACCTAGCCCGACAATCAGCTCTAATGCGTCTTTTGGAGCAAAAATTAATATAAGATCAGGTCTTTATATTATATTACATTACATTGCATAATATTATATTATATTATTTTATATTATTTTATATTATATTATATTATAATAAAATAAGACCAGGTCTTATATTAATTTTTGCTCCAAAAGACGTATTAGAGCTGATTGTCCGCTAGGTCTTATTTTCGGGGAAACATGGTAGTAGAAAGATCATAAACTTCAGCATCCAACATCTGTATTCAAACCCAAGTTCTGTCATACACTAATTTGTTTACAATTATGCTAGGACAGATTATTAAACCTCTCTTTTCCTTTTTTTTTTTTTTTTCATTTGTATAATAAGGACAATAATGCACTGTCTCATAATATTACCCTATGGATTAATGACAGAACGTAGGCAATGCACTAACACAGTACCTGGCACGTAATACTCAGTGAATGTTAGATCCCTTCATCTAAGAAGAATGCCTCTTTGATTACTATGGCCTTGTAGCATAATTTGATATCAGGTAGCATGATACCTCCAGCTTTGTTCTTCTTTCTCAGAATTACCATGGCTATTGGGGTCTTTTATGGTTCCATATAAATTTAAGGATTATTTGTTCTAGTTCTATGAAAAATGCCATTGGTATTTTGATAGGGACTGCACTGAATCTATAGATTGCTTTGGGTAGTATGGAGATTTTAACTATATTAATTCTTCCTATCTATGAAAATGGTATATGTTTCCATTTATTTGTATCTTCTTTAATTTCTCTCTTCAATGTCTTATAATATTCTGAGTACAGGTCTTTTACTTCCTTGGTTACATTTATTCCTAAGTATTTTATTATTTTTTTGATGCAATTTTAAGTGGGATTGTTTTCTTAATTTCTGTTTCTGATAGTTTGTTATTGGTGTATATCAATGCAACTGATTTCTGGATGTTAACTTTGTATCTTGCTACTTTACTAAATTCATTTATCAGTTCTAATATTTCTTGGTGGAATCTTTGGGGTTCTCTATATATAGTATCATGTCATCTGCAAATAATGACAATTTTATTTCTTCCTTTCCCGTTTGGATGCATTTTATTTCTTTTTCTTGTCTCATTGCTGTGGCTAGAATGTCCAGAACTATGTTGAATAAAAGTGGTGAAAGTGGGCATCCTTGTCTCATTCCTGATCTTAAGGAAAATTCTTTTAGCTTTTCCCCATTGACTATATTAGCTGTGGGCTTGTCATATATGGCCTTTATTATGTTGAGGTATGTTCCCACTTTGCTGAGTTTTTGTCATAATTATAAACTATATACTTCTATAAACTATATATGTTAAGTATTGCTCCCATTTCACAGATAAAGAAATGGAAGTACGATTTGTTAATTAATCTGACCAAGACAACACAGCTGGTAAATGGCCCAGCTAACACTTAATGTTGTGTTCTTTGGTCTTGCAAATTTATTTGAATGGCATATGGTTGGTGTATAATCTCATTTAAAAATATCATGGGACAAAAATTAAAATCATAAATATAAACCCAATAGTATAACAGAAGTACAGAGATCATCAATTCTTTAGAGAACTGTGGCCAAGAAAGGCCAGCACAGAACAATTATTATTGCTTATTAAGGAAAAAGAATAATTCTCTAGTGATATTTAATTTACTGTAATATTAATAAAGCTTTAGAAAACCCAAAGGATTATTTATTTTGTGGAAGCAGTGCGGATTACACATATTCAAGGAAACACTGGGAAGTGTGCTTGTGTTGGTTGTTTGGCCTTTATTTTTTTTAATTCGTTGTCTTTGCTTAGCCCAGTAATTACATTTTAAAGTTTCATAGCACAGAGAAATTAATGTATTAAGTAAGCCAATTTGAATAAATTTTTCATTGTTTCTCATAAAGACATGATTTGCAGTTATGTTTTCCTTCACACAGTGTCTTCAAGTGAACAAACTCTCCCTTCAAGAAAGGAAACAAAATCAGCCAAACTGCCAATATTCACCTCTACCACAACTCGAGACAGCTTATTTGCACATTGTGATGAAGGTTCTCATTAGGCCTTATTCTTTCTTGAATCTTGAATACTCTCTTGTGATCTTAAAATAAAAATACATAATATCTCAACCGCTATGATTTTGATAATGCCCATCCCATAGAGTTTAGTGATAAGCTTGACACTTTGTCATTTTCTCCAATTATACTGTGAGACAATTTGAAAGTATTTTTTAAACTATTCATTTAACATGCTATAAAATAGCTCTCTGATACACAGAATGAGCACTTAATGGAGTTTCTCCTTATCTGAAATCAAAGTCACCCTTCCTTCTTACCTAACCAATGTAATCAAGGTTCCACAATGCTGAGTAGACTCATTCAGATTAAAAAGATCTATTACAAAATTAAATTTTCCAACAGGCTGAGTAACATCTGAGCAGAATCAGAGATGCAAAAAGGAATATTTCCAAAGGTAGTTAGGGGAAAGGATGACACATGCAGAGGGCTGGCTTGAACTGAGCCTTGGAGATGCCCAGATACCAGGAAGAAGTGAACACAGAAGACCAAAAACCATGAGAAACCTCTGTGAAGATAGAGTTGGAAACCCAGAGGTGGCAGCAGAAGAGGGGCAGGCATCATGGACAGAAAGCAGGCTGTGGGAAGCCATTTTCCCTCCTGACATGCTCTGTACGTTAAATTAGTGGGGCCAACCTGAGGTTAGCCAGCTGCAGGAGGGACCCATAACAAGATGGACTAGTTCCTCCTCATACCTCCATCCAACCCTAAAGCCTGGTAATGACATTGTGGGAAGCATCTGTTAGAAAAGCACAGTGCCTAAGAGAGAGGTGTAGAGAGGTGCCATGAGAGGCTGGATGGATTCAGATGGGATGGGGTCAGGTAGAGGTCAGCCAAATGATCACAGGAAGTGCTGCCTTGACCAGAAAACCAGGAATATACCTCTTTGCTCCTAAGCGTTCATCTTTGCATTTCCTTTTGTCTTCTCTCTCTGCTAGTAATTCCTTATCTACCTGGAACTACCACCCAACTACATTTCTAACTCCGTCTCAGTGCCAGTTCACACTAGAGCGTATAGATGACAATGAAGATTAAGAAGGAGGAAAGAGGGAAGCAGAGAAACAGGTGAGCAACCTCCCATGTTTCTTCCTGCCTCAGTTCTAGCACATCCTGAAGTTTAGTTATAGAAATCCAGTCTGCTAATATTAATATAAGCTACCAAATATTGCATATCAATCACATATCAGACTCAGTGCCACTTGCTTGACAAATATAATTCAGTATAAAACTATGGGATAAGTATCACTGCCCCTAATTCACAGGTGAGGAGTCACACTATTTTCTTTTTAAGTCTTAAAATTGCCCATAGTCATATATCTTACATATTTTCAGATCTAAGATTCAAGCCCAGGTCAGTATGGCTCCAAAAATTTTTCTCTTAAGTATTATCTTCACTACCATTTCTAGACTTCCCTTTGAAAATGCCAAACAAGCAGGCATCTACAGCTGTGTAACTCAGATGCACTTTAAGATTACAAAGACTTTCTCAACCATCTCCCATGCACCGGAAGAGACTCTCTCACCAGGGATTCTCTGTAAGTGAGGTAGGACGGGAGAGGAGAAATGGTAGGAGATGTTGTTTTTGTGTTTTCTAGTTACACTTACTCTGCCCTTCCTGTCCTGTGACAGAAATAAAATACAAACCACCTTTTCTTTGATTTCTACCCATAACAGAATGCATGAAAATTGAGTATACTGCATGGCAAATGAAATTTGAGTATTAGATGTTCCCTAGTGACATCATGCTTCTCTGCTTCCCAAGCTCCCCTCCTTCAGGAATCCTCTAGAGACTCAATCCCTCTCTTTAATTTGCAGAACACGTGAGCCCTCTGCTCTCTGTGGCTTGGCTGGGGCATATCACTGCTTTTCTAAGACTCATTAATGTGCTTTGCTCAATAATGCCCCAGCTTCTTAAGGTTCCCTGATTTGTGTCTCCAAAGAGGACGGAGACCCATTTCCTTCTCTTTTCTTTCCCTCTCCCCCATCATCTCCCAGATAGAGGTTTATTTCTGTCACCTATGGAAACTATTCTAGTTACTTTAAAATTCAGATGCTGCTCATTGTAATTTGGGGTTTTATTTTTTTTTAATTGTCTCTTACTAACACCTTAATTACTTATAGCTTACTAATTCTTTGATTGCACAGAAAACATCTGTCTTTTTGAATGGAGGTGGCAAGAGGTGCTCTCACTAATTCTCCAGAGGCACCGGAAGGCCAATACAGTTATTAGGTTGTAACACTTCAAAGGAAAAGTATTATATTAATCCTTGACCATGCTATTAACACACTGAGTTAATACTGTCCACAAAAGCTTCAGCAACAACAATTTAGTAACAAAGGGACTGGTCTATGTTTTAGTTACATGGGATGAGAGGCAGTTCCAGAATTTCCCGTGGGAGCACCACAGGCAGAAGGATGGCCCGGGATGTGAGGCGAGCTCAGAAGTGTGGCTGGAAACTGCCCAGACTTCACTTATAGGTTACAAAGGAATCCAGGGAAGGGAAATGAGTTTCTTTGAAAGGAGGGAGAGCAGAATATAGGGCAGAGCCTTGGGGTGCACTATTTCACCAAAGCGGGAAGAGTTAAAAGTATTTCTACTGTTATTTTTTTAAGTTAAGTGGTCCCTGAAACTAAGATCAATGTTTTATATAAGTTCAGTCTTCGTGGCTGCTGGAATTTTATATCTGATTCTGCTATCCTCCAAATGATGTTCTTGGAACATTTTCTTGAATCTCAGAGGTAAAAGATAAAGGCCAACCAGCACCTCCAGCATTTGTTAAAATGTTTTCTGTAATCCATCCTGGTTCATGCTGCTCCCGGGCAGGCTGATTTTAATCCTCAGGTGCAGTCTATTCTGACCCTCTGCCCACAAAGATAAGAGGAGTAAAGCTTTTACAATAATGGAATAGCCTATCTGAAAAGGATTCCACAAATCCTCCTGTAAGAGTCATACCAAAAAATCCAATTTAACAAAAGCTTTAAACACATGCAGACATACACACGATACAATGTAACTCCAATCTAGGAGGCTCAAAGTGACCAAGGGCCAGGGAAGAAACAAAACCTGTATTCCCAAAAAACACACCACTTCAGAATGCAAGTCCTAATTCTGCATTTTTTTAAAAACAGACACCCAACTAGTTACTAAATAAGTCATAAGCTCTTTAGACTTCCTTTTTTCTCTATTTGTTCTGGGTCTCAGACTAGCAACATATAACTTTTTTGTTTTACCTTATGAACCTCCCAATTTTTTCTAGCAAAAATGGCTAGCTTTGACAAACTCAATTTTGCTTTTTCTTCTCCTTTACGATATAGTGCCACGATTTCAGAGTAAATTCAAAAAATGTTCTAATTTTAAGCTTGCTGCTTTATGCTTATAGTATTACCCAGACTTCATGGAGAATTAATAAACAAACGAACACAAAAATCAGTCTAATGGTTCACCAACCAACAGCAAAACAGATAAAAGCAGTTTGTTTCTCCTGGGCAGATTTAACCAACGTTATCACAATATCATTATCCTGTAAAGTACAGCGATCAGCTTCCCCCAAAGCAGCCACCCAACTACCTGCTCAAGCTATTAATCTCTTTCATTACCTACATTTTCATTCTCCTCTGTGTGTGCCCCTACTTGCCTTTTGGTTCATACAGTCACAGGCTCCAGCAATGAGATATGGCAGTACAGTCACATGCACCAAAGAAGTGAAAGTGCTAGTGTCACGTGTGTGGGCTTTACAGGAGAACCGTGGTGTGTGTGAGAGCTGTGAAGTACAAAGAAATTTTTTTTAATAAAATTCTCTCTTGTCTTTGGAGAGAGCACTGCTTATTTATTCTATGGTGAATTCTTTCATAAAACCAAATATTGTTTGGTAACATAGTTAACCTCAACTCTAATTCATCTGTTTTAAATCTGGATCTTTATTTGTTGGATGCCTAGAGTAACTTTCACGTGTTCACAGATTTGGTCTTCATCCCTTTCTGACTCCACCACTTGCTGTATGACAATCTCCATCCTTCCTTCTTCTTTTGCACAAACTCAGTCACATATTCACAAAACCTTTGTATCTGCCTTTCATTCTTCACCTACCTGCCCTGGAACAACTTCATTTCCCACATTCCCTGACTTCAAAGTCCTCTGGCTTCACCTTCCACCTCGCCCTGTAATTATTAGTTTGCATGTCTCATTTTTGCTACCAAATGATGATTTCAAAGGTCAGAGTCAGGCCTGGCCTCATTTTTTATCACACAGAGCTTACATAATAGGTTCTGAATAATTATTTGTTGAATTTGAACTAATGTATTTCTCTCATCATCATCCAAGCTTCCTCTGACATGGATTCAAGTGAACTGAGTTACAGCACAAAATCTGAATACCTTGTGTAACATACATGACTGACCACACACTTGCCCCTGAATTAGCCTTATTTCTAGGCATTAATCTCTTCCACCCCCAACTACAAGCTAACCCATATGTTTTAAGCCACATTGATTAAATAGCAATGTACCATCTTATTTTTAAAGAATAATCATGTAATATTAAACAGATGATTTATCCTTTCTACTCTGTGTTTATCTCAGTGACTATGGGTAATTATACTCAATTAATGTTGGTTTCCTTTTTCAAGTTTTAGTTCTCCAAACCAATACTATCTTACGCTTCTGTGCTTGTACACATTCTCTTCCTTCTTAAAGCACTCCCTGCATTGACTGCACCACACAACATTCTTCCTCTTATGGCCTATGCTGCATCCACACTAGTTTCTCCTGTTTTTACAAAATTCCATGATGCAAGCTCCACACCTGTGTTCTTCTCTACTGGATCCTCAGCACCTAAGCAGTGCGTGGCACATACATTTCAATTACTATTTACTGAATGTATAAAAAAATAAATGGGGTTTGCGATCATCACCTTTACGCCAAAAGAGCAGTTGACTCCACTTTGATCCTTTCAGCTACAAGTAATGGAGGATTCAACTAACAGAGATCTGAACAATAAAGAATTGTATTACATCACACAACCAGGAGACCAAGGACAGGGCAGCTTTGGGTCGATTATTTCAGCTTCAGAATAACAGTTTCGAGCCTCCGGGCTCTTCTTTCCTTCTCTCTGCTCCACATGCTCAGTACACACGAGCAGGACCAACCCCTATAGCCACGGGATGACCGGAGCATTTCCCATATCACAGGTGGATGACAACATCCAGCTGACAACAGGATTGTTCCCTGCACTCAGCTCTTTTTATTCATGAGAAAACCCTTTCCCAGAAGCTCCTCAGCAAAATTACCCTCAGTACTATAGGCCAAGGTTGAGTTACATGCCCTACCCATTCCTAACCCAATCACTAGCGATGGGAATAAGACCAGCACAATTAGACCAATTATCATTTATCTCTTGGAACTGGGAAGGAGCTCACTTTTCTTCAGTAATAAAAGGAAAATAATAAAACAAAATCAGAGCTCTGCCAACAATAAAAAGTTGAGAAATGAGAAATGACAAGGAAAAGGCTATTAGGTAACCAAAAGAATATCACTATCATCATCATCATCATCAAGTTCAGAAATATTGTTGACCAGAACACATTTCCTATTTAAGTGAGTTATCAGGACTTGGGTCTTTAAGCAACAACTTAAGCATAATTCTAAAGACGTTTGTTTAGGTAGGTAGCATGATATGTAAGAGCACAGGTTCTATTCTCATCTGACCTGACATCAACCAAAGTAGCTACACCATTTTTCTGCTTAATATATTGAGGCGCCACAAAATATTTTATTTGAGAAAAAGGTTTTATGACTAAAAAAAATTTGAAAATCATTGATCTGGTTTGTATGATATTTTTCACATGAGCAATTGAGTCCCAGAGAGATTATATTAGGTTGGTGCAAAAGAAATTGCAGTTTAAAAGGTAAAAAATAATTGCTAAAACCACAATTACTTCTGTATCAGCGCCTAATATAATTCGTTTAAGTCATATATTGGCCAAATATCCTGGTAAAATAGGACATCTTCAGGAACCCAAGTCCCAGGGCAAAGGAAGAGACCAGATTCAAGATACTAATAACCAAAGATGATGATGCTTGAGATCCAATTTTTAGGATACTTGACATTAGGTTTCCAGGTGAAGGCAACACCTGAACAAAGGGGAGTATTCAAGGGTTAGGATAAGGCAGCAATTGTCTTTTGATCCTTGATTTTCCAACTCTAACATCCCTTCTCCATCTGTTTGTAGCCTCTTCTTCCACATGCTCTTTAAATGTCAATCTGCCACCATCTTTCTGTCCATATTTTTTGCCTCACATGTTTTCTTTCTTCAGCTTCAACTACCAATTTTTTGCTAATAAACAGTAAGTTCTATCCCCAGTACTTCTCTCCCAAGCTTCGTATTTGAACTTGCAATCACGCACTGGTCATCTGCAACTAAATACCTCACGAGCACCTCCAAATCTACACCTTTAAAAAATTACACCAAACACCTAGTGTGTCCTCACTCTCCACCCATACTTGTTCCTCAGGTGTTCACAATGCCAGTAAACTATCTCCCCACCCATGAAGAACCCAAGTCAGAAAGCAAGCCAGCCATTGTTCAGCCCTCACTTTTCTTCACCCACACATCTGAGACCTTGAGACTGAAAATCCATGCTTGAGATATTTGAGCAGAAAGATAGAACCCTGATGACATCATAGACCATCCTGCCATCCCTGCACTGCCTACTTCCAACTCCACATTGCATGAGAAAAACACAAAACAATTAGATTAAGCTATTCTAGCTTGGATTTTGTTCTGCATGCAGCCAAGCAAAAAAAGCCCAATTAATAAGGAATCAACATGAGAGAACTGGGAAAGATTGTCAAGGAAGAATATAATAAAGCTCAGCCATCAGCATCACTATTCCAGTTTAAAATGTATCTAAAAGTCCTTCATTAAGTCTCACTCGACCTCCCACTCAACATTTGCAAGAAACAGAAAGAGAAAGCTAGGGCTGACTCTAAATGTAGTTTAAGAATTTTGAAGGAATTTCAACTAACTTTGAGGTTGTTAAAGCAAGAATCAGAAATAATTTGTAACCTATGGGTCACTCTTTGCTACCAGAAGCATAGAAACAAGACTAAAAATAAGGTAGAAATATACCCTCTGTAACTATACCAGCCAATGCTTTTTTGTTTCCAAATAATAGAAATCCAACTCAAATTAGCATAAAAGTTCAGGCAGAGATTGATATAGAGGCATGTATAATATTTCTAAGTCTCCGGCCCTCTTCATGTTTTGACTCTATCTTTTCTCCTGTTGGCTCAATGATCTTGAGCTCTGTGTGGTGGCCCTTAGCAGCTTCAGGGTCACAGTCCTGGGCTCAAAGCAGAAGGAAAGAGCATCTATCTCTTTCTCCAGATGTACTGGAAATAGTGTATCTCATTGGCTCTACCTGGGCCACATCCCATCTTTGAGTGAGTGATTGTGACCAGTGGAACACGCAGTGCCCTGACTTGCCATGCCAGAGCCACCTGCATCCTCCAAGAACCAGGGAAGGAACTCCTTCAAAAGCACAGGAACAGAGTGTAACAGAATCACTCATTGTCAGGTTCTACCAGCAGAGACAGCAAAGATATACAAAGCTACACCTTGGACACTTCCTCAATGAATCTAATTTTCTGAGAAGGCATCGCTTCGGGAACATGGACTTTAGTACTTCCCTATCCCCACCTATATCAGCCCTGGGGAACAGAGAAGAGGGATTTCTCTCAAAGAAAAATTGAATTTGATACCAGAAAAAGAGAGAACACATAAGGGATGGCAAAAATAATGGCCATTATACCTACTGTTGCCTTTAGGTTACAAAGTCGGATTTTGCACGAATGGAGAACTGAGCGAGTCCCTTTCCTGTGGCGGTAATTCATTCTGAGAAACCACTCCGCAGAGTGCTCAAACAGCACTGCATCTCTTTCCGCACACAACAGCAGGCTGCAACTTCAAGGAAACAACTAACTAGGCAGATGGGGGAAAGAAGCCTGAAGGCAGCGAATTTCATCCTAAGCAGTGCAGTCCTCGGTGTAAAACTTGGAGGTTGGTAGAGAAAGGAAGTAGATGCTGGGGATTAAAATTCTCCATGTGCCACAATGATTCCTGGAGTCGGAGGTAGTGAAAATACAGTAAGATCCTGCCTCAGCGAGTCAGTGCCACCACATGAATGCCTACCTGACATCAGGAACCACATTGGGGGCACTTCACGTCAAAAACAGGAGAATGATGACACATTTATCAGGTATGCGCAAACAAAAAGCTAGGGACACATACCAATTAGAGACAAAGACTTAAATAGCACAAAGAGACAAACTTATGTTGGCAAAAGAAACAAACTTTCATAAATCTTTATAAGGCAACAATATAAAGCATAAAATATTATATATAAGGAAAATTGATCAAAAATACTTTTTCAGATTGACAATGACAAAAATAAAATCACTACATTTCAAAACTTATCAGTAATGTAGTGTTAATATAATAGAGGATTGTTTTAGTCATTATTCAGTGAATAAACAAACTACCCAGGACAAAGATTTTAAAATCAGTTCTCTCTCTCTCCCTCTTTGTTATCTCCACCACAACCTACTTGAAACTGAACCGCCTTTTTACGGTTCTGTTTGCAAAATGGTCTTTGTTCTACTTACTATATTCTTTATTTTTCTTCTTCACTGAGCCCTAAGCTACATTCTACCTGCCACCTATTCAATTATTTACTTAATATGACATTTTATTGACCTAATGTTTTGACTCAAACACATTTACTTTAAAGGGAAACTGATGGATGGGAAAATAAAAGGTAAGGATAATAGAAAGGCTCACCCATGCCCTTGGAGTTAGAGGACAGGACAAAAAATGACATGAGTCAGATATGGAAGGTATACTAGTTTGATAAGGCTGCTGTAACAAAGCACCACAGACTGGGTAGCTTCAACAACTTCACCAACTGTTGGCTCTGTCCCTACTTGGATATCACGATACCTGCAGACAGTAGGTATACAACAAATGTTTGTGTTTTATGAATAGATATTAATTGGTGTTGAATAGTGACCATTTATTAATGTCACTTCTTCCCCACCAGACCAAAGGCCAATACCACAAAAGTACATCTTTCTTCAGACACACATCAATGCCTTTCCATCCTTGGAAAGTCTTACTTTGCTCCCATGTGCAAATCCCTGATCTTTATTGGAATGGTGAGTCTCTACAGACTCAAATTCAAGACTTGCTTAGACTAGAACTCAAACCAAGTCATGTCAGCCCTGGTCAGGCACTGGCCCCTCCACGTGCATTATGGGTCCACTTTATAAAGCAGTAGAAATTCCTCAGTCCTCAAATAAATAATCGAACATCCTCCAAGTAGCCTTCTCTTCAAGCCTTAATATCTTCATAGATCAAGACCTATCATTAGAGAATCACTCCAATAAGGTACAAGAGGCCTAAACGGTAAAGGGTTAACTCGGCCCTGTACATTCCAAAGAAAGGGCTGACCTCAGGAGGACTGGCCCTTGTCCTAGGTGACAACATCTGAGTCCTTAGAATATCCTGCCTGATAAGTGTTTTTATGAGGTGTGATCAAAAAATATGGTGAATGTTTAAATTTTTTTTTAAATGATTACAGTAAGAGACACATTGCCATTAATTCCCTCAAAATACTCCCCATCACTTCAAATACACTTATCCCATCATTCTTGCCACTTTCTGAAGCAGTTCTGGAAGTCCTCTTTCATGAGTGTCTTTAGTTGCACTGTCGTGGCTGCCTCGATGTCCTGAATCGATTCAAAATGTTTACCTTTCATGGTCATTTTGACTTTTGGGAAAAGCCAGAAGTTGCATGGTGCCAGATCCAGTAAATAAGGTGTATGAGGAAACACCATAATGTTTTTATTTGACAGAAATTGCCATACCAGAGCAATGTGTGGCACGGAACACTGTCATGATAGAGAATGAAGCAAAAACACTCACAAAAGAGGATTTCCAGAGTTGCTTCAGAAAGTGGCAAGAACGATGGGATAAGTGTGTTCGAAGTGAGGAGGGGGATTAATGTCAATGTGTCTTTTACTGTAATAAAATTTTTAATATAAACATTCACTGTGTTTTTCGATCATACCTCATATATTCCTGAGGCTTTGGGCCAGGCTGTATCCATTTGGCCACACAGTTTATGCTAACAATGTGACTTATGATGAATGCCCTTTTTTGTCTGCCTGAGGTCCTGGGCCACACTATACCAGTCTGACCTCAGAGGGGTTGGAAACTGAGTCACTGGGGTCAGTCACGTGGGTGCGGCATGCCTATGAGACTGACCTGAAATGTTATTAAGCTAAAAACCCTGGACACCAAGACTCGGGTAAGCTCCCCTGGTTGGCAACACTTCGCACATACTGTCATACATCATTGCTGGGGAAGGACAACCGCAAGCTTACTTCTCTCGGACCTCACCCTTTCACCTTTTACCTTTGCTGATTTTCATCTGTATCCTTTCACTGTAATAAACCATAACTGTAAGTGTAACAGCTTTTCTGAATCCTGTATGTCCTCATAGCAAGATTACCAAGTCTGAGCACCATCTTGGGAGCTCTGGTTCAGGGCCACTTTGAATGAATACCAAAGTGAGTGAGAGAAGCCAATTGTTTTAGCTTCTGTCTGTAGACTCTTCCCACCTGTACTCAGAACACTCAGGACTTTGACACAGACTGATCCCATTACTTTGGTTTTCACCTCTGCATCAAATCCTGAAGATGAACTGACTCTACCTAGAAAAACCTTAAATGTCTAAATGCATTGACCAAAAAATTCAGCCTCTACAGATTTAGCAAAAGGAGATGCTCACACATGTTTACATGGATAGGTGTAGGATATTCATTCTAGTATTAAATTATAAGTAAAAAATCAGAGGCAATTTATATGTCCTTCAACAGAAATGTTACACTACAGAGTAGAATATCCTTACTATGGAATATTAGGTACCTGGATACTTACATGGAGTGCAATCCAAAGCTTGTTGGGGATAAAAATTAGATATGCAGAATACAGCTTCATTTTTGTAAAAACAAAATAAAATCCTAATTCTTGTTTGCGTAGCCATAGAAAAAGAGCTGGAATCTCATCAATCTGATGCCAGTGGGTACCACGAAGCAAAGAAGGCAGGATCCAGTAAGAGATTTCTTTGGTGATATGTAAATATTTTTCAACCACATGTCCTTTTTGTAATTTTCACAGATGTTTTAAATACCAGGCATCCCAATGCTTAACCACTTTGCCTTTATTACGATGCCAAAACCACCTGGCATCAGTCAACAAAATTCAGCAATGTTAGAATTGGTGTTGCCTTTACTTCCACTTCTCTCTGGGGAAATCTCACCTGAGCTGTGCTCCTGGTTTAGCAGATAGGCCCTAGCTCACAAGGTAGGTATAAGAACAGGTGGCTGGAGGGGAGCTGGCAGACACCCTGCCTGAGAACGAGTCTCCTTCATAAGTGCTTATCTGACCTACTGTACCTTGTCATAAAGATATTTTAAAACTATGTATGAATGCCCTAGTTTCCTTGGATCACAGAACACACTAATTCCTCCCATGAACGCTTTCTCTACATACCCTGAGGGGTTCGGGGCGCTCCCCACTATTGAAGAGTACTGAGAGAGAGAGCCTGAGTACTGAGAGAGAGAGAGAGAGAGAGAGAGAGAGAGAGAGTGTGTGTGTGTGTGTGTGTGTGTGTGTGTGTGTGACCATTAGGGGGTGATAATGAGCACATTTACTGGTTATATTCCTGCTCAGTCAACTGGTGATGGGACCTCACACAAGTCCAGTCCTACTCTAAATCTCAGTTTTATTCTCCTGTAACATAAGGATCCCAAGTAGATCATCTCTAATGTCCTTTACAACATGACAATTTTAACTGTGACAATTATTATCACAATAAATTAGCTCCCTCTTCCTTCACCTGGACAAACCTTCTTCCCCTCTACATGGCTAATACTTCCGACTAAATACGCTTGTCATTTCCACCAAGAGAAGGAAAGGTTAGGCTTACATAAAAAGAAACAAAGTAATTTGTATTGGGAAAGGGTCAGCACCATTCACACAACGCCTCATTTAGCATGCGAATAAAGACTACCATAAAAACGCTTACATATTTAAAATAAGGCTAACCATTTCTTATTAGTTGTATTATATAATTCTAATTCTCACCAGCAATTTATGTCTTTTGAGGTCTAGCAAGATGATAAATTAAAATTTTGATTAATGAAAAGTACATATTTCATATTTATATGTCCTCTTTAATTTTTTGTATGAATAAAGAGGTAACATTAATCTCTGACAAAAGAGGAAGCCCCGATGTGGAGAGAATAAGAAACAGGCCTCAATGTTAACAGAAATGTAATTCAAAGAGCTCACAATCATTTTCAATTTCTAAGACCAACTTCTAGATATTCCTATCATTTATTTTGTCTCTCCATTTGAAGTCCTATCAGGAAATATCAGAAGGAAAATATTCATTTATGGTCTTCATTTCCAGAAGAAATTGAGTTTCATTATGAAGCATCCACACTTTTCTACTGCAATTAATCTGCTCACAAGAAGGCCAATGGCAAAAGATTAACGGAACACAAATGGGGGCTGCTTTGCATGGCACAATGACCACCACGATCGCCCCAGTCATGACACCAAATGACCTGAGTGCCCAGCTCTTCTACAAGCTGCAACACGCATACTGCACCATTAACTCTGTTTCCAAAACAGCTTGGCATTATGAGTTTTTAATTTACATTCACTTCACTTTTGCATTTATAAATCCCTGAAGTTAAGGTCATGGGAAAATATGAATTCTATAGAAAAAAAATCTGTTTTACAGCACAACGTGGGTAATTGATATCAACAAATTTATTGTGTCCTTGGAGTGCCATTTTTGCTTCAGATTGTATACTGAAGTTAATTTTAGGTCAAACACCAATAACACCTGTAAAAAAATAATCTTTAAAAACTACATATAGTGACTAAAAGATAACGTTAAAGGAAGCTATAATTTAGCTGTTGAGCACTTTTATGGAATAGCCATGAACCACAGATTCTATTAAGGTCTGAGGAAGCACAAAATATATAGATGACAAAGTCCTTTTCTTGAAGAAATTTACACTCTACATGGGGCCCAGAACATGGGCGGTAACACTGTAATTTGGTTTTAAAAAAAGGTGTAAACTAGTTTGAAATCAAACTGAGAATGTCAAGACTGAGAGTCATCAAAGGAGGATATAAACAAACCAGAAAGTGTCAACAGGTATGGATGGCTACATAGTCAGAGGAGCTTGATTAGGAGGAGACAAATGGAAGCATTTGATGGCATAGCATAAATGGCAAGAGTCTCAAGGTTGGAAATAAACTTTTTAAATGGCAATAGGAATTTCATGCAGAGACAGGAATAAGAAGCTTTTTGCTAAAATCTTTCTGAATAGTGCTTTTTGAGTCATTGCCTGGAGCAATACAAGAGTAGGATGTTGTCAAAATACCTGGACCAGACTCTAGAGCAAAGATGCGGATAATGACATTAACCATTCGCAGTACCAGGAGATTCCAAAAAAACCTAGAGTACTTGGGGTACCTTGTGTGCATATTCATACTTTGGGGTTCCACTGTGGAAATTCTAACCATTGTAGAATGGTAACATACAGTATCAACGTGGCAGATCTTCCATAGTTAATCCCAAAGCAGCCACTCCTCAATCTGGTTGGTGTTTCCAAACACTTTCAAGTAGTTATACACAAGCCCGAGTCATATAGAAAAAAGAAAAAACTAAAATCTATATGTATAGATAAATCCTTGATATAAGCTTCTTTTATTTTCCTTGTTTCTTTCACCTAAAAGTACATTTAAAAGTTTCCAATAGCAGCTACAATGGAGTAGTTGGTATCCAACTAATCATTCCACTGAAAAGAATTACAAAACCTAGACAAATATTTTAAAATAACTGCAGGCATTAAAGGGGAATGAGTACAGGTCGGATGTGAGGGGCTTTGATGCATGAGGGAAGGAAAGTACAGGTGGTGAGCTTTAGCATATTCATCTGGGTCTTTCCCTGGGGTTGCTTTTCAGTTTCCTGTAAGCTGAGGAATAGACCTCCAGCAAAAATATGTTTGTCTTCATGAGCTATGGAGAAAGAGTTTGGGCCTGGGCAATCACAGTACAACTTGAAGATTAAAATCACAGGGGGAAAGGAACCTCAGGAAAGCAAGCCCCATATAAATTTCCCTCAAGTCACTGACTAACACCTAAACCCTATATGAAGAGTGTGAACATAAAAGAGATAATCCCCAGCCAATTTAATAAGGCAAAAAAGAAAGAAAAGCCATATAGACTGTCACCTATTCTCAGACAACATTATTGTCTATGTAGAAAATCCCATTAAATCTAAAAAAGCTCCTACAGTCTGTTTTGTTTGTTGGTTTATTTTGTTTAAATTTCACATATAAGTGAGAACATGTGGTATTTGTCTTTCTCTGTCTGACTTATTTCACTTAGCATAGTACCCTCTAGGTACATTCATATCGTTGCAAATGGTAAGATTTCATTCTTTTTTATGGCCAAATAATATTCCATTATATATATGTACCATATCTTCTTTATTCAATCGTCTATTCATGGGCACTTTAGGTTGCTTCCCTATCTTGCCTATTGTAAATAATGCTGCAATGAACATAGAGATACATATAATCTTATAGTCATGGGGATATAAAGTACAGCATAAGGGATATAGTCAATAATATTGTAATAACTATGTACAATGCCAGGTGTGTTCTAGACTTAATGGGGAAATTACTTCATAAGTTATATACATGTCTAATCAGTATGCTGTCACCTGAAACTAATATAATATTGAATGTCAACTGTAATTGAAAAATCAAATAAATTTTTTTTAATTAAAAAGCCCATAGAACTAATAAGTAGGTTTAGCAAGATCACAAGGTAGTCAATATACAAAAATCAATTGTGTTTGTACACACAATTAACAACTGCAAATTGAAATTAAAGAAACAGTACCATGTTGGTGAGTCCAAGGCTGATGAGAGAAATAAGTAAAGATGGAACCACAGTGAAAACCATACTTTAAGTCTTTTGCTAGGGCAACAAAACAGGACATCCTTGAGCTGTGAAGCCTAGATGTCTACGCTGTCCTCACACTTCCACAGGTCTTTCGGCTAAACATCACAAAAATCTATCTCATTAAAATATGACTAATAATAAAGAAATATGCTTTACATTCACAGAAAGATACTACAAGCAAAATAAAAAAAGATGAAAAAGAGCAAGAAAGCCTTCTTAGAGACAGTGAAAACACCAGAAAAATAATGACACAAAGCAAAGCGAAAGTGCAACCTAACATTCCAACTGAGAATTTTAAACCAACTGAGAATTTTAAATCAGATACAAGGAAGAATAAACACGATATAAAGCACAGTAAGGATATAGACAGAAATGAGAAAATGAGACAAAATGCAAAATAAAATGGAGAGAAAAAAGAACTACCTAAAAACGTATTTTTTTAAAGTCAGGATAGGAGGTTATATAACATTGAAGCCATAGCCAACAGCATATAACTCATGTTTGAATGAAGCTCATCTAACACATGTATTTTCTCTGTAAGGCATTTCACAGCTTCTTGCACTTAGGAACACTATACAGCAATAACCGCAAAACACATAGTGCTAAATAGACTGCAAAAAAGACACTATCTTACAATTTAAGAGCTGAAACAAAATGACAAAGCATTGCTTTGTTTGCACTCAGCTGGGAATGTGTGCACTGGGTGACCAATTTGATAATGCATACATACACCAATGACCACAAAAGCACCATGACTATGGATTTGGGGTTTACTAATAAATTTTAGCAAGGAGGCAAATGCTCAAATACAGAATCTTCAAAGAAGAAGAACTGACAATAGTTTTGAAGATTCAAAAGTTCACGAAATGTTTCTTTAGGAAACCAGTAGACAACAAACTCCAGCAAACAAAAAGGTAAATTAGATTGATTAAAATTAGAAGTGAATTGAGAGGTGAGGAAGAAAATAGAAATTAATTTCATTATTGCTCATGTGGGAATAGTTATTTATTTCAAATAAGAGGGGAATAAGGGTGTCAGGTAAAGGCAACCCTTGGATTTAAAATTAAAACTTCATAAATATCAAGGGGAAAAGACTACAACTGAAAAAAGCAAAAAACAAAGTTACACATAGTAAAAGTTTTCTAAACTTTTACAAATAAACCAAAAAAACATAATGTGAAATGACAGAACTAAGATCAAACACACAGTTTCTATCAATACATGTATATAAGCTTAAGTAAGCTATTGAAAGAAAAAGATCTTCAGATAGTATCACAAAACAGAACCCAGTTCTGCACTGTATATAAAAGATATGCCTAAAACTAATTTTAAGCAATTAAAAAGAGAGGAAAACACAAAGAAAGTAAGCAGAGGTTGTGGCTGTAATATCAGTTCAAGCGTCAGTTCACAGAATTCAGTTCAAGCATCAAGAGAGACAAAGAACGGTACCATATTGCTAAAGGGTACAATTCACAATAAAGACATAACAGTTATGACTATGTTTTCTGCCCACTAACCAAGCTGGGTTTATTGATACTGTTGTGACCAAGAAGACCACACCCCTAAGGGAAACCTTGGGGTGTCTCAGTAAGTTACACAGGGCTTGTTATAGAATTGGGGTCTGTTAGGTGATTGGGAGGAGGGTTTAAGGAAGTATGGCTTAGTTCTGAATTGGGGGTATCTGAAAGTGGGAACAATTATATGACCAGATATCTTAATGATGCTTATCCAGGAGGTGAGAATTCAGAGTAGGGCTAAAGATGTCATTGGTGATTGCGATGGTTAATTTTATATGTCAACTTGATGGGGCAAAAGGATGCCCAGATAGCTGGTAAACCATTATTTCTGGGTGTATCTGTGAGGGTGTTTCAAGAAGAGATTAACATTTGAATTGATGAACTGAGTACAGATCACCCTCACCACTGCAGGTAGGGATAATCCAATCCATGGAGGGTCAGGATAGAACACAAAGGTAGAAGAAGGGTGAAGCTGTTCTCTGCTTGAGCTGGGATATCCATCTTCTCTTGCCTGCTGACACTGGCACTCCTGGTTCTTGGACCTTCAGACTCAGATCAGGACACGAGTACATCACTGGTCCCTAATTCTCAAGCCTTCAGATTTGGACCAGAACTACACCACCAGCTTTCCTGGGCCTCCAGCTTACTGATGGCAGATCATAGGACTTCTCAGTTTCCATAATCATGTGAGCCAATCCCTCATAATAAATCTCTTTCAATATATCTATATATATCCTACTGTTTGTTTCTCTGGAGAACCCGGACTAACACAGAAATGAAGTAGCAGTCATGCATGTGAGCTGGGAGAGAGGGTTATGTGGTCTTTTTCCGATTTCCACAATGTTCTTATTTTTGTTTTTGCTCACATGATTATGGAGTGGTCTTGTCTAGTGTTACTCTATCCTGGTCACAGGGTGACCATGTCTGATGTTGGTATTCCCTGGAATTGTGTGAGTTCAACAGCAGAATATCATTGCCTAGCTATAAAAGTTAGGCCAGGTACCAACTGTCAGCTATCAGGTGCTACTTTTTTTTTCAATATCTGCTCTTTTTTCCTACAATATCTATACACACACACACACAAAAAAAAAGAAAAAAAACAGAATAGCAACATTCATAAAACAAAAATTACAGAAGGATATGAGATACTAATAATGGGAGATTTAAATTGATCTCTCTTTGCCTAAAATAGATCAACTTGAACAAAAATAAGATCATAGAATACCTAAACAACATAATCTATAATGTATATCTAATTGATACATTATATTTCATATCTGAAAAAAGAAAATACATCTTATCTTCAACTGCCCATGGAACATTCATTAAAATTGATTACATGTTAGTCCACAAGGACAATCTTAATAAATCCCCCAAAAATAAAAATAATATACATAATATTCACTAATAATGAAATAAAACTAGAAATTAAATATTCAGAAAATAGAGACTCTTCTGCCTAGGGAAAAAATTCCTAATATCATAAGTCAAATGGGTAATGCAAAGAGAAACTAGAATTTTTAGAAAATCACAGTAATGAAAACAGTACAAATCAGAACCTACAAGCTACAACTAAACCAAAGATCAGAAGAAAATTCCTGGCTTTAATATACTTATATCACTAAAACATGAAAATAAATAAAGCATAGGGCTCAAAAAAAAAAATTTAAGGGAATAATAAAATCAACCAAAGGAAAGTAGTAAGAAGGAATTAACATGAGTGAGTTGGAACAGAAAAATCAATAGAACTAATACTAAAACAATAATATTCATTAAAAACTACTATACACAAGCACTGTACTAAACCCTGGGAATAAAGAGATGTAAAACAGAATGAATAAATAAATGAGAAGAGAAACAGTTCCTGACTTCAGGGAATTTTGCTAATTAAATTCCTCTTCATAAATACCTTTTACAAATATCTAATATTGATACATCATAACTGAACACTTTAGCAGGTACAGAAGGTATCTCTGTTTTTGATTGTCACTGTAAAAGATAACTGAGATAATTTTTTAAACTTTAACATAGACCTTCATAGACTAACAGAATCACAGGCTAATTTTATAAATCTCTTTTCTTGTGTCAAGTTAAAATTTGTAGAACAGAAACATTTTCCTAAAAGCACAAAATCAGTTACTACTCGTGGGGGGAAAGGTTCCTATTTTCCAATAATTTATCATTAAATAGATAAATGATAGATAGATGGACAGGATAAGATAGGATACGGCAGGATTTGAGAAAAGGCATAATTTTGTTATAAAAGGTTTTACTTTTCCATTGAATTGCTTGTAAGAATACGAGTCAACAATATAATTGTTTTAACTTAAGAGAAAAATTGTAAGGATTTGAGAAAGCTCTGGAAATGAAGTCAATAATACAGAAGACAAAGTATCTCCCTCCTACTGGGTCTTTTTGGATCAGTCTCTAAGCATGCCTAGAAATGACTTCAGTGAGTCATCACTTTTTTGTGTGTGAGGACCATTAGCCTCACCAGCAGTACCATAGGGTAGGTTGTGCTAAGAAGCCACAGCCAGAAATAGTGTACCCTACAGAGTTTCCAAGTTGGTTCCAGAATAAACCATCTGAATAGAACAAAATGAGAAAAGGGAGCCGAGTAGAGCGGAAACCAAGGCAGGAACTTATGTGAAGAGGATCTCTAGTAGTAAAAAGAAGAAGGAACTCTCTGAGCAAATTCTGGAACCCTCTCCTTCTTTCATTCCTTTCTACCTAGAAACTCAATACCCATTCCCATACAGGGCCGGCTTATATGGGTGTACAGGCTGTGCACTCAAGAACTCCAGGGAACTCCACAGACATCTGATTCAATGGGACCAGCATCCCCTGCAGTTATGTGTGTAGTGTCTACAGTCATACACGATGGCCCTGGTCTGTCCACCTTATCCAGATAACTCTTGCTCTTTCTTTAAGTCTCTGCTTAGAGGACCCTTCCTTCAGGAAGATCTTCTGGATTTCTTGGTCAAAGTTAGTGCCCTTTCTCTGCCCTCTTTTGGTACCCCATTCTGTTGATCACAGCTCTTTTCACAAAATATTGCAATGATCTGTTTTCTTCTAAACCACTAAACTCTTAGTGGTTCAACAAGTCCAAAACAACTCAACAACTTCTCCTCACCCCAACCCCACTCATCCAGGCATTCACTCTCCATCACCCAAATTTCCCTTCTTCTATAGTTTATTCTCTATGTAGATGGAACTATCTATTCACCCAATTTTTCAACCCATTCTCTGGTAATATTCTCATTTTCCAGTCAGAATGAATTACTACTCATAACACTTTTATATAGATTTCCATGATAACACATATTGTAATTATTGGTTCATGTGCTAAACTCTTCAAAGGACATGAATTTAATAAAGGCACAGAATGACCTCCCTATCACTAATACCTGACATAGTGCTTAAAATTAATATTTTTAAATATGTAAAAAATAAAATAATTTTGTAAGATTTACAGTAAATACAAAGCCAAATAAACCATTTATTAGGATCCTGTTCATCATCTATATGCCTTGGGACACTGATTTGGGTTTTTTTTAATGTATTTTATTTATTTAAAATACTAGTTTTCATTCAGAAAAATACTGAAATGAGAATTTTCTATAATAAAATTAACATATTTCCTCATATAAGTAAAAATAATTTAAGAATACACTCACACATGTCACTACTTGTAAAATATATTTCAGTGCTGAAAATTTAACTGGCATAAAACAAATACTGGCAACTTTGGTGAGAAAAAAAATGCTGCCTTGAAGAACACTGTAAACAGTAAAGCCCTACAAACATAAATTCAAAATTCTAAAAGCTGTTTCTTTAAGTAAATTCCCATCACTTTTGTGATAACAAAACACTCTTATTGCTTATAGATGTAAAAACATGCAAGTTTCCTTTGAACAATAAAGTCTCTCCTCACCCCCACCAAAAAAAAAAAAAGAAAGAAAAAAAACTAATGTGTGTATGTCTGGGCTCTGACACATACTGATTTGAGGAACTTGGACAAGTCAGATAATCTCACAAAGCCTCAGTTTCCGTATCAATAAACAAAAGAGAAAGTAATAATAACGTGATGTCACAGAGTCCAATATGAGAAATGTGACTTAGTATACAAAAATGATTTCTAAACTGTTAAGTCCTAGCTCACCATTATTTGTCAAGTCCTAGCTCACCAGTATTACCACTGTTAATACAGTGTTTCCCTGAAAATAAGACCTAGCTGGACCATCAGCTTTAATGTGTCTTTTGGAGCAAAAATTAATATAAGACATGGTCTTATTTTAATATAAGACCGGATATAATATAATATAATATAATATAATATAATATAATATAATACAATATAATGCCAGGTATTATATTAATTTTTGCTCCAAAAGATGCATTAGAGCTGATGGTCTGGCTAGGTCTTATTTTCAGGGAAACACGGTATGACTCCTACCATGCAAATTGCTTTCAAAGAATGACTCAGTCCTGGTATGAAGTCAGTTCTCACATTCCTATGTCTCTATTATTGACGCTGAAAATAAAAGTTTCAAGACAGTGTTATCTCAAAAGAGGAGAAGGAAATGCAGCATGTATAAACAAAACGTACAACCATATTAGTATTTGGGGGTATACTGTATTTGCATTGAACATTTTAACGATCTCTAAAAAACAAAGCCATAAGAAACCAATGCTCCAAGTCTCACCCCCAGCCACCAAATAGTATAGACCAAGGGTCAGCAAACTTTTTCTGTTAAGTACCAGATAGGAAATATTTTAGGCTTTGGGCACCATATGATCTTTTTCGCAACTACTCAACTCAGACGTTGTGCTATAAAGACAGCTATAAGCTGGAAACATTGTCAGAGAAAACTTGGAGGTAGCTATTCCAAGAGAGGTCACTGTCTATGTTAATTGAGTGCCTACCAAAACGGTACTTGTGCATATCCTCTATTATATTGTCTGCCTTCAGGTAGCATTAGCATATAACCTGGAAAGACTTGTATATTTTGATTTCTCATTATAAATTTGCATCTACAAAATCCTTGCATCCTGATCATATATTCTATTTCTCAGGCAATAGAGAGCCACTCAATCAGGTTTAAATCCCAGCTTTCCCATGTAATAACTTTATGACTTAAAGGGAGTTTGTCAAATCCTTTAAACCTAATTCCTCATTTGTAAAGTGAGAAAAATGACAAGAACATTCTCAGGGTTTTTGGAAAGCAGAAGGAAATCACGTATCTAAAGCACCTAGGGCGACACACAGTTCCTTTTCCTCATTCTATTTCCAATTTCAAAAAATATTGCAAAACCCATCTGCTACTTTAAAGTAAAATGAATTCGCATCTTTTATTTCTACTTTTGTCTGAATCAGTATGATCACAGGAGGAACCACTAATGTTTCTAAATTCTTATCAGGCATTAGAACAAATTATCATATTTTATCTACATTTAAAAATCCCTTTTAATAATGAAGCTGTGTATTCATTTTATGGAAACATTTGGGATGCCTTTTTTTAAAAAGCAGAGATTCACAAGAACATTCAAGCATTAACTTCAAGCATACAAAGTATCAGAACATTTCAGAAATCTTGCATACTTTTCTTGTAAAACATTGATATCCTTTAAACTTGTCAAAAAACCTAAGTCTGCTGTTTTCTTTTTAGATGTACAACTCTTTAAATTTGTGAATCTTTCCATCCTAGACATCAAACCAAAAATCTGCTGAGAATTCTCATCATCAGACTGGAAATAGCTAAGGAAAAAAAAAAAAAACTCTTGACATTGAAGGGACAGTGATATATGGACATCATAGCCAATCAGTTACACTTATCTAGCTAGACTCTCACTTGCCCCTCAGATCACTGTTTTGGCAGATAGAAGTCAACTGCCTATGCTCAGTGCTTCAACTAATAGGTAGAATAACCCTGGGCAAGTTTAGTAACCTATATGCCTCAGTTTCCTCATCTATAAAATGGGGCTAAGGGCAGCATTATTTCAGAGGAAGGCCTACTGTGAGTATTAAATGTGTTTATCAATTTGGGTTCTCCCGAAAGTGGAGCCTGAGACTGGACTCCGGTTCAGGAACCTTGTTTAGGAGGTGCTCCCAGGGACCAGGGAGAGTGAGGCAAAGAGAGGGAGAAACACAAAGCTAACTAAGGACACGGTGTTGACTGGTTACTACTCTGGGCAACAGGGCTCAGTCCTGCAGGAGGCCTTCTGAGGTACCTTACAGAATAGCCCTTAAAATTGTGCCTCTGAAGGATGAGAGTCTTCGCTATAGCTGCACTAAAATCAAGCTGATGTCAGCAATATGACATGGGTTCAGAAATTATCTGGTACAATGTAGGAAACACCAAGCACAGTGTATGGAAATAGTAACTGCTTAATACATCATAGTTCTTATTAATTAACTGTGTTATCAGAATCTACTCTGTGCTGTAGGAAGACAAACACTATTCATTCTTTGGTTCCTGAATACTGAATAATAATGACACATACTCAGATTGGAAATGCAGGCACACGCACAAGTAGCAGAAGGGCACAGAAAAATGAGCTCAGTTAGCATTTCCCAGGGTTCTGGGTGCTACAGGATACTGTGGTGGAGACATCTAACAGACAAACAGGAATTTGGGTCTGTAATGCAGGAGAGAATGGGTGAGGGCTGGAGATGGAGACTTGGGAACCACCAGTATTTACACTGGAGTTCAAATATTGATGTTTGATCCTGGAGGAAGGCAAGTTGAATAGAGTAAAGAAGAAGGCTAGGAGTAGGACCTCAGGCCACAACAATATTTAAGAGACCAGGAAAGCAGAGTGTCACTGGAAAGCATACAAAAATTTGTCTGGCCAGGGAAGCAGGAGCCAAGGAGAGGGTGGTGTCATGGAAACCAGAGCAGAGAGGAAGAGAAGTTTCCAGGAGGGAGTATTCAATAGTGTCAAATCCAGCCAAGACCAACATGAAAACAACTGAAAACATGCACATTACACGCATATTTTTAAAAGATGTCTTTGTGTTTAATGAAATGTGATTTTAGTTAGGAAAAGTAGAAACAACAAGAGCAATTTAAAAATTGAGCCACAGAAAGATCTATCAAATTCAATTCAATAAGTGCTTTTATTGAGCACTTATAGTGTACTTAGAGTATAATTGAGACCAATTATCCAAAAATTCACATAAAACTAATAAAGATCCTTTAAATCTCTTCTCATCTTTCTCCGTCATTAAAAAGTGGGTTCTATGATGTGAACATCTGATATTATGAAATTGGCCTCAAGCTTTCATTCCATTTGTATTACCTGATCAGATCAGCAAGCATTCCTGACTGCGTGTGCTCCACTAGAATGCAGAGCATGTCATCTGAACAATGCGAGCTATGCAAACCATCCTAATTATTAATACACCCACTGGTTTTTCCAAACATATGGTTAAATATCTTCTCGTTCTAGGATTTGATAGCCGAGTATTGCAAAACAAAAACCTCACTTGTTTCACTGCCGTAATCACGGTATTTTAGCTTTGTGGTTGGGAGGCATTGACCACTAGGTGGAGAAAGATACCAAGTGACCCGCTAGGCAAAGGCATGGACGGAATTTTTAGTTGCCCGGATTCACTTAGAGACTTCTCTAGACAGTAGGTTGGATTCAGTTCTGAACAAAGGAAATCTCTATGGATGGTGATGCCCAGTATGCCATGCACTTGGGGTCATTGCTCTTCTCCCTGGAATCTATGCATTCACTCTCCAAGAATTAGTTCCCTGCCCTTTTGATCAAGATAACGTTCAGAATTTGAATTAAGGAGTCATTGTTCTGCCTCCCTGCCTTCAGCCGTCTTCACAGCTCCTGGTGACACAGCTCTCCAACTACGTCTGTGACATAGAGGGGATTATGTCCCTTTGTGTCCTCCTCCAGTCCCTGCCCCGCCCTCAAAAAATAGAAAGGAACAACAATAGCCTCCAGAAATATTTGCATTTTAACTGGGAACCTCAGAAAAACAGAAGATCTTTAGGAGCTATAGGAATAAAACTCATTTGAGAATCATGACTGAAACACCCATAATAAATTTCTGTCTTAATTCTGGAATCATAATAAATTTCTCATTATCTCTGAATAACTTATGTGAATAGCATTTTAGAAAGAAATCTGTTCCTCCAGCCAAAAGACATTTTTATTCAAGTAAACTAAAGAAATTAACTGTATTAAATGCCTTTGCTATATTCTTAATCTCTCAGACTGTTTTTTAATAATTTTTATTTTTCAATTACAGTTGACACACAATATTATATTAATTTCAGGTGTACAACTTAGTGATTAGACATTTATATGACTCACAAAGTGATCACCCCAAGAAGTCTAGTACCCGTCTAACACCATGCATAATTATTACAATATTATTGACTGTATTCTCTATGCTGTACTTTATATCTCCATGACCATTTTTTATAACTGGCAATTTGCACATCTTAAGCCCTTCCCTTTTTTCACCCATCTCCTAACCCCCTCCCATCTGGCAACCATGAAGTGTTATATATATATCTATGACTTTGTTTCTGTTTTATTTATTTTATTTTTTAGATTCCATACATAAGTGAAATCATATAGTATTTGTCTTTCTCTGACTTATTTTACTTAACATAACACTCTCTAGGTCCATCCATATTGTTGCAAATAGCAAAATTTCATTCTTTCTTATGGCTGAGAAATATTCTATTGTATATATATACCAAATCTTCTTTATCCATTCATCTATCGATGGACACTTAGGGTACTTCCACATCTTGGCCATTGTAAACAATGCTGCAAAGAACATAGGGATGCATATGTCTTTTCAAATTAGTGTTCTGGATTTCTTCAGATAAATACCCAGAAGTAGAATTGCTGGGTCCTTCTTTTTCCCTTGTTACAGGCTTTATTTTTTTAATTTTCAGCTTTTTTGAGGTATAATTGACAAGTAAGAATTGTTTATATTTAAGGTACACAATTTGGTATTTTGATATATTGTATACATTGTGAAATGACCACAATTAAGCTAATTAACATATCCATAATCTCACATATTCTTTCCCTCCCTCATTTTTGCCCTCTCTATAGATTTTGTTTTAAAGTCTATTTTGTCTGATATAAAGATTGCTACCTCAGCTTTTTTTACATTTCCATTTGCATGAAATATCTTTTTCCATCCCTTTACTTTCAGTCTGTGTGTGTCTGTCAACGTGAAGTGGGTCTCTTGTAAACAGCATTATGTGTGGGTCTCGTTTTCTTATCCATTCAGCCACTCTATGCCTTTTGGAGCATTTAATCCATTTGCTTTTAAAGTAATGATTGATAGAAATGTAGTTATTGCCATTTTATTATTCATA
This sequence comes from Rhinolophus sinicus, assembly GCF_036562045.2. Lineage (NCBI taxonomy): Eukaryota > Metazoa > Chordata > Mammalia > Chiroptera > Rhinolophidae > Rhinolophus > Rhinolophus sinicus. The sequence goes on along the minus strand of NC_133753.1, from coordinate 32,513,465 downwards.
TTTTTAGGTGTTTCTTCTTCTTCTTCTCCTCCTCCTCCTCCTCCTCCTTCTTCTTCAAGAAGTCTCTCGTTTCTGATTGAGTGGTGATGAACTCCTTCAGTTTTCTCTTCTCTGGGAAGGTCTTTACCTGTTCTCTGTCCTAACTTTGCTGGGTAGAGCAATCTTAGTTGTAGGTCCTTGTTTTTCATCACTTGGAATATTTCCTGCCACTCCCTTCTTGCCTACAAAGTTGCTGTTGAGAAATCAGCTGACAGTCTTATTGGAGCTCCCTTGTAGGTAACTGACTGCTTTTCTCTTGCTGCTTTTAAGATATTCTCTTTGCCTTTAACTTTTAGCATTTTGATTATGCTGTGTCTTGGTGTTGGCATCTTTGGGTTCATCTTGTTTGGGACTCTCTATGCTTCCTGGGCTTGTATATTTATTTTCTTCACCAGGTTAAGGAAGTTTCCTGTCATTATTTCTTCAAATAGGTTTTTCAATTCCTTGCTCTCTCTCTTCTCCTTCTGGTACCCCTATAATGCGAATGTTGGTATGCTTGATGTTGTCCCAGAGGCCACTTAAACTATTCTCTTTTTTTTTATTATTATTATTTTCTTTTTGCTGTTTCATTTGGGTGTTTTCTGCTGCCTTAAATGCTTCTTCTAAATGGCTAATTCGATTTTCTACTTCGTCTAATCTGTTGATTCCCTCTAATGTATTCTTCATTTCTGACTGGTTCTTTTTTGTTTCCCATCACTTGGTTAAAGTTCTCACTGAGGTCATCTACTCTTCCCCTAAGTTCATTGACCATCCTTATAACCAGTGTTTTGAATTCTGTATCTGGTAGATTGCTTGTCTCCATTTTGTTTAGTGCCTTTCTGGAGCTTTGCTCTGTTCTGTCATTTGTGACATGCTTATTTGTTTCCTCATTTTGGCTGACTCCCTGTGTTTGTTTCTGTGTATTGGGTAGAGCTGATATGTCACCTGATCTTGACAGAGTAGCCTTATGAAGTAGGTGTCCTGTGGGGCCCAGTGGCACAGTCTCCCTGGTCACCTGAGACAGGTGCTCCAGGCGTGTCCCTAGTGTGGGTCGTGTACCCTTCTGTTGTAGTTGAGCCTTGACTGCTGTTGGCACATCAAAGGGAGGGATTGACCCTCAGGCTAATTGGTTGTGAGGCCTGGCTGTGACTATAGTGGGGGAGCTGTCGGCAAGGGTGACCCTGCAGAGCAGGATTTGCTTTAGCAGCTCTGGTGCCTGCCCAGTCTACCCTGTGGGTGTGTCATTAGTGGAGGTTGTTGGGTGGTGCTCTGGTGTGATGTGAAGCTGGCCACGGGGTGTATTGATTCTGGGGCCTCTTGCGAGGGGCTCTGGTGCAGGCCAAGGTCAGCCACTGTCTATGCCTGGCCCAGGGCAAACTGGTATGAGCTACAAAGTGATCTGCAGATGGTTGCCCCTTGTGCTGCACTTGGAGGTGCCTGGGAGAGGCTAAGCTACAAACCAAGACCAGCTGCTGCTAGTACCAAGCTTGGGGATGCTTAGCAAGAGGTACAGGGCATGCTGAGGCCAGATGCTATTTGTTTGGGGTTTGTGAACCTTTGAGAGATTTTAGGAAAGTCTACAGCATGAGCTGAAACAGTTTGTATGGTAAAGCCATTGGAAGCACTGGGGTGGGCCCACAAGCTGGGTGGGGCAAATGAATGGTGTTAGCCAGTTGGATGGAGACTCAGATATTGTGGCCGCCCCTGTCTGCACGCAGGGTGTGGGGAATGTCTCAACAAAGAAACAAAAGACTCTGCCAGCACTTCTGCCAGACAATTCATTTCCTCCCTGTACGTCCCTGGTACTTTTCAAGCTGCTGCCTCAGCACTGGAGCTCAGAGCAAGTGAATCTGACAGCGAATAAGTCTGTGCACGGGCCCTTTAAGAGGACTATAGCCGCCCTCCATCTCACTCAGCCACAGTCTCTGCTGGTTTGCACAGCCAGAAGTTATGGGGACTTCTCTCCCCTGCACTAGAACCCTGGGCTCCTGAGCTTAGGAAGATCTAATCATAGCCCTGTCATTCAAACGACAGGGCACCGAAGCCTGGAGATAGAAGTACCTCCTCACATCTCCTAAAACTGGCCCATGGATTCAAACCTTAAGGCAGTGCTCCCCATTCCTAGTCCAGGGCTTGTATCACATTATGATTTTCCTGAAGGAAGAACAAGTTCAGCCTAAACTGAACTGTGTTTTTTACTCACATAGGAGGACAACAGACACTCTCTGAATGCTACCAGCAGAAACAAAATAGTGATCTGTGCAGCCCAGATTTCTCTGACAGTTGGGGCTTCTCACATGAGGGCCAAGGAGAACCATTAGGCCAAGCCTCAAATGTAGACTCTTCACCTTATCTCCAAATAAGGTGAAACATTCAGTTATAGAAAGACACAAACAGAACTGAAAGACATTCACCACACAACTTTAAACTTGGGTCCCTTCCAGACCACCCTGGAGAGCACCAGGACCGTGTACGTAACAGACTCCTGTTACGCGATGTTCTGTGTGTGTGTGTGTGTGTGTGTGTGTGTGTGTGTGTGTACACATGCGTGTTAACAGGATTGATTTGTCAGATGCTATCATAGACACAATATATCTACTTTTGTATTTCACATCTTCATATATCATAAGATTAAGAAATGAAAGTGCTCTGACCTCTTTGGACCTCTAAGAAACTCTGACAGGAATACTAGGTTGTTTTGTGGAAAAACAGGAAATTCCTCCAAAACAGAGGTACCATTCATAAACCTTCTGGATGTTCTATTTGGAGGTTTGTAGTATCATATCATGTAGTAATACAATTTCATGCAATCCTCAAAATACCCTCTGACATAGGTACTATCGTATCCAGCTCACAGATAAAGAAAGTAAGGCATACGTTAAGTGCTCAAGCACATAAAATTTGTAAGTGAGCCAGATTGGCTAGAGAGAATCCAGTCCTGGCTGACAACAACGCCACGTTCCAGCCATTCTGGATCACCACCTCCCAGGATTGCTTAATTTCCACGAAGCAACACGAATGCCTCAGGAAAATCACCAGGTCTTCAATTCCCAGTTAGTGACCTGTCAATCACATATTAAGCTCTACCCATCAGCCTGTACTGCCCTCATTAACATGGAGGAAGGGAGGCACTCCAGCCTGTCCCAGAAAGGCAAGCAGTTTGTGAAGGTCTGAGCGCATACATGACACTCAAACTTTAATGTTAGTGACATGAGGACTAACTGCTGTGACCCTGCATCCTTTCCCCAACCTTTATTCTTAACTCATTTCTGACACTAGCCATTTTTTTTGATCCCTGTTTTACATTATATAATCTATTAAATCGGTACAGTTACAGCTCATTCCTCAGCTTGTCTGCCCACTTCTAAGTAAACCCAAATCCTGTTTGTTTCTTTCTCCAATGACCCTCCAGGAGTTTTTGTCCTGTATTTTCTCTACTCCCATGAAGTGACAAACCACAAAAGCCTAAAGTTATGTGAGTTGATAGCCCAGGATAGGGACCAGGCAAAGGCAGAAAAATGGGAAAAGTTGTCCTCAGTGCTTACCTCTGCTTGTTCCCTGTGCAGGTCTCTTCCATCCTGTTCTCCCAGGGCCTCCCATGTCCACCTGTTATCCTGGATTCCTATAGTGGGGAAAGATAACGATATTACTATCTAATGGCCATAAGTATTTATGGCTGACTGGTCACTGTCCCTTACTCTCACAGATGACCTCTGGAAGGAGCAATGCCTTTGGTAGAAATTCAGACACCGCACACCTGACAGAAAGATATTTAGGAAGGAGGGACTATTCATTATAACATTGAGGTGGTTATTTGTTCACATCATTTGTCCCCTCCCGGAGCTAAGTGTTACTTCTTAGAGGACGGCCAGGTATGTGCCCTCTTCTTGAGCAGTTTGAGGCAGCCTAGGAAAGAACAGGCATTGAACCAGATCTACCCAATGCAGAGAGCCAGGCCTCAAGGACAAGCTCAGCCCAAGAAACAGAATCCAGTATCCAGAGGATTTAAGGCAACAGAGAAAGGAAGTGGCCCAGGCAGCTAATGACTTCCAGAACATAACACAAATTGGCAGGAACATCTAGAAAGGCAAGTGGCATAAGGAGAAGATTCGCCCTGGAGTGGATCACATCCCGAGATCCAAGCAGAAAAGGGCCATTGGGGAAACCAGAGGCTGCAGCCAGGCTGAGGAGCAGGAGCTCTGTTTGAATCCATGGCATGCGGATGGCCAGATCAAGAAAGTTCCCCAGCTCTAAAGGGACCAAGACATTAGGCATGTATCTGAGATATAAATTTGGCTCAGGAAATGAGACAAGCATCTATCTCTTAAGTATAAGTGGGGAGTCTGGGTCTCAGGACAAAATCTCTATCATCAGAATGGAGAAATAAATTCAGGGCCAGACCTGGTGCTCTGACCACTGGACAGAGTCCTACAAACTCGCTGGTTTGCAGTCAGGATGGAACCATCCTGGAGACTTGGGTGCTGCTGGCCCAGCAACTGAGAGAGCAGCGGTTCCAGTCTGGAAGCCTGAGACTGGGCCAGGTTGGACTCTAAGCCCACAGAACACTTTATAACACTAACTTAGGAAAAGACATCCTGTCTTCACAGAGGTAAACCTATGGGCACAGCACTTGTCAAGAGGACAGCATCTTTGTGTTCTTTATAAAAAGATGCCTCTCCCAGTTGAACACAGACCTGTGCAGGGAACAGCCTAGCGCGTGGAACATAGGCAAGTTTCTAGCCTCCTTCTTATTCCTTAATCAGCCACCTTTGGGCAGTACACAACCTGTTCGACTATATCCAGCAGACCTGGGAAGTACAGTGGCTTAACAGTAGGAACAGCCTTGTCTTGGAAAGGTCTAGAATTGGCAAGGGAAGGGTTTTCCTTTCCTCCTCTAAGGTTTAACCAAGCCTCCTCCTCCTATGGGACATAACCTATGGGACACAAAAAATAGAATCAAGCAGAACGTGTGTCAGCAGTTGATCAACAGACTTTTTCCTCCCAGAAAGGACATTTCAGTATGAATTCAAGCGAAGAAATCTGAGAAACTCCAAAACAAATTCTTTGGCAAAAAGCATATATTTCATGACTTTCTTTTCATTGTCCAGTTCAGTTCCTTCTTTGTTTTTTCCAGGCCTTCCTAGCATTTTACATTACCTATGACCAAGTAGGAGATAAGTAGGACAGATGCACGAGTCAGAGGCCAAGTTTTGCACAGCAATGTTTGTTCTAGGAGCAGCATCTGGCTCTGTAGCTCTGTTCCCCTTGGAGATTCAGCGGCTGTGGACGTGGCTGGCTGCTTGGCTGGCTTCGCAGCTGTGGAGCTATGTCCTGAGTCACTTCTGGCATAAGCGGCTGCTGGACAACATCTGACTTCATTCTTCCACATCCCCCCCTCCCCTTTTACGGGAGGCAGACCCCAAAGGAGCCAGGGCAAGATTCTGGATGGTGTCAGCTCTTTGGCCCTGGGCCTTCCGTAGCCACTGGATGTGAGAACTGGCTCTGCAGGGACCAGCGTTCTGTAGCGTGTGACAGTTTAGGAAAGAGGTTAATCCCTTCCGTCAGGCAGGACCTGGGGGGAGGGGGAAGGGGGAGGAGGGAATGAGTTTCCGTTCACATGGGAGATGAAGTGAAAAATCTTTCTGGAGAGTAGGGACTTTTCTGTCAGCGAAGCCTAAAGATAAAGAATGAGGAGAGGAACCTATAAAGATACATGAGAAAGGAGGGCAACAAACAGTCCCTAAGGGTTCCAGAAATACCTCTGAATGGGAAGGATGCAGTCTGGTAATTTTTTTGAAAATAGTATTTTCATTTTCCAAATCATATATATTCATTAAATAAACTATAGAAAAGGAAAGAAATAATACATACCTAGGGAGAACTATATTTCTACCATCCAAACTCAGCCCGTTTGGGACATTTCCTTCCTACCCTTTTCTTTCCCTGTGTATAGAATGTTGGGGGAAGGGCAGCTCCCCTCTAGATTTAATCATAAATGACATATCTTTTTAGATCCATGATGTTGAATTTACAAATTTTGCCATGTTAACCTCTTTACAATTTTTAATGGCTACATCATCAAGCAGTTTTATCAATTTTCTCAATCATTCTAACATAATTTAGATTCAGTAGATACTAAGCAGACATTTTCAAAGAGGAAATAGAATCAGTGGGGGAAAAGGGGGGATTTACATAATGAGAAGGCAGAAGAGTTGATGTAAACTGCGAGATATAAACAGCCTGGGAAGCTAGTAGGATGGTGACATCAACAGCAGAAATACTGACACGAGCGGAGCCTTACAAGTTGTCTGGCTCATGATCCTTCAAAGTGTGATCCATGAACCACCAGCCCCAGCATCACCTGGGAGGCTGTTAGAAATGCAGAATCTCACCTAGACCTCCTCAACCAGAATCTGCATTTTCAAAAGACCTTTGGGAAGTTCACAAGCACATTAAAGACTAGAGAATCACAGGTTTAAAACACTCCCTCCCCCTAACCAGAGCGGTAAAGACTGGCCACAGTCACTCAGCTATAAAGTGGCAGACCTGGTCTCTGCTTCTTTCTACCAAGCCAAAATTTATCTTATTCAACGAATAACAATAGTGGATAATATTAATCAATGACTGTGCTGGGAATTATTCTAATTGCTTTATATCTAATCCTCACAACAACCCTATTAGAGTCCCTATTTTACAAATAAAAAAAAAACCTGAAAAAAAGCTTTAAGTAACTTGCCTCAGATCACAGGGTAACTGGCAGAGAAGAACCCTGGATCCACTGTGTTCCTAACCACTGAACTGAATGGATGGATGGATGCACGAATGTAAGCTTCTGCTGTATTTTAACCAAGCTTATCTGACAAGTATCACATTTATTTATGCTGGGACAGTGTGTGTAACTATATGGATTTGAACCAAAGAAGTCCAGTTCCAAAGCCCCCACCCACTCAGTCGATCACAATGCCAGAAGTGCAGAAGAAAACAGTACATCCTGCTGGCTGAGGATCACCATAGACAATGTAAGGAGTTTTACATCTACAAGAATGTTAGGCTTCCCTGCTTATTGTAGTTCCTATTATTTTTTTATTTAACCCATTGGTGCCTTCTCCCAATTCACTCATTCACTTTAATCTTTATCGTGCCTGTTTGTTCTTTAGTAGCTGTCACGACACTGCTCAGGAGGTTATGATGATCAAAACAGACAGTCTCTGCCCTCATAGAGTTTGCAGTCTAGAGAGAAAGACATTAAATAAGTAATTACACAAATACATATTTAACTTCAAGTAGTGCTAGTATGAAGGAACATCACAGAGCTGAGAAAAAACAATGGGCCGTGACCTCATCTTGGAGTCAATCTTATTCTGCGTGACCCCTTCCCTGCGATTTCACATGTACTTTACCTTCTTCCATCACTATCCCTCTACCCAAACATCAAACTCATTTTGCAAATATTCACATTCTTCCAAATCACATAACTTCCTAACTCCCCCATTAAATTCGGCATCTCTATTACTTTAATATGCAGGTATAACTAATTACAAATCTTAGTGGATCAAAACAAAACACATTGGTTGCCTTAAAGTTCTGGAGGTAAGAAGTCCCCAATGGCTCTCCCGGCTCGGATCAGGGTGTTGGCAGGTCTGTGTTCCTCTGGGAGGCTCTAGGGGAGACGCTGCCCCCTTCTAGCCAGTTGTCGCATCTCCCTGACCTCTACTTCTATGGTCACATCTTCTCCAACTCCGATTCTCCTGTCTTCCTCTTGCACGGATCAGGATGCCTATGATTATGCTGAGCCCCCCAGATAATCAAGGATAATTTCCCTATATCTCGATCCATAACTGAGTCACATCTCTGACGTCCCCTTTGCCACGTGTAGTATAATAACATATTCACAGGTTCGGGGGATTAGGATGTGCACGTCTTTCGGGGCCTTTATTCTTCCTACCATAGCAGGCTCGTTCAATCTTCCTTGCCCGTTCCTAGACTCTGTCTCCATCTATTCCCTTCATCCTATTCCCCACTATCTCCTTCTCATTCTTTCCCCTCATAATGCGACCACGTAATAATTCCAGTAACACATCAGTCAAACAGGAAGAAGAAAGCATAATGGGTCAACCCCTGAGCTGTGACTTTTCCACTGGAGCATAACCTTTCTTCTTTTTTTCAAACAAAGCTTTTGTCTTGGATTTGATTTTCTAAAATCCAAAACACCACATTTCCTGGTTCAGAATGTGCTTACAAAACAATAGCAAGACTATCATTTTTTCCAGGTAACTTTTATAAAGGAAAACAATGAAACCAGTTCATTATATTGGTACAGACACTGGGAAGGTCAATGAGTTCACATCAAAAGGAACTTAAGTTCCAAAAGTCTACCCTAAAAATACTTAGGGATGAGAACAAAGATGTGTGTTTGTTTTTAATGATGAGTAGAGAACAACCTAAATATTCAAGATTACAGGGTTGAATTATCACGTTTGAGTAGTAGTTCACTATGTGGCCTTTAAAGTACTATTGTAGTATATGTTAAGTGACTAGAGTAGTGACATCAATTGTCAGAACACTACAACATGGTTGGCTAACATACATGATTATGTCCAGAATTATATAATAAGATAACCTCAGGGCTTTTTTTTTATTTTCAAGTGTACAAAGCAACATAATAGTTATACATTTATACCCCTCCCAAAGTGATAACCCCTTTCTCCCAAACTACTACCCCTCTGATATTGTATATAGCTGCTACAATACTATTGACTATCTTTTTTTTAATTCTTTTGACTTTGTTTGTGGTTTTCTAATTGTTCCACCATAATGTGGATTACTAAGTAATAAAAAAGCAGAGTCATTACAAGTAGGGTTTACTGACAAAACACACAAATATTTAATAATTAAAAGTCATAGTAATAATAAATAGCATTTAGTTATTTTCAGTTTGCAAAGCATATTCTCATGCAAACTCTATAAGCATTAAATGATCTGGACACTAGCCAGGAATGTTTATATTCAAAATAATCAATGAGAATCCACAAAGCGTAAGTAGCAGACACAAGGTCCACTCCTCTCCCTTTACCTGCTGTGCTCGTCACACACACCCACTGCAGTTCTGTCAGCATGCCATGCTTACTGTCACTGTAGGGCCTGGACACTGGCTGTTCCCTCTGCCTGGAATACTCTTCCCGCAGATCTTCGCATGGGGGCTCCTTCTTATCATTTAAGATTCAGCTCAAGTATCACCTTCTCAAAGAAGTGGTCTTTCACCACCTGACCTAAAATATCTCCTTCCCCTTCTCCCAGTCACAGTTTCCTTCATGGATGTATCTGAAATTATTAATAACATTTTTTGTTGTTAAAGCCTCATGGATTCATGAGTTGATAATTGTCATCATATGTGGAAAATTCTTGGCCCCATTTTCTCTCTTCTCTCCTCTTATACTCCAATACACAATACATCACTATTGTGGACTGCTTAATACTATCCTGTAGGTCACTTTTTTGAGACCTTTTTTAATCTCTCTGCTTCATTTGAGTAATTTTTATTGATATGATTTTAAATTCACTGATCTTTTCTTCTGCATGCCCAATCTAGTTTAACCCCATACTGTTTGGGTGGGATTTTTAAATTTATTTCAGAAATCTTATTTTTAAACTTGATTATTTTCATTTTCTTTTTTAGAATTTCTATTTCTCTCTTAAAATATCCTCTCTTCACAACATTACATTCATCCTTTCCTGTAAATTATTTTAACATAGCATTTATAGTACACGCTTTGATGTCTTTGCCTGCTAATTTTAATAACTAAGTCATATATGAGTCTATGTCTAGTGGCTCTGTTTTTTTCTTAATTATGGGTCAAATATTCCTACTTTTTTCATATCTCAATTTTTTATTCTATTCTAGACTGAATATTTTTGTTTTGTTTTGACTTTTTCTTTTTTCTTTCTTTCTTTTTCTTTTTTCTTTTTTTTTTTTTTGCATGCTTTCTGTCATGACATTCCCTGAGGTCAGAATAAAATGGGAAGACCACAGGTCCCATATAGCTCTTAGGTGAATTTCAGACCTAAATCAGAGGATCCCTCAGACTATAATTTTCCTAGGTGCTCTCCAGAATTAGATTTTGAAAGGTGGAATTGCCTAGTATTTGTGGTAAACTGTTTAGACATGACAGCAGCTCCTATGCCATATACCCGTTGGCAAGAGAATGCAGTAGAAGTGAGGGTATGTGGCTTCCAATGCCAGGTTTTCAGAGACCTTGTAGCTTCTATTTCCATGCTCCTAGAACACTCCCTGTTGCAATGCTTCCTTGAATACCATGCTATTAGAAAATCCAAGCTAGTCATGTGGAGAAATCACAAGAAGAAGACTTAAGGTACGCCACAGGTGAACCCAGTCTTAAACCAACCTGCTACCTGAATGTAGCCATGTGAGTGACTCCTGGCAACAGCTGACCTACAGAATCATAAAAAATAATTATATTTTAGGATGGTTGTTACACAGCAATGAAAACTAAAACAATATTTAAGGCCAATATTTAGAGAACAAGACTGTCTGGGTTTGAATCCCACTTGCTCTTCTACTTACTATATATGTGACCTTAGGCAAGTTATCTACCCTCTCTGTGGAGCTAGATGTCCACCTCTTCCACAGTGATACAGTTTTCACTGGTACACGACTGCCCAGCTAGACTACATTTCCCAGCCTCCTTTACATTTAGTAACCACGTGACTAAGGAACATGAGCAGAATAAATATTTCTTGGTCTGGAACTTAAAGACATTGGACATGCATTTCTTCATGCTCTCTTCCTTCTCTGAAGGACTAGTACATGGATGTGCCCAAAACCTAGCTTCAACCAAGCAAAGACAAAGCACATCCTAGAAAATAGTGGAGAAACAGCATGAAAGGATCATGGTTTCCTAATTGACTACATGGAGCCACCCTGCCCACCAGCCGAGACTCACTAGGCTATGAGAGAAAGATGCTTCTACCCTCTTTAAGCTACAGTATTATTTCAGTTCTTTGTTATAGTATCTAAGTCTTTATCCCAATAGATCCTCTGTGCCTGAGTTTTAAATAATGCTTGAGGTCACTCTGAAATTAATTGATATTCTTTTCATAAAGGGGAAATAATAAAAACATTATAAAATTATTAGGGTCTTTCAATATTCCCCTACAGAAAAAGTGTCTTGCTGCAGCTGAAACTATAAGATAGTTTAAAGCAATGTTGTGCTACAGAATTTCTTATAATTTATTCTAAAGCACAATGTAGTCAAGGCAATTGAAAAAAACAATTTCTGCAATTTTGACTTTAGTTGAAAGGTATTCTAAGAGCACTGAAAGTATTCAAGCTACTATTAGGCTAAGATTAGTTGCTAGTGTTAGCAATGTGTATTTTTGAAATGTCCAGTCTTAATACTTGACCAAATGAGGTGAGGTTTCTGTTTCAACATGGATATTCAATATTTCTTAATTTATTAATAGTAAATGAGGCAACTGATTTTTACCAAATTTGATACACTGCTTAACAGCATAAGACGTACTTTCTATTTTGTGGTTCATTCCATTACCTTGAGGGTCACTATAGAGACAACGTGATTGAATGGAATAAATTTTCCCTTATTGTTTTTGACCCAATGAAGTTCACTTGAGAATGAAATAACTGGAAACACAGGACTAGGAAGTCAATTTTTAGGAAAGGGAATTAAGCACAAATGCTTTATTTAAATATTCATGCTTAAAAGGAATTCTGTCTGAAATCTCTCATTTAGAACAGTCCTTATACAGCAAGAATTTTAGAAAACTTGTTGCAAGCTTTGAGCAGATGTGGAACAAAGCAAAATGTGTCCCAATGTTATCAAAGTCTGAAAAATCACAGAACTGTACTATTTTACACTAGTCTGCCAAAATTCATACTAGATGACTCATTAGAAGTTTATAAAATAAAAATGGATGAAATATGCAAAAGGCCTTACACAAGTATGTTTCTTTTTATGTTTTTATGCTTGTTACAGAATTTGTGTTAAAACTGACAACTGGCCTGAGAAAATAAACATTTAATTCAAGAATAAAGTGAAAACAAGCTTAGTTATACATTTCTTCATATTTATATTGGTAGATTCTTGATGTTTTAAGGCCTGTTTTGGCATTCTAAGATTGATAAATGTAGGGATTAAGAGACAAGGAAAACAGCCAATACCTAATTCCAGCGCATTAAGAATATTAGAATCCATGTAAAGGGGGGAAATAAGGCAACGGTAATTTATGTAAAATCTGGATGCATACTGAATTATAATCAGGCAAACTCTCTTTAGAATTGGGTTGTGAGGGAAAGCAGGGGTGGTACAGAAACCAGATGTTTTCTTCTGTCTACCAGAATGGGCTGGAACCACACCATGAATATGATCTCGTACCACCACCCTTCCAATTAGCCCAGTGGTGTAACAGAGAGAAATAAACAAATGCATATTAGAAGCTGAACAAATTAACAGTGGTCCCCATTCTGTTAGCTGGCTCCTGAATTCCTAATGCATCTTCCTCAGGGATCTGGAAATTAGCCAACCAGGTTCTGAGTTGTAGATGTAGCTTTTAGGGGGAAAGAAAGTTTTACCTGAAAATTTAACTCTTTCAGATTGCTTAATGTTATAAAGGGACAAATTATAACTTGATTATCACTAAGCCTGGCAAGTACTAGTTTAACCACATGACCAAAGGTAACATCACCAATAATCAGGTATACTGGCATCATGTGCCCCCTGACAAGGTACTCTGAAAATCACACAACCTTAACTTTGATAAGCATTCCTACCAAAAATGCATAATCTAATCCTGAGGAAACAAACATCAGATAAACCTAAAGTGAGGAGCATTTTACAAAACGATAGCCTATAGTCTTCAAAAAATTATATCTTCAAAGACAAATTAAGGCTGAGAAACTGTCTAACTTAAAGGAGATTTAAAGAGACATGATCACTAAATGAAATGCACAATCTTCGGTTAGATCCTCTATTGAGGGGGAAATTGTTACGAAGAAATTTGAATATGGACTGCAAATTATCGAGATGTTATATTTCCTGAATTTAATAATTGCACTGTGGCTATATATGAGAATGAGCTCATTCTTAGGAAATACATTCTTAAGTATTTAGAAGTAGTAGAATATAATATCTGCAACACAGGTTCAGGAAATACTATGTATATACAAAGAGAGAAAGTATAAGAAAGCAAATGTGACAAAATGTTAATAATTGAGAATACAGGAGTTCTTTGTACTATTCTTGTAAGTCTTTAAAGTTATTTTAAATTAAAAATGCTTAAATGTAACCTTTTAAAACATGAGGTTATTAGTACATAAAAATTAAGAGAAGTTATCGTTTTCAATACTGTCTTGGCTGATAATGTTGGTGAGTTCTAAAACTTAAAAAAATGATGTTTATGTCTTAGCAAACTGAGAATACAGATCATTAGAACTATTCATTAAGCAGACAGTTTTAAGCATACATATATGTGTTTGAAATGAATATTTTTCAGAGTGCTTTTCTTTCACAGTAGTTTCATCAGAAGTATTTGAGGAGTGAGAATGTTTGAGTGGACATTAACCACCTAACAACCAGAAAGCTAAACTTTGAACATCAAGAGTCTGTACTATATGATCTGACAATTAAGTGTGCGAACTTGTTACAATGATGTTGCTAACCTTTTTTTATATCAGAGGGATTATTCATTATGAATCGGTATCAACTGGGCAAATAGTTAACCAAGTTTACTATTTGGTAGTGCTGTTAAGGCTGAGTGAAAAAGTTAAATGATCTGAACTTTTCACCAACAATTCATGGCTCTTGCATCATGACAATGCACCAACTCACACAGCACTGTCTGTGAGGGAGATTTTAGCCAGTAAACAAATAACTGTATTGGAACACCCTCCCTACTCACCTGACCTGGCCCCCAATGGCTTCTATCTCTACCTGAAGATAAAGGAAATATTGAAAGGAAGACATTTTTATGACATTCAGGACACCAAGGGTAATATGACAATAGCTCTGATGGGCATCCCAGAAAGAGTTCCAGAATTGCTTTGAAGGTTGGACTAGGCACTGGCATTGGTTCATAGCTTCCCAAGGGGAGTACTTCAAAGGTGACCTTAGTGATATTCAGCAATGAGGTATGTAGCACTTTTTCTAGGATAGGTTTGCAAACTTAATTGTCCGACCTCATACGACACACTCCAAATCCAAAGATCCATGGGTCCTCTACAAATTCATCCCTTCTGTATTACTGGGCCCCATTGTTTATCAGGTACTGCATTGCTTATGGGCCAACTCAAAGCACAACCATAATTTCCAATAAACTGCCAGTTCCCGGATGGGTATCTCTAGCCCAGACCGCTCTTCTGAGCTGCAGTTCCACATGGGCCACAGACTATGGTATATCTTCACTTTGATGTCTCACAGGCACCTGAACCTGAACCTGCCAAACCGCACTCTTGATTTTCCCTTCCAAATCTGTGTATCCTCCTGTCTTTCTGTTTCAATAAATATTGAATCCTTCTAGTTGATTCAGGGAGAAATATGGGAGTCACCTTTCCATCTTCCACCTTCCGCACCACCCACAGCCAATCAGTTATCAAATCCTCTTGATCCTTATCTCTAAACATATCTTTATCTACCTTTCTCATCTCCATCTAAAAGAGGCAACTTAGTGTAGTGGTTAAGGTCATGATTTATAGAATCCGATTACTTGGATTGAAATCCAAGCTCCAGTCTCATAGCTATGTAACCTTGGACAAGTTACTTTGCCTCACCGTGCCTCAATTTCCCAATCTGTAAAACTGGGGTCAACAATGGTTCCTATTTCATAAGAATTCCTATAATAAGTACTCAATAAATGTTAAATATTGCTGTCTCCCTTGCCATCACTCCAGTCCAAGTAACCAGTATCTCTCAAGTAGACCATTCTTTTATTGATCTCCCTAATTCCACATTTGCACCTCTCTACCCAGTACAGGAACCAGAGGATCTTTATTAAAAACATTGATTAAAAAACAACAACATGTTATTCCCTGTTGAATGTGCTCCAGTGGCTTCCCACTGCCCTTGAATATAGCCCAAATATTTTTCTAAAGGCTATATGTCCCTGTATTACCTAGCCTAGTGTTTCCCCAAATTCTGACCACGTGACGGGTAGTCACTTGACACAGTGCTATGAATTTTAGTTAAAAAAACAAAAAACAAAAAAAATACAAAGGCTCATCTCAATATTAAATAATAAAAACATAATTTAGAAATAGACATTATAATGGTTATGTATAAGTGAATAGAATATTGTTTGTAATTTTTTTACCAACGCATCCAGCTGTGTCAAGTTAGCTCAATTTTCATCCATATACAGATGGTTTATATTCTCATATTTTATTTCTAATAAACTTCAAATCCTGAGTCACAATTGTGGACATCTGGAATGGTAATCTAGAATGGATCTGTCAGAGATCTCATAACTGAATTAAGCAAAAGATTCAAATATTATAGGAAGATTTTTCCATGAAGATCACTTTCAAAGCTCTGTCAGATGCTAAGTCAAGGAACACATCACACATAAAAGCAGAAAGGTTAGCGATTTGAACCAATTCCCAATACACTCTGACAGCATCCAATTCTGACAACATTTCTTCAGGTTCTTCTATAATATTTAGATATGGTTTTCAAATATACACCAATAATACATAATCATGTCTTTCCAAGACCAGTAGAGAGCATCATCATGTACTGGGAAAAAAAATCAAACTCTCAGTAATGAAGGCTTTTTTCACTATAGGTCAGTTTTTGTTAACAAATCCTGTTATTTTACCCTTAACATGAAAAACCTTGATATACCAGCTTTCTAATAATGGATCAGGCTATTTGAGATTCTGATATCACTAAAATACACCACTTGAACAAGCCACTTGAAAACATATTTCCATGACACAAAGCTGTTATTATCAGATCATCATGAAGAAATATTTTTATCTCTTCCCTCATTGCAAAAACTTGTGAACACCTTTCCTCTCACCAACAATTCTCCCTCTGTCTCCCGCATCAAGTTTTTCTTTTTGTTAGATCATTCCCATCATCAGAAAAACTGCTGTTATTCCTGGGGTTTAAAAAAGTCTCCAATTTTTCTGATCCCTCTCTCTCTTTTTTTTTTTTTAATTTATTGGGGTGAGAATTGTTAGTGAAATTACATAGATTTCAGGTGTACAATTCTGTATTACATCATCTATAAATCCCGTTGTGTGTTCACCACCCAGAGTCAGTTCTCCTTCCATCACCATACATTTGATCCCCCTTACTCTCATCTCCCACCTCCCACACCCCTTACCCTCTGGTAACCACTAAACTGTTGTCTGTCTCTATGAGTTTTTGTTTCTCATTTGTTTGTCTTGTTCTTTTGTTATTTTTGGTTTATATACCACATATCAGTGAAATCATATGGTTATCTGCTTTTTCTGTCTGACTTATTTCACTTAGCATTATACTCCCAAGATCCATCCATGTTGTCACAAATGGTCCTATTTCATCTTTTCTTACCTCCAAATAGTATTTCATTGTGTATATATACCACAACTTCTTTATCCATTCATCTATCGAAGGACATTTTTGGTTGTTTCCATGTCTTGGCCACCGTAAACAAAGCTGCAATGAACATTGGAGCACACGTGTCTTTATGTATAAACGTTTTCAGATTTTTGGGGTAGATACCCAGGAGAGGGATTGCTGGGTCATATGGTAATTCTATTCGTAATTTTTTGAGGAACCTCCACACTGCCTTCCATAACGGCTGCACCAGTCTGCATTCCCACCAACAGTGTATGAGGGTTCCTTTTTCTCCACAGCCTCTCCAACACTTGTTACTATTTGTCTTGTTGATGATAGCCATTCTGACTGGGGTGAGGTGATATCTCATTGTGGTTTTTATTTGCATTTCTCTGATGATTAGTGATGTTGAGCATTTTTTCATATGTCTATTTGCCATTTGTAGGTCCTCTTTGGAGAAATGCTTCTTCTGGTGTTTTGCCCATTTTTCAATTGGGTTGTTTGTTTTTTTGTTGTTGAGTTTCATGAGTTCCTTGTATATTTTGGATATTAGCCCCTTATCAGAGGTACTGTTTGCAAAAATCTTCTCCCATTCAGTTGGTTGCCTCTTTATTTTGTTGATGGTTTCTTTTGCTGTGCAGAAGCTTTTAAGTTTGATATAGTCCCATTCGTTTATTTTAGCCTTTGAAGTCAAATTCATAAAATGCTCTTTGAACCCAAGGTCCATAAGTTTAGTACCTATGTTTTTTTCTATGCAGTTTATTGTGTCAGGTCTTATGCTTAAGTCTTTGCTACATTTTGAATTAATTTTGGTACATGGTGACAGATAGCAGTCCAGTTTCATTATTTTGCACCTGGCTATCGAATTCTCCCAGCACCATTTATTGAAGAGGCTGTCTTTCCTCCATTGTATGTTTTTAGCTTCTTTGTCAAAAACTGTCTGTCCATATTTATGTGGTTTTATTTCTGCGTTCTCAATTCTATTCCATTGGTCTATGTGTCTGTTTTTCAGCCAATACCATGCTGTTTTGATTATTGTTGCCCTGTAGTACAAGCTAAAGTCAGGGAGTGTGATACCTCCAGTATTGTTCTTTGTTCTTAAGATTGCTTTGGCTATTTGGAGTCTTTTGTGGTTCCAAACAAATCTGATGATTTTTTTGTTCTATTTCTTTAAAAAATGCCATTGGGATTTTGATGGGGATTGCATTAAATCTGCATATTGCTTTGGGTGATATGGCCATTTTAACTATGTTGATTCTTCCACTCCATGAGCACGGACTGTCTTTCCATTTCTTTGTGTCTTCTTCAATTTCTTTCAAAAATGTCTTATAGTTTTTAGCATATAGGTCCTTCACATCCTTGGTTAAGTTTATTCCTAGGATTTTATTATTTTTGCTGCAATTGCAAAAGGAACTGTTTTCTGTATTTCTTTTTCTGAGATTTCACTGTTAGTATATAGGAATGCAATGGACTTTTGTACGTTGATTTTGTAGCCAGCAACTTTACTGTATTTGTTGATTGTTTCTAAATAGCATTTTGGTGGAGTCCTTAGGGTTTTCTATATATAGCATCATGTCATCTGCAAAGAGTGATAATTTAACTTCATTCCCAATTTGGATGCCTTTTATTTCTTTCTCTTGCCTGATTGCTCTGGCAAGGACTTCCAACACTATGTTGAAGAGCAGAGGTGATAGGGGACAGCCCTGTCGTGTTCCTGAACTTAGAGCAAAGGGCTTCAGTTTTTCACCATTAATTATGAGATAAGCTGAGGGCTTGTCATATATGGCCTTTATTATGTTAAGGTATTTTTTTCTATACTTATTAAGTGTTTTAATCATAAATGGATGTTGTATCTTGTCAAATGCTTTTTCTGCATCAATTGATATAATCATATAATTTTTGTCCTTTAGTTTGTTTATGTGATGTATCACATTGATGGATTTGCAGATGTTGAACCATCCTTGTGCCCCGGGGATGAACCCCACTTGGTCGTGATGAATAATCTTTTTAATGTATTATTGTATTCGATTTACTAGAATTTTGTTTAGGATTTTTGCATCTGTATGCATCACAGGGCGCAGTGTCCGTGTGGGTAGGCGGAGAGCTTTTGAAGTTCCAAAGCTCTTCCTGCACCAGATTCAGAGCCCGTATGTTTCAGTAGTTGTGTTTACTCCTGCAGGGATCCACACAGATAGGTGGGGCCAGGGGCAGGGTGAGTTGTGAGAGGTGGCCCAGAGCAATGGTGGCGACCACCACCACAGCCAGTCCTGCTTCCATAGCTCCCTCCCCTTTGCCAGAACAAGTTGGGCTGCGAATCTGTGTCTGTGGTCCACAGTTCTCAGAACAGCAAATATTCTGTTCTTTTGATCTGACACTGCTACTGTTCCGCTTCTAGCACCGGGCAGGTGGGGGCGGGGCGAGCTCTGGGAGGGGAGGGAGCGGGCAGCTAGTCTCAGTGCCTAAGGCTTCCGTTCTCCACTCGGTAGTGAGGGCTTAAACCACCGTTTTCAGCCTTCTTCCCTCAGTCTTTTCTCCGAGGTCTCTGCCGTGAGCATTGGGTTCAGCCGTGTTATATGCTGCCCCCTCAGCCCTGTGGGCCATAAGCGGAGCCCTAGCAGTCCGAGTTCTTCCCTCTCCCGCAGCTGCGGTAGTTCTGGGAAGCAGTGAGCTCGGAGCACTGAGCTAGGTCTGCGTCCTGCGCCCACGGCTCAGTCTCTGCACTTCTCCCTTCCCTCCTCCCCCCCCACCCGCTCGCCCGATACGCCCACCTTTAGGTGAATTCAGTAGTAGCCTCTTCGTCTTCCCTGTCTGCTGTGCAGGGAGTCCTTTGTGGAGTTATTGTTGTTCAATTAGTTGTAAATTCCAGGGGAGCTTTACAGAGGCTCACCTCACGCCGCCATTTTGATCCTGATCCCTCTCTTAAACCTCTCCAGTCAGGTTTTTGTCCCCATCAATTCCACCAAAACCACCGGTGACCTTCACAAAGCAAAATGCCATAGTCAGTTATCAGTCATACTGTTACTTGAATGTCAAGAACTCGGCAGCATTCTCCAGTGCCTCCTCCAGGAAAGACCTTCCTCACCTGGCCTCCTGGACACCACACTCTCTTAGGTTCCTCTTTGAAGCACTCTTCTTTCTCTTCCTCAGTCTCCTTTGAATCCTCTTATCTCAAGAGGTTTCTCCTGTCTCTGGGGAAGCAAATCTACATCTCCAGCCCTAGCTCTCCCCTGAGGTCCAGAACTATATGTGTCCCTGTTTGCCTAATAAGCATACTGTCCCCAAAACTGAAATCTTAATCTTCCCTACTCCCAAATCTCCATTCACATTGTCAATTAATGGAAGTTCCATCTTTCCAGTTGCTCAGGACAAAATCTTTAAGGTTCATCCATGACTCCTCTTATTCTCATAATCTACATCCAATCCTTCAGATCATTGGTATACCCAAAATATGACCTCTTCTCTCTACTGTCTCTCTCTCTTTGGTCCAAGCCACCAACATCTTTCACTTGGATTATTACAACTGAGTTTGCTTTCATCCTTTCCTCATTCCCAGTGTGTGATCTTCACAGAAGCCAGAATGATCCTTCTAAAATACACCCAATCACATGACTCCTCTGCTCCAACCCCTCAGGGACTCCCATCACACGTGGCCAGAGATCTTAAAGGCCTCACAGCCTGTTCCTCTGCTCCCTCATCGCTTTTTCTCTCACTCACTCTGTTTCAGGCACACTGGAGCTCAAACATTCCAGGGATTCCCTCACATTAGGTCTTTTGCTCTTCCAGCCATTTCCTCAAACCCATATGATACATTTAAAATCATATAAACAATTGATTATTAACAATGGTTCTATGAAGGCTTGAAGAGCAAATGCAATCTGGCCTTCAGATTCAGAGCTGGACTTGAATCCCTGCTCCATCACTTAAACTACCAGCTCTGAGACTTGGAGTCTGAGACTGTTTCTATTTAAGAACAATGGAAATCATGACACTGACCACTCTAATTACTGAAAGGATTAAACGTAGTAAGAGTGCAAAATGTTTCAGCACAGTGCCTAACATATAACAAAATGTTGTTTATTAAATGTTAGATGGCCCACCGACTGTTTCTCCTTCCTCTTTGATTACAGGAAGAGTTACTTGCTCTGTCTGGTGAAGGCTGAGTAGGGTTGGAAAAGGATTTACTTTACATGCCCATCACATTGTGGTAGACGCCTGGAGCACTGGGTTGAGAAGCATTTGTCAGCCATGTCCTGATTCAGCTAGAACATGTGTCATGATGACATTTACCCTGGCATTGAAGGGGAGAATGGTAGCATCTGAGCAGAATCTACCATCTTGAATTTGATGGCTTACCCTACTGCCTCATAGAAAAACCCTCTACTTCTCAAAATGCTCATTTTATTTTTCTAACATAACTGTGAGAGGAGCTATGTTACACCAGCATCAACTGTAGAATTATTTCTGAGGTGAAGGAAAGGCTCAGGGATGAGTGTCCCTGATGACAATGACTCACTGTCCCCTGGGGAGGGGCAGTTCCTATCCTCGCTAGACCTAGGACTGCCTGTTAAGTCTTAGCAGTGCCCCAACTGATCCTGAGGTTTCAGCCAAGTGGGAGATTTAGGCCACGACTCCTACGCCAGCAGCTCCTCCTGCTTCACACCATATCCACTGCCACTAAAGGCCTGACTTCCCTACAGGCTACAGAGAGGGGTTCCTCTGGAATGAGGGTGACTCGTGACAGAGCCGAGTATCCGGAATCATAGTAACCACAGCCCATCCCACATTCCTAAAACTAGATCTCCTACATAGAGGCTAATCCAGAATAAGAGTATTTGATCCAACAGCATTATTTCCCTGTATAACTTTGAGTTTCAAGCACAAAAGAAAAAAAAATAGGGGAGGGAAGTCTGGGCTCTTTTTTAAGTCACAATAAAACTGGAAGCAATCAGAGGAGTCAGAATTTTATGCAAAAAAAAAATGTTCTGTTGGCATTTGGGAAAATTTATGTGAAGCCAAAGCTCAGAGGACAAGGAGCCATGGAATTAAGAACTCTTAGAAAAAGCAGGAAATATCACCCAATAAGATTTCACCATGTACTGGTAAGTTTGTGTAAACTTGGTGCTTGAGGTAAACCAAATAATTAATGGCTACAAAACCATCACTCAACCATTCAAATGGCCCAAGATCCTAAAAGTACAGGCATCTCGTAAAGAATATTTTAGCAAATTTTTTTAAACCACTTCTAAATTCATATCTATAAACCTTTGGAATTAAAGTAGATACTTGATCATTCTACCTGGACAAGTAGTCACAATTCTATGGACTCGTGGACCTAGAAGAACAATACTGAATTGTGTTTAATTGTTTTCTAAGATTCTGTTACTGTGGTTCAGGTCAATCATTTAATATCTAGAAAGATTTGTTCTCACGTAGACAAGGTGAGCTATATAATAAGTAGACTATTAATATTTTAACTTTTTTTGCCATTTTTCACTGGGCTGTCTCAATCATTTCTCCCTATAAATATTCAATTTGGAGGGCAGTAAGAATAAAGAAGTAAGTTTATTTTGAGAAATATAGCCAACATTCTCAATAGCCACAAACCACCTCTGCATACAATCCAATCCAGCAGATGTACCAATCCTTTGAGGTAGAGGTGAAAGACCCATAACTGGCTGCCTCAAGTTTCCTAAACGTCTCCGAAATTGTGGTCCACATAGCAATCTGCATAAACTTAAACACCTGTGTCTGATGGCACAAGGTTTAGGTTAGATGTGGATGTAGCAAAATTTCACCTGATCCAATTTTTCAATTTTTTCCTAGACCAGGGTTCAGTGGGCAGGGGCATATTCATGGTATAGGAATCCAGGCTGGGCAGCCATGTTTGAGAACTCCATGCCACATTTACTGTCTGATCTCAGGGACAAGGTCAAAGACAGACTCCCTCAAAGTTCTGCCAAACACATTGTGCTCAGAGTGGTCTTGTTCCTCTTCAGGATGGAGTTCTTGACACTGTCAATCACTTCTTCACCTGCACAGATTTGTTTGGCTGCCACTTGCACACTTGAGCCTACTTTCCAGGCATTTTCAGGTAGATTAAATGAAACTAAGTTATATAAATCATATGCAGTCACAGGTATCTTCAAATGCATCAGAATGGCACTAATCATAAACAATTCAATTTTTGAGCTCCTAATTGAACCTCAACTAAATGATCTCTGGTTACCTAAGCCATATCTAATCTATTCAGGCTATTCATCAACATATAGTTCTCTCCTTCCCGGAGCATGGTAGGATTATACTTCTGACCCTGTTGAATAATCCAGCATGGGTACATGACTTGCTTTGGCCAATGAATGAGAGCAGAAGCATCACCTCCAGAGGAAGCTTTACGAGCCAATACCACTTCACCACATTCATTTCTTCCTCTCCCAATGGTCTCAACGTGACTGCTCCACCAGCCTAGATCTCTGAATGAAGGTGACAAAAATACACAATACAGATACAGTGTGACTAAGAAATACACATGCTATTCTAAATCATTGAGCCTTGGGAGTTGTTACAAGTTGTTACATAACCTCCTAGTAGATATACCACAACCTGACTGAAACATCAACCCGTTCTAGGAAAGAAATATTGGGACACTAAGCACTGTGGTAAATATTACTATTATTCAAAACAGAAGAAATTTAGGCCTGTATTTATTATACAGTAGCATATATATGTATATATAGCAACATATATATGTATACACATATACATGTATATTACCAATAGTCACATATCAAAATAGACTTCTCTCCCACCCTCTCCAAAAAATATTAAAAACCCTCCTCAAATCAATTGGATAATCTGAATTCTTAAAAATCACTGCTCAAAAATCTCAAAGAAACAGAGAACTCCTTCATCAAAAAGGGACTTGACCCATTGTCAAAATCATTTGCAGAGTTCCACTTCTTTTCTAAGACCAAGTACATTAATTAAATGCAGAGCTTCAAAGGGGCTTCATTCTGAGTGACCCAACAGACAAATAAATTAGCTGCCAGTGGCTCCTTTGTAATTGAAGAGGGCCAGGCTGACCCAAGGGGATAGGACTAAATCAAAAAGGGAACCGTCAAAGTGAAAGCAGCATTTGGGGACCTAAAACAAACTAATAAAGCCATCGCCCACACTCATTTCCAAGAATAAGGGTGAGCCAAGCACATGTGTGTTTATTCACTAATAAGAAGATGCAAATATCTCACATCTGACTGATTTCTTATGTGCTACAACCATAAAAATGTTTGTGCCTGACACATGTTTGTTTGAGTGTTGTGCTCAACTGTGGCAATTTATAATCCTGATCACACATATTATACCTACAATCTACAAGAATGTTCCCCTTTAAAACAGTGTAACTCTGGAAGGTTTTCTTCTTTATTGTAGGGACGAATTGCTTAAGGTTTTCATTTAAGTATGTGAAGAACTGTCCATTTTTAATTTGCAGAGCTTTTAACTGGTGACTCAGTGAGAGATGATGTCATATGTTATCCTACAACGGCTGGTGTGGTTCGCTCTGCTCACTTAAACCATTCCCGTTTCTCTGGCAGACAGTACTCCCTAGTTTCCATCCTTTCGTCAGCCTCTTCCCAGCCAGCCACAGGCAAACAGCCCCCCCAGCAGTGGACGCGAAACAGGAAGCCTGACAGCTTGAGACTGCTTTGGGACCCCTAGTGTTTTCCCACTCCATGTTCTGGCAGCGTTCCCCAGAAGTACAAACACACACACACAGAGCTCCCATTGTTGCAGACTTCCCCAGCCCACTGATCCTAATATGGAATGCAGCAGGAAACCCAAGCTGGAGGAAGCAAGGGGAAAACTCCATTAAAAAGCCCAGCTTTCCTCCATGTTAGATGTGAAGTGGAAAATGGGGAAGATTCAGCAAAGTTCCACCGTGTCTTCAGCCAGGCTGGAAAGGGGGAGAGCAGAGTGAAACCCTCAAGCTGTTGAAATTTCCAGATTGGCAGGAAATCCCCAGAATTCAGTGAAAATGAGGGTTTCTTAACTCAAACTGATAGGGAAAAGGGACAGTCCCTTTGAATAATTCTCCCACGTAAGTGTGTGTGTTAACTTTCCTTACCAGTATGATAAGCAAGAGGGCATGTGCCAGCTGCCAAGGACGACTTTGTATGATCCCAGGTACCCAAAGTAAGGCAAAGTGATCCCAAGCCTGCCGCTGGCTGCCCACTGCTCCATGGGCTTTGCGAGAAGCAGGAGAGGCAACAGCAGCAGCTCAGTCACCACAGCTGGAGCCGCAAGAATGAACTGCAAGGAGGGAAATGACAGCAGCTGCAGCTGCGGGGGCACCGAAGAGGACAAGAAGATGTTGAAGTGTGTGGTGGTGGGGGACGGTGCTGTGGGGAAAACCTGCCTGCTGATGAGCTACGCCAATGACGCCTTCCCAGAGGAGTATGTGCCCACCGTGTTTGACCACTATGCAGGTAAGAAAAGGCGGAAAACCTACCCCTGCAGACCGGGTGAATGATACGGGGGCGACACCCCAACTTCATGGGGGCCTAGCTCTCGTCTAATGTCACTATTGGGTACCGGCCTAGAACTAGCCAGGTAGCTTAGCATAACATACAGCCAAGGGCTTTGCTGGAATTATTAGAACAATGTGTACATCAATTTGTACTGTAACACTTTTCCCTTCTTAAATCAAGTGAATAACATGGGGGAAATACCCTGAAATGTCCTCTGGGCTTTGGGGCCATTTGCCTCATATTTATCAACTTTTTATTGTGAACATTTTAAAATGTAGTGTAATTGTACCACAATTTTTTACCAAAAAAAAAAAAAAAAATCACCATTAACCACATAATTGGCGAAACAAGAGTTCATGCCACTTTTCCTATATTCATTTCAGGCCATTCATAAATGAAAATGCTAAGATTAATAAACATTAGAACCTTCATTCTTCTATATCAATTGGTGCTGCACCATTACTACTGCATTTTCATTTTCCTGGGGTTGTGGATGGGGGGGAAAGTATTAAAAGGTATTAAATATCTATTAGGCAATCTGTATTTTGAAGGAAAAGAAACATTTTTAGGTTTTTAAAAGTAAAAATAAAGATTAAAAATCAAATTTGAAACATTTTCAAGTATGTCCCAAAAGGACAAAATTGGGGATAAAGTGTTTTAAATCATGACAGTTAAGATACTATAGTCACAACTTAATTCTTTCAGGTATATAGTTTTGAGTGTTCTAAAGTTTGTAGTGCGATAGCGTATCAGTGTGATAGCTTATCTAAATTTTTCCATTTTGACCGTTACATTTTCTCTTAATTTCCAAAAGAAATCTTATTAACTTCTTAAAAGTTCATGAAATTCTTCAGAAGTTCACAATAGCCTAGATTTTATAACTTTTTGAACATAGTGATCAGCTTGATAAATTATTTGCGATTTGAGATTTTGTAAGAGGAAAATGTCTCTTCCGTCACCTTGGCTTCGGGTGAGATTCAGCAAAGGGGAAACGACCCACAGGAAACCTGTGTGAGTGCTGGCTTTGTTATGTGGCCTTTTGAAATCCTCTTTCTGCAGGAAGTAGCTTCTTTTCCAGAGCTAAACAATCACCTAAGTCCCCTCCTCCTCCTACATTTACATGATTTATGATAATATTACATAGCAGACAGGGAGAGAATCATAGTATCCATTTCCCAGCAGGTTTTTCTATATTTGTAGAAATTAAGAGCAAATTTGAATGTTGGCTCCCTTCAGCTGTTCTGAAAATATAGTATCTATGCCCAGAGAAGACAATTTTTATGAGAACAGAATAAAGAGAAGAATAGGTAGACTTTTACCTTAAAAAAAAAAAGCAAATTATAACATTAGGGTGTCTGCAACTTAAGAAAATTACTAGGCTACTTGACCTGTAAACATCTTAGCAAAATTTATTTATTCTACACCCTCTTTCCTCCAGGAAAGGGAACTTGGCTGGTACTTAATTTCAAAAACATTTATAATAGATCAAATATGAAACCTAAAATCTACTAAAAGGAGAGGTTTCAAGTGCTTTTGAAAATTATGTATCTCACCCTATCTATTGGGTGAACCAATTACAATGTAGTGTGAGGGATAAAGAGAATAAAACGATCTTTAGAGCTAAAGTCAGCCTATTAAAAAAAAAACACATATTAAAGATCAAAGGCTGAAGCACTATGAGATTCCACGAGGGTCAAATTATTTTATATTTCAATTGTGTACATATTTATTGTTACCTATCCAAGCATCTTAAAGATTTTGGCTACTCTATGATTTTAGCTGTCAAGAAATCACAGCCACTATATCCAAAGCAATACTTGTCACATAGTAGGCATTCCCAAACATTGTTGCTTTGATTTACACTTTGTACCTTTTTAAGTACATAATCTTTTCACGTGCTTTCAGTTAGGTTGTAAAGGAAATGAAGACATGAGCCTCATACATCTAGGATGGTAATGAAGTGAGCACGCCCATTAGTAGAGGGATCTCCTCCGTCACAAAGACTCTAGATCCTTTTACCATCATCCTCCCCATGTAATATATGAGCTAATAAAACATAAGCCCTTACACAATCACATGAGAATCTACAATCAATTGTAAAAAAAAAAAAAGAAAGAAAAGAAAAGAAGAAGAAAAATAAATGCTTTTTTCTCCACATGGAGAAGTATCCCGTATCTAGGCCCTGGGTCCGATCAGCCCGTTCTGAAATGACAACCTACAACTGGTTTACTAAGAGTCTTCAGGAAATTGTAGCTCAAGTCAAAGAGAGTCTATCCCTTAAAGATGTTTCTATAATAGCTGCCAGCTCCAGGAAGATAGAGGTATAATAGTAAGGATGGAAGTACAGCTTACTGCTCAAGATGGTGAGGTCTGAAGCCAGGCAGCCCAGTTCTGATACTGGCTCTGCCCTTACCATGTGGCCTTGAGCAAGTTACTTAAGCACTCTGTGCCTCAATTATCACAAATGGGGGGAAAAAGACAACAAAGTTATTAGGATTGTTTGTGAGAACAAAATTATTTAATACATGTAGTTCTTAGAACAGTGCCTTACTTGTGATAAGTGTTAGGTATATAGTAGCTAATACGTATCATGTGTAAGAATAGGGTCTGGACACTTACACACAGCTATGAAAGGGAATTAAAATGTAACTACAAGGTAAAGACTATAACAAGGAAAAATACAATTCCAAGAGTATCATCCAAGTGGATTGGGTATGACAGTGTGTGTATTGTCCTTATAATATAGTTACCATGAATTGATAAACTTTCACTGTGCTGTGAGCTCCTGAGGGAAAGTGTCGTCATGTCTTGCCACATCCAGTGTTCAATTCTCAGTCCTCGTTTACTTGATCTCTTGGAGGCTTTCTCGTGGTTTATTACTCTCCTTGAAACACTTTCTTTACTTGGTTTTAGAGATAATATATTCTCCTGGTTTTTATTCCCCTCGCTGGCAAATCTCTCTCCATCTCCTCTGCTGCTTTCTCCATCTCTTCCCAACCACTGAAGGTTGGCATACATACCTCAATGCTCAGTCCCTTGACTTTCTTATCTATTTACGCTCATGCGCTGCTTGACTGTATCTTGTCTCATGACTAAATAACCACTGATGACTCCCAAATGTGTATCTTTACCCCCAATAACCTCCTGAAACCCAGACTCATATATCCAACTGTCTATTTGGATGTCTAAACAGGCATCTCAAACTTAACCTATCCAAAAGAGAACTTTTTAATTCCCCCAATCTACTGCTCCCCTAGTCTTCCCCATAGAAGTATATGACCACGATCTTCTACCCAGTTGCTCAGAACAAAAACTTTGGCATTCTCCTTAACTTCTTCCTTCTTTTGACAATATCCCTCCCTGTCCATCCAAACCACTAGCTATTATTCTTTCCTACCAATCAGCTCAACATTCAAAATATATTTCAAACCTGATCACTTCTCCCCACCTTATTTTCCTTCACTCTTGTCCAAGTCACCATCATTTTTCATCCAAATTACTGTAATCACCTCCAGATTCCCTGCTTCTAATATCGTGTTCCCTACAGTCAGTTCTCCACACAGGTAGCAGGGCGACTGTCCACAGCCCCAAGTCCTCCAATCCCTTCACACTCAGACCTCACCATGTATCTTGGTCTACAAGGCACTCCATGACTTGGTCCCTGTTATCACTCCAACCTCATCTCCTAACTCTCCCCTTCAGTATTTCTGCTCCAGCCACACCAGCCATCTCGATATTCTTCAAACACACTCAACTCCTTCGTCCCTTGAAGACTTTGTATTTGCTCTTCCTCCAGCCTGACACTAATGCTCCAGATTCTCTTCACCTTCAATTGACCACGTTATTTAACATATTCACACACACAAATACTAAAATGCAGAGTCCCTCTTTAACCTCTTTTCCTGCTGTGTCTTTCTTTATAACATTTAACACAACCTGGCATTATATTTATTTGCTTACTATTTTTATGCCACACTGGAATGTAAACTCCATGAGAGCAAGAACTTTCTTTGTCTTGTTCACTGTTCTATCCCCAACTTCTAAAACAGAGCCCAACAACCAACACATAACAGACTCTCAATAGATAGTAATTGAATGAATGAAGTAGTATTATTTAATCATCTTAGTCCCTCCAGTGCTGAGATAATTCCAGGTCCATTAAAACTTTGATGAATAAATGAACAAACTGCTCGTCCAATGGGTATCTCTTTAGGAATGAACATACAAAAATATTTAATAAATTTATTATATTTTTGAACTACTATGTTCACATCTTAATTATTTTATCTTTACTGTAATTATATCATTGAATTTTCTTGATCTAAGAGGCCAATAGCACATAGTTCAAACAATGTAACTCTAAATGTATAATTTCATTTGGAAATAAATGGGATGTACTCAAATACCTCCATTTGTATTATATCCAAAAGACTGCCTAAATTTTGGGTGGCACACTCAAACATTTATTATATAAACAGCATGTTCCAGAGTAGCCTCAAGTTCAACTAACGGCTAGGACTAAAAATTGGGGGCAGTAGGATGAAGGTAGAAAAGGTCACTCATGCTTTTTACAAATGTATCTAAGAAAAATCTCTGGGCCCTGCTTCCTACTCCCTTCCAGATGACTCAAGATATCCTAACACCCTTTAGAGCTTTAACAGCTTACCATGGAACAACCATATTTCTTCTCCCATCCTATATCCTATTCTTTAGCTTTGAGGTTTGTAGCAGACCCCTCACTGAAAAAGTACTATCAATTAATGTTTCACATGACATATGACATAGGATAACACATTTTGGATTTAGTTAGATGGTATGTTGAGTTAGATTACGTCTGTGGTTTGTATGTTTATATTCATAGGTGTATAAAATAAACCCATTCAAGGTGAAACCTATGCATGTTGTACCTCATGACTACTTCCATCATCCTCTGAATCAGAACTGATTTTTTTTAATTTTATTAAATTTATTGGGGTGACACTGGCTAATAAAATTATATAGGTTTCAAGTGTACAATTCTATAATACATCATCTGTACATTGCATTGTGTGTTCACCACCCAAAGTCAAGTCTCCTTCTGTCACCATATATTTGACCTCATTTACCCTTTTCTACCTCCCCCCACTGCCTTTTCCCTCTGATAGCCACCATACAGTTGTCTGTGTGTATGAGTTGTATGTTTGTTTGTCTTGTTTGTTCATTTGTTGCTTTCAGTTTTATATCCCACATGAGTGAAATCATATCGTTCTTGACTTTTTCCATCTGACTTGTTTCTCTTAGCGTGATGTTCTCAAGATCCATCCATGTTGTCGCAAATGGCAGTGTTTCATCTTTTCTATGGTCGAGTAATATTACATTGTATATATATATGTATATATATATATATATATATATGTAACACATCTTCTTTATCCAATCACCTATTGAAGGACACTTCAGTTGTTTCCGTGTTTTGGTCATCACGAATAATGCTGCAATGAACACAGGGGGACATATATCTTTTCGAATCAATATTTTCAAATTTTGGGGGTAGATACCCAGAAGAGGGATTACTGGGTCATACGGTAACTCTATTTTCAATTTTTTGAGGAAACTCCATACTGTTTTCCATAGTGGCTGTACCAATTTATATTCCCACCAGCAGTGCATAAGCATTCCTTTTTCTCCACAACCTCTCTAATACTTGTTATTACTTGTCTAATTGGTAGTAGCCATTCTAACAGGTGTAAGATGGTATCTCATTGTGGTTTTGGTTTGCATTTCCCTAATAGCTAGTGAAGTTGAGCATTTTTTCATATATCTGTTGGCTGTTTGTATGTCTTCTTAGGAGAAGTGTCTGCTCAGGTATTCTGTCCATTTTCTAAATTGAATTGTTTGGTTTTTTTGTTGTTGAATTGCACGGTTCTTTATATATTTTGGATATAAACCCCTTATCAGAGGCATTATTTGCAAATATCTTCTCCCATTGGGTTGTTGCCTTTTTTTATTGATGGTTTCTTTTGCTGTGAAGAAGCTTTTTAGTTTGATATAGTCCATTTGTTTATTTTTGCTTGTACTTCCCTTGCCGTTGAGGGCAAACACATAAAATTCTCTCTAAGACCGAGGTCTATAAGTTTAGTTTCCAATCTTATATTTAGGTCTTTGATCCATTTTTTTTTTTTTTTAAGATTTTATTGGGGAAGGGGAACAGGACTTTACTGGGGAACAGTGTGTATTTCCAGACCTTTTCTTTTTTTTTTCCAAGTCAAGTTGTTGTCCTTTCAATCTCAGTTGTGGAGGGTGCCGTTCAGCTTCAAGCTGTTGTCCTTTCAGTCTTAGTTGTGGAGGGCACAGCTCAGCTCCAAGTCCAGTTACCATTTCTAGTTGCAGGGGGCACAGCCCACCATCCCTTGTGGGCATTGAGCTGGCAACCTTGTGGTTTAGAGGATGCACTCCAACCAACTGAGCCATCCAGGAGCTCAGTGGCAGCTCAGCTCAAGGTGCCGTGTTCAATTTTAGTTGCAGGGGGCGCTGTCCACCATCCCTTGCAGGACTCGAGGAATCGACTGGCAACCTTGTGGTTGAGAGCCCACTGGCCCATGTGGGAATCGAACCGGCAGCCTTCGGAGTTAGGAGCATGGAGCTCTAACTGCCTGAGCCACCGGGCCGGCCCTCTTTGATCCATTTTTGAGTTAACTGTTTTACATGGTGACAAACAGCAGTCTAATTTCATTCTTTTGCATGTGGCTTCCCAATTTTCCCAGCACCATTTATTGAAGACACTTTCTTTTCTCTGTTGTATGTTTTTGGCTCCTTTGTGAAAAATTATCTGTCCATATATATGTGGGTTTATTTCTGGGCTCTCAAATCTGTTACATTGATCTCTGTGCATGTTTTTCTGCCAATAATATGCTGTTTTGATTACTGTTGCTTTCTAGTATCATTTCAAGTCAGAGAGTGTGATACCTCCAACTTTGTTCTTTTTTTCCTCAGGATTGCTTTGGTTATTTGGGGTCTTTTGTGATTCCATAAAATACGATTATTTTTTATTCTATTTCTTTTAAAAATGCCATTGCAATTTTGATGGGGATTGCATTAAATCTATAGATTGCTTTGAGTAATATGGCCATTTTAACTATGTTGATTCTTCCAATCTATGAACATGGAATATCTTTCCAGTAGACAGAATTGCTTCTGTCTGC
Organism: Rhinolophus sinicus; assembly: GCF_036562045.2. Taxonomy (NCBI): domain Eukaryota; kingdom Metazoa; phylum Chordata; class Mammalia; order Chiroptera; family Rhinolophidae; genus Rhinolophus; species Rhinolophus sinicus. The sequence continues at coordinate 32,481,173 of NC_133753.1, read as the reverse complement.
AACTCTTTCTTCTATCACCCATCCCTTCTATAGTTTGTCAAAAAACCACCTGTGTTTGGAAACTCATTTTAAGTCACAATTTGCAAACCCAGGCTGCCTATGCAGGAAATTAATACAATTCATGGAAAAGGGAGAGGAAAATCTAGTTGCTCTATCAATTGAATGATATGTAAAAGGAAGTTGTTTCCACAGAGAGCTGAATGTCAATTCTAACTTTTTCTACCTAATTAAATGGTGATCAGTCCCAGGTAGACTCAATCACAACCTTAATGGCCAGAGCAGAGGGGAAAATATGTTCTATCCACGCGGGCAGGGGTTGGGGGGTGGGAGTAACATAAAAGAATAAAGAGTGAATAAAAACAAAGCTCCAGTCCTATAAAGTGTTGTGACACAGTTCTGCCCATTTGGGAATATTTACTCAGTAGTTTCTCTTTTGTTCTTTCTGAAGATACCTGAGAGTCTCTGGAGAATGGATGAGATTCACTTTTTGTAAGCCAAAAGGAAACCTAAAACTCTCATGGGGCTATGAAATGCATCACCAGGCTTTTAACTTTAGACAAAAATGTAAAACAATTTTGTGAAAGAGGAAATAAGAATGGGCCAGTGGAATCACTCATTCTGTTCCTTCTAAATGCAATGATGCTCAAAACCCCAAAAACTTGCAGGTATCCAAACACCCAGTATCTCTTTTTGAGGCAGTGTGATGTGTGTCTGATGCTTTTTCTGGACTCTTGGAAGCTACAACAAAGGTGCAGTGACAGGAATTACATGGATAGTTCCTTCCACAGTCTACACTGCAATGCTTAAGAGACTAAGCATGTTCAGAAGCTCCAGGCATAGAAATTGTACTCAGAAAGCAAAAGCATACTGCAGAGATGCTAAGTTGGGAGCTACTTCTCTTAGGAGTAAGAAATAAGAATAAAAAATGAAAAAAGAAAATTAAGTATCTGTGACCAGAGTGACTCAAGAAGAGCCATGCTCCCAGGTTTAGAAACCGCATCTGTAGTACATAACCCTCCTACATCACAGCTTTAGCCGGTGACAAACCAAGAACTACCACCAATTCAGGTTTTGATGGACAGACTCCCAGTAACCAAGACTAAGCTCCACATGGCCTGGCTCCCTTCACTGTCCAGGTCAGGAAGGGTTTCATTAGTTTTACTACTTAACTGCCCATTGGGGTTGGGATTCAGGTAAAGAGGATTTTGTTTCTGGGCTAGCTTTTCCAAACTCTGCCATCTCTCTCTCTCTCTTCTTGTGGGGCACAGAGCAGATTTTTTTCCAAGATGGCTCAGTACATTGGATAGCTATGTTTTTAGGTATAGCGGGCCTGTTCTGCAAAGGAAGCAGGGAGGTGGGCAACAAACATAAGGCCTCTCAGGAAAGAACAGGGAAGGAAACTCAACAAATCCATCTCCCTCATCAATCCTCAGGCAAGATTGCAGGGATCTATGGAGGCCCCACCTTCTGCATCAGGACTCAGGTTCTGATAAGGCAGGAAATTTACTTTCCCACAAACAAAATCCACGCCACCCCTTGGGTTAGTTAGTGGAATCCAAAAAAGTTAATCTTCCTGGTGTAATGCAACCAGGATAAATCCCATCCTGAACTCAATAGGGACCGACTGTGAGTCACGGACGGGCCTGGCATCATTCTTGAATACTCTGAAGTCCACCAGCATTTTGGACATGCCCAATTTTCATGAAACAAAAAGAGCTGATTCATGTGTATTCACTCAGTATTTTGTCTTGGTTCACAACACAGCTTTAATGTATGATGTTCTTCATTCCCAATCTCAGGATGTGGTCGTATTAATTACGAAACTCAAATGCCACAAGAGCATATCTTAACAACAATAACAATAGCTATATACTCCCATAGTTCTTCAGGCATATTTGAAGCATTTTCATGCATGGAATCATTGCCTCCTCACAATGATCCTGAGATGTGATTATTTTCCTAATAGCATCTAATGAGGAAATCAAGGCACAAAGATATTAACAAATTTGCCCAAGGTTAAATACCTTATAATGGAGTAAGTGGAGGCCATGAAACAGTAAACAAACAACATATGCAGCATACAGGTTTGTAGCTAACAACCTCAATCAAAAGGTCAATGTAAGGTTCACTAACGTGCTGTAACAAATAGACCCAAACACGTATGGAATTTAACACATGGCAGGGTGTTCCTTACTAATGTGATGGTCCTGGGCAGGTATCCAAGTCAGTGGGGTTGCTTTCCTCCACATGGTCATTTTGGGACCTGGGCTCCTTCCATCTTGTGACCCTGCTATCCCCTAGGATCTCACAGTTATCTGCATCCAAGCAGCTTAACGAGAAAGCTCATGGAGAAACCTGAATGGAAAGCTTTACAGGCCAGGATGGGAAGGGATAGGCACCATTTCCAGTCACACTCCCTGGGAGATAACTTAGTCACAGGCCACACCTCACTCTGAGAGAGGCTGGAAAATAAAGCTCACCTATGTGATCAAAAGAGAGAAGAATGGATTTTAATGGAAACTAGCCATCTCTGCCTTCATCAGACTGTCCAGCCACCAAATACCCTTGCACACTTTTTCCCACTGGTAAAACAAACTCACCCTTAGGAAAACTCACCCTTTTCCTAAGAGAAGCCATCCAGAGTCCCATTCTGTTACTGAACCAGGTCCAAGTCCAACATCTACAGGTGATGTACAGTCCTTTCCGTGTGACGGAGATGGGGCTTCTTGTCGTCCAACAGAGACGAATGATCCGCCCTATGACAATGGTAGAACAGAGACGGGATCACCCAAATTTTCAAACCCCCTTTCAGAAAAGGGAAGAATGGGAGACACACAGCAAAAACAGACTCCTGATGGCAAACATTGGGAGGAACCACTGGCCCTGGCAATGGAGGAAGTTTCTTAAGTTTATCCTAACGCTGTTCTCTGGGAGGAATTCCTGCAGCCATTATTCTTGACTTTCCCTGGCGAGGCTCTCCCACAGGCTTTTCTTTCTCATCCATTATCCTCCAGGACACACATCTGAATTGGGCCTGAGAGCATGTCTTTCTTGGGAGCAGCATAACTTTCAGAGCCTGCTACTTGTCTGTGCAATTTGGGGGGCTCAAGTGTTTTTTTACAGTCCTAAGTATACGTAGTCCAAGCTTGGAGTTTCTTTGGAAATACAGCTCTCTCTAAAACTTACCAGGCTTCTGCTAAGTTCCATGTATCAACAACCACATCCAAGACTGAAGTATGTCTTTCCTAGACATATTCCTTAAACATGCTTTATTTGTCTGCTTCTTCTATCCAATGCCTTTTGCTCTCAAATTAACAATAGCTACCTGGAGGCCATATGAAGCAGTACACTTAGATGGGAGGGCAATATGCTGGATCTTATCTTTGACACAGCTGATTCTCCTGTTTAAACGGAGAAATGGTATTTGTTGTTTAAATCCTTTTTTTAATTGTATCGCCTATTTTTGAAATTTTCCAACTCTAGAAGGCCATTAATATCTATGTTCTATCAATCTCAGCTTAGAAAACAACGAACTCAGCTCTTTTCTTTCTTGTAGCACCTAGCTAAACACAATAACAATTAGCATACACTAACATTCTGGCATTTCCTAATCTTTTCTGTGAGTGCTGCAGACTCTGTAGGAATGAGGTTTACCTTCCAGGTTTCATAAATAATAGTTTTGCAAAATATTTTGCCATAGTACAACACAGATCTTTATCTTTCCTGCCTGGATATTATTTTATTTTATTTTATTTTATTTTTTTACCACCTACCAGTTAACAGCTAAGCCAACATTTTTTCTAGGTTTTTTGTATGATGGCAGCACACGAGATAGGATAGGATGCTGTAACAAACAGATTCAAATATAGAATGATTTAAACTATTAGAATTCTATTTCTTGCTCATATAACAGACCTGAGCAAGTATTCACATTGATGAGATGGTTCTGTTCCATGTGATCATTCAAGGATCTATTTTTTTCCATCTTGTGACTCTGATATTGCCTAGGGCTTTGTAGTGCTCTGTATCTAGACAGCAGAAGATGAAAGAATGCAGAGGAGTGGTGGTGTGGGCCAGGTCCACAAGTGGCATACATCACTTCTGTTCACATTTCACTGGAGAGAAGTTAGACACTCGGCCACACATAACTGTAAGAGAGATTAGCTACCATGTTTCCCTGAAAACAAGACCTAATCGGAAAATGAACCCTAGCATGATTTTTCAGGATGACATCCCCTGAACATAAGCTCTAATGCATCTTTTGGAGCAAAAATTAATATAAGACCCGGTCTTATTTTTAGGGAAACACGGTATATGACCAAAGAAAGAGTGAACAGATTTTAATGGATTTTAACAGTAATCTTTACCACAATTACTAAGTTGGAATTTCTTACATTAAACACAATAGACCCATGTAAACAATATAAACTGCCTAAGCATAATATTTAGTTAGGTGTTTATTCAACTACAAATGACACACATGTATTTCTTATGTTTGCCTGGTCATCAGAAAAACCTGCCTATTGAAAATACAGATTCTTTAGTCCATGCCAAGGCTGCTATACCAGACCCACTAAGAGGAAGAGTTGTAAATAATAAATTTCAACAAGCATCCTAGGCATTTCTTGTTGGATGGAAACTATGGAACTCCCATTTTATAGTTCAAAACCATTTGGATATTGTAAGTTCATATAATTCAATCTTATATAATTTATTAAGTTCATAAAACCCTTCTTTAGACTATAAAAGTCCCTAAAACCAAATTAAGAGGAACAAACCTATAATCAACCATCAATCAGTAAAGCAATTTATATATATATATATATATATATATATATATATATATATATATTGTGTAAAACCAGAAGAGGCCTTCAGAGTTGCTCAAAAGCAGCTAGCAAATTCCTAAATGAGGAAACAGAGTGTTTGCCAAAAAGATCTGTTCCCATAGCTGGGACATAGAGAGACCCTGGAAGAAAAAATACACAAGTCTGAGAATCAGAAAGTGTTGGGAGGGAGCTGCTGTGAGGTGGGGAGAGAAGGCTGGAAGACTCAGAACAGAGATAAGTGGGAATTGTAAAACATAGCAGAAAGGAGACTAACTAGGCAAACTTGGGTGCAGCCAAGCACCAACAGCTAGAACAGCCTCAGGCATGACTGGCAAAGCTTCCTAAGCATGAATCGCTGTTGACTGAGCCTGCTGTCTGTAAAACAATAATCAGCATGACGGTAAGACATTCAGAGGGAAGTTAGAGAACACCTACTCTCACGGGAAGAAGCAAAAGTGTCTTAAAAAACAGGAAAGAGCCTGGAATCCTTGGAGTGGTTTTGGTGCAGCTCTGTCCTGGATGCTATTATTCGTCTTCCATATCCATCCAGCCCTATGATTATGAAATGAACATAAACATCTGTTTCCCTTCTGCAAATCCTTCTGTTCTTCTTCATACTTTGACCTAACATTTGGGAAAAGGAGGGGGAAAAATGGAAAGTTGCCTAAAATTCAGTTTCTCAGAGTCCAAAAAGTTTCTACTTGGGCTGGAATCTGGTTCCTGAAAGAGATAGCATATAAACTCCAGGAGAGGTAGAAACATCGCAACTGGGACTCAGGCATCCCCTATCTGGAAAACCAACTGACAAGCACTCTTGCTAGTGGAGACCAAGCCTTCTTTTGGAGTCTCTCCAGCCGTTTAAACACAAACTAGTAAATCAGGACTCAGAGTGTGAAAGTACTTGCCAGTAAGAGGAAAACAATGCTCTGTGTGGCCTAAGCAGAATGCACCATAATGAACAAAACTGCTTCCTGATCCTTCTACAGCGATATTTACAGTTTATTAATTTAAAAAGTAATGAGCTAAGTATTAAATATGTGTCAAGCCCTGTGTTACCTTTGCTATCTTCCTAGAGCCTTACATTATTTCCAGGTAATAAATAGTGTCATTTTATAGACAAGAAAATTGAAAGTCAGTGAAGTAACTTGCCTAACGTCACTTGGCTAAGTGACAGAATTGACATTCAAAACTACCCGGCTCACACTTATTCAATTATGGTTGCTTTTGCTCTGTATGGGCAGAGTTGAGTAGTTAGGACAAAGATTGTGTCACCCACTAAGCTGGAGAACATATTTACTATCACACCCCTTTATAGAAAGAGTTCATTGATCCCTGAGATAGTGCATGTAACACATCTAGCACAGTTCCCCTAACTACTCTATTACTGTACGTTAGCTGTTGCTTCCATGATTAAAGCTTTCACTCTAGATGTATATCAAATACCAAAAATGTTTCTATTTCCGTCATACATTTTTTATGTTTTGTTTGACTAATAAAGCTGATTAATTATAATTAAAAAAAAAAAAAACTACCCAGCTCACATGGTACCTACTTGGTGAGGCCAGACCACGCAGATTAAAGTGGGATCCCTTTCAAAACCTGCGTATTTCCTCTATAGTTACTATCTTGTTTATTTATCCACTGCTTGTCTCCCCCTAGAATGTATACTTCAGGAAAGCAAGGTTCTTTCTGCCTCATTTATTTTTTATTTTTTTAGTTTCAGGTGCACAAAACAATGTAATAGTTAGACATTTACACCCCTCGCAAAGTGATAACCCCCTCCCCCCAGTCTACTAACCCTCTGACATCGTATATAGCCACTACACTTCCATTGACTCTATTCCCTATGCTGTACTCCACATCCTATGATTATATATATATATTAAATTACGGTTGACATTCATTATTATTCAGTTTCAGGTGTACACTGCAGTGGTCAGAAAGTTTGGGGAATATAATCAATAATGTTGTAAAAATTTAGTAGGGTATCCAATGGACATTTGTCTTATTAGCGAGACCACTTCATGGACGGTGTAGATGTCTCATTTACTCTTATGTCCCCAATGCCTGGGAATAAGCCCACAACACAAAAGACACCCAGCAATGTCTAGTGAATAAATGACTGACTGAATGAATGAATGAATGACATCCAAGCATCTCACAGTTACACCAGTGCACTACACTGAAGTTGGCACCCTGTGTGAAGAGTCAGGATAATTTTCTATGTTGAACTCTGAGCGTCCCTACACCCTAAAAGGATATAGCCTAAGCATCATGAACATACATTCATAAATATTGTACTGGCTTAGTTTAAAACTTTTAAAACAATTTTATTTTTCTAGGAAAAAAAATCCAGAGGTTTTGCTTCCAAATTTCAAATTTGTGAGTTTTGAGTGATTTAACTAGGCAAAAAGTTGTTTTCCCAATTATATTAAAGATTTCTATTTTATATCTGTTTTTCAGATGCCATAAACCAGAGGCAAAAAGAAAAAAATTAATTCCTTAAAGTATGTACTGTATAACTTTTTTTTCAAATAATGAAATTAAGAGGAAAAACAATAAGTCAATAATTTCTTTAATGTATACCACATGTAAACCTCTTAAAAATTGTGAATGATGTTTGTAAAATGCAACCATTCATTTGCTAGAAAGTGTGCAAATTTTCAGCTGGTATGCCTGCAAGAAATTCAGTGAACATGTTGATACATATTAATAATGGGGCACTTTATACGTGTCAAAGTAAGAGTTGTAAGGAGAAAAACAGCTATGTTCTCTCTCTCTTTAAGCCTCCACTGTGCTCATATGGGATAAGCTCACACTCTGAGCCCTAAATGCTTCTTTCCTCAATTAAAATGAATTTCATATGACATCCACAATAGTTCAAGATGGCAAATAAGAGCCTTAAGAATTTTCAATAATAAACAGGTTTTTAACCAAACTTTTCAAAAGAGACAGAGAATGAATGTTAAATCTTAAGCGTCAATATTAGGCATAAACTTTGCTGTAGAGGTTTTACCCTATTCATTTCATTCATTTACCCTAATAACTTTTCCTTTTAAATTAACTGAATCTATCAGGCTGCAGATCAAAGCCACTGCCTCTCACTCAAGTTCAGTAAAAATGGAGAAATCCTCATTACCATCCTCAGAGGAATGGGTCTTAATGTCCTTGAAGACCAAGGAAATTTTCATCCTTGTCATCCTCAGGTAATACACTCAGATCTTTCCAGCTTCCTTTTAATATTTGGCCTATTCTTTCCCGATTCTTAAAGGGCAGCTTCTCATGAATTCACTTCAAGTTAATCATGAACGATTTGTATTTCGAATCCATAACCAGCACACAGTAGTAGCTTTTGTCACAGTAGTAGCTTTTGTCATTTTGTTGGGTATGAATGGGTGTCTTGTTAACATGGTTAAGTGCAGTCCTAAGAAGATGTAGACATCTAGACTAAGTAATCTTGTAGATCACATAAGTAATTTTATGTGCTTTCCTCCTTGTTATTAGGGAAGTAATACGTCCTTAGGTTGACATGTGTTTTGGTACCATAGGAAACATTTTGGTCCTTGTGGTTACCGTGGATCACTGTGTCTTATAACATTGAATACTGTCACTGTGACCGATACGCTAGTGTTACTTGGATTTAGTATGTAGATTACAAACCATCCTGACTGACTTTCATGCTTCATTCACTTCCTACCAATTAACACATGAAAACTTCTTCAGAATAGTGTACACCAGCCAAACATCCTATTTAGTAACCAATTACCACAGACTGAATCCCGGTTTCACAGAACACATTCTGCTCTAGGGTAATCTAGAACTCAGCGGATTTTTCTGGGCACAGGACATCTTAGGTGACAAGCTATAAACAAACCCTGAAGTACGTACAAGAGAGCGTAAGTTATTTGGATCCTACTACATTACCAATCATAATAACATTAAGTATAGTAATTTGCACTATACTATTTATATATGTCTATTTATATATGGGGGTCCTCAAATGATTTCCAAAATTTCAACTGATATTCACGTGTTAGAGCTTGCTGGGGTGGGGAAGGTGTGGAAGGGGGTCAGGAATATGGATTAATAGATATATAGCTTTCAAAGGTTCCACACAACATTTGGAAATACTCATTTTATTTCCTTTCAGTATAACAAGAGGCTAGTAAATCCATCATAGTTTTCCTATCTGATATCATTACTGCTTCAGCTTTCCTACCTTTTACCATGTCATGAGTAATTGAGAAGCCTGTTCCCTGTGAAATGAGGAAAGGAATTTCTATTCCATTGACAGACACCTAGTTCCACATTTACAGCCACTGTCTGGTTACTCCCACAAACCCTGCAATTAACTCAAAGCTCAGAGAGAAAGAGAACTGAGTAAAGCATTTTGAAGGTGAGAAACATCAGCCCCACAGAACGATCCATTTGGTCCATTAAAAATGGTTAACATTTTTCTATTTCTTTGTAAATGGGCAGCAAAAATGGTTAACATTTTTCTATTTCTTTGTAAATGGGCAGCACCATTTTCAGTTAAACAAAGTAACTGAAAATGGTGACTTCAGAGAATTTAATGCATTTTTTTTTTCTTTTCACGGTTCCTAAAATTAATAATCTGCTACTGAAAGATAAATGGCATACTCAAGAAAGAGCCTCACGATTGTTTTTGTTCTTATTTAGTCTTTTCATGTTCTCCTACTTGTTTTTTAAAGGAGCTTAAACTTTCTTTGGTACGTACATAAAGAGTTTTCCTCTCCCTCTGAAGTACCCTTATCTGGTGAATTCTGCATCAAAGGGAAGACACATCTTCTACAAGAAAGGCAGGGGTATATTAACTTGACAAGCAGCTCCTGATTAGCCAAATGTCATGCTAATACTTCTTTTTTTCCCCCTTCTTCCACCTCTCCCCCCCCCCCCACTCTGGTTCAAGCCGTTGTTTCTCAGTCTAGTTGTGTAGGACACAGTCCCCTGGCCCATGCTGGTACTAGCCCGTGGCACACTGAGCTCCAGCTGTTCATGGCAGCCCAGCTCCAGGGAGAGCTATTGTTCACAATCTTAGCTGTAGAGGGCGCAGCTCACTGGCCCATGTGGGAATCAAACCAGCGACCTCAGCGTTAGGAGCATGGCAATCCAACCACCTGAGGCACCGGGCCAGCCTGCTAATACTATTTAAATGTTATCCTTTATTAAGGAAAAAAAAATACTTAAGAAATATTGTAATGGTATATGTGAGAATCATAGAAATTCAGTTATGGAAATTACCCTGTGATACAAGAAGAATGAGGAAGTACTGAATATTTCTTCCTTGGTGAATTAATCAGTGATTCAGAAGGAACAATGCAAGCCTACCCCTGAGCAATGTCTATCAAATCTATGGAAAAAGAAAATTAAGGACAATTTTTCTTTGTGCTTCTGCAAGGACAAGGTTCTTTCAGTCCCAAATCCGTGATACTTTTTTCCACTAGGATCCTTTCTTCGCTACAGACAGGGATCATCCTCTATTACTCTCCAAATTTCTATTTTCTTCTTGTTTTAACATCATCTAAGAAACAAGATTCTTGTATTCTAGGGATGAAGACTAGCAGAGGAAATGCCTCATCCCTGGAATCCCTGACTAGGGACCTCCAGCTCACTTCCCAAGAGAGGTGTGGTTTCAAAAGCTGGATTTGTAGGGGGCCCATCAGAAAAGGCGCATAACATGAGAACTGGATATTCTTAGAGCGCCGTGTGGTGTGTGTGTGTGTGTGTGTGCGTGTGTGTGTGTGCGTGTGTGTGTGTGTGTGTGTGTGTTTGAGAGAGAGAGAGAGAGAGAAGCCCCAACTATCTTGGTAGGAAAAAGAAGGAAGGATATATATATAATATTTTCCTCGGGATTGCGCTTACACAACTCTGCTTTTCCAGATTAGGGTTCAATCACCTCCCTACAAGATGACTTCAACATGTTTTGTTTGTTTTGAAGAAAACACATTATTATCCAATAAACACCCTTTAAAAGTTTCTATAGTATCATTTCACAATCCAGTATTATTCAACCTTGAGGGACTCTAAAAACATGTTGCTGAGCAAATGCATTACCACTATAACTCTCTCTAACATGTAATTTTGCACTGAAACCAGATATCTAGAAGTAACCTTTCTTCTTGATACAATGTTGTAGGGTTCCCCAAATAATCTATCTGTATTAGCCAAACATCCTCAAGAAATTACAAATTGTATAATGTACATGAAAGTATTCTGTGTGCTGGGAAACACTATCGAATATTATTGTTTCTTCCTAGCAATAAATCACTGTATTTGTTAAATGCACTCTGAGTGTAGAACGACATAAGATGTAATTAGCCACAAGGTACAGCAAAGGCATGAAGCCAAACATACCCTCTTTCCCTAGGACTGCGTCGGTAAGGATGCAGTTGATCCTTATTTGTTCCTTCACATGTGCATGGTTGTGTGAGGGTCAGAAACAGGGCTCAGAACCAGAGGTCTCTGCTTCATGTTGTATAACTCGTGCATGCAGCCTGCTTATTCCCTTTTTGGGTGGAAATGCCTCAGAATTGTTGGCATTATCTCTGCAGCAGATGTGGGAAGAGGGTGAGGGCATCTCCACAGCCCGGATCATCCAGCTGCAGTACCAGAAGAATCATTTCTAATCTAGCGTGTAAATCCATGTTTATGACCTTAAAAAGACTCAAAATAAGAACATTTAGATATTAAAACACTCTATTCTAAAGACATTATTGTAATTTAACTGTTCATTGTTGGTAATATACCTCAATTTATTGTCTAGTGAAAAATCCAGGACTATTTTATACCCAATTCAGAGCAGTTAATAAGTGCAATTAGTCCCTACTGGGATAGATCTAGAAAGTTGGTTGTTTGGGAGATTTTATCTGCTTCTTTCCTGATTTCCCTAGCATTCTCTAAGTTCTGAAGTTAATGATCACCCTCATCCCACACCCCCACCCTAGGGGCCCCCAGCCTTTTTTCTCAGCCCCTCAATCCCATCACAATTTTGGAAGTGACTGAGGTCAATCTTCAGTGTAAAGCATTTTCCCCAGTTGTATCCAATTACCACTTAAACAACTCTTATCACTTATACAACTACCATTTATACATTTTTTAAGCTATAGTTTGAAGTGTATAGAGGAGAAAAATTTTCCCTTGGAGCAATATAAATTGCCTCCAGCTTTCAGCTTTCAAGGACAGGATTGTATAATATTTGCTACCAAAGAAAAGGTGATAATTAGTTTGTAATAATCTCATCCCTAGACCTATAAATATTAAAATCTTTCACTTCTCAAGCAATTTTAATTCTAAAATGAGTATTGAGAGTTTGAGAAAATCAATTTCATAGTTTTATATTTACTTTTGTAAAAATAATAGTATTTCATTGGGACTTCTGATACGACCATAATTGCATAAATCCAGTTTTCTCTTCTTCCTGAAAACCATCCAAGAAAAAATGTAAAGCAAAAATACAAACTACATTTTCAGTAAAATCAGGACACAGACTCCAAAATATTTTGAAAAGAATGCCAAAAATATCAGAATTCACAGAAGAAACAAAGGAAGTAGAAAGAAACTGAGGGGACAGAGCCCAGTGATGACAGGTTGCAAAAACTGTCAACAAAAATACACTTTTTGAAGGTGAGGGACACACGTGGAAGAGGAAAGATCTACATCTCACGTATAGAAATGAGTGCAGATAGGAAAATAGTCTGAAGTTGTTAGAAGCCTCCATAGACCTGGTTCAGATCCCAGAAGGTGAGGACCTCATTATGAACCAGATAAAGTCATGAGCAAGAGAGGTTTATTCCAAGTATTTAAGGATAGTTCAATATTAGAAAATCTATTTTAAAAATCCACCTGATTGATAGGTCTAAGGACAAAAACAGTATGATCATCTTCATGGAGGGTGAAAAAGTATTATAATAATTTATCATTACAATTTTATTTAAATAATAAAATAGGGAAGTGATGATATGATAGCCTCCAAAGATGACCACTGTCAATTTCTCTCTTCCCTCTATAAATACGTCCCTCCACCATCAAGGGGTGGAGTTCATTCCCCAAACCTTGAATCTGGACTGGTCCTATGACTGTCTTGACCAAGAGAATGAAGAGGAATTGATTTTCTGGTACATGAGAGCCCAAGAGTTCCTTCCTCTTAGAACCAACTTGTCAATGCTGTGAAGCCCAAGCCATATGGAAGGACCAAAATGAGAACCAAGGTACTCTGGTCAACAGCCCCAGCTGAGCTCCCAGACAAGTCAACACCGACTACCACACATATGAGTGAGCCAGCTTGGAAACTCTAACCTACTCAAGCCCCCAGACAACTGCAGCCCAAGCTGATACATTGTAAAGGAGAAAAACTGCCCAGCCAGGCCCAGTCAACCCACAGAAACATGAGATAATGATTATTGTTTTAAGTCACTAAATTTTGTTGGCTTCTTATGCATCAATAGACCACTTAAACACCTGGGTATGTTGTTTATACATCTATCTCAGTCCGAACGCCAGGGTCATGTCTAATGGACAAAGGCTAGAAATATTTCCACTAAAGTCAGAAATAAGGCAAGGGTTCCCATATTACCACTATTATTTTGTGGGAGGTACAAGATGACACACTTGGATAAGAGAAAAATATTAGAGGTATTTAAAAAAAAGGTTTACTCTCTCCCCTTCACTCATTCTGGTCTTTTTGCTGTTCCTTGTAAGCAAATTTCCCCTTTAGAGATTTTGCTCTTGCTGTTCCCACTGCCTGGCACTATGTTCCCAAGAGCCATAGAAATGGCTTGCTCACTTCCTTTAAGGATCCATTCAAATGTCACTTTATCAGCGAGGTCTTCCCCAATCACACTATATTATAATGAACTACTCTCCACTTATACTGCTTTATTCTTCCATAGAATTTATCACCACTTACTATACTGCACATACATATGTGTGCATTCACACGTCACATTTCTTATCATCTGTCTATTAAGATGAGGGCCTATATCTCCAACATCTGAAAGAATGTTTGGCATTCAATAAATATCTCTTGACTGAATAAAAGTTAACTAGTGTACAATGCTTCCACTTTCTAGTTATTTTTATATCTTGGTTCTTTCCTAATTCCAACAATTATTTGTATTCATCGCTACCTTTCCCTGGTTTTATGAGTCCTTCAGAGTGGATATTAGAGCATACTTATGAATAAGCACGGAAAATTTGACCAGTTTCATAATTCAGTGAACCCAACCATCTTGCTGGGTGACATTAACAGCTAGTCAAATAAATCAAAATTATTTTCTTTATAACATGCCATGCTTGAATTATTGTTTTTCCTGGTTATGTGGGCAAAGAATTAGTCATGCTTTTGCAAAATTTCATTTTATACTTATGTTGATAGCCATGTTAGGAATGGACGCACACAGTCCAGAAGATGTACTTTGGATCAAATACACCTAAATTAGGCACTCAGCTGTCACGCAGTGGTAGTTTGATCTTGGCCAAATCACTTAAACTCTGTAAGCTATAGTTTCTTCATTTGTAAAGGAGGATATAATGGACTTATTTAATCTAGGACATATGAGGATTAAGTGAGCCAATGTGCCAATAATATGTACATATCAGTGTTGAATAACTGTCCGTGGCTTTTGCTATGGTTGCTTTTGTTCATGTGGAAGAGATACTTGATCCAACCTCTTGTCCTTCTGTAACATTTCATCTCATAGACTGTATTTTCCCTGACTATGATCGGTTTCCAACATCCATGGAAGAGAACACAACACAAAATGTCCATAGATTAAACCAGTATAGATTGATGTTAGTGGGTTTGGCTCATAAGACACTGAAATGAGGAAGGGAGTTAAGGAGTATACACTTATGAAGATCTCTTCACAACAAGAACAAAAAGTCATGATACATGGGTGGTTAGAACACTGATAGGCCTGAGGCAGTGGATGACTGAAAGGACTTCCTGGGGTCCCTTCTAGATCTACATTTTATTTTTCTTGGTAAAGCCTTTCCACACTGGGGGTTTCATCAAATCATATTCAACTAGAGAATTATTATTGCCACCCTCAAGTAAATTCTTACATTCTTGGGTATTTGGGCGTACTTTCTTCCTTTCTGATACTTGAAAAGATTATTTTTTCATAAGTGCTTATTAAATTTAAATTCAGGATAGGAGAAGCTGTCTTACTTCCCCAAAAAACACTTTGCTATACTATCATCTCAAGAAGTATCTAGACAACAGCAGAAGGGAGAAGGTATAAGAGGGTATCTGGGAAGTTATGCCACAAGGAAAACAGTCTATTTCTTAGCGCCACTTCTCTGCCTACCTGTTTATGGAAGTTTGCCAGAATGTAGAGCCTATAGCTGCTGCACAACTGGCCTCCCGTGGGCACCTCTTCACTGTAGTCTATCTCCAGACTCAATAAACCAAAATAGTTTAACATTAAGACAGATCATCATGTTTCTTGTTTAACAGTGAGAGAGAATAGTAAGTAAAGCATGATTTCCATAATCATAATTATATAGATGCCTATACTTTTCAAGTAATGAGTCTTACCCATTTGGCTGAGTAATTAAACAAAAATCATCCTAACCCACTTTCACAGTGGAGTTTACCCCCAACCCCATCTAAAGGACGAGGAAACAATAAGATTCTTGGTCCTACAATCAATTTGTGCTCCCAAGAATTAAGAAAGACATATTTTCATGAGTTGACTTAATTCTTTAAACAGTGAAGCCAGTAGCCAAAGGATAGGTAAGCCATTCCAAATCGAGGAAACTATGAAGATTATGAAAAGTGGCATAGGAAAAAAGAAAGCGCAAAGTGACCTGGGAAAAGCAGAAATAGGGTGCTTTGTGCTCTCTCCCAGTAATCACAACCATGGCTTTTAAGCTCATGCAAAGTGGGATATGATATAAGTCACTTCTTGCCTAATACTTAGTTTCCTCACTTGTAAAAGAGTTAAATACCTACACAACATAGATGTGTCATAAGAAATAAATGAACTAATATAAATAAAGCATCTAACAAGTGCTTAATGCATGGAAACATTATTACATATTTTTATGACAATTTAGAAGTAGCATCACTACTGAAAAAATATTGATCTCTATCTGACCTCTTATACAGCTCTAAGCAACTGTACCTTCTCTGGAATTCTACAACATTCAGAGAGGAAAGAATCTCAAAGGATTTCTCCACTTCTCCACCCATTCCCAACCCCCTAGGCTCTAATCATGAGTGAACGTGAAGGTGGTAGCCAGTCTCAAAAGACAACATATCATATGATTTCGCTGGTAGGAAATGTCCAAAATAGGCAAATCCATAGGGACAGAAAGTAGATTGGTGGTTTCCAGGGACTGGGGAAAGGGGTAAATGGGTAGTGACTGCAAAAGTGAACAAAGTTTCTTTATGGTTGAAACAAATAATCTAAAATGAATTGTGGTAATGGTTGCACAACTCTGTGATTACACTAAAAATCCATAGAATTGTATACTTTAAATGGATGAATTGTACAGTATATGAATTATATATCAATTTTAACCTGATTTAATTTAATCGGGTTTTAACCTGATTGGATCCTGACTTTAAAAAAATAAAGACATTTTAATATGGAGTAATTTAGGTTCTTTTAGGAAATTAATGTTAATTTTCTCAGGTATAATAACAGTGTTGTGGTTACCGGAAGAACGTCCTTATTTTTAGGAGATGCTGCTAAAGAGCTTATGGGTAAAATGTCACCATATCTGCACTTGACTTTCAAATGGTTCAGGGGGGTAAAAAATTGTGTACATGGAGAAAGAGATAAAGTATATGAGACATACTGATAACATTGTTGAATCTAGGTGGGGGTAGAGAGTGTTTAAAGCTATAAAAAAACAATTGGGAACAGAAAAAAAGTAAAAATATTAATGTGATCTCTTTGCTTCTTTAAGTCAAGCTGAAAATGGGTAATAGCTAATAATTGAAATAACATGAAGGAGATTTTTGTTTCTAACCCTTAGAAATAGTCATCAGAATTCTCAGTTTCTGAATGCATGTACGAGTTCTACTTAAGAGCTTGAGTAACAATTGGTTACTAGGCCAAATCACTCTTGGATCTATCCTCATCTCCGTTTCTCCTGTCATTGATTTATTCACTCTCTCTTCCCTGGATTATTATAAGAGCCTTTAACCAGCCTGTCTTCTCCCTTACCACCACCAGAGAGATTTTCCAAACAAAAAAATCCAAGCATGACAATCTTCTACTCGGTATCGTTCAGTGGCGTCCAACCATTTCCAGAATAGAGTTGTGACTCTTTTTCTCAACCATATCCCCCACCATCACCACCACTCCATGTAAACTCTGAGATTGGGTCAAACTGAACTAATTAATGTCCCCATAATCCTGCTTCCATAATTGTACAAGACATCTGGTATGTCCAACCATCCTTGTCCACTTGGAAAACTCCCATACCTACTTTAAGACACGCTTAAACTCTACCTTCTTCTTGCAATTGTCTCTGTTTCCCCAAATGTTCTATTAGGTGATTCCTACTCTATTGTTCCTTCCTTCATCCATATATTCAACATATATTTATTGAATGTCTACTATGGGTCAAGCACATAGTACCTTGCAGGTCCCTTTATTATACCAGGTCTCACATAGCTATAACTTTTGACATTTGTCTCCTCCCACTAGACTATGATCCCTCGAGGAGCGAGATCATGTTTTATTGTATATCTTTGCATCTATACCCCCAATATATTGCTTGACACATTGTAGGTGCTTAATAATTCTTTGGAAAAGTGGGGGAAAAAAGGAGAACTAAGAAGATTATTTGAATATTTTCAATATTATTTACAAGCCATCCTTTCGCGTCAATATAAAATAGCTGATATAAAACGATATGTTTTATTGGTATTAGTAACAGTAATGCCAGCTTTATGGTTGTTCAGATCTAAATTTGTTGGATATGTAATACACACAAACATATACACACATACACATATACACTATAATTACATATGTATACTTTCATATTTGAACATGAACAAGTTTAGAACAGATGAAATAAACCATTAATATGATTTTTCTCACTTCTGACTTTTCATGTTTTTCCTAAAATACATAAATAAATTTGTACGTGTGGAAAGAAAGGTGACGTTCCCTGTCCCCACAGATCTTCATCTGCACAACTATACGTGTAACTCTGTTTTCTTTAACCACAATTTCTCTTGCAGGCTGCAAACTGGCATTCCTGCTATTTGCTAAACATATCCACTGAGGAATGATGACCTGTTAAAGAAATTAGTCTCTTTTCTTTTGATTTTAGAATATTTAAAAACCAGAAAACTTGGAAACATCACGGTCCCAAAATACTATTGTGTTTCCTGCCAAATTTATTCTTATCTGCGAGCCTCCTGGGGTTTCTGTATTATGAAAGCATTCACCCATTTTGGCAACTATCTCTTCACTAATATACTAAACTAAGTCCTTAGGCTGCTACTTTTGTAATTCTAAATTATCAAAAGGCATATCAAAACTATCACTAGTTCCACAATGTGATACATTCCACAAGAAAACTGGCCTGGACTCTTCAAAAAAGGCAACATCATAGGAAGGGGGGGAAACATGGTACAGACCACTCTAGATTAAATGCTATGTTTCAACCTGATTGGATCCTGACTTTTAAAAAATACTATGGAGTAATTTAGTAAAGAGTAATTTAGATTCTATTAGGAAATTAATGTTAATTGGGTATAATGATAGTGTTGTGGTTACTGGGAGAACGTCCTTATTTTTAGGTGATGCTGCTGAAATACTTATGGGTAAAATATCACCCTATCTGCAATTCACTTTCAAATAGTTCAGCGGATGAGGGAAGGAATTGTGTGCACAGAGGAGGAGATAAAGCATATGTGACATAATATTAACATTGCTGAATCTAGGTGGGGATAGAGAGTGTTCATATCATTCTTTCAACTTTTCAGTATGTTTCAAAATTTTCAAAGTGAAAAATTGGTATAAAATCCTTTATGAAGGAATATTAAAAAAAAAAAAAAAAAAAAAAAGATAATTGTGCCCTGTGCTCTGACACACATTTTTTCAAACTTAGATGGTCATTTGGTATTAGACATAAGTAAGTCTACAGAGATGGCCATGCTTGTTTCTGATTATTAACTCTGGAATCATGTTTAAATTAAAAGATTAAATTCTCTAATCCTGTTCTAGAACCTATCAAAAGACTTGAGGTTAGAATTATTTTCACGCATAACAGAAATATCAAAAAGCAAATTTATGACTTAAAAAAAAATTCCCTTTTTTCTTTTCTTGGATAAATAGTTCCCAGGAGAAAAAATGTGCATATGGGACACATGGAAGAAATCTTCCTTCACAAATACATTTCTTCATTATTTCAATGTTTTGAAAGCTAAACATAGCACTCACAGAGTTTAAATTGTTGTTGCATTTTTCTGCATATATCAAATCTCCCCTTCTATATCCTTTCTCCTTACTCTGACTCCAGAAAGTCTGTTAAATAGCCAGCAAGTTCCAAGAGAGGCTGCAGGTTCTAACAGAAGATGCAAGTTTTATGAATCACTTCACATAATGCCTTTGCTTGTAACAAAGCCTTGTTAACAAAAGTTGCTATGTGAGCCAGCTGTGGTGGCAGATGACCCAGATGAATGCCTTATGGAATATTCTTTCCAAAGTCCCTATGTGGTATGGAATGCTTTCTAATGGCCAAAAAGCAATGAAGGGTCCAGAATTTTCTCTTTGTAGAAAGAAGTTTGAAACGCACACGCACGCACGCACACACACACATACTGTGGGAAACTATTTCAATGAACGCTGAATAGACAGAAGGGGATGTTTCATGAGATCTAAGTTGCTTATAGAAATAAAGAGAAAATATGAGTAAGAGAAAAACATCAGTTTCTCCATTGCTAAGAAAAAGCTTGGCACTAGCAGGAAATAAGATGACATAACCTAAAAAGCATGATCTGACAAAACATTAACCAGCTCAGTTTATCTCATGAGAAAAAAAACTTTAAAACTTAAAAAGAATAATTTTCTTTAGTTTCCAAAGAACGCTACACAACACTTAAAACAGTAAGAATTCCAGATCAACACCAGTTCCTGGAAAAACTTAACTTTTAGACATTAAAACGTATCTGTTGTTGAGAGTCATTATTTCTTAAATTCTCCTGTTTCCCCTCTTAGGCCAACAGCAGGAGAGTGGCGCGTGACATGGCATTCTGTTAGTGGTTAGTTAGAAACTCCAATTACACACTTGTTAAATTTCAGCTTAATTATGGCTCCAAAGGGTAACTTCTTGTTCAGTTTTTCAAACAGTATCTAAATATGGTGGAAACAAGAGATATAATTGAGAAGTGCTGCTGAAAATGTAGGCACACATTTTATCAGACAGATTTTATTATGAACTTCTACTGTACTTGAAGGTTAGGCTGAACTAATTGCTGTGCATCATTGGACCAGTATCATCAGACCATCTCCATCACACCTGGTCTTGTTATCACAGCACAGTGAGATCAACAAATTTTTTCACATGCTTCTCATTCTTTAACAAGTACAACTTAGGTGTGACAGGAATTGTCCTTGCCACTTAAGCCTGGCTGCTCCCCACCCCGTACCCCCATCCTACTGGTCCTGCAGCTGCCCGAGCTTCAGACCATATTCAACACATTTTAGATTCACTCTAATGGGTTCATCTCTTGGCCTTAATTTCCAACAGCTGCAGATCATGACTTAACAAATTTTCCATGCAGGGGAAAAAAATATCTTGATAACTCCTAAATATGAGGGGGGAAAATTACAGAGTTCAGGTATATTTCAAAAGCTGAAGTCAAATCCACCTTAGATGTGTTATTAAAGGTAATACTAATATTTTGCACGCTTGTTTATTTGCTTGTGTTTTCTTGTTTCCCTCGGGCATAGGGAAAAAATATAGTTCAGACCAGACCCCTCTTAGGAAGCTGTGGAAATTATTAAAGCCACAGTCATCATCAGCAGTGTCTAAAATTAGCTTTTCAAACATCAGGGTCAGTAAGAGTCTTGAGTTGTGTACTTGTGGCCATGCTTAGAATGGTAACACAGTCAGCCTGCAGTTTGTGGGACGCCGCTCCTGCTGCAGGAACTGGAATGAGGATGCTCACAGGTATCACTACATGTTTTCACGGTGATCCTGGGAGGTAGCTGTGATTTCTCCATTTCTGGAGATGAGGGCAATACAACACAATGAAGAAACGTGCCCATGGTCACAAGACACATGGGCAAGCAGCAGGACGGCTACTCCATCCCACGCTCAGAACTATAAAACCGCCTACCACACCCTAGCCTGGGTGCTGGGGGAATGGTCTTTCTAGGTCATTACACACTGCCGATCATTACTCATTTGGAAGAATTAACAAATCATTTTAAAGTAGAAATAGAAATGAGAGTTCATACAACAAATTTGACCCGTGTTACTGGAGAAACTTTGGGGGAGCCTCACAGAATTTCTGTGGTTCCCATGTCATTTTAAGAACATTAGCAGTCAGCAGTCCAAATACTTTTACTGACTCCTTTGGGGAATTAAAATGGCTTCAAGTTGTTTTGGAAAGTTGCTTTGACCAGAACCGCCAATTTAGTTGTCAGAACTTGACTTGACTGACCCACTGCCCCTGTCGAGGGCTTTCCTCTATTTCAGGGGTTAAGAGAGTCAGGTCAGGGTGCGCTAGCTCTAATTCTGAGATGGTCACTGCTATCTCCTTGCAGGACAGAGATGCATGAAAGCAGACTTCTCTCAAGATGAGGAGAGGAAGGGAATGTACGTGTGATATTTTCTGGAATTAAAGGCAGTGGGTCTACAAATGCAAAAATGAAGTACTCACTTGGTTCTTTTACTGGGAATGGATGCTACAGGAAGAAGTACCCCTTTTCTCTTTGCCTATCTGTGTGTGCGATTTTCTGGAATTAAGGGCAGTGGAAGGAGAGGCTATCAAGCAAGTGGGCTCTATGCTAAAAAACCAGGGATGAAACTCTGCAGAACTAAAATAGCAACCTTTGTGGCTATCTGAATGTCACTATTTCCAGTCCTCAGGGGCAATGGCCCTTATTTGCATTTCCTTTATTTATAAAGTGTCACAGAATTTTATATTTTATTCTGTATGGTAAGTACTCTGAAAGTAGGGTAGAATAATAAAATGAATAACTTATAATATTGAAAATAGGGCCATTTAGAACACGCTATAGGTGTTGAATTTTGTTAATAGGAAGAAACAGGCTAGGAGGCGACTCATGGTGAAACAAAAACACAAAGTGTTTTGATATTAAGAGCATGTGAATATACTTTCTTTCTAGAATAGTCTTAAGTGTGGTTGTGTTTAAAAGAAAGTAAAGTTCCCATCCTTTCTACAGTATTTATTATTGTTATCAAAACCATTTGGCATGAAATATTCCTATATTTCCTATATCCAAGTTTTTGGCATGAAATATTCCTATATCAGTTGCTATGTGGAGCAATTTGAACTGAAATCTTCCCCATTCCTCTAAGAATTATAGCTTAATTCCTACAAAGCTTGCTACAGCAACAATATAACAAATACTTGCAGGTTGTCTGATCTCAGAAGGAAAAAAGTGATTTGGCTGGCCCGTGTGGAGGGCTCCAGGCAGCAGAAGAGAAACAGTGTGTAAATAGAAAGATACTGGAATATTTACATTGAACACATGGCAGAAGCAGTGAGGGAGGGAGCAGATGGTCAATGCCCAGCAGAAGCTGTCAAGAAAAAAACACCACAGACTATACTACGGAATCGTGTTACTATGTCTCACAGTGGATACTTCATAACTACCTCCTAACTTTACAGAACAAGTAAAAAAATAATGAAATCAACTTATAGAAGGATTTTCCCCGTGAAATTAGACTTTTCAAGGAAAATTATTCAACTCATTTAATTAATTTATAATGGGATTTCACTGTATTTGTTCCCCCATTTATGATGCTAGTTCCATGAGATGGAAACTATATTTTAAGAATGTGTTCAACAGTGGACTAAGTATCTAAAGCTTTTTCTTTCCAATTCAACCCATGGCAAGTCCACGCTCAATATTTCACTTGCTTTCTTCCCAAAGCGTTCATGAGAAATAATGACTAAATATATAAATTCCAGATATCAAAGACGTTGCCCAGGGAAGTTCCTTTGAAATTATTATCAGTTCTGGAGTGGCTCACAAAATGCTACACAGGTACAGCTCCAGCACAACAGGAGGCCATGCCACATGTGCATTTGTCCCGCGGTCACTGGATGTCTAGGAAATTTTTTTTTAAATGTGGATTTTAAACAGTGAGTCAAAAATGCAATGCCATCCTAATAGTATTGACCCTCTATCCTCTAAACTTTCCGGGAAAGCGAGGACCCAAAAATCGTTAGCATCCTCCCAAGTCTTTGATGCAGCCATAAATACTCGCAAGAAAGAGGGAGAGAAGAGGGGGTTTCTAATCTCATCAACCACATGCCAGCATTATTCTTACTTTTGAAACAAATACTTGTTCTCCCTGTCTCTGGGCACACGTTCAGAAGAATGACTTGCCTGTCGCTTTTGGTCACTTCCAAAGGAGGTTTTAGGATTGACTGACATAAAGAAAAGCAAGTACAAGCAAAAGACACTCACATTAACTACCTTTATGTGCTTTCTGCAGCTTTGCAGATGACAGGGTCATCAATCCCCAGTTAACTCTGCAGAGCAGTTAGTTTGTTGCTAAGAGCCTGAGAGGAAAACAGCGCAGGCTGGCACCCAGGGCCAAGTGGGGAGTCAGCCTGAGGCCTGTCGGGTGTCTGCAGGAGCAGATCCCCTGTCGGCACTGGTTGATCCAGCAGCTAAATGTCAAGCTAAGGTATATTCAGGCCAGGAGATTCCATGGTATCAAGATAAATGAATAAAAGGTATAACAATATCATTTTTAAGGACCGCATTACCCTCATGAGAATTAAAGGGTCATGAGAATCACCAGCACCTCTCAAATTTTTCCACCTAGTGTAGTCTTTTGGTGGAAATGAATACAAAGTAAATCCTTTGGTGGTAAGCCCAAAGTTGAGGTGAGCAATTTGGAAATTGGGGGAGGAGGGGCCCAAAGTAGGGGAGTAGTCCCAGCAATGGCAAATAAAAAATTCCTCTGAAATTCCATGTTTTAGTTCTAATATCCTTATGAATTTGGCATTCTATACCGTCATACATCCTTCTTTGCTTGGATGTGAAAATGAAGTGTTAATTTGAGAGTGTTATTGGGAGTTGACGCTACAGGAAGAAGTACCCCTTTTCTCTCTGTGCCTTGTTACTAATACCCAGTTTAAGAAGCCTGGTCCTGACAGAAAGGCACACATTAGCAATCACTATAAGTTTCCTTGCTACAGTCCTCTTTAAAAAAGCCATTCCCCACTCCCATTTTGTGAGGAAAATTCCTAAGTTCTTATCCAAACCAATACAACTGTCAATAGATTCATTCAAGCAGTTATGTTACAGTTAGTTATACAAGGGAGATAACTCAGAGATGCAAAATGAAATGACCACAATTTTTGCCACATGCATTATTTTTATATAAATGAAAAAATCTGACAATAATTCAAAAATAAAGGTTCCTTTTCTATTGAGCTTTACAGTTCAAATCAATAAAGGACATATGCTGTATTGTCCACATCACCAAACACAAGGCACCAACCAAATTTCAGGGGGCATGGAAATATATATTACAGGCACAGAAATATCCAAAATGATAGGGTAGTCAAATGAAAAACTATGGTGCTTGCACCTTCTCGTATTTTTAATTTATACTAAAAACGAATTTTAAAAAAACTCCCAAGGAAAAAAGGTGATAAAATATACCTTCAGTCTCTCCCCATTCCCAGTCTGAACAAGCCCTTCTAAAAGCCAAGGAAAGAAAAGTAGTTCCTCCCTGTATGTCTCAAAGTCACGCAGATGGCATCCATTCACGGGTCTCTCAATTGGAGTGATCCACCCATGAGATCAAGGCCAGCTCTTCCTATTCTCCTGCTCGTTGGGATGACATGCTGGCATGGAACTTGGTATGTCTGAGCCACCAGCAAAGGATGTGACCCAGTGACTCACATCATATTTTGCCTGAATGGCAAAGATACCCTGAAAAGTATTGCCATGAAACAATTCCCCAGCAACTGAGGAAGGCTTAACTCGTGACTCCTTAAAAAATGAGACACGCAAGAACAGTAACTATTCTGGAGTGGTGATCCTCTCGGCTGTGAGAGCCATAAACTGTTTCAAGACAACAGCAGTCATTTGCATCTGCATAGTCGCATAAATGGCTCTACCTGTGATGTGAGGCTCAAAGGGTAGCATCATAACCAGCACATTTTACAGATAAACTCCTACAACTGACTGACATCAATGGATTAACAGCACCTATTTCTACTCAGAGCACGTACAACACTCACTTCTAAAACAGATGGTTCTGACTCCTCCTCCTCAGTCTCATCACCTCTAAGATGGGGATGGTAGACATAGGCTTTTTGGGAGGAATATGTGAGAGCCAACAGGCTCAGAAAAAGCCCTTTGCTGTTCATACATTACAAGAAGGTAACACGTTTTAGCTATTATTGCTATTGTTACTGTCATTGGTGAAACTGTTAGAGACATTATCTAACCAAGGGAAGCTGTCTGGTTAAAAATGAGCAGCTCTGGAACTTAATACTGGCTACCATTTTTGAACACCTGTCAAATCTCAAGCGTTATATTAACGATACACACACACATTATCTCTAATCCCTGCAACAGTAACACAAAGGTATTACGATCCCAATTTCAAAAACAAGGAAACAGACTCAAATACATCAATTAATTTCCCCAAACTAAAGCTACATAAAAACTGATTTTCAATAAATAAAGAAAGAAGTTTTCAGGCCAGCAAAGCCTTATCTTTGATGCCATTATTCTTGTCTCTGGTCGAGGCCACTCACACAGGCTGCCTGTGTGTACACAAAAGCAGCACAGCTTATTGAAAGCAGCGTGAGCCTTGGAGTCAGACAGACATGAACTTAAACAGCGTCCAGCATGTCCCAGCTGTGTGACCCTCTTCGCACACAGTGTCCTTAATGATAAAATGGACTCGTACGGACGTTGTGAGCCATCCGATGACCCTCGTCACGTGGCTGTGCAAACAGCAAGACCCAATTTATGCGCCCCTCTCGTGAGTCAGTGCACAGGAGCTCAGGTGGCGTGTTTTGTGTAACAGCCTCTTCTTCACCATCACTTCATTTTTCCTTCCTAAGTTTTATTTTCACCCTGATTTCCTCACTTTAACAAACCTTGCATTTGTTTTAGCAAACCCCTTTCAACGCTTTCTGGAAAAGTATAATATTGAACACATAAAGAACAAAATCGAATAATGTATCAATTATTGATAAATAGGTATGGATCCAGCACAATACAATGCCAAGACACTGAATAACTGAAAACAAAACATTTCCTCATTACCTCAATCACATCTGCGGAAATACTAAACCCAAAGTGTCCCCATTTAGTTCTAAAGAACTCTGTTTGCTTTAAGGTACTGAAGCAATTGACTCTTTCAGGGCTGTTGTTTTTCAGCATTATTTTGCCTTATCTTTAAATCATGACAGCATGAACTAGATAATGGTGAAAAGTTCAAGATTGCTTTCTTTATTGAAAAGAAAGGCAGAAGATTCAACTGGATACATTAATATAGAACATAAATTTTTTTTAATGTCCAGACCTGGCCTAAGTATAGAGCAGTATATAAATCTGGGACTATGATCTCTTCATGGGTAAATGCTTACAAACTGAAGGGTCTGGAAAACTGATAAAATCCATAACCACCAATGGCAGGGACATCTTAGAAGATATCCACAGTCACACACAGTAGCTCAGACCATCAGAGACATCAAAAGAAGGAAGTGGTTAGAGTCTAGCCTTTGAATTCGTACAGAACTAGATTCTTTCTAATCCTGGTTTTATCATCAATCAACTGTGTATGCTAATGTGACTATTAGATGATTTCTAACCATTTCATAAACCCATAGGAGTCCCTATAGCTAGTGCAAGGATTCCCGATGTTTCAAAGACCCTGCTTAGGAGTATGTCAACGCTTCCCTCCACCTGGACCCCCAGCTCTCTCCTGGCAACAAACAGGGAACTGGGCTGGACTCCAGGGAAGGGCCCAATCCCATGTCTGTTTCCCATCACCTTCTCAAGTACTCACTTTCCCCTCCTCCCTTCTCATGTTCTTACTTCTCACCAGTCATCTCTAACCCCCACCTTTCACCTTGGTCTTCAAAGTATTTCTCTTTTAGTCTCTCCCCTCCCGTTTCATGTGTAAACTAAAAAGTACAACATGCAATTTTTAAAAAATCAAAAGAGTCTTGAGTGTTTAGGAAAAATGGGCTTAATAATAAGCCAGTGACATCAAGAGCCTGGTAAGTTTCCAGAAGTTTCTACAGAATCTCTGCAAAAACCACACAGCGGGTAAAGGCTGAGCTTTGAAATCAGACCAATCTACATTCCATTCCCAGCTCTGACTCTTACTACTACGTAGTGTGTTCTTGGAAAAACCATATAACCAGAGCCTCTTTTTTCCTTAACCGTTAAAGTGAGAAATCAAATGAGATAATTCAGGTAAAGCTCTTAGCACAGTGCCTACGTGGCAAGCATGCAGGGACTGTTAGCTGTTGTAATCCTGTTATTGTCCTCCTAGTTCTAGCACCTAGCTTTTCTTACACCACTAAGATTCAGGATACATTTTTAACCATTTTTTTTCTGTAACTATGTAGAGCAGGGGTGTCCAAACTTTTTTCAACGTTTTTTACCAAGGGCCATATGCGGTAAAATACACAAACAGCCGGGCCACTCACTGGAGGTGAAGTACGTATTGCCCCACCTTGTTTATTTAAGTAAACTAAATATATTTTTGGAATTTGCTGCGGGCCAATTAACAATGGATTGCGGGCCGCAGTTTTGACACCCCTAAAGTAGAGTAAGAAAACCTTCTACTGTTTTTTACATATATATATATACATTTATAAGAATTCAACTTTATTATGTGTTATCATGGACTATCTTAGAAACCTAAACATTGAGGGGTGACGGGGAATATATTCCAAGTTGCAAATTCAGCTTGACAAATTCAGATCACAATCTGTTTACACATTTATAAGAGAGTCAGCCCTTCGTGAAAATAGACTCATTAATTCCTTTTAACTATTCCCTGAATTCCTACCCAGCTCCAGGTCACAAGTCTGGAGACAGAATGGAGATGCAGAACAAGGCTGGGATCAGGAAAAAGTGGAGATAACCAGAGAGGCTCCCAAGAGACATATGGCTCCTGGTCCTTAGTGTTACATGAAGTGAAGCATGGAGTAGCCAGATCAAAGACTAAGCAAAAGTCTGTGTAACTGTGTTGAAATAATACACTGAGGTTCTCTCAGTGCAGACACCCAGGATTACATTGGTTCTGTAGACCCTCAACAAGTCTCTTAAGCAGTGAACTTGGAAGGATACATTCTATATAGCTAGTACATAGCTGTAAAATACCATCTCCAGCAATGGTTACCTGCTCACGAAATGTATCTGAATTCCAAAAGCATGAAATGTGAAATTAAACTTCTTCCCCTTTGTAGACCAGACTCTACCCTCTTTTTATCATTCTGTTTCTGCTTCCCTCCTTCCTGTAGGCCTAGAATCTAGTGTGCTATAATGAGTAGGCAAAAAAAAAGGGGGGGGGGGAATCAAGAAAAGAAATGATGAGGATTTTCATTGCATATTGTCTGGGAAGAGACTATATAAGCTCTTCTATTGGCAAATGTATACTATCTTCTTTTCCCATTTATAAAAGTGAATTGTCTCTTTCTCATATTTGAATATGGCCTTGGGTGAAAATCATCAGAGACCATGGTAGATCGTCTTTCTTTTCCTGTCTTCTTAACCATTTGTTATGTGTCAAATGAGACAGATTCCTTATCTAAGGTTATCTTTGTAGTCCCCAATAAAGTGTTATATAACAAATTAAGATGTGGATCATTGACTAAGTATGTTTATCTTTTGATTAGTGCATTGAAACAAGTGAACATATTTTCTTTCATCATATACTGATTCTAAAAATTCAAATAGGGACAAAATGTATGTCAAGGTAAAGGTGATTAAATGAAGTGAACCATTTGTAAAGCTAAGGAAATAATCAAATTCTTCAGTTTGGGAACTCACTGCCTTGCATGCCTTAACTCTGAGTCAGATTTCCCTCGATACTAGTGTTATGGAAAAAGGATTTGTTGCTTCCCATCCATCCCATGGCCAGACTTATTATTACCGCTCTTTTCCACTTTAGCTGCCTTTGTCACTGTGAGATAATCAGAAGGAAATTCCATATTTTGCTATTTTCAGTAGATTTCACAGTCAGAAAATGATGGGAGTTTCGCCTCTTAATGGTCTTTTAGTCTGCAATTCCATAAACTCAATAATGATTTCTATTTCCTAACATTGTTCTGTTTCCTGTGCTTACCATTCACTCAACAAACATTATATCATGCTGGAGCCACAGTGAACAAGGGAGACACAGTCCCTATGTCACTGCAAGTTACAGGGGAGTCCTAGCTTTGGATCAATATTTAAACATGACTCACACAACATCGTTCGGCCCTGCCATCTCAGAACTGGCTCCACTCTCAGAGAGATTATTTTCTTGCACTTCCAAAATGGCTACCAGCAGTTTCTCTTACCCATTCACTTCCAGACAGAAAGAGGGTTCATTCCCCTATACCTCCAATAAAGGACCTGGAACTGAATCTTGTTGGCCCCAATTGATCTGACTTGGATCTCTGTCAACTCCCAACCAATGAATGTGATCAGGGATAGGATATGTGATATGATAATCACAGCTCACCCTGGCAACCAGTGAGAGTTCAGTACATCATGCTGAGAAGCTAGCTCAGGGCACTTTTAGGAAACAGAGGAAAGCACAAAACTGATGCTGGGAGGAACACGATACATCCACTACACTCCCTGTCCTTACCGCACTAATAGCCTCTGAAGAATTGGCAGGATGGTAGGAACCCACCAACTCAGTGGATGCATGAATCATTTGATACATGAGGGCTAGCAAGTGTGTAGCCCTGGGAATCTTCCCATAGCAATAGGATGCAGGCTGACTGTTCTGTTAAAAACAACCACTGAGCTGCCACCATATGCTCAAAACTGCTGGCCTCTGGCAGTGATTTAGAGATAAAAACTTTCGTGTCCAGTTAGCCTATATTTTGATTCATGCAGGGCCTAACAATTCGCACTTATTAAGTTCAAGGTTTCAGATAAATTGGACAAGAGATGCTGAAATAAATCGTTTCCTTGACTAATCATGATTTAATTTTTCCCATGTAGAGCTGGTTAGAAAAAACTGCAAATAGTTGTCTTCATTCAAACCTCACATCAGTAGAAATATTCCTTCTCCACCTTGTTTACAACCTTGAATGTTGGATTTACGTCTGACCTCACATGGCACACCTCATCAACTATCTAGTAATACTCTCAGTCAGTGGTTCTTAGTCTTGGCCACACAATGGAATCACTTGGGGAGCTTTAGGATACATCTGCCTGGTCTCAGCCCAGAGATCCTTTTATCACTGTCCAGGCTGTGGCCAACGTGGAGATCCATTGCTCTAAGTAGAAACTTGATAGACATGAAGATGTGTCTCTCCTAGAAAACATGCCCAATTTGCACATGCAACTAATTTAAACGCTATAGTCGGTTAAGGAACAGTTAAAACTGATTTAGGATTCAGTCAAGTTTAGAAATAGGGAGAAACGTTCTCTAGCTCGACAGCAAGCCACCACCTCTCTGTGCATGCTTCCGCCGCCACCACCACAGACACATCTCCATACCTCTACTGCCACCAGCTGGTCTAAGCCACCTTCTTCTTCTCCCTAGGCCACAACAGGCTCCCAGTTCTCTCTTGCCTGCTGTCACACAGCAGCCAGAGTGAGCTTCTTAAAATATAAATTACAACATGTCATTTCCTTCCTCAAAAGCTTTCAAAGGCTTCTCGCAACTTATGCTACAAAATACATAAGCTCTCCAGGCCACTGTCTGCTCACTCCCACCTTCCCTCGTTCACTACATGTCAGCCACATGACCTTCCACTTCCTCTACATCTTTTTCATCTCAGGGCTTCTACATGTGTTGTTCTTTCTGCCTAGAATGTTCTATACACACGCATACATCAGATCTCTTCCCACTACACACATAAGCATTCTTTGTCTTGCTCACTTTAGTTATTGCTGAGGTCTCAGCTTATATGTCACCTCCTCAGAGGTTGTCCCCAACCCCTGATCTAAAGTGAGTCCACTGTTTAACACTCTCGTAGTGCCCAATTTTATATCTTTCTCGTGTGGCATTACTTATATGGCATCTGACTTCCCCTCGGAAAACGGACAGTTGTTTTGTTCACCCGCATACAGTCCAGCACCGAACCTTGCCCCGCCCGACGCACAGCAGATTCTCCATAAATACTCAGCTTAAACACAAGAAGTGTTTTTTTATTGTACCATTTACTTACACTGAGGAATATTGTAAGAAACAGCTTACAAAGTATATAGCCATATTTACTCAAGATGATGTTTACCGTGTTTCCCCCAAAATAAGACCAGGTCTTACATTAAGTTCTGTTCCAAAAGACGTATTAGGGCTTATGTTCAGGGGATGTCCTTCTGAAAAATCACACTAGGGCTTATTTTCTGGTTAGGTCTTATTTTCAGGGAAACAAGGTAGAATCCTGTTCACTACATTCCATAAGTGTTCTCTTTCCAAAGACCTAGAGGAGAGAGTTTTCACAGTCTCAGTTCTAGGAATAGTTATGTTTCTCCTGAGTAACCAGTTGGTGTTTTGTCACTATATTCCATAAATCACTTGATACTGATTCTGTAATGATTCTGCAAATCATTTGCCATTTAGGCTTCCCTCTTTGCTTTGACTGATGAGAAGCTCAGAGCCAAATCTGTGACCCTCCCCAAGATCACCCCCTGCCAGTACCAGAACAGACTCTCATGATATGTATTTTGCATTCTAACCTCACTCCAGTTTCATCTAATCAATCCTTCCTTCATTTTCCCTCTGCTCCTCATGTTTAATTATAATTCATTTATGAGCCATCTTAAATACTCTCTGGAACTAAGCAAGATATAGTAAATAAATTAAACAATGAAAAGTTATTTAAGGAAAAGAGAAAGAACATCTAGGTGATGAGTTGTGCTTCAGGGGACTCAATAAATAACACCTCTTTCCTCCTGCTGGGGGTTCTGGTTTTTACTTTTTTAATGTAAGTCTGAGTCTTTGTAATTATTGAATCATGAGAACATTTATGAACAATTTACATGTCAATAAAGCAGTAGATGGTAGTTTTAAAGTTAAGAATAAAAATAAAGTAACGCCTGTTTCCCCTGCTTGAGAGAAAGAAAGAAGAGTCAAAACCGAAAAGGACCCACATGGGCTTAGGCACAGGGGGAGCAGGGGGCTTCCCCATCCATCACGATAATCATTGGTAACCAAGGCCTGTGTCTCCAGTGAGACAGAGCGGAGCTTTTACTTCTGTTAGCAGACAGATTCCAAAGGGAAAGCAGGGAGGACTGAGCACTGCATGCCCAGTTACTGCTCCCAGATTTACCAAGCAGATGGTTCTCTATTCACTCCCCGGGGCCGACCGACCCAGAGTGTTAACACTAAGTGATGCCCTTCACATGGAAACGAGTCAAGGGAAAGGATGTCCCCTCTGCCCAAACATCACTGACTTCAAAGCATTTATTTCAGCTAGCGGAGATTTCATAACATAAAGTTACTGTATTCGCTTCCTACTGCTGCTGTACAAAATTATCACAGTTTATTGTTTTTTTCTGGAGGTCAGAAATATATCCCACTAGGCTAAAATCAAGGAGTCAGCAGAGCTGCATTCCTCCAGGCTCTAAGGGAGAATCCATCCCTTGCCTTTTTCAGTTTTGAGAGGCTGCCCTCATTCCTTGGCTCATGGCCCCCTTTGCCTCACTGCAACCTCTGCTTCCATTCTGATTATCTAGGATAATCTCCCCAACTCAAAACCCTCAACTTAATCACATCTGCAAAGTTCCTTTTGCCATCTAAGGCAACATATTCACAGGTTTTGGAAATTGGAGGGTGGATATTTGGGGGGGGGGCATTATTCTTCCTACCATTGTTACATTAAATAATTAGGTGTCTGTGGTTATGCCAAGGTATGAATTGGGGGATGTGTTTAAAACCATATCACCAGTATGTGATACCATCCATTCAAGCCAATTCACGCATTCCAACAGTTCAGTCCAAAGACATGATATAAAATACTTTGTCACCATGGAAAAGTAGTCCAGGGATATTTCTAAAGTTGGTTTTAACTCTAAGAAAAATATCACTGCTTCCTAGTCAATAGCCCTTTAGCATGCAGCTGCGATGACAGAAGCTATTTTGTTACTCCTCCTGCCTGGAGTTCACTACCTGCTCTGTGGTCCCCCACACCCTCCCTGCCCATCCCACACCCTCCACACACACTCCTAGCACTTCCTACCTTCCCTTCATGCCTCCACTCCCCTCCCCAGAGACAGAGCAGCATCAAAACAGGGTCATGAAGATGAGGTAAGAAGCGTCTCTTAAGAACAGGAAGGTAAGGATGAATTAATATTTGATAGAAATTAGGAAATTCCCCACAACTGTTTAAGAAAGATTTGGCTAGATTTTTAGACAATTTTTCTAGCCTTAGCTGCTAGTTGCTCTAGCTCATACAGTATATATAGTTTATTCATCTTGCCTTTCCTGCCTCTTGACCAAAAACTAAGGCCTCTCTAATTCCCTAGGTGAAAGCTTTTCAGAATCCAAGGTAGTATCATGCAAAGGGACATTCAGCAGATACTTTTTTGTTATTAATCATGAGCATCCAGCCATTACTCACCTGCAAATGCCGATTTCTAATTCCCTTATATTCTAAAGGTACACTCACCTGAATACAGTTGACCTTTGAACAAAACAATTTGAACTGCATGGGTTCACTTCTGTGCAGATTTTTTTCAATACATACTGTGAGCCCTTTGTTTTGCATGCGCAGATTCAAACAACCACAAATGGAAAACAGTATTTTCACATTTCCAAGCTCGGATTCCCAATGGCAGATCAAAAAGAGTGTTTTCTACCAGCAGTTGTGTGAATCCATGGCTGCAAAAGGTGGACTGAAGAGTCAAAATTTATACTGCGTGGGGGAGGCCGGGGAATGGGGGAAAGGTCATTGTCAGTATCCCTAACCCCCGTGTTGTTCAATGGTCAACTGTATTTCAAAAGCACACATGTTTTTAGATATTCTAAATCATGTGTTTAGTATTTTCCTTCACTGGTTTAGGCCACTGCCCCCTTCTCACCTATCTCTCCTTTCCTCCAGCCACTCTATACTGAGGTGGGTCAGCACTCAGTGATTGGTAGGGCTACTCCCTTCTCACTCTTCCTGGGATCATGTAACAAAACAACTAATTACAAATGCCCTACCTCAGGGGGAGCCAGAAGACCTGATCCTCTGGACCTAAGGTACTAAAGGGAAATGTTTTGCTGATCGTTGAAGGGTCAGCCAATGTGATGATTTTTTTTTAAAAAAAAGCAAAACTATATTTGTCTGAAGAGGTGTGGTTAGTGTTCATTTATTCTCACTAATTCTTTTTAAGAAAACTGAAACATAATTAGTATGTATGCTTTGCTATTTTTCTCTCTGCTGCTTGGCTGGGAAGTTAGATTTAGAAGCAGAATCTGCAGCTCTCACACAGTCCTCCAGTCCTCCCAGGCAGCATGGCGCTTGGTGTGATGATGGAGCCCATCCCTGCAGAGGTTAGGATCAAGAGCTTGAGCTGCTCCCACAGTCCCTGAAGCTGACACCCTCAATGGCTGCCTTATTGTCACTCAAGACTGGATCGGGGTTGTCTCAACTGTCAGCCAGGAACCAGCCAAACATTCCATCACTGTCTATCTTGGAGGGTGCCCAAGCCCTGGGCTCAAAAGCTTTCCTTGTTTTCTAGAATTGATCACTTTCAAGTCAACAATTGTGACTCCTGGCATCAAAAGCAGAAAGTATCCCCAGAACCTCCTGTTGCGGTTTCCTGTGTGCTAGGAAAGTTGCAAGTCTCCACAAACCCCCCAGATTGCCAGGCGCTCCCGAGATCCCATCAAAGCTGTATCAGTCTGGTGTGGCCCTCTTCAAAATGCATACCCTCCTTGAAGAGGGAACAGACCTTTGACGCTATCCACTCATTCAGCAAATACCCATGTACTGAATACCCATTACTTTCATACTATGCTGGGCCCTCGGAGTTTGTCTCTGTAAGGAGCTCAAAGTCTGGTCAGTTATGAATCATTTGTAGAACCTCCGTGTGTGGGGAAGAGCAAAGAGGACAGATTTTGATAAGGGAGAAGAAGAGAGGGGGATACCAATTACCATGCCAGAAAGGAAAAATCAGGGTGAGGGGAGCTCATCTAAAGAAGACAAACTAATCTGACTTCACCAGTGGCTCCTAAAGCCATGTCCACATAGGCCCTTACGGAAGATGGACAGCCAGCCATAGCAGGTACTTCCTAAGGTCCAGAAGCAAACTTTTGTAAATTAGGTCACAGAACTTCAGAAACTCAAAAATCCCCACATAAAAGAAAGTACATTAGTTTTTATTATACCCCAAGCTGCTGGGTACAATCTACTGAAATACCGAAATAAATGACTGAGAAAATCAGCCCTTTTTATAGTCTCACTTGCCCACATTCTTGCCTCCCACCCTTTACTAATGCTCTCACATCTTGAGGTCAATTTTCCCTCAGTGATGACCCAAGGGAATGAGACAACATTTTCCAAGCTTCAAGATGACTTGTTTATAATTTCATCTTTCTACAGTCCTCTTTTTTGGCTGCAATCTCTTCCAGGCCTCAAATCCCCACTGAGGAAACTGGCAGCCCCATCCGGAGGCTTCCCCAAGAGCAGATGCCTTCATCTCTTTGGAGGACTTAGAACGTGATTACACCCCCACCCCTTAATTTCTGAAGACCAGTGAGTGGGCTGGTGAGAAGCAATTCTGCTGCTGTCCAGACCCTGTTCCTTTCTGCACTTCTTTAGTGGAGTATACTTCATATATACACATATAGAGAGAGCTAGAGAGAGAGAAAAATATATATACACATATATACATCGAGAGAGAGAGAGAGAGAGAGAGAGAGAGAGAGAGAGAGAAGAGAGAGATCGATCTGTCCCACCTGAGGGATTCAAAGAAGCTACATTTAAAGGACGAGCACCTTGACACTTAAGTGTGGCCCGCAGCCAGGTATCAAGGGCATCACCTAGAAGCTTATTAGAAATGTAGAGCCTCAAGCCCCACCCAGACCAACTGAATCAGAATCTGCACTTTTAACAAGAACCACTATCACCACCCAACCCCACCTCCAATCCTGACCCACCACCATCCTCGTGACTTAAATGCACCTGCTAATGGCAGCAGGAGATGGAAACAGCGCCAGCCCTGCTGCTCTCTCTCCTGTCTCACACACAACTGAAGGGCCACTGTTCTGTGTGCTATCTTTTCTACCTCCACGTTGGAGCCACATTTCTTGGTGCCTGAAGAAGTGGCTCTTGCCTTGGCTTTACTGCATTATTAATAGAAGGATGGTCTGTGTCACTGGTGAGCGAGGCATTTGAAAATCATCTTAGCACCTTTATTCATCAACCTCATGCTTCTATAGCTCATGCCTGCATCCCTTACCCACCACACTATACACAACTTGGCGCTGGCATCAGTCCTCACCTAACAAATGCTATCACTAAAACTATCCTTTCATTGATTATCCATTTGTTAAATCCATATAGCTAAGAGCTTGTAGTTCATATTAGCCTTTGTATTCCAGAGAAACGGGCCCAATAGGATGTGAATATATATATATAGAGAGAGATTTTTACTATAAGGAATTGGCTCACATGGTTACAGAGACTGAGAGGTCAAAATCTGCAGTGTGGATCACCAGGCTCAAGACCCAAGAGAGCTGATGGGACAGATGCAGCCCAAAAGCAGCCTGTTGGAGAATTCCCTATTACTTGGGTGGGGGGGAGGTCAGTCTTTTGATTCTATTCAGGCCTTCGACTAATAGGTTGAGGCCCACACACATTATGGAGGGGAATCTGCCTTATTCTACTGATTACAATGTCAATCTTATCCAAAAACACTGTCACAGAGACACCAAAAATAATATTTGACCAAATATCTAGACACCTCATGGCCTAGTGAAGTTAACACATAAAATTAACCATCACAGCCTTATTAGAAATTCATAATGGGAGGAGACAGAGAAGCACATGTGTCACAAGGTGGGTCACCAGAGTTGGGCTACAGGTAATGAACCAGTGTTGGTGCAGCCTTCCTGACCACGCCAATGCTTTGGTCTTCAGCCACATCCTTGCTCTACCCTTCTCCCTTTACCAGTGACCTCGTAGAGGACAGGGCTCAGCAGCATATAATGTCATGCAGAAAAGGAAAGGCCAGACAAAAGTGACAAGTCTCTTTAACAGCCCTCTCTGCACCCAGTCCCAGACACCCCTGACAGCTATTCACTCAAGAGCTGAGCCTAGGCCCAGGTCCAAATACCCTTCCTGCCACAGCTAACTCAAATCAGGAGTTTAATAATCCTTTTGAATCGGATTGGGTTTTCCCAGTTGGAGGGTCATAGATCAAGGCTGAGAGAAGTACAGAGAGGCCACAGTCAGAGCAATCTGGGTGACAAGGCCAGTTTAGGGCAACCCTAGAGATATCATGGAAGCTCCGAGCTAGGCCCAAACAACCTAGCTATCTAAACTGAACCAGCTCCCGAAATCTGCCCTGGAGTGGAGCCCACACGGGGCTTCCAAAGACTGGTTCCAATTAAAGTAACCTAACCCTTCCCCAAGTCCCTTTTCTTTTCTCTCCATCTTCCTTCTCATTCCCACCACCAATCCTTGTCCCCAGCAAATTTGACCTGTTTTTCTCCTCTTTGATACTGTAATTTCTCTGTAGTTACTAGCAAAACCACTGAACACTCCTCCCCCACAGCTCCACTGCCATATCAGGTCCTGAGAGCCTAACTTCACAAGGATAGAGCTGGTCCAGTGAAGAGGATTTCGTAGCCCTCCACACATGCCGTCCAAATCCTATGTCCACATGATTTCCACGAGTACAATTTCATTTTGTTCCTGACCAATTAGCGATGATTCAAGAGGGCCATATCTCTAATTCCCTTTTCTACCCATGAGCCTTTAACCTTCCGATCTAGCAGGGATTGCATTCCAACTACCCAGGATGTCCTTGACCATGTAATAGTTCACACTGCTGAGTGCCTACAGGTTCAAGGAGAAAGACATGATGCTAGTATTCTAAGAGACTTTGGCAAATGACCCCTTGACCTGTCAAACAAATGCCTGCATTATAAATGTGGCGGGGATACAAGAAAGGGTATTAAATTATAAATGTTTATAATCTTTCCCTTCTCCCTGTATCCCTTTGCTCGTCTGCTGTGGAAACAAAGGGCCTTTAACTATTCAACTTCCCTCTCTTCCAAAGCCCGAAGGAGAGGGCCACTCAAGCCCTGGGCTGTCTTGCGTTGGCAGAAAAGAGACCAAAACAGTTACAGAAGGTGTGCTGGGGAAGAATGGAGGGTAGGAGCAAAGTTTCAAGGCTGGGGTAGGATTATAACAAATACTGAGAAGATGATGATTTTAAGAAGCAGTGCGATGGTTTATGATTTGAATTCCCTTTTGGGGTCTTCATCCTTCACTCGAAGTCAGAATGTTTACTAAGGACTTCGGGTTGTTAGTGCTGTGTGTCCCTGAATGTGAAACCATATTAAGACCATACCTCATGATTCCCCACTTATTGGTTACATTTTTTAAATCTTTGAATATGCACAGAAACTACTAGATGGATTGTACCTCACCTAAAACCTGACTAAAACGCATCAGCAAAACCAAAAATAAGAGGTCAAAGCCTCAGATTGCTAATTCATTGACCCAGCTGACCCGGTGCCCAGCATTGCACAGGCCTCTTTGTAGCTTTGAGTGACAATGCAAACCAGGCTTTCCGATGGTAGCCATCCCTTTACTGGCTCTCCTTAACAGGACTGGCTAGCCATGAACTCCACGGTACTGATCCACATCCTCTAAATTGTACCTTTATATTTAGATGTTTTGATGAAAAACAATGGGGAAAAAATATGTGAACAGGACATAAAATTGATAGGTATTACCTTATTACAAACTCTGAGAAAATACTTAATAAAGTTATAAAATGGGCTTCCAGATATTCATTGCAGAAAGGATCCAAGAACTGTTTTATCTGAATTTCATACATACATCCTTCTTTATTCATAATTAATGAGCAAATATTAATATTTCTTGACATTTGTAAAATAATTAAGTTGTTACCTGAAAAGAACCCCTATTCTGGTTAGGGATATTAGAGCAAGATAAATGAAATAAAGGAAAAAAACACACAAATACATTAAATTTTAGGATCCTGAATAACCATCAGGCAGACAAGTAAATATAATCTACGACAACAACCAGGCACAAAAGCAGAAAACAGAAAAATTGCTTCATGTTCTCCAAATTATCTTGTAATACTTCGGAAAAGAAGTTAGTGAGAACAGAAACATACTCTAAATAATCACTTGGCTAGTTTATCTCACTATGCTAGACACTGTCAATAAAGGGCTATGTTTAGAACCAATTTACAGCTGTTGTCTTTATGGCTCATATACTTCGTTCGGTTTACAACAAATACATTTCGACAGATTCCAGCATCTTCAAATGCACAATATTTTCTTGGTACTTTCAAAAAGCAAGTATAGGTAAAGTATTAGTGGTTCATCATAATTCTCTGAAAAAGATGAGCTACTCTGCAATATATGGTTTATAAACCTTCACTGCAGCAGACCTACTCATCACGTGTTCCTACTCATAAAAATATAAGCTTGGTCCTACAGCCTAAAATAATCTGGACAAGCCTAAGTCAAAATCAGAGAGTGAAGAAATGGTAGAATTTATGTGATGGGTCGAGACAACTTAGATGACATTTAATTCAATTGGTAGTAATAGTAACACCAGCAACATAACCACAATTGTTGAGCACCCAAATGTCTTTTTTTCTCATTTCCATGGTCATGGTTTTTCCCTAACAAAATATGGAAAAAATAAAAAGTGTTTCTATAAATGTGTTTACATATGCAATACAGAACTTTATCTCCTACTATCTAGTGTTATAGCCTCAGTATTTCACCACATTCCTCAATATTCCTCTTACATTGTAAGGTTGCTCCATAACTGATGAGAACCAATCCCCAACTACTGAACATGTAGGTTGTTTCCAACTGTTATCTATCATAAACATTTTGGTGATGAATTGTCTGATGTGTCTATATTGGTGTGTAGTTGTATGTTTATTCCTGGGAATACACTGCAGAAACAGGATTACTGAATCAGAGGTAGACCCATGTTTGGGCTTTTGATATATACTGCCAAATAGCTTGCCAGAAAACTTGAACCAATGTACATTTCCTACAGCTGTGTATGAGTGCCACATCATCACGTATTCACCAACACTGGGTAGCATTATCTTTGTCAATTTGACACGCCAAAAATTGCATCTTGTTTAATTTGATTTTTACTCCAATAATCACTGGCCCTTTATTTATAAATTGTGTATATTCTTTATTTTCTCTTGAATTATTATTCTTATTCATTAGAAAGCATCCTTATGTATCAAAGATAATCCTCTGTCATGTTCCCAATTCAAAAACCCTATTGGAATTACTTTAAACTTGTTAAATTGGGGAAGTGTAACATCTTTACAATATAGAGCTTCCTACCCAAGACCATGAGCTGTTTTCCTTTCTTTTATATGTCTTAGCAAAGTACTTCTTGTGCTTTTTTTTCATAAAGGTATTACACATTACTAGACACATTATAGTGTTTGTTGTTGTGAAAATGGTATTTTCCATCATATTTTCTAACTAGTTATAGCTGGTACCTGATAGAATTTTTATGAGCCTAATAATTCTGTGAAAACTCTTGACAGGAACACACTATTCCACTTTTATCATCACCTAGGTGTTTGAATTTCCTTAGTGACTGTTTCTAGAAATGGAGAGAGTGCTGTTATAAACAGAATGCTTTGTTCCAGTATTGTGTGCCCGATATTATCAAAAGGATAATATCTGTATAGCATTTCATAAATTTTAAGTTTTTTCCTGATATCACTTCATCTAATATTCACAAAACCTGTCTAACGTGGATGGGATACTCTAGAGTAATCAAGTTATGATTATTCTCATATAAATATTTTATATATAAAGATTAAATATAAAGTTCTTATATTAGAACTGAGGTTCAAATCTGAATCTCTCGCCTGGAGAGCTTACTGAAAATGCAGATGTGTGGGCTCCACTGCAAATGTTTCCCCAGAATCTTAGGGGTATGGTGTGAAACCAGGGAATCTGTGTTTTTAACTAGCTCCCCCTGGTGGCTGCCATGAAGCATTTAGGTCATCACATCAAAGGCAAGGCTAAAATTCAAAGTTTCTGCCTCTAAAGTATGTATTATTCCACCCTACCTCAGTGGCAGTTTGATTACTATGAGTGCCTAACGATGTACAAATATGATTGAAGAGCTGGCACTTTTAAAGTATTTCTTTGTACAGGGGATCTGCAGAAGTATACTCTGGTTTGCTGACCACAAGCCTCCATGTGCAGGGTGCATTTGCAACTCAGTCACTTCTTCCCAAAATCCTAATTAAAAGACAGCTCCCCTGTATGCTGTGGCTACTGCCAGGGAGCCTGGCTACTATACCTTGCACAGCCACAGTGAACCTCAGGACACCTTAGCAGTGGCCCTGCCCCACTGGCCTGGAGTCTGGCAGCCCGATAACTAGTGAAAGTTGCCTGGAAAAGTGGAAATGTCTCGAGCACAAATCCCACTCAGGGGAGCCATGTTTCCATGGCACCCCCTCACAACAGGTAGGCCAGATCTAGTGTAGGATATCATTGCTGGTGATCCCATCCTGCCACTTAGCGTCCAGAAAAGCTCATGGTGACCCTTTGGGAAATGCCAAAGACCCATCTAGACAAAACAGGTGCCTCAGAGAAAACCTCCAGCTTGGGTGGAATTTAATGCACTTTTCAATCACTCAACCAATATTTATGGGGCTACGTGCCAGGCCCATGCTGGATGCTGGGATGTGAGAATAAACAACGCACTATATGACCCAATGGGCAAGAGAACATGGGAAAGAGGCTTAAGGTATTCGGTAAGCATCAAGGACGAGTTATGGAAGTGAGTTTTCCACGCAATAGGAGTTATCCAGGCTGACAGGAAAGCATTCTAGAATTTCTTTTCCAGAATTCCAGAGGGAACCGCTTAAGCAAAAGCATCATGAGTACAACAGATGGCAAGAAGTTTGGGTTGTAGGAGAGTGAAAAATAAAAGCGATAGAAAGGTAAACCAGAGGACAGATTACAAGCAGTCTGTACACTCTTGGAAGGTATTTGAAGTCTATCTTGGAAATGACTGCAGCCCCAGCTGCATGAACTGGCTGCAGTGAGGAAAAGGCAGCACAGAAGATGGAGCCTGGAGAAGGGACGTGGATTAGAAAGAAGCCTTTTGCAATAGACAAGTTGCGGGTGAGAAGCTGCACTGAGAAAGCTGCAAGGGTCGTAAAGAGAAGTCAGACTGTAGAGATACTTTGCAGGTAGAATTGGCAAGATGTGGGCACCAAATAAATGTTAAGGAAGGAAGGGTGAGGCCAAGCAAGACTGAAATTCCAGGATGTGGGTGTCACGGAATCATGACTCTGTCTTTTGTTTGGCCCCATCCCCAGTCAGTTTCAAGAGTCTTGGAACTGAGCAAGTCCTCTCCTCCTGCCACTCTTCTCCCCACTGTCCCCCTCTTTCCCCTCCTCCCCCTTCTTTCTACCCCACCTCATCAATCGTCAAACAAGTACTGACAAGGGAACACCTTTGCTGAACAGCCATCCCACGCCCAGCACCAGTGTAACTTCATTCCAGCAAACTCTGTTCCCAAAAATATTGTTATTTAAGAAGCCCTGTGCTCAGTGATGCCACTTTATGTGTATGCAAGCTTAGGTGCACAAACTGTTCATATTCATGATCTCCTTTGCTCCTCAAATAAACTTCACTTTGCCAGTAAAACAAATCAAGACATAGGGAAGCTGTGGCTTGCTCAAGGTCCAAGTTCTTTCACAGTGAGTTGAGGACTCCAACCACTTCTTCTGTCTTAAAATCCAGGGCAGTTACACCTTGGACTAACTACAAACCAAGCCCCCTGTCACAACAGGCATATCTAAAGAATAAAAGAAACATGACCAGGGATGGTAGATGCACAACAGATACACTACCCTGTTCAAATGAATGCTCCTTATGGTAGTATACATTCACAGACCTCACAAAGAAAGCCCTCAACCCAGAGTCCTAACACATTTTCAGGAAACCTACTGAATTTTCTCCTCAGTCTTTGTTCTACAGAAACAGGACCTCATGCCAGCACATCAAATAATAGACTTCCCTCCAGAGCAACTTTTATTACACACACTCACACACACACACACACACACACACACACACACACACACGATCTGCTGCTCAGGAAACAAGAAGCATTCTTTGCAAAGAAGGGTAACCAGCAGGCTGAGATGAGCCGAATAGATGAGGGAGAAGGGTTTCAAGCCACATTAAAAGGATGACATGTTGGAAAGATGAAACCTCACCAGGAAGGAATTCACCACCATTCATACTTATGAAAATATATTGTTTATTTCTAGTTTCACACTGTTTTCTAACTTGAGAAGAGTCTCATCCCGATGCTTCTGAGTTGGTTCCTTATAAAATGTGCATGCATATTTGCAAGGTGTAAACCAGGTCACAAACACACACAAGCAGCGCCCAACAGTGCCCATTGGAGTTAGGTGAGTCACTGTCCCAGACAAGATCTTCCAGAAAGAAAGAAGAGCAGGGGTAAGGGTCAGTTCAGAGAGGGAAAAGGTCAGTGGATGCTGCTGAAGATACCCAGGCAATGAGGATGATGATGGCCAGCACTGTGAATTTTTATTTAAACCCTCCATTTTTTGCAGCCCCCTAGACATAGGCAAGCTATAA
Organism: Rhinolophus sinicus; assembly: GCF_036562045.2. Classification (NCBI taxonomy): domain Eukaryota; kingdom Metazoa; phylum Chordata; class Mammalia; order Chiroptera; family Rhinolophidae; genus Rhinolophus; species Rhinolophus sinicus. Next base: position 32,437,122 of record NC_133753.1, on the reverse strand, counting down.
TGATTATTCCCGACTTCTGAAACAGCTTCTTAAAAAGGAATTTTTATGTCCCATTGGGGTAAACACAGCTTCATTTTCCAGGTGAGAGAGACATACTGAGTTGCCCAACATCTCATCAAATGAATATCAAAGTATGGACTTGAATTCAGGCATGAAGAAAAATGATCTGAAACTTGGATATAAGGCAGCAAGCATGCAATTGTCCTTTCAATGCTGGGGCAGTGTTTAACACCCTCCCCCAAAGACTAATAATCTAGAAGAATATACCTTTTTTGATTCTGCTATTAACTAAAAGCTTAGGCTTTCTGAAGTTGCAAAACTTATTGGGTAGAGATGCAAATAATTGCTGTTTAGTTTAAAAATACCAAAGGCTATCTTTTCCATAGGGCAATAATCAGTTTTCTATTGAATCTGGCCATCATATTCTAGCATGTTGCTTTTTAAGTATCTATAAATGCCCACTTCCTCAAAATGATCTTTGAACAAGATTTATCATCTTACTGGTTAATAAATCTTTGACATAGCCTTATCCTATATTTGCATGAGAGCCATGTTTTTAACTTTCTTAAAATTCTATTTCTTGCTATGTCTATAATCTAGTGTTTCTTCTTCTGAAATAGAATCTTTGTGGTACTACATCCACACACCTAGTCATGCCTGCCTCATCCTACCTGCCAAACAGAGTACGAATACACTCGGCATGAGTGATGCATACAGCTGGCTATGTGCTGGGAACGGAAGGACACTTGGAGCCTTCCTTCTAACTGACCTAACTAACATTTCTACCATTTGACTTCTTGAGGTACATCATTTATTCATAATATTGACTTCAAAAGGCCGCTCTTGCCAGCTGACATGGCCAGCCCACCACACAACAAGGAAGGGGCTTTGAATCAGGTTCCTGGCACTGCAATGGCTGCAGTGATAGGCTGAGTTGGCTTACAGGAAATGACCAACAGTTTCTCATCCAAATTTGCAAATGACACAGTTTTGTGAGGTGACTGAAATGCTGAAGGGAGTACACTCATGTCCTGCTTGGGACATTTTCTCTATGGGTAAAACTAACCGATTTTCAAGAGATCAAACCCAATGACTTAGAAGATTTCGTTAGCACCTCAATCCAATTCACAAAATTAACCACAAAGAAGAAACAAGGAAGCAAAGTGTTTAATGGATTTGGAAAAGAAAGCCTTCCTGTTTTACATACTTAACAGATCACTGACAACTTTTCACACTGTATTGAGAGAACCATCTGAGCCATTAGTAGGTCATTTGACCCACTCTCTTTAAAACCTCTCTAAACTCAGAAAACAACTCTAATAGCTCTGAGAATAGAAGGTGATCTGGGATTTTAGCCTGACCACTGTCTGCCAGGCAGATTTGCTGGCTGCAGGCACTTCCCAGCGGCTAGTGTCTTGCCAGGGAACTTCAAGCTGCAGCTCTACACAATTTGAAGAATGTTCTTCTGCCTGAGTTGCCCCTGGTGCTCAATTTCTGTACTGTGTATTCAGCATCCACTATGGTTGCCAAGAACTGTGCTGCATACTTTGCGGGACATGGGATATGAAGATTCTGTCCTCAAGGGTCTTGCTGTCCTATGGGAGATATAAGACACAGATCTAAATAGCTATCATTTAGGGTAGAAAGTGATGAGTAATTTACAAATATTAGGATCCCATTATGTGCCAGTTAATGTGCACTGGGTATACAGTGGCGAGCAAAACAGAATGGCCCTGTCCTTAGAAGAGGTTCAATAAGTATTTGTTGAAGGAGGGAAAGTAACAATTGTTCAGCACCTACTGCGGGCCAGGCTGTGAGCCAGGTGTTTCCTCAATTTAATTTCCTCCTCACAAGTACTTACTTTGGTAGGTAATGTTATCCCCATTTTTTAAATTATCTTTTTTTTTCAGTTACAGTTGGCATTCAATATTATTTTATATTAGTTTCAGGTATAGTGCATAGTGGTTGGACATTTATATAATTTATACAGTGATTAATCTAGTGCCCACTTGGCACTATACGTAGTTGTTGCAACATTACTGACTATATTCTCTGTACTGTGCTTCACAAATAATGAAAGGGGGGCTCACAGATGTTAGGTGACTTTACCAAGGTCACTCAGACAGTGACTAGCAAAAAGATAGGATTCAAACGCAGAACCATCTGACTTAAAAGATCCAGCTCTTTCCACCTCACTACATTTACTATTAGCACTTTAGGGCACACCTGCCTTCCATCTGTCATGACTCATTTCCAAATTGAGAGGACTCAGGACTTGCAGCTTGTTGGCAAGCAATAAGTTGGCACTGCTAGTCCAAGATAAGAACTCACAAAGACATTTGTACAACCCACAGTTTGTGACTAATGCTTGAGTCTGTCTCTAGCTGTCCCTAGATGTTCTCTGTCATCAACTATGTGATCCATTTATCTCCTCCCAACAAAATGGGAAAGTAAAAGGGCAGAGAATAAAAGTAATTTCCAGAAATAGGGGCACAAGTTCTGCCCCTTTCCTCTCGGATTCCTCCAGCAGAGCTGGGCAAACACACTGAGTAGACAGCCACTACCCCAGCAAAGCTGCAAACCACATGGCTTCCACCCCGACAATGTCATTGTCCCTCCTCCCACCATTTTGCCTTAACCCAAGGAAGTTATTTTAATTCCTTCTTTTTCAGTTGTCTTTGGGAAAAAGAATAATTTGGCACTTCCATTGCTTAACAAAGCCTTCAGAATAAAGTTTAAACTAGTGAGTCAGGGCAGCCCGACCCTGTATGCCCACCTCTTCTGACCCATCTCTCCGATGCAAACCGGCAGCTCATGAACCACCCCTTGTCCCAAGCCCAGCACACACAAGACAGCTCCTAAGCCGTCTTGTCCTGCCCTAGGCAGCTCGTGAATCATCCTTGTCCGGTTCCCAGCCCACCCCAGGTAGCTCTTGAATCATCATTACCCCACCGCCAGCGTACCCCAAGCAGCTTGTGAACCACCCCTGTCCCTTCTATCAATGTACCTTGGGGAACTTTTGACCATCCTTGGGACTCAGCTCAAACACATGGCCGAGAAAGCCTTCTCTAGCCGTGCTGCCGCAGGGCATGTGTGCACATGCAGTAGTGCCCCGCGGCGTGTTCCCACAGCCCACCTGCATGCACACGCACACACACGTGCGCACATTCACGCACACACAGAAATACCCCTAGTGCCAGCTCCCACAACCTTCCAGGCCGCCCTGGCATAGCATTTACTACATTGCATCTTCCCAAGCCTTGCTAATAAACCCCTCCTCTCCACGCTCCACAACAGGAGGAAGTGTGGCTGGTCTTTCTACTCCTAATACTGAGCAATCCAGGACCCCGATAAACCCTGGAGGAAGGGAAGGATGAAGGGAAGAGAAGGCTGTGCCCAGACTCTCAGACCACACCCCCACCCTTCCTGGGCCAGCCTCTGGCCTGGTGCAGTTCTCTGCAGTCAAAGCTTCCAAGGGAGAAAAAGGTGAGGCCTAAGGACAAACAGGCTGGAAGGAATGGTTATTCTCTGAGAAAACCTGAGCAGTACTTTCAGGGCTCCAATGACAAAGGTCAGAACCATTGCTTAGGAACATTTGCAGTGCCCAGTGGAGCCCTGAGGGTGACCCAGCTTCTGGTGATCACTCCACAGGTGGCCCCATGCCTGTAGGTCGTGGCTCCATCCAAGGGGGTCTCCGGAACAACTGCCCCTAACCTGCACTCAGCTCACAAGAGGCAGGAAATTCCATGTTTAATGGCTGGATTTATTCCCTTCATTCCTTATCCCTTACGAGGTAGTGAATTGGTCACTAAAGAAACCACTTGGCAGATTTCAGGAACATTTCACTGGACTCAAGCAGAAGCATGCAGGAAGAGGAAAACAAAACAGGACAAAGAGCTCTGGGCCTCCCAGTCTCACCTTCATTTCCATTGCTAGCTACCTAGCCTGACATTGAACGGAAGTAAAAATGTTTAAATGCCTGTCGTGCGGGGAGACCCTGCTCGCTGCACTATTTGTCATGCGAGGTGGCCTGCAGGGTCTCTGGTCCCACTCCCCACATAAGAACACAGGATATGGCTAGGCCAAAAAGGAACACCCACGGAGCCATAGATAGGAGAGTCATACCACTATAGTCTCACTGGTGGCACTATAGCCTCACTGGAGGCTGGATCCACACGACCTTCAACCTGCTGTCCACTTCTCTGCCTGCCAACCAACCAACTGACCAACCAACGCAGCTGTGGCTGTTATATCAGTGGCTAATTGGCTAACTGGTTACAGCTGATGGTCAATTAGCCACAGCTGATGGCCATCTACTACCTGAGTCAGCACCTTTCCATGTGAGGCCGAGAGCCTGGAAACTGCTCTCTAGGACTGTGTCTAGCATTGTTACCAGGGTTGGATAGACCCCGGTTCACCACTTAGAAATGCACATTTAAAAGCTCATCTGCGTGGCTGCAGCCATGTTATCAAGCTGAACAAATGTTGATCTGAAGAGACAGAAAAATTGTTCCCAGTCTGAGGAGGCATTGCTTTTAAACAGTGCTTTTCAAAGAATGAGCCAATAAGAAATATTTTGCATACAGGTAACCCATGAACCTGAAAACAAAATAAAGTAAAATCAGTACCAAATCAGCAACTCTGAGCAGCAGACTAGAGAATTTGGCTGGCATATGTTGGTGATATGGTTATAAAAGGTTGCTATTCAGTTTATCTTTCATTTCCTGCACAGATAATGGTAGGAGGAGTCAAAAGTCAGCTTTACTTTGCATTTCCACATTTTTCAATCAATTAGGAAAGACCACATTCTCCTTCAGATTTTGCTTCCTTTTTCCAAAAAGAAATTAATTTTTTTTAATTTGCTCTTTCCACTCACCAAGAGAATTGTATTACTCTTGCATTCAATCTGTTCAATCTCAGTTTAGTTTCAAGTTAATACTTTATTTCATTTCCAGACATGTACAGAGTAGTTGGTATCCCTCTATTACTTCTCACTTTCAACAATTGCTTGGCAGAACAGGAAGCCAGCTGGGTAAATCAAACTCCCCACTTTTCACGCTATGTACACCTTTTAGGTACGTGAAACCGAACCTATACATGTTCTCCTGCAACTAAGGTTCAAAATTGTAATGAGTTGAGCTAAAGGAATAGTCAATTAAAAAAAAAAACTTTTAAAAATAAATATTAAACCTGTCTTGTTTCAGTATTTGCTTTGTCTTATACATTATAAAATATGCAGGTAGGTTAATATTCTTTGTTTTGGGGTTTTATTAACATTTCAGAGACATATTCAAAACAGATTTCTAACAGAGAAATTGCTTACCCAATTCTGTATCCTAAAAGGTGGATCAAACCAAACAAAAGAAGAAAATGACCTAATCAAGAAAGGGTCCAGCATTCTTTTCCCTCAGGAACTTGATATTTTAGGGTCTAATAAGAATCAATGAACAGCCTACAGAGTGCCTTAGTGGCACCAATAATATTCATCTCATTTGAGAAATTTGGACTTGGCTCAGCCCATCCACTCTCAGTGCAGCCCAAGGTGGTCTTTCATTTGGAAATCATGCTGTCAACTTGGTTTAGAATATACATGGATGAGGCATATGCTTATCCTCACTGCCTAGGGAATGTTGGCATGGAGAAATGTGAACCCTACTGACTGAAGCTTGCATTTATGGACTCTCCTCTTCTCTTCTCCCCTAGTTACTGTGACAGTGGGAGGCAAGCAACACTTGCTCGGACTGTATGACACCGCAGGACAGGTACAATTTATTATCTTGATTCATTTTTGTTATCTTCATTCATTCAATAGATATTACCTCCTCTGATCATTTGGGGTGAATTTATGGTCTATCTAAATGACAACCAAAAGCACATTCTTAAGATCTTAAAAATATTTATAATTACAAAAAAAACTAAATCATTACATGCATGATTCAAGGTGTTGATAGGCAAATAATGATTCATTCACTGATTGATGACTAACAATAACCAAAATAATATATTTGGTCAAGATTTTCAATTTCTTCCTGCCTTACCAATTCCAGATCTAGGATTACTGTGTCCATTTCATAAATTTGAGTTTCACCCATTTTTTTGCTGTTATATTCTTTGTTCAACCTTTATTTGAATTGCCAAACAGCTATGGAAATGTCCAAAAAGAAATGGAGGATGGAGCAGTGGGGCAGGGGGGTTGGAAGAAGATGGAGTAAGTGTTGGAAGGAATAAAAGCCAGGACTAGATGTTTTCCAAAATAAGGGTCAACCTCTGAATAACTAGGGGTTGATGCTAAATTCTCTAAGATTCTTGAAATATTCTCATTCAGTCAGATATGTTTCTTCAAGTTGGGAAACCTACCCAACCAATAATGTGAGGCAATGACTAGAACTCTCAACACGTGCTGATCAGTTAGCACATGCTCTACTTGGGTGAAAATACCACCTTATCTTCCCTTCCTCACACCATTATGAAGTTTCTAATGTTACAACTTCGTGGGTCAGAGGGGAAGTGGGTAAGCAATTGACAGCTGTGGCCCAATTTCTTTGATAGCGCTTTTGTTACCATGTGTCTTGGGTCATTTATTTAGGTCAAAATCAGCAGGTTGTTTAGTCTGTCCACATTCATACATCCGAAGTTCTTTGAAGTGAATGTGTGACTATGCTCTTTCCCACTGTGAGTTTCCTGGTAATTGTTATTTGTAGTTATACATTTGTTTAGGCCTTCTTTCACAGATATCTGGAGATATGTCCTTTTGCTCAATTTGAAAGCTCTATACTAGAAAAAATAATAATAAATAGAATTTTCTTTGCGATTTCTGTGTGCATTTGCCAGGACCACTGTATAAATGTCTGAGGGACATCAAAGGCTGGTGTCAGGCAGGCCTGGAAGTGGGGAACCTGTAAAATCTAGCACCAGCCTCAAGGCTCCTAAGATCATCCAGTTGCCCCTCATTGGCAGATGGCCTTTGGGCCAGCGATGCTCAGGAACTGGAGAACTCACATTAATACCAAGACACAAGACTAGGAAAGGATGTCCCCAGATGCCCAAATAGGAAAATCAGTTTGGCTCCTCTGAACTAACTACAAGGGCCTCAGTGTGGCTCATACTTGGCTGTTTCTCCACCAGAAAGCATTCCAGCAATCAGGGCACACTGTTCTTTGGGCTGGGGTTGCCTAATTCAACCGTATAATCATTGTGATGTCCCCATTCATCAGGAACTCATAGCCTTAAAGAGAGAAGAGTTTATATCCTTCTGCTCTATAGTCAGATTTTATAAATATAATCCAGTTTGAAAAGTTCAATGCAACAAGAATTATTGCCTGACTCTGAAACCTCCATCTGTTTCCCTTGCCTTCTAAAAAGCTCTCTGTGCCCCTCATGCCCATCTAGTTCTCCCTTGCTCTAAAGCAATCCAAGACAATTGTTAGCTTCTGTGCATTAATTGCCTCCAGAACAACCTCCCCAGGACTTTACTTAATTTCAAACTCAGTAAAACTGTTTGAAAGCCCTTGTAGACTTTAATTCTTCTTTCCTACTGCTCTATCCTTTTTAGAAAAATTTAAAAAATAATAATAGTATAGGAGTTGAAGCTCTAAGGCTATGTAAAAATATATTTAAATTCCAAATTGAAGAAAGCATTATGACGCATACCTCTGACACAGGAGAAAGTGATGAGCACTGATAAACTATAATAACAAATGGGTTATAGGTCTTTAACTTTCTCTGTAATGCTTTCCAGCAGCTGCTTTGAAAGCCCAGAGGTAGACAGGGTTGCTAGGGGAGCATAAAACCTGGGGAAAAGGAATCAGAACACATCTTAAGTTTCCTTCTAGGACTCAAATTCTATGATTACAACCTTTGAAAGATGACTTCAAGGAAGCCTAAAAGAATTAGAGTAATTAAGCAGAATGATTTGAGGCTAAACCTAAGGGAGACCTTTCAGCAGTAAAGGATTATTAAATGTTGGAATTTGTTACAGTGAAGGATGACATGAAATTTATCTTGTACGTCAGAATCACTTGCTGGCCTTGTTAACACGTTGCGTATGGCGGGGTTTAAATCCCTCGTGAAAATTCTCGTGATCCGTACGCAACGTGGTAAAACCCAGCCACTGTGCCCCAGCAGCCCCAGAGTCTCTTACTCTACAGGGGAGACCCAAGAATTTACATTTCTAACAGTTTCCTGATGCTGCTGCTGCTCGTCTGTACACCATACTTGGAGAACCACTGTTCTAGAACCTTGTCGCTCGAAGGGTCGCCCAATGACCAGCAAGGTCAGTATCACCAGGGACCTTATTAGAAATGCAGATCTCAGGTCCCACCCCAGACTACTGAATTCGAAAATTTATTTTTAAAAGATCCCCAGGTGATTCGTATGCACATTAAAATTTGAGAAGCACTATCCTGGGAGGTTCCCAACATTAGGAGGAGGCGGTGGAACATAACCACTACCCGAGTTGAGTCCCATGGTTCTACAACTCTGCCAATAAGGCTTTGTTAGCGAATTTAATTTAGAAGCATCATCTCAAAATTTCCATTCCTTGCCTAAGATAGAATAATCCACCTTCCTCAGTTACACACTAGCAAATGTTGCTGAGGTCACCTGGCTAAGGAGCATCTATAACTAACTCAAAAAACTCCTTCAGCCTGAGTTACTAATGACAATAGAGGTGATCACAAAACCAATTGATTAATCTTTGAACCACGAAAAGGAAATAAGTCTCTGAACCCAGCTAAAGAGTTCCATCTTGCTGTGAATAATTAGATTTCTAACATGAATAAACCAAAGAGCAGTGGCCCTCATCTTTGTCTTGAGCTAACTGGGGGTCAGAGTTGATTTCACAACCTCAAGAAGCACTTATGTTCTGAAAAGAAAAGTGATATGAACTCATTATTTCTACCCTCAAAGTCACCCCTGAACAAAATCGTCTGACCTGGTTCCCAGCACTTTGCCATACTTAGTCAGCCTTGGGCATAACTGCAGCCCCACCAGCCCTGCCTGAGACCTGTTTCCAGCCCTTTACAAACCAGCCAAGCATTTGCTGAAGACAGTTTATAATGAAGTCGCATGCATACACTGCCAGCATATGGCAGCTGCTATTAAACATTAGCTCCCAACCCAAACCCCTGAAACAAACTAATATTTGGACTTTGAGTGGAGTCTTTTGAAGATAGAGTCTTCAGAACTCTGGTTCATCTGTTAGGTAGAATTCCATACACTAGGTGAGGCAATGAAGTGAGGGCTTTCTCATAGGGTGACTCTGCATCTTATCTCTCAGCTCACCCTGGGGAGGCAACAAGGCCAGGCCTGTAAGCTAAATCTCTTTAGGTCGTGCTAACTCATCCTGTTCGGCGCATGCCCTGAACAGGATGCATATTACTGAAAGTCTCTCTGAAGGGTTCTCTAGAGTTCAGATCTTTGGCTTGACTACAAAGAGTCTGAGAGCCAACGTTTCCATGACGTACTTGCAGGCGAGTTTGTTTAGAGTGCATCATGAGAGACCAAGTGGGGAGCAGGATGCTGGGGTGGGGATGCTGCAGCAAAGCCTGGGCATTCGCCAGCTGAGAACTGCCAGACCGAGAGAGGGGTCTTTCCCAGGTCATGGCTCTGAGCCAAGCATCCTCCCACTCCCTTACAGGCCACCTAGAGTAGAGCCAGCTACGGTGCTAAGACATCTTGCCTCCTTCTCTGAGTGGGTCCTGGCTCCCAGGAGCAGTGTGGGTAAAGCCCTACTTATATAGCGGTCTCTCAGGCCAAATTCAAGGATAGTCATACTCATATCTCAAAGGCAACATTTGCAAAGGTGGCAGTAAATGGCACTGCCAGGGAGCAACAAGAATCTTCTGATGTCAGGAGCCTGCTTTCTCAGCAGGGTAAACCCCTGGGTTCTCTGTGCACAAGCCCCACTGGATCGGGGACTGCCTGCATGTGGCCAAGCAAAGAATGGTGTCTGTCACTGAGAAACCACAGCTCCCAGCAGCTCGGCTGTCACCAGTGACCGTGGGAATGTGAGAGCAGGAAGGCCATCAGCTGCAACCCTTAGCCAGGGTTGCACACCACATGTCTTCACTGGCCCTGATGTCTGACGCCCTCTTTTCCCAATGGGCTGAAGAAAGAGACATGCAACCAAGCAGGGAGGCAAGTACAGCTGGAGTTTATTAATGGTAACCCGGGATCCATATGGAAAGACGCCAGCCTTCCCCCTTTGCCATTGGCTGACCCGGTAGGGCCATCTGGAGCACAGAACCTGGCATCAAACCTCTATGGAAAGTTTGCCTAAAACCTCAAAATAAATGTTTTTCCTCAATGAGCAACTCAACCTTTCTTGCTCATACGCATCATAATGTGGTTTTAGAAGTATGCAAATTGGGGGGAGGGGTTTAGAAAGAAGTCTGCCCACATGACAAGTTATAAAAGTAACCTTAGGACACAATCTTCTCCCAAAATTATGAAAAATGGAGCTGTAGGGACATTGATTCAGAGGGTCAGAGTATGCAAACATTCGGGTTTCATTACTACTATAGAAAAGTTCATTTCAGATTCAGCCCTTGTATCCAATGAGGGTAGAGACATTGCAGCTGTTGTTAATATGGGAGGATGGACTGTTGACCACTAAAGAACTTGCTTTGTTCTAAGTGGCCTACAAATACACATTGTATTCTCATAACAACCCTATGAGGCCAGCACTATCAACCTCATTGTACAAATAAGGACACTGAGACAGAGAAAACTCACCCAAGACCCCAGGGTAGTTACCAGCAGGGCTGTGATTTGAACCCACAGCATTTGCCTTCCTAGTCCATGATCTTAAGCACTATGCCACATTCCCACCCATATCGCTTGTCCAGATTTTCCAAACCAAGCCTGACAAATATGAGTGTATTTATGGGAGAATATGAAAATGAGACGCGCTGAAAATCTAGTATAAACGTCAGGAAACCCAAGAAGCCTTGGAAGCAGAATTCTGTTCCAATTGAATGTGGGTGTGGGGGTGAGAGGGGTGGAGGGAGTGTTCTGTGCAAATCTCCTTGACACTGAAAGTGTGGTCCCTGGACCAGCAGTGTCTGCGTGACCTGGAGACTTGTTAGAAATGCAAATTCTTAGGCTTCATTCCAGACCTGCTACTGAATAAGAATCTGCAGGTTAACAAGATCCCAGGGGATTCAAGTGTACATAAAGTCTGAGAAGGGGCAATGCTTTTACTTACTCACCACCTGTACCATCTGAGCCTCTTTCTCCTCTGTAACTCTCCACAGCCTCAGTCCAGTCCCTCTTTTAGATTAAAAACATTGTCTCTTCAAGAAGCACTCAAGCACTGGTCTTCCATTTTCAATTTCAAATCCCAGCTAGCCTACTTACCAATCCTCACAGCCCCTTTACACCATCTCAACAAATGGTCCTCCAGCCTAAGTTCAAAATGTGCTCCATCGCCAAAAAAAAACCAAAAAACAAAAACAACAACAACAAAAAAAACACTTAAATTATCAGCTGTTACAAATTCAAATCCCTGAACCTCCCACTGCTCAGTTCTCAGTCCCACGGGAAGGAGGGAACTTCCTTTTATTGATCCTAAACCCCCTGCCATGTTTCATTGCCGCAGCCAGTGGCAAAGGTGGGCTGAAATGAGCCCGCAGGCCCAGGTGTGAGCCTCCTTTAAAGGTATGTTTGCTCTGTAGTCCCAATTCAATCACTTAATCTGTCTAGACTTTTTGGTTTCTTAAACTATAAAATTGTCTGAGATGGTGTGGCCCCTCCCTCAGAACCTGCGCGGGGCGGGGTGCCTGGGCGGGGCCCGAGGGTGGGCGTGCCTAACTAGCTCCCACGTGGCTGACGCTGCCGGTTGGGGACCATACTTTGGGAGCCACTGTACTACCTGATCTGTCAGACCTCCTCCAGCCTTAAAATTATATTTTGCCAATTCAGTCAAATAAATATTCTACGTCATTATCACAGAACTAACAAAGAACAAGAGAAACTTGACCTGTTGCTCTTCCACATAAATCGCATTGTTTCTCGTATTTTCATTTCTTTCCCCCCAACTGGATTGCCAGTTCTTATTCACCTTACATAGTTCATATACCATCCTTAAGAATGCTAAACGTTCAGGAGGCAATTAATATGTTTTTTTAAATGGAATGACACAGTAAGCCTAAGGCTTCTACACACAAGAGACCCAGCATACAGAGCAGGATGAAGCCCTATGAAGAGCGCTGTCAGAGTCACTCAGTTGGACAACCTTGGCTGCCCTGCCAGGAGGGTAAATAACCAAAAAACCAAACTCCTCTCTCCTTCCCTCCTACGTTCAGCCCAGCAACCCATTGTCGTCCTAAATTTTCCTAAATTAATAATGTAAGCAGAACTGCTTTGATAGCTTCTGGGTAAAGAATCAAAATAAACATGATCCTTTCATTACTTGCTCCTTATCTAGTTGGGACATTTCTCCCCTTTGTGTTGTTTTTCGTTTCTTGGCTTTAAGGTTTTAAATATAGTGTCTGCTGCCATCTGGTGGTCATTTCTAATAGATTCAGGCCATGAACTAGATACTGTACCTGCCGCCCCCCAACCCCCACCCTACCATGTTCTAACGTTTCTTTTCTTAGATCCCTGGATAAAGCATTGAGTCTAGATTAAGATTCCTGGATAACTGAATTTTCAAGAAAGTGCTTGATCTGTCACTTAAAATTCTGAGCTGAAGCAAAAAGTGTGGTCACAATTATGAGCTAGAGCTGGATTCAGGCTAAATATCCATCCTGGTATTTAACAGCTCTGTGACATTTGTCCATTAGTGAACTTCTCTTAAGCTTAACTTCCTGTTCTATGAACTGTGGACGTAGATGGTACCATCTTTGTCCAACAGGATAATGCATGTAAGTGCTTGAAACAATGCCTGGCCCTTAGCAATAAGTTCTTGATCTATGTCCTTGGTTGGTGGTGAAAATGATGATAGTGAAGATGACGATGGTGTAAATCAGTTGTTCTCAGCTCCAGACCAATGAAGTCAGAACGCCCAGATGCCCAAGTCCATTCCCCAGAGATTCTGACTTCATTGGTCCCAGAGTAGGAGGGTGGGTAGAGGCAGGTAGTTGGCTAACAGGGCATCAAGATATTCTTAAAACTCCCCCAAGTGATCCTAATAAAACTACTGCAGTAAATGACCCACAGAAAAGCCATGTGCTCATTTGCAGGTCACTGCAGATCTGGTATCATCCAATCAGTCAACAGCATTTTGGAATATTTGCTGTGGACAGAGTACAAGTGGGGCATGAGAAAAAAAATCACCATGGTCCCAGCTCCATTTATGACACCCAGATGAGAGGATGATGTGGCAGAGGGCAGGTGGTGTCATGAACAGTTTGACATTATGGCCTGGGAAGGAGAGTTCTTAGTGTGTGGGCCTCACAGCTACTCAGAGAGAGGTGAGGGACCACAGGAGAAAAGGTTTGGTTTTCAGGGCTAGTTATGTGAAGAGGAGGGTGGTAGCAAGTAATGAACTATCCCCTTCCCCACCTTGTCCCTGCCACTGCTACCACACAGACACAGACAGACATGGGCACAACTCGGCTGAGATGCAAACAGGAGGCCTGGCTCAGCTACCCAGTATGACCAGTGTTGCTTCAGCAATGCACCCAACTCCCATGCATTTGCTTTAATAGAAATGTAGTACAATAACTGCTTTTTTTCGCTTGTTTTTTAGGGTTTTAGGGTATTGCAGTGTCCTTGCCTTCTAGCATTGCATTTTCTTTAGATGGCTAAAAACTTTTGCTTAGGTTGTACTAGCACTAGCAGTAGGAACAGCAGCAGGTATGTGTACCGAGCCCCTGTGTGCTGGGTATTGGAGTGGCTGAATGATAGGTTAATGCGTTCCCACCAACCAGAGATGACCACACCTAACATGCTAAGGGACTTCCTTCCAGTCACATGTGTACATGTATGTGTACACCCCCGTTCTAAAAAGACATTAACAGAGTCAATAGAAAGATGGTGAGGTTGATATTCATAAATATCCATGACATATTAAGTTTTAAAAAACAACTGGCACAATAACATGAACTATATAATCAATTTATCTTTTTTAAACTAAACACATATATATTATATGTGTAAATGAATATAAAATATTTGGAAAGATGCTGTTAAATAGTGGCTCCCTCCGGGAAGAGAGGAAATACTATTAGAGATCACATAGGGGATGGAAATGAAGTTTCACTTCTACTCTTTGTACTTCTGGAATGTTTGAATTTTTGCAATGAGCATATATGAGTGCTATAATTTTTTAAATGTTAAGAACAGTCGTCAGGACCCTAATAAATGGATTCGTATGCTGCCCATGTCTATGTACAAATGTATGTGATAAGCATGAACATTCAGTCTGGTTGCACCTAGGTATGTATAGTGTGTATAATATGTAGTATGTGTGGTGTGTATGAACACTTGTCATATTGCTGTCTGTAAGAGCATGTAGGTATACATAGAATATACATTTATAGTAAAAGTATACACACATACACATAAAATTACTTTTGGCTTATATGTTACTAAATTCTATGAAAATATATAAAATCTTCTATTGAAATAGCAGATTTTACCTTGGAACCCTCTAAAACATTTTACATACAATAAAAGGTACTTGCTGACATTGATCCACTGTTTTACTTTGTCTTTCTCATCTCCCACTAAAACAGCAGATACATAAATGTCATGTAACCAGGAACTCTTCAACCAGAGCATATTCTGTTCTGAAAAGTCTTTGGGGAGAAAATAATTAAGCTGGCATTTTATTTATCAGACCACACTATGACCTTTAGGTAGACTTAGGAACAAATCCCAAATTCTGAGCTCTAAACCCTCACATTTCTCAACTACTGTAGTTTCTGATTTGGCAAAAACTCTTTGCTTTGCATTTTAGTTAGCTTATGCTAAATTAAATTTGAATGCGTTTTTTAAAAATGTATAAGGAGAGAATTTCTGTGTGTTGGCTTATGGCCCACTAATTTAAATCCATATTCAGTACAACACTGTTTCAATGTGACAAGAGAATCACAATAATCCTTATTGAATTATGTACATCTAATGGGTGAACTTTATGGTATGTAAATTCTCTCACTAAAGCTGTTAAAAATATTTTGTTTAAAGTTCATCTTAAAAAGGAGCAATTTATAATCTTCATAAACAACTAAAGGGTGTTTTCCTGACTGATGGCTCCTTTATTTCTAGTAACATAGGGAAGTGCCAGATTACAGGGGAAGGAACAGGGTCACAGGGCGCTGCAGTGGGATCTTGCCCCTGTCACTCCCTGGAACCACATAGGACCCAGCTCACCCAGGCTGCACAAACTTTGCTCTTCCCACAGGAGGACTACAACCAGCTGAGGCCTCTCTCCTACCCCAACACTGATGTGTTTTTGATCTGCTTCTCTGTCGTCAATCCTGCCTCTTACCACAATGTCCAGGAGGAATGGGTCCCGGAGCTGAAGGACTGCATGCCTCACGTGCCTTACATCCTCATAGGGACCCAGGTTCATGGGGGGGAGGGGGGGGGAAGAGGGGAAGAGGGGTGGCAAAAGAGGGAAGACCCTTTAGGTATCTCTTGAACCTCCTATTCTACCAGACACTGCAGAAGAGTATCTCAGATATATCAATCTTATGAACAGTAGAGCTATTTGATGTGAAGGAGGAAGTTCTGATAATTACCTTTAAAAATGACTCTCTCCGCTTTTTATTTTTAAATAACAAATTTTTTGAAATAGACACCCTTCTCCAGCCCTGAGCCAGAGGAATGAGGCAGGGATGTCAATTACACCTATTACCCAATATTTTTTACATGATTGTTTGAAAGTCACCAAATAGGTATGAATGTCAAAATGACCCCAGAAATCAGGATGGCCCATTATGACAGGAACTCCTTAATAATGCTCCTGGAGAAGGAAGACAGAAATTTTCTCTATTCCCTTTAAGCCCCTCGGGCTTCCAGATCTTAGAAAAAACCTAATGAGACACACCAGATAAACAAACCTGTGATTGTAAAAGCCTTTAAAAGTGTTTTGAAAGCTAATAAAGTTTCATAGTTTGAATTTCCAACAGTAATTACACAAAGGTGTTAAACATTGTTCCAACTTTTTAGTTTTAAATAGGTTTTGCCCTTTGCTATGTTAAACCCAACTACTATCCCAGAGACATAGAAATGAATAATACTGAAGGGTTTTATTGTTATATTTCATATTCTGTTGTTTTCTATTTCTCATTTTACATTCTGTTTAACAAAGAGAAGTTAAAAATACAACATAAAAGAAAGAAAAATATCTCCTAGAGAAGATATGGACATATCATTAACACACCCATAAATCAGAATACAGTTACTGCTTCTGCTCTGAAAGTTGATTGTTTGTTTGTTTAAATGAAGTCTTTTGCCTTAATTCCAGATGATAATGTTTGACTATATTGATGAGCCCTGATCCCTGCTGCCAAAATATGTGACGGGATATGCAATCATCTCTGTGATTTGAGCCTAATGTATAACAGATGGGCACTAAGTTGAACAATTAAGGCCAAAAACAAAAACAACAACAAAAAAAAACTACACAAATTAGTAAAGCTGCACAATGTGCTTATAAATGGGACCCTAATATATGAATAAGTTGGTTTTTCTTTAAAACACAAGCCTGTATGTGCCCACGTTCACACCCATTCATATATGCATGGGTTCCCATACACAATGAGATTTTAAAGCAACTAAAGTATTTAATTAAATTATAAAACCTAATTCAAACAGACACGCTATTTTCAAAATAGTTCTACCTCTGACAACATTAATGCTTATTCCTCCAGCAAACCCTTTCGAAATTCCTCTTTAGGACTTGCCTTCAGAGCCTGCAGCATATTCAGTAAAATATCCTCATAGTTGGCAAATCTTCACCCCTGCGGATTTGGTTTGGAAAAGCCAAAATTACCTATTTTTATAGGAAATAAACTATTAAAAATGAGTAATGTAATTTAGGATCAAAAGAGCATTGCTGTAAGGTAGTAAGACATTATCTTGTACGTGCTACCAGAGGGCTCTAGAAATAAATAGAAAATTTCAAAAAACATCTGAGACAGCCACAGAATCATTGGAGTAAGTCCTCCGCTCCCAGGGTAACGGCTCTGAACGAGAAAGTACAAGGAAAGCTTGATGTATACGTTTCCAAAGAAATCACTTTAATATCTACACATAATATGGGCCTGTGTCTGAGCTTCCTTAAAGAAAATTTGGCAACTTCATAGATGTCTGTGGGGGGAGGGGGATGTCTCTATTACGTCAGTTTAAAATACCTGGTAATGCCTGAAAAAAATAAATGAGTTAAGCACATGTGTTTTTTGCCAGATTGATCTCCGCGACGACCCGAAAACCTTGGCACGTTTGCTGTATATGAAAGAGAAACCTCTCACTTACGAACATGGTGTGAAGCTTGCAAAAGCGGTACAGTCAGATTTGAATTTAATTTTAAATGTATACTGAGCGAAGAGTTTGGGTGTGTGCTTTGGAATGGGTGAGCTATGTCTGCTTTTGCTTTAAAGTGCGATGTGTTCAGAATCTTCTCTCTGCTTTACAGCCTCCCCTCTGTTCCAGTCAGGCCAGAAGGGACCATTTGGTTAGCGTTCTTGTCAGCCAGCATTATCTGTTTTTCATTAAGAAACTTGGTGAATTCAAACAGCTGGGGCACTTAGCATTTGATTTAGCAACCCCTAGAATATCCACTTGCCATATTTAGTATGAATAAAGAGAGTCATTAGGTATATATTTGTAAATCTCACTGCTTATTATAGGTATAACTCATTTAAATGACCCCATAAAAGGCATTTTGTGATTTTCTTGGGAGAAACTTGGGTTAGCATCTGACAGGGTTATATTTGTTCAGTATTTCTCACCATATAATCCATAGCCATTTAGAGAGGCTGGCTTATGTCACAAACAGCTTCTAGAAGAGGAACATAGTCCAAAAGGTAACTAGTTAGAGAATCCAAGTTACAGATAATAGCAACTTGCTCACAGCTGGAATTGTTTTCACAGACTTTCTTCATTCTTGAGAGCTTAACACGAATAGTGATTTTAGGGGGGAAATACTTTAGAAAGTATTTGTCAGACATCAAATCTTTGTCTCCCGATTACCACCAAGATGTGTGCAAAAGCAGCCACTAAAATAGACACAGAGGATGAAGTACTTTATGCAAGAGAAGGCTTATAAATCATATTTTCATAATCCGAATCCACCCCCTTGTTGATTTAATCACAAATCCATCGACACAGGCCAGAGACTTCAGAAATTTATTTTACTTTCTAAAGGAACTAACCTTGCAAATTGCATGCCCCAAGTCACCCTTTCAAACTGATCAAGAATAATATTAACTACAAATTCCTCATTAACAAAAACATACACATTCCTCTTATTAAAACTTTCTTATAGATACCCAAACTATGATACACTTGAATAGAAATGAATTCAATAAAATCATGTTTCTGTGGATGCGATACATGAGAACATCTAACAAATACTCTGAATGCTTCCTACATCTGTGAATAGTAATGTCAGAACCACTGGTTCAAGCTATTCATGGAGTTCTTAGGATGTTATGCACTTTACAAGCTCTGTCTCATTTCAGCCTCATGATAACCTTCCTAATAAGCAGATAGTGCTTGTCTCATCTTACAGAGGAGGAAGCAGAGTCTTAGGGAGATAAACATATTTGATTCACACAGCTGATTGTTGTGACACAAACAATTCTAATCCAGCCCTGTGCACATCACCCCCATGTACCTGACCATTGTGAAAACTCTCTCCTCCAACCCTTTATTTTTCCTCCTGTAAAATGGGTACATGTCTATAGTCTCTTCTAGGTTTTCCTCAAATACCCAGCTTAAATGATCTCACTAAGGTGCATAAATATATACCTCCATAAATAATTGTAGGTGATTCCCAGGTACACATTTTTCACAACCAGGAGGTCCCAGAGGCTCAGCAGCAGCTTTTCACAGGAGCGTGGTTTCTGTGTCACTTGCTTCTGGCCGATCTCCCACCATCCTCCTGTCAGCATCATAGCCTGCCTTCTCATTTGGGAGGTTGTTTTTTTCCCCTCTGAAAAGAAGTCCTTCCAAAGCCTCCCATCTCATTTCATACTTATTTTAGGAACAATGGCTGAGTTCACCACTTTGTTGCTTTTTGCCAGTTTCTCCTAGCAACTGTGCTCAGATACCGAGAGAATCATGTTTAGCTTACAAAATCCAATTTAGAAGAAAATCAAGCAAGAGTTTAACTTGTTTCATCACAATTCGTGTAATTATAGAGATGCTTTAAGTTTCTCTGCTCCCTGACTTTCCTGTCAAGTAGTTTATAATAACAGCTGGCATTTATGGAGTGTTTGCAGTATGCTAGGCTTGGTGCCAAGCGCTTTACATGCTTTGTCTTAATTAATCCTCACAGCAACCCCCTGAAGTGTGTATATTATTATCTCCACTTTCTTAGAGGAAACTGAGGTTCAGAGAGGTTAAAGTCACACTGCTAGCAAGTGGCAGAGCTGAGATATGAAAGTGGGCTTTAACCACCAAACTCTTGTGGCCCCGCCTATAAATCTGAAAAGAAACCCTTAGGTTGGAGCTTCTTTTTTTACATGCTAAAGTCCATATTTTAATGTGCATGGTCTCCCCATAACTTAAACATTTCGCATGTTCAGATTTTTCATACCCAATTCCTTTTGTTCAGTAATTTTCTATTTCCAAAGTATTTTTCATCTATCATCTATTTTTGGCCTCAAAGGGCATTTTATTTTTAAAGGACATCTTCATATCAGACCTACCGTGTTTCCCCGAAAATAAGACCTAGCCAGACCATCAGCTCTAATGCGTCTTTTGGAGCAAAAATTAATATGACCTGTTATTATATTATATTATATTAATATAATAATATAGTAAAATAAGACCGGGTCTTATATTAATTTTTGCTCCAAAAGACGCATTAGAGCTGATGGTCCGGCTAGGTCTTATTTTTGGGGAAACATGGTATTTATAATTCTTTACATTCCAAAGTCAACCACATTTACATAAATATTTTGTATCAATTTATAATATTCATTGTCATCCCTTTACTTGTTTGATCCTCCCTCTTCTTTTCATCATTGTGGTTTTCTAATCTTCAGCCTACCTTTCCCACTCTTTGCTCATCTGTGTATGTCCATATTGCTAGTAGATTTATTCAACAATCGATTGAACACCCAATATGTGCCAGGAGTTATGCTACACTTTAGCTCTAAGATTATAATTCTTCGTGTACTCTCTTTCTCAATTCCATTTGATACAACCTAAACATGATTTCCTAAGTTCAGATTTCCTAAGGTATTTCTTGATGAAACACTTAACCATTTTTCCTTTTTCAGTCTTGGGGTTCTTTTGCCCTCTTCTGCCATCTTCTTCCCCCTGGGCCTCATTTATTGCTGTTCTCACTCTTGTCTCTAGCACCTGTTTCTTGACGGGTTTATAAGAGGTCCCAGTGGGGTTTAACATCGCAAAATTGCTGCCGAAATCCTGTTATCAATGTTTAACCATGTTAACCAATTTTAGTCTTTAACACCCTCCTCCTGACTGCAAAAGGCACCGATACTCTCCTTGTTTTGTGTGCTAACCATTTCTTCTTTCTCGCATGATTATGAAAGCCTGTCACTTCAGCACTGAGGTCTGTGTCACAGAGAGGAGGGAGAGACAGGATGCTCATTGGCTAGAAGATAACTACAGCAACATGTTGTGTGCAAAATACTGACGTAGCAGAGAGGAGGGAGTAACAGAGTGACAGATACATTCAAGGGTGAAGGAGTCAGAAAAAATTTCTTGGAGCCGTTGACATCTGAGCCAGGTTTGCAGAATAAGGATATTTGTCGGGTAGACAAGAATTCCAAGTAGGGAGACTGGTACATGCAAAGGTATTTTAAATGTGATTCCGTGGCCAACATTGAACAATTTGGAAACTTTACATAAATATACACATTTCTGGCTTCTAAAAAGAAAATCAGATGGTCTGGCAATGCTAGCCAGCATTTCTGCTTCAAATGGAACTTTTAAACAGTCTTTTAGACAAGATATGTACCCCTCAGTTTGCCACAATCACGCTACTCTATGTTAACCTACATTCAAGCAATGTGCTTGCATTATCTAGCCTTGAGTTGGCAATCTCTGCTTTATAGTCTTGAAAAATTCAACAGCAAATACATCTAGCTTAGAAATGCTTTTCCTCTTTCAGCAATTTGATCGTAATGCTGATTTGTGGAGATGGGATTTCTCTCACAAGCCATTCGGTTCTTTTTCCTTTTCTTGGCTCTCACATTGTCCTTGCTGTGTACCTTTCCTAATTATTAAATAAAAAAGAACTTCTCTGCTATTAGTCCTACTTTAGAGACCGGCTTACCCTGTTTATTCCACAAACCTCTTCTCTCCATTTATAGGACATGCCTTACTTTTCCTTCCCTTCTTCTCTCATCGCCCTCACTAAGTCCGTGACGACTTTGTTCATTACTTTTGCTCTTCCAGCTACATTGCTTCACATCTGCTAGACAGCCCAACAGAGGAGTTAAGACTCTGGCTCTGGAGACAAATTCAAATCTCTGCTGTTTTCTTAGTTGTGTGGCCTTAGGGAGGTTACTTAACCTCTCTGGGATCAGTTTTCTGAGCTGCAAATGACGATGGTGATAGACTTACCTCACAAAGTTCTTGTGACATTTTACTGAGCTAATGTCCCATGAGGTCCAGCTCAGCAAACGATTATTGTTGTTAAATCTGTGTGCCCTCTCAGCCATGTCTACAGTGGGGAAGACCTCTTTGCCTCTATTCCTTCTGGTCACACTCTATTTTACTCTATACATGTCCCACCTCTACGAGGACAACCCGGAAGAAGTACTAGGTTTTCTTCCACTTGATTAGTCATTGTAGGTTTGTTTGTTTGTTTGTTTGGTAATTTCTTCTTGTCAGATTCCTGTATGTTCTCTACACCTCTGATAAATTTCTCAGCTTGGGACAATACATTTTAGCTGGTATAAAGTTATTAGAAAAGTGTTCTTTCAGTTTACATTCCTCAATCTCTATTTTTTTCTTCAAAATAAATCATTTTGGTAAAGTATGTTCCAGATTGCTAACATGTGTACCTAAACAGGGATCTATAAATCCTGAGCACTTACAGATTGGTTCTAAATCTTTGGCTGTGTCGGTCACTTTGCTCCAAGAAGCAGAGGAAGTTGCTGCTGTAAGAAAAGCCGTATTTCCTTGAGACAGTTTTCCATTTCACATCTTTGAGGGCACAAATGCATTTGTTTGTTTTTTTGTTTGTTTGTGTTTTTAGCAATCCCTACATCATGGCGGTGCCTGTTCCCGGCGCCAGGATGAATTGTTCCCTCTGACCCTCACAGCACTTGATACATAGTGAATAATACACACCTCATAACTGTGTTCTGTTTCTCACACATATTTCCCAAATCACACCCAAAATCTGTTTGCTACTTTTCCTGGAACTATGAGTACAAGTGAATGTTATATTAACCTAGTTAGACAATAATTCCTTGATCTACTGTTGCATTATATTCAGAAACAACAGAATTGGGAAACACAAGTTTGGGCTCCTCCTGCATCATGGAAAGGCAAACTCTGACATGCTGTCAGCAGCACTCTGCAGGGAGGACAAGGAGAGAGTGTACTGGCCCATCTTGCAAGACCAGACGGCCCAGAACCCATGTATAAGCCAAGCTCAGCCCAGTTCTCCTGTAGTTTCCAGAACTAACTGAGGCTTGTGATTATTAATGGAGAGGTATTCCAGATAGAATGAACCCACAGTATTTTCCAGGTAAATTTTTCAGGGTGACTGACAAAAGCTGGCACATTACAAGCAGTCATTCAATTACACATTCATTAGAGTAATGTGTTTTTCACATGTGTTCATATCAAGCATTGGACACAATTCCAAAATATAACAGATGACATTTCATGACATTATTAGGAAAATTTTCTCTATCTTCTTATTCCTCACTGGTATCCAACTTTTTTTAATTATATGTATAAAAAAAGTTATGTTCTAATCCAAAGATCAAGCTGTAGTCAAAATGAAAGTCATAAAATAGATTTCCAACATCTAATATCTTTTCTTTGGGTGTTTTCCTTTGGGTCATGCAGTAACCATTCTTTACAACAACAACAACAAAAATGCATACTATCTGGACCCAACCAGAACAATTTTACTTCATGCTTAGTTTTTATATCTCTGGGCTTTCAAATGCATGGGTAACCTCATTTCATTAATTGTCTACTTGAGCAGCTTCTTGCAGGGTTGAGTGATAAGGGTCATGGAACAAGGAAAAACATATACATTAAGACACCCAGTTCTGGATCTAGCTCTTTCACTTTCTGTTTGGATGTCCTTAAATAATTTGTTTTACCTTCTGGGGCTGTCCCCACTCTATTCTAAGCTAAACCACAGCAAGTTTATTTAGTCCGCACATTCCAAACTGGCTGGCTGCTGCCAAAGAGACCCTACACCAGTGTTTTGCTTGGCCCACAGAATATTTGAAAAATTGGTAAATATAAACTAGAAATCAAAATGTCCAACTCCTCTGGAAAAATACAAACCTGGGCAACAATGAACCAACATTCCTGAATGGCAAGAACTGTCTAAAGCTGAGTAAGCCTGCCGGCTGTAGAGGTAGTATGTGCTTCACAGCCTACCACTATCCCTCCCTCTCCCTACTATCTGGCACCAGCGCATAACTACTGGGCCTAATAGGCATATAGTTTTGCTACCCTGATTCAGTCATTTATCTGCTGTGGTTTCCAGGAGCTCATCATCCAGCCTCCCTCTTCTAAATCCACTTTAATTTTTCAAAGTTATTCTAATAATATGAAGCATATAATAGAAGCACTTCTCCAGATGTCTTTAATATTAAAAGGCCCACATCAAACTGTTGGCTCATACTGAGTTTGTGAACAATTAAAACCCCAGGTTTCCCTCTCGTGACTTATCTTATGAAGTTGACTGCCAAACATGGTCTGCTCTGATGAGAACCTATAGTTCTGGCCTGAATTTCTATATTTCTCATAGGGATTTTGTGATTATCAACTATACCATAGTATGAAATATACCACAGTATGAAATCACCAAAAGCTTTGAAATAAAACCCTAACCAAGCACAAAATATTTTATCATTTAAATATGCATAGACTGTATACTGACAAGGAAGGTGTCTCTGTCAATAAATGCATTTTATGATTTTTAGTTTTATATGCTTTGGGGGTTTTTAGCTGCTTAAAAATATGTCTTTTAAAATATATTAAAACCAAACAATAACACCGATTGGATATTACCTTGCTGAGAGATACCTTATCAGAAGTGCATTTTATTCAAGAATGACCTATAAAACCATATCACCCACTCTCTTTCTATACGCTTTATCAACTAAGCTGACACTTTGCCTTACTACATACAGAGGAGCTAGATAGATTTCACTTGTACCGGATTTACTTTCTGCATACAAAGTAGAGGGTACTAAAAACAACATCACGTAGCCCTGTTGTTCACAAAATATATTTAAATCATATCAATGCTTTTGAATCACCTCTTAATTTTCATATTTTTATATTCTTTTATTAGGAAGAAGTGGTTATGAATCACTTTCAAAATTTATTGCTTATCAAACATGGTCCACATCATTTATTGTTAATATCAGAAAGTGAAAAAAAAAAAAATAAATAAATAAATATATATATATATATATATATTTTTTTTTATTTTTTTTATTTTTTTTTAAATCAGGATAGCTGATGCAAACTGCAATGCAACAAACAGAAAACAACATAATCTAAACCACCCCCAGGCTGTCTGTGGAACAAGAAGCCACAGGCCTGGGCGGGCAGAGGGCTGACACCACTGTGCTTTTCTCTCTGTTTTCCCTCTCATTCCTTTCTCTCTTTTGTGTTTAAGATCGGAGCACAGTGCTACTTGGAATGCTCGGCGCTGACTCAGAAAGGTCTCAAAGCAGTGTTTGATGAAGCAATCCTCACCATTTTCCACCCTAAGAAAAAGAAGAAATGCTGCTCCGAGTGTCACAGCTGCTGTTCAATTATCTGAGGTGGCTTGAGACCCACCTCCACCCCCTCTAAGGGTGAGAATGGCAGCCAACCTCTGCGACCAAGCTCAAGCCAATCAGGAGGGCATGACCAGAGAGGAAAGCCCTTCACACAGAGGCTTCTTCTCCACCCTGTGAGCCCCCCAGCACAGCACACTAGCCAGCCAGCTGCCACGTCCTCCCGACCAGCCAGAAGCATCCACGTTGCACACTCTACAAGAATGCTGAGCCCGGGTTTCAGCGAGTGCCACTGCTGACCACGTTGGAAACAAAGTCAAAGCCATCTTGCATCTCCCCCATCTCATGAACGTGAAGCTCATAGGAAACCATTGCAGTTTCCTATCCATTGTACTGGTGGCCTTACTTGATGTCTTTTACAAAACATGGGAATACAATACTAACCTCTTTTTCTGAATCTGCTATTCTACCTATGTGTCTTACGTTCATTTGTATTGTTTTAAGACATTTACTAATTTACCAGTTTGCTCAGGCCTTACAAATCCATACCAAATTAGCCTAAAGACAGAGTATTTTATATTCATTTCTATTTTCAGCAAGTTTCTACCAATGCTGTTAGAACCAACATGTACCTCTGAATGCCTGACTATAAGAAGGTACAAGAACAGGTTAAAACTTTTGGAAATATTCAGAGCCATGATCTTTGAAGCTGGTTGAAAGAAAACACGACCTGCATTGTTGCAGGTCCACATTTTTGCCAAAGATTCGCCCTGGAAATGCTTACATGAATAAGTAGCCTTATTTTTTCCATATTACATCGTCATGGCAAATTACAAATGAACTGTGTTTTTAAAAAGTAGTATTTCTGCTTTTCAATCGGATTGGTTGGGGAAAGAATATGGCAGACCTATCATTTAAAATATTCTTTCTTCAGCAAAGTGAACTTCCCTACTCCCTCCCTCCCCCATTGCATGCCCTTTTCCTCCCTTGATTTCGCACTTTCTCCATGCCCAATGATGACCTAATCTAAAAGAAGAGTCTGGCCCTGGGGCATGAAAAAGCAAGTGCTTAAAAGTCCCCAAAAGTTAAGCAAAGTGCCTCAATTTTCCTCTTGCTTCAACTGAAAGTACAGTTGTCCCTCTTATCTGTGGTTTCCCTTTCTATGGTTTTAGTTAACCACGGTCAACTGCAGTCTGAAAATATTAAAAGGAAAATTCCAGAAACAAACAATTCATAAGTTTTAAATTTCGCGCCATTCTGAGTATCATGATGAAATCTTGTGCCATCCAGCTCCATCCCACCCAGGTCGTGAATCATCCTTTGTCCACTGTATCCATGCTGTATATGTTACCTGCCCATTAATCACTTAGTAGCTGTCTCAGTTATCAGATCAATTGTCATGATATTGCAGAGCTTGTGCTCAAGTTACCCTTATTTTACTTAATAATGGCTCCAAAGTGCAAGAGTAGTGACATTGGCAATTCAGATATGCCAAAGAGAAGTTGTAAAGAGCTTCCTTTAAGTAAAAAGGTATGTGTGTATAGAAAAAACCATAGTATATAGGATTTGGTACTATCCGTGGTTTTAGGCATCCACTGGGGTCTTGGAACTTCCCCCACAGATAAGGGGGGACTGCTGTACTTCTCAGCTTGCCCCCATGTAAGCTCCCATTCTATTTAAATGACATTTTCCAAGTAGAACTGGTACTAAAATATTGCTTCTCCCTATTCCCCATACTCATTGTCCCAAACATGCATTTAGGGACTAGATCCGTGAGTACCAAACTCTGGATCCATTTCTCCCCTGCTTTCTAAAATTATGTGCTGCATAGAACAGGGACTTTGGCCTTGGGGAAGTAAAAGCCCCTAGTAAGGTTCTGCGTCCTTTCTGTATGACTCTTCCAAACATCCAGGGATTCTTTTATCACAGACCGAGTTACTTCCTAGCTTTTAATTAGAGACTATGAAGGCTTCTAATTAGTCGTATTTGCTTACAATTATCCTAGAAACATCCAGGTAGGCACTTTATTTTTTATTTCAATTGCATAAGCAAAGTGCCTCTTTGCAGCATGAAATTACACCAATTTTAGTTTAAGAATTTCCAGATTCACACTCCTTTTGTTGGAAAAATCTAGTCTTTCTAGTCTCTTCTGCTCCTGGAGGAAGCACATAAAAACAGAAGAATATGGTGTGGGTCCTTTCTGTTAAGACCTTCCATGATACCCCCTCAGTGTTTTGGATTTTATTTGGGTTTTTTTAGAATTTCTGAAATGTGTTTTCCCTTCTTCCTCATTTCAAATTCTATTTCCGTTGCTAAACATTCTCTTAAATACACACACACACACACACCAACCTAAAAGAAAAACGGAAGTTTTGTAAGTCAAAGCTTGACGAGAAAACAGGATTTTCTGCCTTTGTAAATGTAAATCAACCATGTATAAACTATAATTCTGCAGAGGTTATGAATTGATCCTTTACAAACAATAATGAGCATTTAGCCCTGTAATAAATGAAGTGCTGTTAGCCAGTTTTGTTACATTATTGCATGGTTACATCTTGTTAAAGGGCCATTCCTCACTTCTCATTGATGTGGATGAAAAATTGAAAGCAATATGTTTGCTCGACCAAGGAGAATTTTCCAGATGTGTACACTCAATAGGCAAATGGTTCCTCAGGCCATCACCTCCCTAGTGGGCCAAGGAATTAATTTGTTCACAGTGGGAAGATCACTCTCTTTCCTGGAACCAGAACCTGGAGAGAGATTGTTAGTGTGTGGGTGGAGCACAGGCTCCTAGAGGTCGTATTGCATAAAATAATGAAAAACAAAGCAACCTAAATGAGTTAATATCATTCCCCAAAATTAATCATGCATTCCCTATTTCATGGCAAGATGCGGTTCATTTCACTAAAAAGTATTTTCTGCCATAAGATCAAATACAATTACATCCTGAAACCAAAGATAAGAAGAGACATAGAAATCTGAAGAAGAGTCCTTTAATGGTCTACACCATTTTCAAAAGTCAAGAAGGGATAGCCGATCTCCATTTGAAGGTAGAGTCTTAACTTTTCAAAGCTAGAGGAGGCCTCCGAAACTATAGTCGAATCCCCTCAGTGTACAGATGAGGAAACTTAAGCCCAGATGGGTTAAAGAAGATGTTTTGTGACAGAGCTAGAACAGATCTGTTTTTCTGCTTCCTACCCAGTACCCTTCAACTCAGTACTGTATTCATTATCACACATATTCAGTTGGACTTTTAGAGGTGCATTTCTACACTAGTATCTGTTTTCCTATAAATCCTAGACACACTTCAAACATATGATTTAGACCACTATAAATAAGATAATCCATCAAACTAGTAATAACCTAGAGATAAGAATTTGATTTACATGTGATATGGCTGGAATCCACAGCATGCAATGTAATATAATCCCACTCTAATTGCACAATATAAGGAAATATCATCCCAATCTAATAGTTCAATCAAATAACTAGTCTGACAGATGTTTTTTCAGTCAGATGCTTGGTTGGTTGTCAGAATTAATGGACTATCTGGGCTATTTTGGAAACACAAAAATACTAATACACAAGTCAAAACCATGTCAACAGTAAGAAATCCAGGCTGATTTCTGCCAAGAAAAGTTGTACTCAAAGAAAGAACAGTTACTGAATGCAGTAACTACAGCAACCCTAAACCAGGAAGCTCTAACCTGAGAAATCAAAAAATAAGTCAAACACATATCACAAGAAGGGTCCTGAGACTTCAATAGCAATATGTCTGATCATGATATGCAAAGAACCATTGTCAGGTTCTGGTCCATAAGGGCCAGATGAAGTGGATATAACCATAAACAATTTTCATAGGCCCACCAAGAAGGAAATAAAACTTAAATGGAGAAAATAAAAAGTTAAACCCAGAATTTGAAGCCAAAACATGTCATTATTTAGAGTTCTTGTGAGCAATAACCTCACAAAGTGGAGAGTCTTCAAAAAGAAATATTTGACTTGAGGTAAGCCTTTAACGATGTATCGCCTTCATAAAGGGAAACTTATCCGTGAGACCAAAGCGATGGAAGATTAGAAATGGAGGTTTTGCTTTAAAGGAGTGTTTGACACCATGCAGGAGATGATTCTCTAACCATGTATTTCTTTGGTTTTAAATCTTCCCGTTTTTAGAGGCCAGGATGCAAAATGTGCATTCTCTCTCAACAGAGAAAACCACAAGTCACCAGCTCTTCTGTTAAGAGTCACTGAGTAGGCTACCCAAGAACAAATCAAGACACTCAACAAAATATTGTCCTTTCAAGGACCATTAGTAACAGAAAAGAAAAGAGAAGGTCAGGGAAATCGAGTTTCTTACAAAGGAAGTCAGGTACTGTTTAAAAGGAAACATTTAGAGAATGGAGAGAAAACGAAAAGCAAACACAAGACAAAAACACATACCTGACAACTCTCCCAGAAAATTGCTAAGTTCTGCCTGGTCTCTAGAGGCATAGGGAAAAAAGGAGAACTGTTAACGTGAAGAATATTCCGTATTTCTCGCTATCTAAGCAGAGTCAGCCAACAGGCTTACTTGTGTGATAATCCTAGATAATTCCATTTCATGATTCATGAAAAATGGATGAAATGCTGGACCTGCTCTTTGGGTCTTTGGGGGTAGGGGAGGCATTCTTTAATAGCAATGTGGGTCATCACCCTCGCATTTTCTCTGTTAATATAAAACAAGCAGCCAAGGGAAACTTACTGAGAAATGTGAGTGAATGAATTATTTCAAAAGTTCCTTGAGAATGAACATGACTTAAAACCTGACAAGATGACTTTGGGATATCTGTAAAGACAGTTACTTGTATGAATGATATTTAATCATCGTCAGTGACATATCTCTAAGTAAAAAGACTGCATTTGAAATGCATGACAGCCATGCTCGCTTCGGCAGCACATATACTAAAATGCACAACAGCAATAACAGAGAACAAAAATATGAGATGAAGCAACAATTCATGGCGCTTCCATGGTCAACAAAAGCCAGAAAGAAAATTAAAGCGCCCAGCTCTACACAGAGGCACTTCAGGAGTCAGAGGTTCGGCCCTGCTCCTTGGAGATCTCTCTGGGTTAGGGCAGGATTGAGTCAAGAAGGGTTTGGCTCATCTCTGAATCTGTGGGATGAAAGTTCAACTACAGTTCTTGGCTTTCAACTTCCACTACAGGAAATGAGAGCAAAAGATGC
Source organism: Rhinolophus sinicus (assembly GCF_036562045.2). Taxonomy (NCBI): domain Eukaryota; kingdom Metazoa; phylum Chordata; class Mammalia; order Chiroptera; family Rhinolophidae; genus Rhinolophus; species Rhinolophus sinicus. The sequence continues at coordinate 32,406,819 of NC_133753.1, read as the reverse complement.
ATGATTAATCTTGGTCACCATCTATTTTTTTTCTCCTTGGGGGATATTATATCACAATCCAGAGTCGTTTTGTGCATGTTGTGTGTTAAACATGTTCTACTCTGGTGATTTCATTTTGTTCTGAGTTCTGCGGTAACTTAAAAACTTCATGATACTATAGCTGGAATAATTTTGTTGCATTGTAAGCCATCCTCCAAGCCTCCCAGAATATGCAGTAATATTTAATGAACAAGTGCTGCTCATTAAACAGAACAAGTTCTGTTCATCTGTTTTAGGGGATATGATGTCTGGGGCAATCTGAGAAGAGGGTCCCTAAGCCCATATCTGAGTCCTGCCTAGGAGCCTCCTAGCAGCCCTAGCTTCCCAGGGACCCAGCATAAGCCAGTCTTTTGAGTTTATGTTAATTCTTTGAAGAAGTAATAAAAACTCATGGCAGCATGGTTTGTTTGGGGCAGCTTTGTAAATGCACACCTAAAAATATCACCACCTGCCATTTTTTCAATCAATATTTTTTAAGCAATTGGATTTTTTTTCTCCTAGTGGGGCAGCTTATGCTGACCTCCAGCTGCTCAGGGCAGCCCAGCTCCAGGGAGAGCCATTGTTCACAATCTTAGCTGTAGAGGGCGCAGCTTACTGGCTCATGTGGGAATCAAACCAGCGACCTCGGCATTAGGAGCATGGTGCTCCAAACCACCTGAGCCACCAGGCCAGCCCTTATCTAGCCCTGTGATATTCAAAGTGTGGTCTAGGAACCAACAGCATGGATTTCCTGGGAGCTAGTTAGGACTAGGAAGTGAATCTCATGCCCAATTCAGATCTAATGAATCCAAACCTGCATTTTAATAAGACCCCCAGGTGATCTGTGTGCACATTAAAATTTGCGAATACTGATCTATGAGATCACCAAGTTTATCATCAGTCTTTATACCCAGACATGCAGCTGCCTGATGAAGAAACCATCAGCTTCGCCTGTGTGGGGGCAGAGCCCCAGAAAGAAGTTTCCAGGCTCTCGGCCTCACATAGACAGGTGCTGGCTCAGGTAGTAAATGGCCATCAACTGTGATTGGATGGCCATCAGCTGTGGCTAGTTGGCTGTCAGCTGTAACCAGTGAGCCATTGGCCACTAATATAACTGCTGTGGCTATGCTAGCAGAGAGAGAAGAAAGAATGGGGGCTAGCAAGAAGATGGCGGCTGGGCTGGCAAGCGTGGATGGCGGTTTGGGGACAGTGTGGATCCAGCCTCCAGTGAGAGTATAGTGCCGCCAGAGAGAATATAGTGGTATGACTCCCCTACCTATGGCTCCGTGGGTGTTCCTTTTTGGCCTCACCATGTCCTGCGTTCTTGTATGGGGAGCGGGAGCAGAGACCCCGCAGGCCTCCCTGCACGACAGCCTGTCTCTCGGATGCTACCTTTTGGGTATCCCTTAGACTAATATTTGAGTGGTTCACATTTACTGTATGAATAAAAAGGCTTTCGGAAGTCCTTTATTTTTCTTGTCATATGCTGCCCAGATGCAGTAAAGGAAAGGGTATATTTTGGAATCAAAAGGAGAAAAGCAGCATCTGGTTTGTAAGATCTGCTAATTCTAAAGTACTTCTGTTCTAAAACGTCTTTCTGGTGTTTATAAGGAAGAGGGAAAAAATGTCTTCTGAAATTATTTTCCATGAAGAAATAAGAAAGATTCATAGCCCATTAAGTCATAAAATGAAGATAAAACAAATCTCTGAGGCATAACACTTTTGGTGAAGCTTCTGTCTTCATTGCTTAAGAAGATACAGTGCTCTAGATGCCAGAACAAGGATTGACTGCAAACAACGTGTCCTCTAAACAGGGCATTTCACAGATTTCTATTGTGATTGCCCTAAGCACAAACCAGAGTTGTATTCACTTATTAAACACATTTTTATTAAATATCACAGGGAACCATGCTTTGTCCTTCCTACCCACACCCCACCTTATGTACAAGAGCCCTTAAAAAATTGTACACACACACACACACACACACACACACACACTCTGAAGCCTATCATCTTATTCAAGTCCCACTGTTGCTAAAGAAATTATGACAGCAAATCATATCTACCTTCAAGCTAAGAGAGCAGAAGGATTAACACTTCCTTTGTACCGGCAAATGGCAGAAGGACCTGATGTCATTGTGCACATAGTCATGAAGGGAGCACCTGCTCCAGGAAGGACCTATTGCTTCCTGCAGCAGGCTTCCCTTTATGCTGTTGACAGAGTTCTGACTTTGGTACTTTCAACCAGGTGTCTTCCTTCCTGTTCTAGGCTGCGGGAACCCACTTGTGACCCATGATACCCTTAAACTGAAAAGCTTTTAAACTCAGGCAGCTTTTACATTTGGGAGCCGATTGGCTATCCAAAGCGACTAGCATTCTTGGAAGGGTTTAGTCAAATCCAAAAACAGTCTTACCAAAGATTATTTTCATTATTGCAAATGTATCCCTGATTGCTTGCTCATAACCACTGGTGCAAGCTGCCAAAAGTGTTGCTTACACCAGGGACTGTCTGTCCTCCTGCAGCCTGTCCTCCGCACCTACACGTTCACTTCCTTCCCCAGGCCCCAGAATCAAGTCTATCTTATCTTCTTCATAAGAAACTAATAGGGTAAGTAAACAGGCATGACCAACCAATCTCCCTTCAAGAATCCATTTACTTGTAATTTTCACATATTTGACTCCCAGTCCCTTTATTGCAACAGTAACTTGAAATCCCAGTCCAAGATATCGGAGAGCCTCTCTTCATTTGAATAAAAAAATGTTTCTACTGAATTAAGCATTTCGAAGTAATCAAGTGCTAAAGAAGAGAGACCCCCTGATCAGAGCCCACTTGCTTCTCTTCCTCCACCTGCCTGGCGCTTACAGCGTAGAGATTGGCATGACTGGACTGATGATGGTACATTAGTCACTTTTGGCTTTGCCCTGAAGTTGGCTCAGATTTTGTTAATGCTGAAATTTGCAGCTGATTTCAATTGGACTTTGTTTTTCATTAACTGGTGTTTATGTTTCAATGGGGAAATGTTTCAGCATTTGCTCTGAACTTGCTCAAGCAGGAGCCAAAAGCTGAACAAAATTTTCCTCCTAAATACATTGCAACATATTTTTAAATGTTGGATGTCTTCCTGCCACTCAGTAACATTGATACCCACCCCCAAATATTTTCCTTTCGATATGCAGATTCCAAGAGGAAAATGGAAGATGGAGGTTCAAAACAGCCTCAAATCTCAGATCACCTGCCTTCGATGGCACACCTCACCACATTGCAGACATCTTTGGAACTTGCAACACAGTGAGGCTAAGAAAGCGTGATCTGTTCCTGTGTTACTGTAGGAAGAACTTGCAAGCTAGCAGGATTCCATTTCTATTTTAAGTGCATAATTTTGCATGTATACTTCCTTGAGATAATAACTATTAATAATTCATCAATATCCTTTATTGTGTATGTATATAGTTTGTTAAGTGAATAAATGCTCTTTCAAATGATTCTAAGTTGTATAATATTTGTGACTCCAGGATATTTACATTTATCCCTTGCTGGTAATCCTATCTTCAACATCACAAAAAGAAATAAATTACCATTCTCATCTTGGTAATATTGATATTCTTTGTTAAAACAAAATGTGTTTTTCTCTTTTGGGGACGGTTGTTTGTTTGGTTGGTTGGTTTTGGGAAGTGGTTGCATTTAGGGTTTGAATGACTTTCCAGAAGCCCCAATTTTTTAACAATCAAGTTCAAAGCAGATGATCCTATGTATTAGGAAGCCTTTTTTGTTAACTCAATTATTCAGTATGCAAAAGAAATTGTACAGCCAGAGGAACTTCGAGGCAAATATAAAGCCAAAAAAGCTTAAGAAATGTTTCCTTTACTCCTGATAATGAGGACGTGGAACACAGAGTAGAATAATCCCTCTAAGTTCCTCACTGTTGGGGACAAGTCTCAGCCTTACACTACCAAATACGGTGCTTGGCCCCTGCTCCTCTTTTTCTAGTCCTTTCCCTACTTTTTGTTCCTTTCTTGTACACATCACCTCCTCAGAGGTCTTTAGCACCCCCTTCAGGATCACTACAACCAGCCATTAATCCTTCTGGATCTCACTGTACGCAATTCCAAACAATCCTATTCATTAAAACAAAAGGAGATCATGAAATGCCAGAAATGCCAGAAGATTCATCTTGCAAAGGAGGACCAAAATTCTCCTCGTCCATTAAATTGTTTCACTAGTAAAAATTTTCAACAGAAAATAATATTTACAGAATTTGCCATAGAATGATTTAAAAGTTACTTCATAATAATTCACTTTAATGTTCTGAAGAAAACCAGGAAGGACAGGTGCACATTATTTTTTAAGAAAACGTCTCCTGAATGACGAAGGCAAGCTGTTCCTCTTGAAAAACTTTATAAAATACAATGTGTTTTACCAATGCTACGCTATTTTCAATTACATGTACAGTTCATTTGTTATCTTAGAAATGCTTTTTATTACATTAAAAATCTAATTAACTTGAGAAGTTAATTGGGTAACTGTAGCAGAGTTTGGTACTTTCCTGGTGCCTCATTCATTTCTTAACCAATGGAAGAAGGGAAGTGTGAATTACCATTCCAATCAATGGAGCTAATAAACCCAGAAGTAGAACAAGCTGTGAGAATCTATATTCTTCATTCAAAAAACACTCCCACAGAGTGGGGATATCTAGGAAATTGCTGTCATGCAGGGTGTCATGCGGGGTCTCTGGTCCCACTCCCCACATAAGAACACAGGATATAGTGAGGCCAAAAAGGAACACCCACAGAGCCATAGATAGGGGAGTCATACCATTATATTCTCGCTGGCAGCTGGGTTGGAGACACAGGAAGCAGGAGCCACACTATCCGCAACCTGCCATCCTTTTCTCTGCAATCTGCAACCCGCACTCCGCCGTGCTAGCTGCAATCTGCTCTTGCTGGCTCAGCCACCATCTTCTTGCTAGCCCCCATTTTCTGCTAGCGTAGCCACAGCCGTTATATTAGTGGCCAGTGGCTCACTGGTTACAGCTGACGGCCAACTAGCCACAGCTGATGGCCATCCAATCGCAGTTGATGGCCATTTACTACCTGAGCCAGCACCTTTCCACGTGAGGCCGAGACCCGGGAAACTGCACTCCTGGCTCTGTCCCCACAATTGCAAAATAAACATATTTCCAAGAGAGTTGGTTTCATCCAGAGCTCCCCTAAAAGGCACTGAACCATCATTCCCCTGCACCCAGTTTTCACATTACCTGGGGAACGACTTGAGAGCACATAACCTTCACCTCCATGGCAATCTCTCTGAATCTCCCATTGAGGCTCCTCTCCATTTCTTTCTCAGTCTCTCTTGTTGTAAGCTTTGATTTGAGTGACAGCAAAGGATCATCTTCCTAGAGGCTATACAGGAAACTAGAGAAAAATTGCAGCCTCCATAAAATAACCAAGCGTGCACTGAGCTACCTCCAGAAGAAACCACAAGCATGCTACTCAGTGGTGAGAGATAGTCTTTCATCAATAAAATCAAGGACTTCTCCAGGCAGAAATAACTTGGAAAGAGCACACCAGAAAAGCATCGTGCTCCAACAGAGAGTTTGGTTCTGAGTCGGAGAAACCTGGCACGTGCCGCCGATCAGCTTTCTGATCGTGGGCAAGTTACTTGGCCTCTCTGAGCTTGGCTTCATCATCTGTAGAATGGTAGTAACAATGTCTACAAGCATGGTTGACACAAGAATTACAAAAAAATTATTCTAAAATGTCCTGCTTATAGTCAGAAATCCATAAATGGTAGCAATAGTTATATCTTTATTTCCCAAACACAGTGCCTTGCACAAAATTAGAGCTAATAAATATTTATGGAAAGGAGGGAGAGAGGGAGGGATGGAAGGAGGAAGAGAAGGGCAGAGAAGGAGAAAGGAAATGGGAAGAGAGAGATTTGAAAGAGTCAAGTTTAGCACTGACAGAGATAGTTTCCTCTTTTTAATTAATAACTTTCCTGATTATAGTATGTATTTATTGTAGACGTTTCCTGAATACCGTGGACGAGGAACCCCGATCCTGCAGGTCAGAGCCCTCTGGCTCGTCACTGCAGCTTTGCTGCCTGTTACGGCCATTCCGTTCACCTGGCCTCTTACAGCTACATGTCATCACCTGGTCTCTGTTCTTCCAGACCCCTCTCACTTCCACTGACACCGAGGAGCCCAGTTCCATGGCAGTTTCTCCCACCATCAGCCCCAGTCTACAAAGAACAGCCAAGCTCCAGCTTTACTAGGATGCAGGAGCCCGGCCCCGGTGCATTCCTTATTGCTTTATTGAAGGGCGTGTCCACAGAACCTGCCAGGTGAAACACCAGCTGGTGAGTTCTCTGCTCTTCTGTAATAAATCCGTTCTGACGGCCCACCTTTCTGAGCCTTTTGCCCTCACTCTTCCAGAACAGTTCTAGCCTTCTCTTCACTAATGTAAGCCGCTGTTTACCCCAGGCTTTAAAGAGCCATCCAACAGTACATTGGGACCAGATCTGGGTGTCCTGGCGCTGTTAAATCCTGAGTCATGGGAGAATGTCCCCAAGCTTATCCAAGCTCCTATCCTGCCACACGCCCTGTCATCCCAGTCTGACACCCTCAAGATTTATTCCTAAGCACATTCTACTGATCCCTGTTTATACTAATCCTGCTGTGAGGCAGCTTTGATGGAGAATCTCCTTCCTCCCACTACAAGGAAAGTCCTTCCCCAGCCTGAGACTTGACCCTAAATATCAAAGTTAAACCAGCGAGGGTTTGTGGGGAGTGTTTGAGAAGGGCCAGTATTACCATGTAAAGCACCCTCCCCAGACGGGGCTTCAGCCTGGTGTCCAAGGAGGGGGGATGACCTTCTCCAGCAAGGAGGAGTGGTCCCGGAAGCTCAAGCTCATCCAGGAATGGTCTACATTACAGGTCTCTGTGTCCCCCTCCTTCCCTATGAGGCCCTGGACATACGTAGAGGAGACGGCTAAGGTGTCCGATCCAGTCTTTTATATAATTCAGCTGCTCTCCCAACTAGGTCTGAAGCCTGATCTTCAGTAGTCTGTCCTCCAGCTTCAGAAGAGTCTCTTCAGATGCAGCTTTCGTATCATACCCTGAATGTTTTGATCGCACTTAACTAACTAATCCTACAGCCCTGATAATTACCATTGTTCTCATGCCTCTCAAATGGTGTTGATTTTGTATTAGCCAGGACCTACCTTTTATGTGTGTCGCATCCCGGCTCATCACAGAGAAGTCTTGGAAATTGCGATGCTGTAGCATGCCTTATCGGTCTCGCAGCGCACTGTGCTGCCGTGGGCATGCTGGCGAAGCTTCCCCAAAGACAGTTATGCTGGATTTCATCCATTGGCCCCTCAGATCCACTCTCCACGCTTCTGTAACCTGCTTCCCAAGGGGCCAACATTTATGGACTGAATCAATAGGCTCCCTCCCTCTCTGCCTCCCCATTTGATTCAGCAGAATGAGCATGGGAGCAGAGTGAGGTTGGTGTATTTGCTCCCCCACCTCCTTCCCCACCAGGCCTCTGTTTGGTGATGGCTGCCTCTTCCTATGAAAAATTGCAGCTCCTCTCAGGCATCTCTCTCCTGCAGTTCTCTTTGGGGTCTGATACTCACTTCCACTACTTGTTCCTTTAGCCTAAGGTTGACCTTCACTTCCTTGTTCGTTTTCCTAACTCTGTTGTCATGCAGAGACTCTGGGACTCTGTCCCAATATCTATACACACATTTTTAAATAGTCTCTTCATTAAACTGTCCTCAATATCCCACGGCAGTGTATCATGTTTCCTGCCAGGACCCTTCCTGATGCTGTGGTCTTTTCTCAAATTCTGGCAACCCCTTACTGCCTCTGCCTTTTCCCCCTACGTTTCCAGAAGCAGTTTCCAGAAGCAGCCCTTTCTCTCAAAAACTCCTGAGGGAAGTATTTGGGGATAGGTTGAAACTACTTGAGTGGTGCCACCCACGATTATCCCCAATCACCACCCACAGAGACCCCGGGCACTCAACTATTTTTCATGCGAGAGGGACTTTCTCACCAACCCAAGCAGATCTGCACTAAAGACTGGGGTGGATTTGCTCTTGTCCTTTGTTCCCAGATGTCCACCTCGGCATCCCAGTCCTTGACCATCAATCCCAACTTTTGCTTTACTGTTTTCACGGGACTCATAGATCCCTCTCTCAAAGAGGACTCCAGGCTCCCAGCTGTGATCCGTGGCGGGGTTGGGGGGGGGGGTGAGGGGGGGTGAAGGAACACAGATGAAGTCACTTTGGGGCCTCACGATACCCAGCCATCTCTCTGTGTCCCTTACTAAACAGGACATCCTAAATTAATGTGGAAGTAAAAGTAACCTCGTAATTCATTGTAAGGGTGCTTGTTATTGTAATTCCAAAAATAGGAAAGAATTAAAAGACTTTTTTGAAAGTTTTCATGAATTCAAAAGACAGAGGACATGCTTTATTGGCATTAATAAGATTCTCCTGGCGTATTACGAAGAAGAAACAAGGTTAATTTCAACCCCCAAAATGTCAGAATTAAAGACACTTGCATAGCATTAGAGTTTTCAAAAAAAAAAAAGTCACAGAGAATCAGCTGCTGTAAGGTTTTAGAGAGGGCAAAAGCTAGACCATCACAGACTTTCCTCTGAGCCAGCAGTGAGGTTTTACCCCTTACAAGCATGTAAAATTTCTGAGTTTAAAAAATGACAATTTAAATTTTAAATACACTAAATGGAAAGAATATTTGTGAGTCATCATTTGGAACATAGCTTTGGGAGAGCATCACATGAGTTTAATTTCATAAATTTTTAAGCATAAATGATAGATAGCTCTAGTGACATATTTTTTTCTGAGATTTTTGCTTAAAAAGGACTTCTTTATTAAGGATCTTAAGGGAACTTGAGGAATTTTGCATGGTAATAAAATCACCCAAATCCAGACTCCTTTCAATTTGAGCTACTATCTCCCTTCCTCTTTTAAATCTGAGCAATCTCTATTCTTGCAGTAGGTAACAATTAAGAGCAGAATGGAGTATTTTCTCTGAGGAAGCTTGCAGTTGGATGGAGGGACATAAGGACCAAAGCATTTATTCATTTCTGGCCCTTTGGTCATAAATCTAGTTGGAGACCAGTCATTAAAGAGGACTTTCTATGCAAATAAGACTTTTTATTATAGCCCCATTTCCTAATTATGCCCAGGGCATTTAAACCATTGGCATAGTATAATTCCAAATAGGAGGAAGATTGTGATAGACAAATTATGGTCTGAGCTTCCAGGTGAAGAAAAATTAATTTGCAGATGTGTAAACTGGAGAAATTATTTTAGTGAAGGCACAAATATAATTTTGCATTTTAAACATAGGTATGCTGCCTCTGGGCCTTGTGCCTGAGCTAAGGGAGACAGGCAACCTCCTCCACAGGTGTGGTCAAAATTAAACAGTTCTCGAATCCAGGGGGGTAACAGCTGCTTGTGCTGCCCATGCAGGTGGGTCTGTGAGGCTCATGGTTGCCAGCTATGTTCTGCAGGCCACGCCAGCTTCAGATGGTGTCACATTCGGTGGTGGCAGTGGAACAGGGCCCGCAGTCACAGCGGACAGCCATGGGGTAGGTGTAGAAGGGGTCGACTCCCGCGGCACAGTTGGGCAGCTTGACTGTCACCTGTTTGGTCTCATTGTAGGTACAGACGTGATGATGGGCTTCGATGTAGGGGGGTTCCAGAATGGGCTTCTGTCCCCACAGGTAGAAAATAAGGAACCCATTAGAACATACCGTCCTGCTACATTTCCTCGGTACCATTTATCACTATCAGAAATTAACTTGTTATTCTTTTGTCTACTTGTTCACCTGTCTCCTCCCAATAGCAAGCAAACTCCTAAAAGCAGGAAGCTAATTTTGTTCACTACCATATCCCAAGCTCCCAGAAGAGTCACGGCCCCCAGTAAGTGCTAAGTAAACACTTAACAAATAAATCATCTTGATCATTGCAGAGCCTTCTAACTGGTCTCCTCTTTTCTACCATTACCCTCTACAGTCTGTTTGGAACACAGCAGCCCCAAATGAGCCCTTAAAAATCTGTTAGATCCAATCTCCCCTCAGCTCAAAGCCCCAGTGATTTCCCACCTCACTCAGCAGAGTAAAAGCCAAAGCCCTTATGATCACCCCCCAACCCCTCTGCCATCTTCCACACTCCTTCCTTCACCTCCTGATGTGTCTCCCGCGACCCTGTCTTGCGGGCTTCCTCACTCTGCTCCAGGCACAAGTCTCCTGACTGTCCTCAAACCCAGGACCAGTCCACCCCAGGGCTCTGGCGCTTGCTCTTCGTGCTGCCAGAATGCTCTTCTCCCTTAAGATTCATTCCTTCACCAACATTAGGTTTTTGTTCAAACGGCACCTTTTCAGGGAAGCCTTTCCTGACCATGATATTTAAGCCTTTCCACACCTTTCCATTTCCTCTCCCTCTTTCTTCCTTCTTGCTTTTCCTCGATAGCACTTATCAGTACCATGTGACATATTATACATTTCATTTAACTGTGCTGTATTTTTCCCACTCTAGAAAGTCGGCTCCATTAGGACAGGGATTTTTGCCCATTTTCCCTGCTGTGCTTCTGCTGCCTAGATGACTACCTGGCACCCCAGAGGTTCTCAGTAACTATTTGTGGAGTTAATGAAAGGCAACAGAGGAAGGCAGTTTCCAGAATGCCCTATATACTGTTCAGATAATCAAAGGATTCACGTCCTCCCTTCACCTTTTATAAATGTTGAATTCAAAATTAATTTTGATAAACAGAGCATCTCGATCAGGAAATCAGCACAAAGTAACAGGTGAAATTTCAAATCCTGCAGTCAGACCCATTGAGCTTGAGACCCTGTTCTGCCACTCGCTGGAGACCTTCGGAAACCCACTAAACCTCTTGATGCTTCAGTTCCCTCCTCTAGACAACAAAATACCCACCTCCCAGCATCACTGTGGAGGTAAGGTTTGCTTTATAGCCTGTTACCCCCAGTAATCTGGAATCCCAGGCAGAGTTGCCAGATAAAATACAGACACCCAGTCCTGTATTTTTGAATTTCCAGTAATATTTGAATTTCAAATAAATAACACATTTTTTTTAGTGTAAGTATATGCATGGAACAGACATTTTAAAAAATGGTCATTTAACATTCAAGTTTCACTGGCATCATGCTTTGGTTTGGTTTTGCTTTTTGTGAAATCTGGCAACCCTAAACCCAGGCCATGAGCAAAGGCTAGTTACAGCAGCAGTTCCACCTTCAAAGTAAAATGCAACCACTTTGTCACTGTAAACGTCCTTATCTTCACATGTGCTCCCCAGTTCAGTTACCAAAAATAACTGATTTATATCTCAGAAATTTTCAGATTGCTGGGAAAATAAACCTCATTTATTTCCTTTTTTTTTTTTTTTTTTTTTGGTATCAGTAACCTCCCTTCCTTAGTATAGTAAAGGCATAAATAAAAGCTGGCTAACAGTGAGGAGAATCTTGCTTTCTAATCATCTTGCTGCTTCCATTTCTCCAGTGAGAACACAGTCCCTGTGTTCACCTCCTGTGGGTGACCATGATCCAGTTAACGACGTTCATCAATTCATAACAGAAGATGGGCTGGTTTGAGACTGGGGCCCAGAAAGTACTCCAAATAGCCCCCAAATGAACTTAGAGCAGAGGGAGGCACCACCAGGCCATGCCCTGAATATGAGCAGGTGCCGAATGGAGTATGTTTGATGTCAAGTCACAGCCATGGTATCCTTAGCAACTGAATGTTCATTTGGCCTCTGAATGATGAAAAAAAAAAAAAAAAACCTAATTGGGTGGAGTAGTTTCATGTAATTGGAGATTACATCACCATAACCCAATTCCATTCGTGGGGCCATCATTTTATCTAAGTGATACCAGGTTGCTCTCTGCATCCCTGAACAGAAGGGTGTTTTTCCTGACGGCAGTGTCCTCGCATGGTGCTCAAGGGCTTCTAAGTTGGCATCAATTTTGCCAGAGGACGTACTTTGTAACTCCAGGTAGAGGTCAATCCTGCACAACTCACCAAGTATTTATTGAACGCCTTCTTCATACACTACTTTGACAAGAGCTGTGAAAGGCAGGAGAATGAATATCTGCCCTCATCTCGTGTTGTGCAGTGGGTGAGAAGTAAGACAAAAGGTAGGCTAGAGTCACGGCCTGACCGGAGAGTCAGAAAACCCTTGGGGATGGAGACAGGCATGGAACAATAAATTTGATAATGACAGATGGAAATGAGAAGGGATATGAGAAAAGAACCAAAAGTGAGATTTTATGAAGGGCATTTAACAAAGCCTTAAAATCAATCTGACAAGGCTAGAACTCAGAATATGGATAGTCCCTGTGGAAACACGCAGACGTCCTATTGCTAAGGACCTTGAAAACTGGTTATTGAATTTGCAGTAGTGAGTGGTCATTAAAGGTTTTTGAGCTGGGACGGCAAGATTAGAGCTGGTACTTCATTAGTAGCCAATTCAGGCCCCAGTGGGAAGAGTCAGCAGTCACTCTGTGATGTGATTTGATGGGGGCTAAATGCCCTTTCTTCCCACCTTGAGCAAACGTTTCCTCATCTCAGTCCAACAGGGTTCTAACTTTGTTTGAGATTTGTATCCCCATTTTAAAAGCAATGTGTCTAAAAAGGCAGGATATAATTAAATATAAAGGGACTTAATGGATCTTTGAGTGATAATCCATGAGGGTCCCAGGAATTTCCGGTGGGGGCGAGGGCAGGGCCATGGGAGAGGCACTCACTGAAGGAGCTGAGAACCCACCTGCACCTGTTATACAGCTTAAGGCCTCTCTCGGTTAAGGATTGGCTTTATCACAGGTGGAGGAATACAGGGAAGAGTTCTGGTTCCATCCTTTGAAACAATAATTTATTCCCAACTTTCTACTGTCTCTCTACGTGACTTTGCAGTCACTCACCCCTTGAATTCCTCCATGTCATCTGTAAAATGGGTCATATAATGGGACATCTTGACCTCCCAGAGATTATTCCCAAATACATAGATACCATCCAAGTAAAATTATTAAATTTATCAATGCTTTGTTAGAGGGGCAAGAGCATGTTTCTTTTAGATAATTTGGAGCATGCTAAATCATTGTTGTTAAAAAGAAAAGAAAATCCACAGAAAAGGGGAAATGCCTCAGCTCTACCTCATTTCATAAAAAAAAAAAAAAGTGCACACTTAGGAATCAGGCCAAGTGGCCTGGCCCTGAAGGCATTGCCCCCTGGGCCTGTCTTGGGACTCACCTCCCAGGTTTCACAGCGGCCCCAACAGGCATCCGTGGTGATCCGAAGGCCCCTGCAGCCTGGCTTCTTGGCCACGAACGTGAACTCCCGCACAGCACAGCCTACAAAGGTGCCCAGGTTCCCACCGGAGGTGCTGAGAACACAGCAGCAGCCAGCCAGGAGGAGGAGGGCCATGGGGCCGAGGAAAAGGTATGCCAGTTTCATGCTGTTCTGCCAAAGAGGGAAAGGAAAGAGTTCATTAACAGATCCAGCTGCCCTCCATGGGGCAGCCAACAATGTGTGGGTGGCTATCAAAGGGACCTTACTCTTAGCATTTCAGAAGAAATGAGCCAAGTCATCGCAGATGTCCACAAACTCCAACACAGATGCCCAAAGTTTCCTCTGACTGACTCTAGTATGGATTCTGTGGGCCCACTGTGCTCACTGGACACCCCACCCTCCAAGGGCATCCTCAGGCTTCTCCTTGTTGTCACCCGACTGCTGGACTTGATTTGTATGTTAAAATGTTTGTTCTGATGGTCTCTTCAAAATGAACACAAAAACTGAGTCATAGGAAAAGTAATGCATATCCTACCATCATACATGAATACACACTACTTACTGTTATTCAGATCCAGTGTGTTTGGTGCCTTGTTACATGTTAGTTCAAAATTATATTTCCAGTGTCGTGCATGGGGAATTGAGGGGGGAGATGGATAAGTTATAACTGTATGCTCATATGTATTGTTACTACCCCAACCTTCCTCAAAAGATGCATCTGCACGAGATGTGAAACTTGGCATCTGACCCTGTGGCCTTTCATAAAAATGTGTCCTACTCGCTACAAATTGCTTCTGCTCTATCCCTCCACTGTAATAGGCACCTAGCTGTGAGTCAATTTACATTCAAATGATGGAAAGCACATGAGGTGTTGAAAACATAATCCTAGCCTACCCTCATGTCTGTCCTCTCTGGTTCTTGGTCATTTCCTGTGCTTTTCAGGAACGAGGAATCTCTCCCTTCGTGCTCGGCCCACTAGACAGAACATACCTGAGTGCTGAAGTGAGGGCAGACATTGCGTTTATGGAATGCGCCCAGTTCATCATCACTTCAAACAGACTGGAAGGTTATTTATTTCCTAATCTGATCTCCCAGCTCCTAGTTCTGCACTGTCACCTTAGCAGGGGCCCTTTGGACTTCCCCTCAGGAAGAATGGAGTTACAAATATGGAGAAGCACTTACCTGATCTGGTTGGAGCGAATGCTGCTCTTGGAGCTCACACTTGCACCCAAGATTTCTGAAAGTCACAATGAATGGCAGAAGTTGGCTCTGGGTAAATGTCTCTACCCTGTGTTACTGGGCTGCCTGACTGCCCAAATATATAGGAAAGGTCTTGTCAATCAAAACAAAAGAGAGGCAGATCCTTACAGGAACCACTAAACACATCAAAGACTTGGGATATAAAGCAGGTCTCTATTTTCCAAAACTGATTAACTTAAAGGGTGTTGTTTTGTTTCTTAACATCACCTACTGAAACAGAAAGTTACCTTGGTGGGTGACCTAATCCTAGGGAAACAGTCAAAAGTAGTTCTCCTAGCTCTCAAGAGAACAAATGCACTGGGGCAAGATGGATTAAATTTTCCTTCGTGGTAACCACAATTTTCCTTCAAAACAGGAGTTAGTCACAAGTAACTCATGGCAAACTCTTTCCCTTAACCCACAATACATTTCAATACATTGAAAAATAACAAAACAATAATTCTTCCTGGAAGAACGTGGGTTCACTAACTGAAAGGATGGAAATCACAGTGAGAACAAGCATTTTGGAAGTCTTAAAATTAGTTAAGGATTAGATAATACTAATAACACTTCAAAATGAATCATATAGGAAAAAGAAAAAACTGGGATGTTCAAAGTGATTATCTTCCATCATGGAAGACATTAAAAATAACTTTTCATGTCTTCTATGTAGTTTGCAGATTTTTCGCATTTTCTACATTGGGCAGGTTTTTATACTAGAACGTCAATTAATATTGATACTTTAAAAATTAAAATAAACCAGTAAATGCACACTTATGCTGCACGTGATTGTATTCAATGCTGTTCTAATGGAAATGTTTCATTAGATTTCTGGTTCTTAAAAGTCTAAACTACGAATGAAATTGTACTCTTCTTGAGTGTGGGGTATGGTTTATATTCCAAGCTTTAACAACAGCATACAAATGGGTTAAAAACCTCACGCTCAGGGCATTATTCTGGTTGCTCCAAAAACTAAATGAAGCAGGTATCATCCTTGACCTTAGGAGTTTATATATCAGAGCAAATAATGACATAGCCAGAGACATTTAAGATGCACATTAAATAGATAACAGATACTAAATAAAGAAGTTAAAGCATTTCCATTCTCTGAAGAAAAAAAGGTATTACATAAACATGCTACTCATTAAGGATATGATTTTTTTTCAAAACATATAACAACCCTGAGTGAATCCATCACTATACCATCAATAGACCTATTTCTAGAGTCAGATTCTTACAGGTTTTCATAGAAAATTGAACTAGACTTGGAATAAAGGACTTTCTTCAGCCCTTCAGCCTGTGAGTAGCATAACCAGAATTGGGGTGCTATGGGACAGCCTGCTTACCTGGTGTGATCTTCCAAACTTGCTGGGTCTTAAGCTAGCCAGTCATTAGTAAGCGGCCATCCTGAGCTGTGTTTTCTGAAGAGGACGGTTCAATCCTTTCAGATTAGGCTTAAAATATACATACTTGTGTCCACAATATCATAAGGTGAAGAAAGACAACAAAGGGAGGCCAAGAGTACCTTTCTTTCATAATATCTAACTTTCTTATAATGCAGAGCGGTGACATCATGCCTCCCCGCATCAGCAGTCACCTTATGACAATGACAATGTATAGTCATTGAGCACCTACTAAATGCCAGGCTCCATGGAATGTGCTGTGCCCTTATATATGTTGTCTCTAAATTTTATAACAATTCTGTAAATCAATAATTATTCGTTCCTTTTATCACTGGGAGAAGTGGAGGCTCAGTTATTTTGTAATCCGCCTGCCTCTAATGCCTTTGACGACACTACGGATGGAAATTAGGTTTGTTTCATCCCTGTAACCAACTGCAGCCATTTGGAAGGTGCTGCCTGGCACACTGTTAAGAAGACCTCTAGATCCATTCCCAATGCAGAGGGCAGTGGCCCGTTAGTTTCATCGTGGGCAAATGGGGAGTAGATGCCCCTTTTTGTAGACCTTGCACTACACCATGCCACTCGCCTCTCTGTAGGTGGAGTGACAGGTTGCTGTGTGCTTTCCAAGGCTACATAAGGCCCTGATCTGTGCAGAGTACCTCAGCCCCGTAGCCTGTGCATCTGTCACCTTCCCTTCCATCTCCTCCGACATTCCTACTATTCAAGTCAGTCTCTTAAGGTAACAAAGACAATGTGGGCAATGTCTCCAAGCATAGGCCCTGGAGAATCTTCTGTCCTCTTGTTTCATTATCATCTTCAGATGGCTTCCTTGTCACCTTGGAGGATGAGTCACAAGATATAGGTTCCCTAGGGGTAAGGAGAGGGGAGGTAGGTGACCAGTCACCTTGAGGTCTGGGGGAGCATGACAGCAGAGGAGGGGGGGTAGTGTCAGTGCCTCAAAGAGGTGACTGAGCAAATGAAGCCTGGCCGAGGAAGGGCAGCCCCAGGCAGGGAGGGCCTGGGAGTGCACCCTGTATGCAGGAGATAAAGACGTTGCAAGAGCCTGGAAGCTCTCCTCCCTGGCTCCCCCATGCTGGCTCTCAGTGGTGTGGCAGTCTTCTCTCAGCCTCAGTTTCTTCATCTGTAACATAATGGGGTTGGGCCCTATGACTCATAAGATCCTTCCTAACACCAGCATTTAAAGGTTTGCAAACTATGTTATGAACAGAACAAGCTAAAGGCAATTCAAATGGAGAATCTGAAGGTTCATGTTATAACAAAGTCATCCAGAATTGTGTTCAAATCTCTGACTCTTGCCAACTTGTGATTTTGGACAAGTCTCATACCCCCTGAGTCTCAGCTTCCCGCAAAACTGAAACCGGCTCCTTCACAGTGTTTGTGTGTGGATTCTACAAAATAATGTCTATAAATTGCTTATCTCAGTGCTTGATACATGATAGCGGCTATAATTTTTTCTTTTCTTTTCTTAGGGTGTGTGTACCCCTAAGAAATAAAAAGCTGCCAATAAAAATGTGATACCATTAATTATTAGGCATATCCTAGTTTCAAAGGTATCAACTGTAGGGGGGAAATGTGAGTCTGAGAAAAGAAGAAGCAAAGTCTTTGGGGGCTATGAGAGCCTAGCAGCATTCTGAAACCAGGAGACATGGGTGGGCACTAACCGTGCTGCCCCTGCCAGCCTCTGGGGCTTTGAGGTGACATGGAACCTATCAACACAGTTGGCAGCAGGAAAAAAATGTCTGAGGTATCACATTTAATTTTTAAGTTCCGAATTTTATACTTTGCAGGTATAAACTTTAGCTTAGTTCCAAAATTCAATATTTTAATACATCGTCATGAATACTCCCGAATTATTTCAGTCTGACAAAGAATGGAGTCAAGCTAACTGAGCCAACCAACACGCACTGAGTACCCACTCCATTCCACAGGCACTGAGTGAGGGCTGGTAGAGCTAAGCTGTTTGCTGCATCACACTGACAATGCTCTGGAGAGCTGAGAAAAAGGTGTGCCTGTTCCCAGGGGTTTTTCCCCATTGTCCTCTCAGAATACACAATGCTCTGTCCAAGGGTCAAATGAATTAGCATTGCGCCGCCTGTGGATGAATGCAAAAGCCACATATGAAGCCATGTGTTTCAAGGAAGTAACAGAATTAATGATTTTCTGCAAACAGGCAGATAACAAGAAAAGTCAGCCTTCGATTTTACAAAGTTGTCTGTTGCTTTTAGTATCCCTTATTTACAGAGGGGAACATGACAGGATTACGAATGAAGCTGAATGGTGAAGTCTTGGAAGAAATTAATTTGATTAAAAAGCCATTTCTTCCTTTTGAAGCCCTGGGTTTCTGCGGGACAGCTCCTCATTTTATTGACTTAAAGAGAGAACATTTGCCCTAGATGATAGTATAGTTGCTATGGTAACTTTTTTTAACGAGACTAAAACTAATGAACCCTGTGTCTCATGTACTAGGACAAGTCCAGCCCTTTCTCCACTACTGTCTGAAAGAAGCATCTGTCAATTGTCACAGATTTATTTCAGATTAAGGAGCACATGGTTTCAGCGCTGAAGCGGAATGTTTTTATTTCCGCCTGACTCTTCCACTTTTGCATGTCATCACTTTGCAGGGCACGGCAAACACATGCCTAACAGAGAGGAACGGAGACAAGCTTACTGAGTCACAAAGAAGCATTCTTTACTTCAAGTGCATCCTGTATTCTCATTGGAATGAGTCCACAGAGCTGCTGGGTCCCCAAATCCTTCATTCCAGGCCATCACACAGACGAGGCCAAGGTCGTTGTTAGATAAGCTGTGAAGCAACAGCACCTCATTTGTTAGCTATTGGCTTTGTTCCAGAAGAAGATGCCTGGGATGATGGGCCCAGAGTCCGTGTGTGTGTCTGTGTGTGCCTGCGCTGGTGCTTGAGTGGAAGGAGCAAGGGATGGGAGGGTGGAGAGGGGAAGCAGAGAACTGTTCTACTCTCCAGAAGATTCATTCCATAATTTAACACACATTCATTAAGCAGCTACACTGCCGAGCACTGGAGTCGCCGGGTTCATTAAAAAAAATTAAAAGATGATGTTGGGAGACGTGGGGGTAGAATAACTAGCAACTGATGGTAATGATAAATTTCCTTCCTCCTTCCGTTTCTTTTCTTTATCTCTTCTTCCTTCCATCTGTTTCTCCTTCTATATTTCTTTGAGTGTTACCATATGTCAGATACACATGAAGTACACGTGATGCATTTCTCTCTGTAGCTGTGGTCCCTGGGTCCTTGTAGGTATCTCTGAGAACCCAGGGTTTCTTGGAACCCGTGACCCACCCTTGCAAAATGCTGGCCAAGGATGAGAGAGGTAGTTTGAGACTTAAGAACTGAGTAAAGCAAAATTCTCAAACCCACGATTCTTAGTTAACAAGCCTTGGGTAGAAAGTAAACGAGGCCCAGAACATAAAGCTGAAACAATGTGATATTAAGTAGATAAACATCTAATGCCATTTAGTGATTTCCTCACTATCTACATGACCTCTCTATTTGGATGTCACAGAAACACCCCAACCTCATTATGTCCCAAACAAAGTTTATTATCTTTATCTCCAGGCTCTTTCCCACCACCCTTCACCTGGCATTTCCCATCTTTGTAAATGAAACCTCTTGAGATTCATTCTAGGCACCTCCCTGTCCCACATCCCATGCCCCCCCAAACAAATCTGTCAGTTTTATCTCCCAAATACCTTGTGACTCAGTTTCCTACTTCAGAGCCCTTGAAGACCCTTCCTACTAATGCCTCTGACTCCTTCCTCTCTGTTCACTATACCTGGAAAGGTAAATGTCAGTCTAATCCTGATTTATACATTCTAATGGAAACTCCTCACTGCTCCCCCAGAACCCAGACACAGACCAAACTCCTTAACTAAGCACCCTTCTTAGCCCCACTGCCTCTCCTCCTGCCCCACCCCATTCTCAGTCCAAGCTCAGTACTTGCAGCCTGAGCCAAGCACGATTCTCTCTCCTATCAGATCTTTGCACTTGCCCTTTCCCCTCCCCAACCACTACCTCCGCTTACCCCCTACTCGTCCTTTAAGACTTGGTTTAGCTACTGCTTCCTTCAGGAAGCCTTCTCTGATCCGCGATGGGTGCCCAAGACACGTGCTTTCATCGTGCCTCATGCCTCCCCCATTGCAGCTCTGTCCATGTTGTCACAGCGCACTTGTCTCCAACCCCTGCTAGAGGTCAGCACCAAGTGACTTTCCTGTTCCCCTGTGCCTGCACATTGTAGGCAACAAATACTGAAGTAAGTGAGTAATCAACTGAATGATTGTGGAGAACACCAAATAGCACCTATTTCCATTTTCTCCCAACTCAAAACTTTACCAGTCTCCATTAAAGTTTAGCAAATATATCCAGAAAAGCAAACAGTCCTTTCACTAAGACCTGCCTTTCCATATCGATGTGAGAACTCAGTGGACCAGTGCAGGCATCATCATGAAATGCCTCGAGCTTCAAGTTAGTGCCATGGGGCCCATGTGTGGGGGTGTGGACTAACCCGGGCAACTAGCGACCCCGGATGCATGAGGCCCAGGGAGCAGGGTCAGTGCCCACTTCCTCAGTATCGTCTTTCCCAGCACAGGACACTAAACCCGACGGCTTCCACTCCCCACCAATTAGAGGAGATTCCTCCTTGTGAGTGGTTGGGCTGGGCACACAAGCTTGGCACTCCCTGGTACCTTGGTCCGGTTGGGTTTTATGACTAACTTCAATTACTTGGAGGGGAAAAAACGTTTTTCCCTCTTCGTGGCTTGAAATATCTCATCAAAGAAATGTGGGGTGTGGAAATTAGGTTTGATTGGCAGCCAGTTATTCACTTCAATCACTTTTGCTATTCTGTAGCTCTCTTTGGAAAAACGAATTTGGGCTTTTCTGACAGCCTGATGGGTAATGACATAATTTTAATAATCCTCTCCCCTCAGGGTCTCAAAGTAAAGAAGGAAACTTCATAATGAAATTACTGTGCCTCAAAGATGTAGTCGCTACATTCATCCATTTTGCATTGTTCATGTCCAGGATTCGGAAACAAGATGCGTATTTCGGGCCTGCCTAACGCTCTTGTTGCTGTTCTGTTCTCTGAACTGCCGTGAAGATTGATGAGGCCTCCAGCAGACAGAGCCAAAGGCGTGAAGCTTTAAAAGTGCAATGAGAACACACACACACACACACACACACACACACTCAATTCAACTCTGTTCATCACATAAAATTATGGGTTTAATTCCTCAATTTAAAAAATTACAAGATCCTTTTAGTTTTAGACTCTAGTCTAATCTTCTCCTTCCAATGTTATGAGCAGGGTTGGTTGGGGAGAAGGGGTGTTTTTCTCCCATGTTGACGTTTCCGTAGTGGGCAAGATGGACAAGTATGGTAGAACACTCAGGCCTCTCTCTGTCTACTCCACACCCCCTCCCTGACTGTCTTATCTGATTGCTTGATAAGATTGGAAAATAAACATGATGAATCAATATCCTGGAGCATGAGAGTTCAGGTAGATTTATCAGTTTGGATGGTTTGCGCTGTAAATAACAAGTGTGAACCACGACGGTGGCATAATGTACTTAATCGTAAGCACCGGGAAGCCCGGAGTGAGGGAGACCTGGCGTTGGTGCAGATGCTCCAGTGCCCTCAAGCACCCAGGTGTTTCCCAGTTTTCTGGTCACATGTTGGCGTGCCTCCCTTCATGACCTGCCCCTGCCCCAAACTTAGTCCATAAGCAACAGTGTCCAAAAGCAGAGAGAGAGAGAGAGAGAAGAGGAGAGGAAAGTCCCTTGTGACAAGCATTTATCTTGTGAAAGGAAAGAGAGGAAAGTTCTTATAGAAGTTTCCTGACCATTTTCTCTTTACTCACATTGGCCACAATGAGGACACATGATCATATCCTAGCTGTAAGGAAGGCTGGGAAGGGGCGCATTTTCAGCCTCTGCAGTGGAAGACCAGCTCTGCTGGCAAGCGAGGAAGGCAAGGACTGTCTGTAGGGTGGGCAGCCACCAGTGCCTGTCGAATGTGTTGGTAAATTTAGAGCAAAGGCCATTTCACTATGTATCAAGTTGTGCTCTCTAATTTAACTTCATTCAGTAAGAAAACCAACATTTTTGCCTCCTCCTGTCAGATTCCTGTGTCTTATTTTTCTCTTACTTCCAAGCTCAGAGCAAGGCAAGGGTTGTGATTACCTATTACCCCCCAAACACTAACAATTACTGCCAGGAGCACTGTTGACTGTAGGAAAATCAATCACTACCACCCCTTTGGACCTCAGTTTCTTTCTCTGGAAAGCAAGAGATGAGAGCCTTTCCAAAGCCTCCTTCCAGCCCTGACAGTCTGCGGCTCTGTGAGGGTGCATTCAAATGTCTCTAAGCAGTGAATCAAATCACAGTAGCCTAAGAAATGTTATGAAAGGAAGAAATTTGACTCACATTGGCCTTGGGAAATCATGACTAGTATATGATGAACTAGTATATGATGAAATAATGATGAACTGTGAAGCCAGTGTTAGTTTAATAAAAATAAGAACTTGTGACTGTGCCCCAGGCATGCTATTGAGGGTAGCCAGGTAATGGGCTTACAAGACTTTAGGAGAATTGCTGCTCCCTTGAAATTGACTTCTGTAAGGCAAGTAGAATGACAAGGCACTGCACATGGACCTCTCCTTCATCTCTGTGTTAAAATAATCTCTAATGTCTACAGGGTACAGTTCAAACACCTTGACATAGCTTATGAAAGGTCCTTCCCAGCCAAGCATCAGCCTACACCTACATATATTCAACAATAAATAATAATAATAATAATAATAATAATAGCAGCTGATATTTTTAGTCTTTCTCTGTGTTCAATACATATGAAGCACTTTCCATTTCATATTTTAACCCTGACAACAAAAATATTGTTACAATGCTATTATCTCCATTTTACCTTGAAGAACTGAAGTTAAGTAACTTGCCCAAAGTCAAACATCTAAAGGTGGTGGAGCCAGAATTTGAACATAGAAAGTCTGTGTCCAGAGCCCATGACCTTAACCACTATGTTATATTTCTCTGACAGTATTTAAATATTATTTTATAAATTTTTGTTTACATTTCTATTTCTATTACTAATCCATAAGGACCATTTTTTTCTCCATCCCCTAATATTGTATCTGACAGATAATACACACTTAATAAATACTGAATGAATGAATGAATGAATGAATGAATGATTTCCTGTGCACACTTTTCACTGTTCTTCAAGCATACTCTAGTACATCACCGTACCCTAGCTTATACTGTTGCTTCTGCCCAGGAGACACCTACGCCTCCTTCAGAAATGTGCTCAGATATTATATCCTTGATGTGTCCTTCCCATCCATCTTCAGAGAGAAAAATAGGTCACATGGAAAACACGTCACATAAGAAGGAATTATAATCAGAATGGCATAGGATTTGCTTATTAGTCAGGGACAGCTAACAGTGACCCCCAAATTTCAATCGCTTAACACAATAAAATCACTCACAGTCAGCAGAAGCAGAGGGCAGGGCTCTGCAATCATTAAGGGACAGAATATCCATCTTGAGGTGCCACCATCTGCAATAGGTGTGGCCTATCGAGACCACTGTGGAAGGGGAAGAGAGAGCCTGGAGGACTGTGCAAGCCTGAAGTGGGTACATCACTTCTCATCACAGCCCATTAGATATAACTCAGTCTTATGACCCTGACCTCACTGCAAATAAGGCTGAGGAACTAAAGAAGGAACTCAAGAAGAAGATGAACTAAATTTGGTGAATATATAGTATTGTTTCCAGCATAGCTGCTTCACAGGAATATGGAACAATGTCTTTAAAATTCTAATGAAAATTATTTTCATTTTAGGAAATTCTATACCCAGACAAATTTTTAATCAAGCATGAGAGCAGAATAAAGAAATGTTCAGACATATTTTTTCAATAAAGAGGAGAGAGAAAGAAAGAAGTTTTTACAATCTTTTCCTTTGTCCTACTCAAAGTTCCCACTAAGGACTTCATAATGGCCTCAAAATGTTAAGGAGGGATGAATGGCACAGGGCAAATGTGCACAAATATGACACCTTCTTTGAACCCAAAGCAGAGGATTTTCTCTTTCATCCAATTCTTTTTTTAAATACTGGTCAATGGCTTCCTCTTCCTGAATAATTTCCAGGGGAGAAGGGAAAAGCCTGGGCACAGCAGGTGGAGCCATGAATAGAGCCCCCAGGATATCAGTAGTGACCACCACTGATGTTGGGTCTCTCTTCCATCTTGTCCAAAAACTAAGCCATTGTAGGCATTTTTCTAAAATCCATATGCTCAGTATCCGCCTTATCTAGTGGCTTCATAAACCTCTCAAAAATTTATTTTGAGTTTGGCGTGACATTTTTGTGAGCTCATGTTGATCGCTAATAAGTATTGCCTTCCTAAGTATACATGCACCTATCAGTCTTACCTGTCTACTTTCAATAATTCACCTTTTGTTGTTGGTTAATTTAGGCAATATTTTGCTGGTATCTTAGCTCTCTTGTTGCCCTCCATGCTTCCAAAAGTTCACTAGCAATGCTTTTACTGTCAGTTCTGTAAGATCTATTAGAATGTCATTTACTGGGTCCTAAATACTTGACCATACATTTTCTAATGGGGGTTTTCAGTTGCCTTTTCAACATTTATCCTGCAGTCATCCTTGCAGCACCGTTTTAGATATTAGGGATAGAGAAGAAAAACATATTGATAGTTCTTGCCCTATAGGAGCTCTTAGTCTAGAGGAACAGACTGAAAAATAAGTCAGTAATTTCAACAGTGATAAGGGCTGTGATAGAGATATGCACAGGAAGCTCTAGGTTAGGAGAGACACTTAACGCAGCCTGGAGGACGGAGAGAAGGCTTCCTGGAGTGAGATGTCCTCTGAGCATGTGAAGGACTTAGGAGTAAACATGTAAAGAGAAAGGAAAAGGACGTTCTTGGTGGAGGAAAGAGAGCATGAAAATGCTCACAAGTGAGAGGGAACTCAGAAGAGTCAGGGAATCTAACATTGATTGGATATAGGAGGGAATGACAGGGAGATGGAGGACACCTCCAGATGGGAGCAAGGGCCAGTTTCCCTCTGATCCAAAGAACTGAAATGTGTGTGTAGTAGAGAAAGGGGACTCTGTGACCAGACATAAGACCATTGAGGTAACAAGGGGAGAAATCCTGAGAGTGTAGACTAAGATAATGGAAGTGTGGCTAATAGAGAAGAAGGAGCAACGGAAATCTATTTGGCAGGTTAACTCAACAGGATCTAGTTGTAAAGGATGAAGGAGGGGAGGCATCTCTGATGGCCCAAGTGTCTGGCTTTGCTGACTCAGGAGGTGGTGCTCCCACTGGCCAGAAGGGGTGTCTGTGGGAATAAGTTTAGAGGCAGGTGTGCTTAGTTTGTGTTGACTTTGAAATATCTGCCAGATCACTTGAGTAGATCTGGCAGGTAGACACGTGGGTCTGCAGGCCAGAGAAATGTCGGGGCAACAAAGAAGGCAATTGAGTCACCTGCACACAGGGGTGGTAGGAGCCCTTGAGGATGAACACCACCCCCCAGGAAAGACGTATAGTGAATGAGAAGGGCAAGAAGACCATGAGGAGCCTCATAGATGAGTACCCAGTTTATCTGGACCAAAGCCTTTATCTCCTCAGCGTTCCCACAGCACCTTGACCTAACATCCATCATTTTTATGTCCATGTCCTTTACTTTTTCCTTCACTAGATACAATTAACTTGAAGGTAGAGACAAAATCTTATTTAATTTAGTATTCCTGGGATCAAAAACACAACTAAGAATATTCTACATGTTCAATAAATGTTTACTAAGCAATGATTGATACTCATATAGTTTATGGAAGAGGCAAAAAAATTAGCAAGTCTGATGTGTTTCAAATTCAGGAAAACACCAGGCTTTAGCATGTCATGGATGATAAATTTTAATCTGAGAACATGCCTCTTCTCTCTGCCCCATTATTCTCTTTACTCACTTAAGAGCAGTAGTCTTATTTCTAGATTCCACTATTTGCTTCCTTTTACCACCATGAAAACAGGAGTATTTTATTTTTCTGGATTGCCTTGGCTTACTTTTAAAACTAAAATTTTAAACCATAGAAATTGTCTTGATTGGCTTCTGCTCTCCAGTTAATCCTTCTCTGAGCCCCTCAGAGGTGGGGTGAGATCAGGCTCCCTCCTGGAGAAATCACGTGAGTGACAATTCCAGCTCCAGGAAAAGTGAGCATGGTTATTCTACATGAGGCTTTTGTAATCAGAACCTCTCCCTGGGGACAGTTTACTGACATTGGAAATTCGTCATGGTTACAAAGTACTTTGATTTCACAAAAACAAGATGTCTTCTCTGATGAGGTGGCAAGTGGTGTTTTTTTGTTTTTTGTTTTCAATTAACTAGGTAAGAACCACAGTTCAATATCAAAAAGCCAAGATTTTTTCTTCCATCCATAAGCCAGCTACCAGTCTACTTAGAAGATAGTGAATTGTGTTTATAGTCACCAAATCAGAGAGTCCAAGAAGAAGTAAAAATGGAAGGCGTTTTTGTCTTTGAAAGGAGGCCACCAGATGCAGGCTCTTACTCCGTCTACCTGTACAAGTCTTCACGTTCCTAACCATTGTGTCCTGCTCGGTAACTTCCTAGGTTGGTGCAAAAGTAATTGCAGTTTTTGCAATTATTTTTAACTTTTTAAACCACAATTATTTGTGCACCAACCTAATAACTAAGCAAATGCAGTTAAGATGTGCTCATATAGAAAGAGCTTACTCAACATTGACTAAAAAGCAAAATAAATAAAAACGAAAAGATGACAACATCTGAGATCTGAGTTTTGACTTCAGTTAGTACAATGCAGCCAAGAGCTGGGGCTGGGGTCCCAGTCAGAGCTCAGGACCAACACTTACTACACCTGAAAAATGACAGCAACTAAATCAATTATGGAGTCAGTGAGATGGTCAGTGCTTAATGGAAAGTTATCTCCTCATTCCCGACCCCTAAGACTGAAGACTAGATGTTTGTGATGCCATTTCATACCTAATAACAGAAAAAAATATATAAATAACACCTAATACTGACAGATGTTGTGCAAATAAGGTACCCAAATTTTGGAGACCTCATAAATTTTCCTTTTGGGAAATAATTTGCCCACACAGCTCAAAAGTAAGTCATAGAAAGGTTTCTACCTTCCCATTGCCTGGGAATTTATCCTAAAGCAGAAATATCTAAAATGAGAATACAACTTATGCAAACTGCATTTATTGTAGCATTACTTTACAAAAATAGCAACAGTAAACATCCTAACTATTCAAGGGTAGGAATTTATTAAATTACGGTCCATCCACACACTGGGGTAGTATTTATAAATTTAAATTATTATAAAGGCGTAGCATGCACAAAAGCATTTGAAATAAGTTTAAAGGAAAAAATTAGAATGTGAATTATCCATAATAAATGGTAAACCTGCATACATCTGTTTAACAATTATGCAAGCATATGGACAAAAAGTGGAAAGTCATATGAAATGTAATTGTTCTTTTAAGGTGAGTAGCTTGTGTTAACCATAAAAATTGAATTGTTTCAATCTCCAAGAAAAGAAAATTCTACCACTATTTAAATAATCCCAGACACAGAATAAAACACCCCAATTCTGTTTACAAAGACTAAACCCTGAACAAAGCATGTGATTAAAGAAATACAAGTTATTTTTTATTTAGAATAATATTTAAATTCTTAGTAAAACAGAAAAAATAGGTACTTTCTCAATATCATATGTATATCCATACATATATATATATATACATATATATATATATATATACATATATATGTGTGTGTGTGTGTATATATATATATGAGGTCGGACAATTAAGTTTGCGAACTTGTTGCAACAATGTTGCTAACCTTTTTTTTTATATATCAAAGGGATTATTCATTATGAATTTGTACCAGCTGGACAAACAATTAACCAAGTTTACTATTTGAAAGTGCTGAAAAGGTTGTGTGAAAAAGTTAGATGACCTGAACTTTTCGCCAACAATTCATGGCTCTTGCATCACGACAATGCACCAGCTCACAGGGCACTATTTGTGAGGGAGTTTTTAGCTAGTAAACAAATAACTGTATTGGAACACCCTCCCTACTCACCTGATCTGGTCCCCAATGACTTCTTTCTTTACCCGAAGATAAAGGAAATACTGAAAGGAAGACATTTTGATGACATTCAGGACATCAAGGATAATACAACGACAGCTCTGATGGCCATTCCAGAAAAAGAGTTCCAAAACTGCTTTGAAGGGTGGACTAGGTGCTGGTATCGGTGCTTAGCTTCCAAGGGAAGTACTTCGAAGGTGACCGTAGGGATATTCAGCAATGAGGTAGCACTTTTCCTAGGATGAGTTCGCAAACTTAATTATCTGACTTTGTATGTATGTAGTTCTACTGAATTTTGGTTATTCAAAACTATAAAAATGAAGCAACAGTTAATTGATCTGATGAGTTGTTTGAAGACTAAATGAATGTAATAACCATTCAAAGGCTCAAAGGCAGCCCAGCTATCAGAGTCCTGGTCTTTGCAGATTGTGTCTTCAGGTCCATGTTACTTTACCTCTGCACCCATTAGGATGCTTTGAGCTGCAAATAACTCCCATTCTCAGTATTCTCCCATAATAACTCATCCCATGGAGCCAGGCAATTTCAAACCCTTATGTAGCCTCTAGGACCCCACTCGTCTCACCTCTGCCTCCCTCTCACCACCCATCTCCATTTCACTCAGCTTTACCAGCCTCCTAGTTTTTTCTAAAACCCACCAAGCACATTCCTGCCTCGGGACCTTGAAACTGCTGTTCCCCTGCCAGAAAAGTTCTTTCCTCGACCGTCTTAATGGCGCACTCCCTCACTCTATTCACTTCCCTGACCACATTGTTTCAAATAGCATGCCTCTCAGACATCGGATCCCCCCACTAACACCCCCTACCTCCTGACCCTGCTTGATTCCCTGACATCATATTATGTATTCATACGTGTGTTGTTTTCCTTGCTACCAGAAAGAATGTTTCATGAGGGGAGACACTGACATATTGCTCACTGCTGCACAGCAGTGCCCAGGCCAGTGCCTGCTCATGGTAGCTGGTCAGAAGATCAAGGTGAAATATGTTGTGGAAGCCAGAGAAAATCTGACTCACACAGATTACAACACTTAAGAGATTTATTATGTCACACAGCTAAATCCCCGAGGTGGGACACGCTCCAGAGAAAAGAAAGCTTTTTTCTTTCTCTGCAGTTCCTTCTGTTCTTCCTGTTTAGCATGTCAGCTTTGTTCTCCTATGAAGGCGGCCCTCATGGTCACAAGATGACAATGTATTGTCCCTTTCATGTCCGTTGAGAGAGAGCAAGACTCTCCCACCAACGGAGTCAGAATTCCCTCATGTTGACACATAAAATTAATCATCATACCCCTTATCATGGAAAACAAATCATTCCCTTCAGCCTGATTAAGCCCCACTAGTTCACACGCCTGCCCAGAACCAATCATTGGAAAGCAGGGCTGATTCCATGGTTGGGGTCCCGTGAATCAGGACCCACGCCTGGAGAAGGGCTGCAGTCAGCCTTCTCTGCCTCACAGGCTGATGAGAAAGAAGTGGGTGAATGCTTGTTTTGGACAGATGACCCCGACCGTGATCACTACAGTCTCTGACTTCAGAGGAACTCCTCAAGCCCAGGGAACCAGTGCTGAGAAACTAACTGGGCACTTGGGATCTTGAAGCACAGTCATTTCCTTGGGATATCTCTTGAGTTACACACCATTCTTCAATTGAAGAGCTGCCTCAAAAATTTTCCTCCTGGGAGAACCTGAGACCTGGGAGAAAGGGAGCCAAATACATCCCTTTCTTGAGAGGGAGAAGTAGACAGAAATAACAGCGCAAAACACATTTCACTAGAGCGCATTTTTTTTCTTTTTTGCAAATTGGTATCAAAACACGAAATATCTACAAAACACAATATTCCTCCACAGAAATTAAAGGTCATTAGATGCGTATTCAGGCAACATGAACAGAGGCAGCAGTTCAGCACAGGAAAAAATATTTTGCCAGCAAAATGAGCAAGCCTGTAAATAACTGGAAACATATCACCAGCCAACCTAAACTGTTAAACAAATAGTTTGACCAAAACGTTGGTCTGGACACTACTCTTGCATTAAAGTGATTGACTAGGAAATAGAGCCACAAGGAGACATTGAAAATCATCTGAAGTATTGTCTGACCTTTGAACAATGTTACAATAATCTTTTTTACCTGCTGCAAACGCACAAACTGACTTCTAACGTATCATCCCCAAAAGATATTTGATCTTTTTTTTTTACATTGTTACTCCTTCACCGAGATACTTTAAATCCTGTGTAATTTTTCAATTAGCTGTTGAGGTGTCACTATTATACTAAGACATTTTGGGATGACTGTTTCACACGCCTTGATGATGATGCTTTTCTCAACATTAGATACACCAACTCTGTTATAATTTGGTCCCCTCCCCGCCCCAATGCTGGAGGCTGCACACAAAGCATAGCAAAGACAAGCCTTTTGTTTCGGTCACTGAAAGATAAAGCTTTGAGTATAACTTTATTGCTTCTGTCTAAATTGTCCTGCAAGAGTGACTTTTTCAAAAGGGCTGGTACATGAAATAGCCCCAGCGTCATCCGGTATTTACAACTCTTCCATGAAAAACATCTACTGATTTTGCAATGCATGAGAGAGAATGGTAGAAGATTTGAAAACACACAATATTGCATTAGTAGCCAGGAAAGTAGATACAAGATGCCCCAGAACACACAACCAGCAAAGGACAGAGCTGGAGCAGAATGTAGGATGCCAACTCCCAGCCCAGGGCTCCGTCCACTACAACAAGGCTCCCGCGGGCAGGGCGGGGGGGGGGGGTGTCCTCCCTCAGCCAGGCCAGTGAGTCCCTTTCTGGTGTCTTGCTGTGCACACAGTGGGCCCCTGCTCCTGTGCTCTATGGTAAAGCCCACATTTAGCTCTGAGTGCTCTTTTGCCCAAAGGCGTAGTGAAGATTTAAATGTCCAGAAGGATGTATAGATATCTGACATAAAGTTGCCCAAAAGAATCACAGCTATTCCTGGTTCTGAAACCTGAGAGAACTATCTTTAAGTGTGTGATGTAATGAACAGCGGCCCTACACCATCTCCATCGAGAGTACAAGACAAATACTTAGGCTGTGTCTCATGCTGTTTCTTTCTTCCTTTTTATTGTGGTAAGAATGCTGAACATGAGCTCCATCTTCCTAACACACTGTATGTGTACAACACAGTTACCCACAGGCACGATGTTTCCCAGCACACCTCCAGAGCTTACCCTGCATAACTGAAACTTTATACCCATTGTACAACGGCTCCCCAATCCCTCCCCCTCCCTCCCCTGGCAACTTTTGCTTCTATGGTTTGACTATGTTAGATATATCACATAAGTGGAATTATGCAGTATTTGTCCTTCTGTGTCTGGCTTCTTTAGACACAGAACCTGTGGTCCAGGTTCATCCATATTATTGCACATGGCAGGATTTCCTTCTTTTTTAAGACTGAATAATGTATATACTTTGAATGTATATACCACATTTTCTCTATCCACTTAATTGTCGATGGACATTTGTTTCCATGTCTTGGCTATTGTGAATAAAGCTGCAATAAACATAGAAGTACAAATATCTCTTCAGGATCTTGATTTCAATTCTTTTGAATATATACCCAGAAGTGGAATTGCTGGACCATATGTCAATTCTATTTTTAATTTTTTGAGGACCCTCCATACTGTGTTGTTTTTTTTCACAGTAGCTGTACCATTTTACATTCTCACCAACAGTGTACAAGTGTTACAATTTCTCCACATTCTTTCCAACATTTGTTACATTTTGTTTCTTTGACAATAGCCATCCTAACAGATATGAGATGATATTTCATTGGGGTTTTAATTTGCATTTCACTAATTAGTGATTTTGAGCAGCTTTTCATGTTCTTGTTGGCCATTTGTATATCTCCTTCAGAGAAATGTCTGTTCAAGTCCTTTGTCTATTTTTTTAATGGGTTGTTTGGTTTTTCCTGTTGAATTGTAGGAGTCCCCTTGTATATTTTGAATACTAACCCTCATTAGAGATAGGGTTTGCAAATATTTTCTCTGATTCTATAGGTTGCCTTTTCATTTTGTTGATGGTTTCCTTTGCTGTGCAGAAACTTTTTAGTTTGATGTAGTCCCACTTATTGATTTTTGTTGTTGTTGTTGCCTGTGCTTTTGGTGTCATTGCCAAGAAATCATTGCCAAGGCCAGTGTCAAGAAATTTTCTCCTATGTTTCCTTCTAGGAGTTTTACAGTTTCAGGTCCTACATTTAAGGCTTTAATTCATTTTGAATTGACTTCTATGTATGGAGTAAGATAAGGATCGAATTTAATTCTTTTGCACGTGGATATCCAATTTCCCCAACACCACTTGTTGAAGAGAATGTCCTTTCCCCATTGTGTGTTCCTGACTCCAATGCCCAAGGTCCGTCACTATACACATGTACGTTTATTTCTGGGATCTCTACTCTGTGCTGTTGGTCTCTATCGCTGTATTTATGCCAATATCATACTGTTTTAATTACTGTAACTTTGTGATATCTCATCTAGTTTTGATGAAGGAGAGTGACATGGTACCAAAGCAGGACTCAGTAAAAGAGTGGATGAGTTCGCCAAAGAGGGACCAACAAGAAGTTTAGGATGCATATATTCGTGGTTTGTATTTTCTCTTTAAAATAGAAACCAAGCCCGAAAGAGGGACAAAGTGGACTTTGGGTCTATAGAAAACTAGCAAGGTTTTAAAATAGTCACTGAGGAGAATGGAGAGAGAGAGGTTTAAGCTGAGTAAACAGATAGCCAGGCTGCAAAAAGGACTCACATGATCCCAAAACTACACATCTGCCATGAAACTAATCCCTAGGTCTGCGTGAGTTTATTCAGTGGCAACCAGCTACCCAGTACAACAAAACTGCGGTAGGCAGAGTGTTGAATTGAGGTGAATTGAGGCGGGATTAAGTTTCCAGGCCAGCTGAACGGCAAGGACTTCGAGAGTTGTCAACAAAGTGGATGAGGAAAGAAAGCAGGATGCTGAGCTAGACAGATGAGGGAGTAGGGACAAGGGAGAGCTGACAGGTGGGGGGGTCCTTGCGGCAAGAGCCATGTCACATTTATCTTTGAGTCTCAGCATCTAGCATAGTTGTGGTGTTAAGCCATATTTAGGCCAGGAGCAGAAACCTTATCTTAAAAGCCATCTTGCCTTGATCCTGTCTTGCTTCATCTTCTAGGGGCCTGTGATCAGTGGGCCTGGGCGGGCCTGGGCAGTCTGGACAGTGACCTGGGGCCAGTGTGCGGAGCTGGAAGGCTTGGTCATGCCCTGAGACACTTTGTCAACGGAAACCCCCTCAAGCATTGAAGGGGGAACAGCCTCGTTTACTCCCTCCTATAAAACTCCATACCCCTCTCTGCTCAGGAAGGTTATGGTCTTTTCCCTCTGCTTTAGCCTAACCTCCCGCAGCTCAAATGCACCAAATAAATTCGAATAGACCAATCCTGGTCTCTCGCGACTCATTCCTCTGTCCGTGCCTAACAAGTTGCTCAGAACATAGTGAATTTATGTATGAACGAATGAAATGGATGAATGAATTCATGTATAACTGAGTGTACACACACAGAGAAAGAGAGAGATTGAGAGAGAGACAGAGAGACAAAGACAGAGAGAGACTTATACACTAGGAGACTATGGTCATCATTAGACAAAGTTCACTATTATTATGAACCCTTGTTAATCCTGTTACCTCATTTGGGTGGGTCCTTCTTTGCTTCCCTTGCTCTAACTTTTAAGAGCTGAAACTTGGTCTCTCAGGCTCTGCATTCTAGGAAGCGAAGCAAAGGCAGGTAAGTCTCCTGGGAGGCTTCTGGGAAAGAATTTCCTCTGTGATGAAAAGAGACCCGAAGGAGAAACTCTTCTTCCTTCTGGATGCAGTAACATGAGGACATGATGCCTGGAGCTGGGGCAGCCATCTTGCAAAAGGAGGGGACAAACCTGCAAATGAAAGCCAATGTGTTGAACATTCAGAGTGATAAGATGGGAAGTCCCTGAGCTCCGTTGTTCCACTAAATTAAGCAACCTTCAGACTTCTTATTATGTGAACTATATATGTTTTCATTATTTAAGCCACTGTTAGTCTGACTTTCTGTTAGTTGCAGCCCCACCCCACCTGATACGAGACCAACCGAGTGGAATCCCTCCCCTGCAGGCTGTATGTAATTCACACAAGGCTGCTGAGACAAGGGAAATAGCCCTGGATTCATTTAAACTGAACTATTCATGTATTTAGGTCAGGAAGTTCAGAAGCACAATTATTTAGGTTGGTTCATGAGTATATTATTGACAATATTTCCGACTGGCTAATTCAGGAGGGACTGATGGAAACAGATAAAATCGAGGCCTCATTTTAGCCACTAATTAGATCCCCTCTTCCTCTCAAATGACAAAATGAACTCACCTAAAATTATTTGTGATTTATATTTGTCGGTCTTCCTCTGCACCAGGAACTATGCTGAGTACTTTATACATATCATCCCTTTCAATGCTCAGAACAATCCTAGGAAGTAGGGAATGCTGTTATTCTTATTTTATAACTGAGGAAAGTCAAGCTGAAAGTAACCATCAGAATTCAAACTTGCTGTAAATTTTTTCTCTATTATAATCTTCACCTCTTGGTGTAAATGTTGATGAGTAGTGAAATACACAACTATCAGGAAGAAAAATAAGACAGAAAAGTAAGACTCCAATAATCCAATTAGAGTAAACCTTGTCAGTGCTTAGGCAGATAAAGCCAACTTACTCAGAACTTAAGATAATATGGAAAAGTCAACTTTTACATAGGTTTCTTCCAATTCCATTATACAATTTCTCTCCAGCAGGCTCTAAGTGGGTTTCTATCTCACCTCTCCCATGACTAGATACTGGGAAACATTCCTCAAGAAAGGATATCTACCTATTAATGAAACATTCTCCAGCCATTTCCAGAGTTAGAGAATTAATCTTCTTCCAATTCATGTTCACAAGCTGTCGATCAGATCTCATAAATGGTAATGCAATCCGTATCATTAAAATATAAAACTTTTTAAAATGCATCTGTAGAAAGAAACCACAAAGACAACAAAGAGACATGTTTGTGTACTTTAGAATAACATAGTAACTCTGTGCTATTTAGTCAACTCTCCAACTAAACCTGGATTTCTATTATTCATAACCATGACATTTGATCAAAGGAAAATACTAGAGGGACTACATGTAGCTTATGTCTCCATGCCCTTTTCCCTGGTAGTTAAGCCAAACACAAATGTCATTATCTGGTTTCTAGTCACAGTAATGAGCCAGACTGTTCTGAGATCTCAGACATCACAGCAAGGATTTTTCAGAGGGGATGTAGGTAAATCTGAAAGAAAAAACAAAACAGAAAATAGTAGTAATGGCAATGGTTTTTAGGGATAGTTTGTCAAGTGGAGGATAAAAGAAAAGGTGTGAGTAGGGATTTTTCAATGCACTAAAAGAATTCTGTAATCTCTCCTCTTTGTCACTCAAATTCACTAAGGTTCCAGGATAGCCTTAGGATAAAATAGTGTCACAGTGGGTTTTCCGCTCTCCATACAGAATATTCTGTAGCAGGCTTTATCACTTTTTCTGTTTAGAAAAGCAACAACAATTGTTATGTGGGGTTTACCACTTGGATTCGTTCTCTTTACGGGGCATGAAGAAACCTATCTAAAATATTCTTTACATGGAACTTTCATTGGATGATGAAGCGGAACGCTGTAGGACTGCACATACCACACAGGAATAGGCTCGAAAAGCTACCAGGGAGGAATATAAGCACCCAGATAAAGTCAATATATTTAAGCATATCTGTACATCTACGTGAAAAATAATAAAGACCACTGAGAGGCAAGTGCAGTCGTGCCATGCATTTTACATACATCTTTTAATCCCAGCAGCAACTCCATGAAATTGATGATGTTAACCCCATTTTATAGGAAAAGAGAATAAGAAGCCACCAAGAGTGACATTTAAAAATTCAAATAACTCAGTCATGGTCTATCTTATATACATATTCGTTTGTGCTCCACTCCAACTGAGAATTTTGAAATTAAAAACTTTATCACATGAAATCATTGAGCACAACAATAACATTGGCTATGCACATGATTGAACATGAGCTTTTTCTGGACCACTAGTTCTCAAACTGTTTGGTCTCAGGATCCCTTTACTTTCTTAAAAATTATTGAGTATTCCCCAAAGTTCTTGTATATGTAGTTTCTATCCATAGATATTTACCATAGTAGAAATGAAAACTTAGGATTTTTAAAAAAATCTATCTATTAATAATTTTAAAATAAATAATAAACCCATTACATGTTTACATAAATAACACATTTTTGTGAAAATAATTGTTTTCCAAAAGAAATGGTAAGAGAAACTGTTCTGTTTACACATTTACAAATTGCTTAATATCTGACATAGAGAAACATCTGGATTCTCATAGGTATTTTTATATTCAAGCTGTTGTGTTATATAATTTTGGTGATAAAGGTGAAGAACTCTAGCTCCATAATAATACATAGTTGGAAACAAGAGGAATATTTTACTATGCTTTTCAGATAATGTATATTCTTTGATAGTAAACCAAAAACTCAACAAGTGGTAGTTTCTAAAAGGTTGATTGTAATGTGGAATCCGAAACCACAGCAATGAACTTTTCATGAGTTGCATTACAATCCATTCCTCTGTCTTGGATTTTGAATGGATTGTTTATCCAGGTATAATATTGTAACATATTGCATTGATCAGTTAGAAAACAGTAGTTCACTGAATTGGGAAATTCTTCATTGTTCACACATTTCATCGTACAATATCAAAAAATCATTATATCACATTCATTAATATCACCAGCACTTGCATCAAAAAAGTCTTCAATGGGCCGGCCCAGTGGCTCAGGCGGTTAGAGCTCCATGCTCCTAACTCCGAAGGCTGCCAGTTCGATTCCCACATGGGCCAGTGGGCTCTCAACCACAAGGTTGCCAGTTCAATTCCTCGAGTCCCGAAGGGATGGTGGGCAGCGCCCCCTGCAACTAAGATTGAACACGGCACCTTGAGCTGAGCTGCCGCTGAGCTCCCAGATGGCTCAGTTGGTTGGAGCTCATCCTCTCAACCACAAGGTTGCCGGTTCGACTCCTGCAAGGGATGGTGGGCTGTTGGAGCTGAGCTGCGCCCTCCACAACTAAGACTGAAAGGACAACTTAAAGCTGAACGGCACCGTCCACAACTAAGATTGAAAGGACAACAACTTGACTCGGAAAAAAGGCCTGGAAGTACACACTGTTCCCCAATCCAGTCCTGTTCCCCTTCCCCAATAAAATCTTTAAACAAAACAAAAAAAGTCTTCAAATTTTTGGAAACCGACAAGTTCACACTAGTGGATGCAAGTTTTTCAAAATTCTGATTTTCCCTTGACATTTCTAATTTTATTTTGGTGACAGATACTGCCAGTAGCCAGTTATTTTCCTTGAAGTAACAGATTCATTTGGTTAATCTTCTACAAAATAACTGCCAAATATCCAATTCTAAATGACCACAGATTGTCTGTCAGTAATTCTTTTAAGTAAAAGTGGTGTCCCATGAAAAACAATCAGCTAATTCAGTTTTCGACTCAGTCACACAAGTGCATTTCCTCAAGACAATCATCATTGCAAAATGCAGCAGAAATGCCATATGCACACTTCTCGTATCATCATCATTCAAGTATGAAAATGATTGAATTTTGGCAAAATTTATATTTACTGCTTAACCCAGGACATTCTTAATTGAAACTGGCTTTTTACATTTTTAACTAAGAATGTATGGTGGTGAAAATTTCAGTGACTACTATTATGGTTTGGTGATACTGCTTTAGTTCATGCCAAGGCACAGTACTTTCCTCTTCCATTGCTTTTGCTCTCCCAGTGGCAATGTCAATACAGTGAAAAGAGCAAACGATATCTTCATATTATTCTGAAAAAGAGTTTTTACCTTGCAAACTCCCAAAAGAGTCTCAGTGTCTGAAGATCACACTTTTGAGAGCCACGGCCCTACAAAAAAGATAGACTAAACCTTAACCGCGAAGAGAGAGGGAAGGGGAGAAAGAGAAAAAAGAGAGAGAACGAGAGATTTGATTTTTGGTTAATTCATTTCTAGAATTCACAATCATTTTCTTACCTAAACATATTCATGATAGAACTAAAACAAATACATCCCAATACATTTTCAATAACTTTGAACTGTCATTAATGGTCACGACAGCAGTCACACATTGACTGACAGCAATTGCCAAGATTTCTTTCTGAATCTGAGAATCAAATTCCTATGGTTTTAAGGAAAAGCTGTTTTAACTGAAATAATGGTCTTCATACTAGATGATTCACCTGTTAACAATGTTAGTTTTTATTAAAGATTCAAAAAGTGTTTTGCCCTGCAATACAGCTAATTCATGAGGATTTGTGATATGGCATTGGGAGTTGCTAATGACTTCAGTTTATCAGTGAAATGGCCCAAAAAAATGGAGCAGCAAAGAGTTGATATATAACAATTGTACTCAATCCTTCGCCTTCTTAAACCTGCTCAGGAACTTTAGATTTCTTTTGGGATACAGTCCAAATGCTTTAATCAGGCCTGCAAAGCTGTGTGTGACCTACCTCCCTACCTCACCAGCCTTGCTCCTTGCTCCCTCCAACTGGACATCCATCTTCTCAAGGCCTCACTGTAAGTAAAAGGTGAAGTTGTCAGACTGAATAAAAAATTCTAGATGGATAAATGATAGAGAGGTAACTAGATAGGTCTATAGATTTTATATATATATATATATATATATAAATATCACTATATATATAAAATATTACTATATATCACATGACATGTTATAGAGAAAGAGAACCTAAATCTTATCAATATTTTCCTTTTCTTGAAAAGCTAACATATTTACATTATTTGAAAAGCAAACCAATATTATAAGTCTTACTCCCACCCTGTTCCCATCCACCCTGTTCTGCCCTCATCTGCTACAGGTAACCATTTATATTAATTACTTACTTATACTTTCAGTGTTTCATTCGCCCAATACAAAAAAGTACCCCCCCCAATCTTATTTTCCCCTCTTTTTATTACAGGAAAATGTAAGCATATTATATGAACTCTTTTGAATACTGCTTTTTTTTTTCATCTAATGATATATCCTAGAGATCTCACTTTATCACTTCATTGAGATCTCCCTC
Organism: Rhinolophus sinicus; assembly: GCF_036562045.2. Lineage (NCBI taxonomy): Eukaryota > Metazoa > Chordata > Mammalia > Chiroptera > Rhinolophidae > Rhinolophus > Rhinolophus sinicus. Next base: position 32,367,393 of record NC_133753.1, on the reverse strand, counting down.
ATTTTTTACTACTATTTGCATGTTACACTATAATGTATTCCATTAGTCTCTATTGTTTCCAATCTCTGCAGCCACAAACTATGTTGTAATGAATAACTGAACACATATATGACTGTTTTTTAAACCTAGCTTTTCACCTCCTGATCAGGAGGAAAGTATAAGCATGCTTTTATTCTAACCCCATGGGTAGCTCTTGATCCCTTTAGCTTCCAATCTTTCACCCTAGAACTCAAAGAAGCTTAATTTGAAATGGAATGCCAGAAAATTTAATTTATCCAAAATTACACAACTGTGCAAACAAGGGAAACCAACTCTGGTAGACTGAAGAGAAAAGAGAAGAAAGGCATTGGGCTCAGAGATCAAGCAAAGAAGAAATGACCTGGTCAGGGCAACACTAGTCACAGGCCACCACTGGCAGGACTGCCACTTGCTACTGACCAGTTTTGTTTGGGCCTCCTCCATAGGACACTGGATGCGCCCATGATGGATGTACCCCATCACTGACTCATGAAAGAATGCCTCTTCTAGAAGCATCACTCTAGATTTTAAAGTCCAGGAAAGAGGTGGGAGATGAGCTCTATGGCATGAGTAAGAAGGGGATTCCGATGTTGGCAGCCAAGATCCCAATAAATGTGTGCTCAAAAGAAATTAGTAGTACAGCCATAATTGACCGCCCGGTCTTGGAGACATACGTTGTTCCTCCCTCTGAGACTTTACTAAGTTATTCCATCTCAGTGAAGACAATACATCCACAAACTTGCCCCTGGCTAGAGCTCAGGTCCTCTGGTCCCTCAGACAGTTCTAATGACTTCATTAGTGAAAGCCCATAGAATTTTCCATTACAGCTGTCGAGGGATGGAGAGTGGTCATTCTTTCCCTCTTCTCTTATGGTTAGCTATTTCCAATTAATTTTACCCCAACCAAATAATTTTGGTTTATTTTAATGCCAAATAAACCAGCTCTCAACTTGTCTCTCATAGAGTTGTGGCAACTCAGGGCTAAAAGGAACTCTGTCAATGGGTTAGGCCAGTGTTCCCCCCACCCCCCATTTTTTCTTATTATGGTAAAATACACATAACATGCAATTTACCATCGTAACCATCTCTAAGCATGCAGTTAAGTGGTATTAAGTATATTCATAGTATCAAGCAACCATCACCTCCATCTGTCTCCATAAATCTTTTCATCCTGACATTCTATATGATTAAACAATAACTACCCATTCGCCCCCTCCCCACAGTCCCTGGCAACAAACATTCTGCTCTCTGTCTCTCTGATTTCAAATAGTCCAAGTACATAATCTAAATGGAATCACACAGTATTTGTCTTTTTGTGAATGGCTTATTTCATTTAGCATAATATCCTCCAGGTTCATTGATGCTGTTGTCAGAATTCCCTTCCATTTCAAGACTGAATAATATTATATACATTATAGATAGATAGATAGATAGATAGATAGATAGATAGATAGATAGATAGATAATCCCATTTTGCTCATCCATTCATCTGTCGATGGACACTTGGGTTGTGTCCACATTTTACCTATTGTGAATAATGTGGGTGCACAAATATCTGAGACCCTGCTTTCAATTTTTTGGGGCATATCCCCCAAAGTGGAATTACTGGATCATATGGCAATTCTATTTTCAATATTTTAAGGAACAGCTGTGCAGTGTTTCTTCATTCAGATATACCTAGAAGGCCTGGGCCCCTCTTTTCTGACCTGCAGCAGTGCTGAGAACAGGACAATCTATGGAAATCTCCTCATGCCTGGGGACTCCTAGACTGACCTGCAGCCATCTCAACCTGGAGAACCACAAAGGGCAAGTTCTGTGTATTATGCCCCTTCTCCATTGCATATACACACATTCCCAGTGGGTGCTTCCTCACCTTCCAGGAAATCCCACCTTTCCCACATGAGAAATGAGACTCATGCTTCTGTCCTTATTTGTATGGGGTAAAGTCTAACATCTGCATAAGCCATGTTGTAATGGGCTTTCCCTCTGCACAGATATCTAATGACTCCAAAGCGGAGAAGAGTATATTCCACCACTCTGAGTGAAAGGAAATGGTAATTTCTGATTCCAGTTCAGTTTAGGCAATGGCTGTGGTCATTTCCCTCAAAAATCATCTAAGTGCAAACAAATGTCATCCCAGCAAGTGTTCATTTTCTACCCAGACAGCGCGGCCCGGTTTCACACAAGAGACATACACCCCTCTCAGCTAAATCCCTGGTATTATGAGGTCAAGGAGACCTCCAGTCCGTCTTAGCCTTTTTTATTTTCAAAGGCCTTGCAATAGCCATTCTGGACCCATGACACCAGCTCCAAATAATCCTCTAGCCCCCAATTCTCTCTCTTGAAGGAACTCAGATTATTCCATGAGACCAAAAGACACTGCAAATAGTAACATCTCACACCCCTGCCAAATGTCCTATGCGTTAGTTTAGGGCTGCCTAAATGAGTTACCACAACCACATAATTTACTCTTTCACACTCTGGAGGCCAGAAGTCCAAAATCAAGGTGTTGGTAGAACTGGTTCCTTCTGGAGGCTCTGAGGGAGAATCCATTCCATGCTCTTTTCCTAGATTCTGGTGGCTCCTGGCCACTCTTGGTGTTCCTTGGCTTGGAGCTGCGTAACTCCAGTCTCTGCCTCTGGCTTCACATCACCTTCTGCATCTCTTGTGTCTTTGTGTCTGTGTCTCTGACTCCCTTTGCTCTTCTCTTCTAAGGGCATCTGACATTGGTTTTAGAACCCACCCTAAATCCAGGATGATCTCACCCATTTCAAATAAGGTCATACTCACAAGTTCTAGGTGAACATATCTTCTGGGGGCCATCACTCTACTCACTACATCCTAGGGAAAGAGAAAAGGGAAGAGCCCAACTGATCTTGAGAAGAGACAGGAGGGGTGAATAAATAGTACCTTTGCCTCTGCTAAGCCAGCTGTCCTTTCCTCCAGACAACTTACGCTCCAGGCTTGGTGATCAAAAATAATATATAACTTGATATAACTTGACCTGAATAGGAACCTACACCCAAAGAGCTAGTAAAACAAGAATTACCTTTGAATTGTTTTTGTTTTGTGATTTTTTTTTAACTATTGGTATTTTATACTTAGAAGAGACTCTAAGACAGCTTTTTTTCTCACACCCACTGAAATTATTATTACCCTTACACCCCTTTTCCTGGAAACCCTACCCACCCCAAATAGGGAAATAGATAATGAGCTTTAATTACAGTTGATCAGAAAGTTGGACAAAGGCCCTTGGGGCTGATTACAAGGCAGGGCCACCCATGATTGAGGGAGCTTTCCTAATAGACAAGAAGTAAAAATGAATCTTTCAAAGAAGACATAGAACATATTTACATGACAGCGGAGAATAGGATCCTGGTAAGAATTCAGGACTGTATGGACCTAGATTAAATGGAAACATATATAAGAATGGATGCTGCCCATGCAATTTCCCATGCAGAAGACTGATTCACTGGGTCAACTGAGATGTAAGGACCCCAAGCTATAAAGGCATGGCCATGGCATTCATAAGATCATGCAGAATAAAGCTCATGTGATACATATCAAGTTAGACAGGCATCATCTAGGGCACTCGAATGTCCATAGATTTGTCATTCTGGTATTTGCTATCGAGAGACATTCCAGATTAGTCGGGACCAAACATGAATGCCAAACAGTACCCTTGAGCTGTAGGAAGCCACGAGCTGGGATCCCAAGGCTTCCCTTCAGCATGTATCCCAAGAAGTGGACATGGGTTATGGAATCCCATTGCCAACTTGGCTTGTCAAAAACAGAACAGCATTGCTAGAAGGGCTTTCTAGCCTGAAGCTTCTTTATCATGCTTTTTCATGTGTCAGAATGTTTGCATACCATGGTTGCCACCCCAGGGGACAGCAGTCACAGGAACTACTCATCTCTCTCAAAGGTCACACTGCTGGAGGAAACATACGGGCAGTAGTCCAACAGCCTGCTGGGGAATTCATGTTTTCAGATGGGCTGGAGATCACAAAGCACAAACCCATCACCAAATGTTTCATCTCTCACACCCCTCTAAGTCACTCTCACCCAGTTGTGGCCTCCTTGATGTTGAAATTTCCCAGAAACCCCACGCCCAGACTCTACACCCAGCGGCTTGGCTTCAAGGGAATTTGCCCGACTCTCTCAGCAGAGAGGCTGAACCCCTCAGGCACAGTAAGAGCAAAGGCCCTGAGGCATGGCCAAGGAACAGGACGGCAGCCAGTGGAGTTCAAATCAGTGAGTAAAGGAGGGGAGTAGCAGGAGAGAAGGTCAGAGAGGTGGGTAGTGCCAAATAACGTGCATCCTGTAGACCATGGCTGTGAGTCTAGTTTTTATTCCCAGTGTATCAAGTAGTCATGGAAATGTTTTAAGAAGGGGAGTGACATGCTGTTATATTCAAAGCAATCCACTGCCTTTAAACCTTCACGCTTTCTTTCACTTGTCTGAATCAGTGATGAGTCATGGGATGAAAACAAACCCTGAGTATACTGGAAAAATCATAGCAGCATCTTTGTTATTTAGTCCCTTCCTTGCTCACCGTCCGATTTGTTTTAGAGCCTGGAACCTGAAGACGTTTACTGCCTACTCAGGTGTTGCTGGGTGCAACCAGAAAGTTGGCAGGACAGAAGTGAGTCGCTGTGGGTATCCCCACAGGGGTCATGCCTGTGGCAATCCTGATTGGTCCTTCAAGGAGTGGAAACAATTCCAGGGAGATGCAGCCACACCTGGCCGTTAGGTGTACACTGGAGCATCGAGCCACTCATCCCTAGACGGTGACAGAGCAGAACATCGTCCCTCTCCGTCTGTCTTCTACTTCTCACTTTGATTTGTTTTTATCTCTAAAAAGAAATTGGTAAAAACTCAGTGAGCTGTTCATGTATGATGCATGTACTTTTCTGCAAGATCTACTTCAATAAACAGTAAAAATGAAAGGATACATGTAATCTCATAATGAAAATAAAGCCTCCAAAATTAATATGCTTTTTATTTATGAGCTTTTAAAAGGATTCTCCCCAGCATGTCCCTTCCCTCGTCCACTGCTGTAATTTGGCTAAACTGTTCATGCAGTGTCTTATGGATCTTCAGCGGTTTCTCTGATAATTCCTCATCAAATTACTGAGGAGTACAGGACGACATCCCCACAGGATGCCTTGAGACCTTTGGGCCCTCAGCTTTACAGGGTGTCCAGAAGCCATGATGAAAGCTCTTCTCCCTTTCCTGACTGCCTCGTCTCAGGCCCTGGCTCCAAGTGGCCCTTTCCTCTTGAAGGCAGCAGTGCTTTCTAGAGACGGTTCTATTCCCGAGTTCTAACCAGGAAATTGGCCTGCCTCTGAGATTCCACAAGCTCGATTTGTTCAGTCATGATCGGTTGATACTTCAGATTGCTCATTATATGAATTCACTATTGTCTGAGACAGTCCAGGTGCTGAAGTGCAATGGGGAACAGGGATAATATCCTTTTTGTGTCAGTGAAACAGCCTGTAAATGCCTAACTAATTTGCGCCATCTGATGTTCACATTCTTCATTCAAGCAAACGGGAAGGCTATCTGTGCCAGTTTCGTTCTAATCTGGGATACAGTCAACAGTGGCACAGGTCAATTTCTGACCCCTATATTCTCAAAAGCTCAAGAAAATAGTGATGTATTTGGGGGGATATCGGCTCCACAGGTCACTTCCTAATGCTTGATCTGGGTGTGCTGTATCCTTATATATTGCAATCACTCTGGCCTCAAAGAAAGCCCCTGTTATAGCAACAGGCATGTCTCAATCTGCTGCTGAGGGCCTCTAAGGTCTGTTGTATGAGCTTTTGAAAAAAAGAATGCACATTATTTGACCTCTTTCTCAGGCACTGAGACTTTGGTAAAAGATAGTTAGGCTCCCTTTGTATGGACACTCTTCTCTTCCCTTTTGACTACTTTTAGCTAATTTTAACTCCTTAAACTGTCAGTAGTTGCTTCTACATTTCCAGTTGCTTATACTGCTATTCCTTGACTTAGCAACTCTACAGAAATTATCTGTAAAGGATTTAGTTTAATTTTGCGTGACCTATGCCTCCCTTCTCCCATCCTGCTAATATAGCTATATCTCCATTTTAAATTAAATTGATAATCAGGGATTGTGTTAATATGACTATGTTACTATTCTCTGCAGCCTAGTAATATACAGTGATATCAGTTACTGTATATCAGTTACTGATTTACATGCACTGAAAGAGGAGCATCATCTCCAACGCATTCTCCCAAATAATGCGTAACTTCAATCTAATCATGAGAAAACCCAAGCTGAGGGACATTCTAAAAAATAACTGGCCAGTACTGTTCAAAAGCATTGGTCATGAAAGATAAGGAAACACTGAGGAATTGGCACAGATTGGAAGAGTCTAAGAAGATATCACAACAAATGTAAGTCCTGCGATGGATGCTAGAAGGAAAAAGGGACATTAATGGGGTTTTAGGCTGAGGATCAAACGATGTGAAGCAGGAGAACGCAAACAGAGAAACTCGCTTTCTGGCCTGAAGAACCAGAGGACAAACATCAGGACAAGTAGAGCCACTGGGAAGCGAGGGGCGTCCCAGGAAGGAGCATGCCAGGGGGAAGGAATCCACAGTTTGTGTGTAATTCAGCCCAAGTTTGGAGCTAATGCCTGACCCTCACATGCATGGAATAAACTCCAGGGAATGGTGAAAGAATTGAACTGAGATTTGAGCAACTGCACAAGAAAAGGAGTTTGCCGTTTGAAGCCCTCCAAGTTCGTTTTTGCTAGAACAAAATAATGCTCTTTGAAAGAATATTACATAACCCAGAGTTCCCATAACAAAATATTCAAAGTATCCAGAAAAAAAATCCAAATTTACTCAGCATATGAAGGACAGGGGAAATGTGACAAATTCTCAAGAAAAACACCATTAAAAAAGACATTTTTATATGACCAGATGATGCAATTTACAAACAAGAATTTTATGACAACTATTATAATTATGCTGTTATAACATCTCAAATATTAAGATAAACCTATAGTGAATACAAAAATAGAAAATCTCAACAGAAGAGGAGAAACTACAAAAATGAACCATATCTAAAAGAAAAATATTTATTATATTAATAGAAATGAGAGGAAAGAGCCAGTGAACTTGAAGATAGATCAATAAGGTTATCCAGTTTAAGAACACTGAAAAACAAGATATTTAAAAAAAAAATGAACACCACACCCACTAGAATAACTACAATTTTAAAAAGTAACAAGTTAGCAAGGATGTGAAGAAATTGGAACCCTCATACATTGTTGGTAGGACTGTGAAATAGTACAGCTGCTGTGGAAAACAGTTTGACAGCTCCTTTAAAAGTTAAACATAGCATTACCGCATGACCCAGCAATTCCACTCTGACCTACATACCAAAATAATTGAAAACAGGTATTTAAGCAATAACCTGTAATGAATGTTCATAATAGCACTATTCACGCTGTAAGGTGGGAACAACTTAGATGTCCATCAATTGATGAATGGATAAACAAAATGCAGTGTATCATACAATGGAACATATTCAGCCACAAAAAGGAGTGAAGTACTGATACATGCTATAACGTGAATGAACCTCAAAAACATAATGCTAAGTGAAAGAAATCAGACACAAAAGATCACGTATTGTATGATTCAATTTATATAAAACATCCAGAATAGGTAAATCCACAAAGACAGAAAGCTGATCAGTGTTACCAGGGATTGGGGAGGGAAGAATGGGGAGGGACTCATTAATGAGTAGGGCGTTTACTTTTGGGATGATGAAAATATTTTGGAACTAGATAAATTATGATTGTACAATATTGTGTATTAAATGTCACTAAATTGTATGAACATGGGTGCACAAATAAATATCTCTGAGACCCTGCTTTCACTACTTGTGGGTACATACCCAGAAGTGGAATTGCTGGACCATATGGTAATTCTAATTTTAATTTTTTGAGGAATGCCATACAGTTTTCCACAATGGCTCTGTCATGTTATATTCCTACCAACAGTGCACAAGGGTTTTAGTTTATCCACATCCTCGCGAACACTTCTAATTTTTGCAGTTAAAATGGGACGGGGTTAGGATAATGGACTTAAAGAGCATGATACAGAAGTTTGGGGTAGCGCCTAGAATAGATAGAATGGTGAATGGAATTGCAAGGATGAATGAAATAAGTTCTTCTCGCAAGAAGAAATTTCAGTCTTTTTAAGTTATGGGGAGTACAATGTGACGTACGTACTCAGAAGCAGTCATCCTCCTGGATAGTGACCACCGTGCCGAGCAATTGGGAGGCAGAATCTAGCTTCAGTGTTTGGTAGCTGTGTGACCTCAGGAAGATGACATAACGTCTCTGAACCTCAGCTGCCTTATCCTTATCCTTAAAACGGGGATAATAACTTCTATCCCAGATTGCTGTGAAAACTTAATGGATATAAAATTCTTATCACAAGGCATATAGCATTTGATATGTGATAACCATTAGAATTATTTATTCATATTTGTCACTACTGTAAATAATAGCTAATAAAATAAGCATTTATTGCAGGTAAATATATTAATTGCAGGTAACCATGTGCCAGGCTTTGTGCTAATTGCTTTAAATATAGTATCCAATGTAATATAACAACACTATGAACTAAGTACCATTTTACCTGCATTTTATAAATGAAACAGGCTTAGATCAAGAAACTTTCCCAAAGTCACACAGCTGATAAATAGCAAAATTCAGATGATCCCAAGGGGCTCTGATTTCCAACTCCAAGGTCTTCACCTTGGGTGACTCTAGCCAGAGACATCTTACCTGAAGAGGTTTAGCGAGGAGGAAGGGGATCTGATGTCCATCCTGGGTGTAGGCCTCATAGCACCTGGTAGACGCAAACTTGACTCCAAATTGTATGATTAATTCAGACTATGGTTTTAAAAGAGGTGAATTAAATCAAACGAGACATTACGGTGACAGAAAATTTGAACATCAGAGAATGGGCAAGACTATGGGCAGAGCCAATCAATAAACGCTGGCCCAACCAATGAATGCACATCCTGTAGCGGACTCTTAGGTGTGGGGAGCAGCATGCAGCTATCCAACTTGTTTTTTTTAATCTGCCTTTTCAAGAATCAAGAATAAATTATACAATGAACATGTATCACTAAAAGTCAAATTTTAATTCCCTTTGCTATCCGATAGTTTAGATTGTTCAAAAAAAACAAATGTGACTTTCATCTACTAGAAACCACCAGGAAACACTATTACCATGTTTCCCCGAAAATAAGACCTAACCAGAAAATAAGCCCTAGCATGATTTTTCAGGATGACATCCCCTGAACATAAGCCCTAATGAGTCTTTTGGAGCAAAACTTAATATAAGACCCGGTCTTATTTTCGGGGAAACACGGAAGATAAAAATCTGGGAAATAGGAATTGGACTGTACATTTACTTTGCCTTCATTATCATAAATATTTATTTATAGGCAATGTTATACAAAGGATTAGGTATTCCATTGAAATAAACTCAAATTTCTTTGAACCCTAAAATTCTTTGTTACAATTTTCTTCCCCTGGTAACTTACCAAGAGGGTGATCCTCAGATGTTACAAATGGTTATGCTTTGAAATACAATAATGGCTGAATTTATAAGGATTTTTTTTCCTCCCTAACTTGAGTTTAACTGAACATGAAGCATGAACTTGTTAACTCTACATGGTTCCAAGACTGATGTGATTTAATTAACCACCTAATCAAATGCTTTACAAAGAATGTATCCCATGGTTGATTAGGGGTGACACTCCTCTCATCACATCTGTGTCCCCTCCACTTGAAGCTGAACAGGCCGTTACTACTTGACCAATACAAATACGACAGAAGTGATGCCATGATAGCTTCTGGGCCCAGGCCTCAAAGAATTAGCAGTTTATACCTCCTGTCTCTTAGAACAATCATTCTTAGAACCCAGTTGTCATGCTGTGAGGAAACCCAAGAAGGAAGCCCCATAAGGCCTATATCATAAACTGAGGCCTCTGGTTGAACCCCAAGCCACCAGCCAGCACCAACTTGCCAGCCATGTTGAATGAGCCATGTTGGAAGTGAATTCTCCTGCCCCACTTGGCAAAACCCAAGTTGACGCTTGAGGAGCAGAGATAAGACCATCTTGCCAAGTCCTGCCCAAACTGTACATTTGTGAACAAAAAAATAACTGTTGGGTTATGCCACTAAGTTTTAGAGTAGTTACACAGCAATAGACGCTGGACCACTTCTCAACATTACACACTCCTAATTGTAAACTGACTTTCTGAAGATGAAAGCCTGAATAGGCCAATCCCATTGTCTCACGGGTAGGCTGATCAAATCTATTATTTGTATGATTCAAAAAGGCCACAGAGGTCACAAACAAACACAGCCAGGCACCTGAAAACTCGTCATTCCTTCTTTATTAGGATGCACCCACAGTACAGAACCTCTCACACACTGCGAAAGGGGACGGTTACATTTCTCTTTGGGAGCACCTTCCTTTTTGTCTCTGTTACCACTTTGAAGTAAATCATTTTCAAAGAAAGACATTTTAAATTCCAAGTGTTTGAGACTCGGCTTGCATTTTGTTGTGTTTGAAAAGGAAGTAGCATATTTTAGCCAGAGCTGGAAGATTGTTTTGTGGCATTTTAACTTTTAATGTGGATGAGAAGTCTTCACTGTCTGGTTGAACCAGTCTACAATTTTCATATGCAACTTTTCTTATCAAAAATGTTTCATTTTTACCTCTACTCACAAACAGATACTGCTTAAACATACACACACGCACACGCACACGCACACGCACACACACACAACTAAATTTAAAACCAATCATGAACCACAGCATTTCTAACAGGGAAAATAAACTTTTGCTGCCCTCTCCTGCTAAAACAATGAAATACTGAAATACCAAAAGATCTATGAAGCTAAAGCAAAATCCTCAAACCAAAAGCAATGGACATTTCATTCTCATATACTTGAATCAAAAATCAGACAACAACCAGAAAAATGTATTGGTAATATTTATATTTGAAAGTTCCCCACTGATACATGAGGCTTGGATTACAACTTATTTACAATAAGTGATTTCTAAAAAAGTAAAGAAAGGGGAGGAAGGGAGACAGGGAGGGAGGGAGGGAAGAAAAGGAAACCTATATTCATAGACATCATAATATGGGATGTTTATTTCCAAGAGAGATACTACTGCTGCCATCGTGCACAAGAAGCAGCACAAATGAACATTCCACTAGGTCAAAATTTGCTCAACTTTCTCTCAAGATGCACAATTCTTTTAGATTTTCAAAATTAGAGACTGAGAAATATAAAACGCATTGCCAATATACCTACTACAAAAATCCTTTGTGGCTCATTCCTTAACTCCACTCAGAGAAGCAGCTGAGCCAGAATATAAAAATAAAAATATTGATGTGCAAAGAAAACATCACTGATCATGTCTGGTGTCACCTTTTTGCTGTGGGTGACTGTCACTTTGTGGTAACATTGGTAGAGAGAATCTTTTCATTTCATGGGCCAGGTCAGTGCACCCAATTAAAGGGAAAAAAGCAAAACGGGGGGGGGGGGGGGGGGACAAAACTCTGAACACTTAAAAATGCCAATAACATCCATTCATCTTCCCTTTCCCACCCCCCCTCATCCCCACAAAAAAATAAAAAAGCTTTTAAAGCTCTAAATATACTTTTTTTTTTTCTTTCCATAGTGTGATTTGAGCCTAGGGCTACACGTGTAAAGTATAGCAGGTGCAATTACAAGCGATTCCTGGCTCTGCACCCTGGACTGTCCCACGCATAGGAGGAGGTACAAAATAAATTAAACCCTTCCAGTTAGGCAAGCAAGCCCAAGGTGAAGGAGCATAACCCTGCTTGTGAGTATCCAGCGGCATCGAGGGTATTATTTATCTTACTTTTTTTATTTTTTATTTCATTTTATAAAAAAACAGTCAGATGTTAGGGAGAGCAAACTATAATAAAATTGAAAAGGACAAAAACTAAACACTGAAGGAAAACAAATGGGGACACTTGCACAATGAGAAAAGGAATGCATGCTTGATTCAAAGTATGAGATGGGTCAATTCACTCACATGGTTTTTCTAGGCCCACAGCCTAAGGCCTCAGCATCACTCTAAACCACAGGGTTTTTGTTTTTTCTTCCAAAGACACTCTGAATCCTACCCCTGAAACCAATATGGTAGGGATAAGTTTGGAGTGATCATCACTCACTAACTACAATATCTGCTATTTAAAAAATAGATTTATATAGAGTTCTGGAAATTATGAAGCAAACAAAATAAAACACAAAGATGCATTTGTCACAATGAACTCAAGTTGCAGCAACAGCAGAAATGTGGGGAAGGACAGAGGGCTGCTGCAAATGCAGCAAGTACGTCCTTAAATATGTCACATAGTGCAACAGTCAGATTACCTCAGTTACTGTGCGTCACCGGACACAACATGACAAACGTCACATTGTCACTTTCAATTAAAAAAGAAAAGACAGTGTTTCTTCTCAGAAGTTGCCCTATGAATTTTAGACATATAGCTATAATTGCTTCTTTCACTATGTCTAAAATTTGGCTTTATTCTCCTCAGTTTGGAATGATCAACATACAAAATTGACATCAAGGTATCTGTGTAGTTCTCACCTTAACTCTGAGGACAGGGTAAGGTGCAAAAAAGGAGCCTGGTTTTTCTCATTTTAAATGACTGCATTCCATTCTAATGGGCAGAGATATTTCACAAACCTGTGATTTTAATGTCCTCTATCTGAAAAGATGAGTTAATGGCTATATTGTCAAAACTACAAGTAATGCAGAGTGAAAACTAATGGGCTAAAATCAGAGATGATTTGTTACAAATTTATTTTTTATCTTTAGTATTTGAACTTGCACCTTTGCTCCAGCACTTTTAAAGGAAGTTGTTTCATCTTTGGCAGCCTCTGCCAATTTTACATTGAATCCCCATGAATGTTCTGTGTTTTTAAAAACTCTATGAATTCCATTAAACCATGTTGTGTTTGGTGTTGCATGTGACTCTTTTACTGCTGTTTCTTTTTCAGAATTAACAATGCCAAGTTTTGTTTCTGTTTTACAAAGTTATTGAGATGACAATGTCCATAATTAGCTGACTTTTATGCACAAACCGTGACCTGATAATCCTGAAACACTTAATAGGGGAGAAAGGTCAGCGGCTTTTCCCCCCCTTTTTTGGAAACAATACAACTGCATATTCTACTTTATATTTAAATGGAAGGAAGAAAATATACAAGCCCAGATTGATATTATTACTACAAAGAGCAACAACAGTTCATATGTTCAGGTTTGCTACTATCACATTTCAACACATGAACACGGTCAGCTCTATACCATGAATACTGCTGAAGTGATGGTTTAGGATTATCAACTCACTGCTGCCATGTCCATAACAAACAAAAGCATCCTGGAAATAAACCCCCAAACACATATCTTTCAGTACATAATAATGCAACCACATTAGGTAAGTACATACTGTACACAACTTTTATCAGTATTTTTATCTCATCCAAATGTAAGAGTCCTCGTTTAAATTAAATACAAAGCAGAGAGCCAATAGGATGTATCTACAATACAGCCCTAGAGTTTGTTTTTTTTCTTTTTCTTAAACAATTTGGTCACAATGCACCTTTGATATAAAAGCATTTTTAAACTTTATTATTAATACTCAGGACATTAGGAATTTCCAGATTTTTTTTTTTCAGTAGCATTTGTAGAACCACTTTTGGTAACAAATACAGTAGTTAGGAATACGCATCCGATGCAGAATGCATAATAATGTTTATCCTGAATCCTTTCTGGCTAAAAACAGGGCTGGCGCTGTGATGAGATATAGAACGAGAATCTACAAAAAACACTGTAACATGTTTGTTTTTTCCCAGAGGCTACATCCTCTTTTGCTGGAATACTTTATAAATACATATTAAAAAGTAAGGCAACAACTCCAAACAGTCCAAGCTGTTTGCTCAACTCTATTCCCAATTAGATTCGCAATCCTGGCGATCGATTTCATGGTTGTACTGTTTAGTGTTTGTCTTTCTGATTTCAAAATGGTCCAAAGGGATGTTTTGTGGCATTTCTAAAACATCTCTGGTATGTGTGTTCAATGATGTACGCAACTAATACTGGTCAGGTACTGAAGCCTCTGATGCCCAGTGCCTGTTTTCAAAGGATTCAAGACATTGATTTGGATTCACCATGAATTCATGCATGAATCCAAAATTCCCTTCCTTACTATGTTTATCACCTCTTCTCGTTTACTCCTAATTTTAAAACTAAAGGAGTACCAGGACTACCTGGTTACTGGAGAGATGTTCACTCCGGTAAACAAAACTTTTATCAGGAACCTTTGTAATTCATGGCCCCGTTCTATGTGGACATTCAACTCATGAACATGTGCAAAAGGAAAAGATGTCAAATTACAGTCAAGTTACCCAGAGAGGGATGTTATACAAACTTATATGGAAATGACAGTCTTTTTTGTTTCTTCCTTTACTATAAATACATTTAACAGCTTAGCAGAAAGACAAGCTAAATTTAAGATTGTTCACATTTGAAAATTGTTTCATACTCTCTGCTAATGATAAAGGAACTTCCGATTAATGGAATTTTAACAGCAATTTCATCAACAGATCTTTGAAGACTGCTCTTTTTTTAAAAAGAGGGTTAGAACAATGATTATGTTTTGCAAAGTTCTGAGAAGTCCATCTACCATCCAAACTTTGGATTGAAGTCCTTATTTTTTTTTTCCTTTACTTAAGAGACAGGTATATACAGTGCTGTTGTAATAATGAAACAAATGTGAAATCTACTGTAAAGTTGCACAATACAGAAAACTGTTGCTCCATCTTCTACTACATAAATGTGTGACTCCACAGGTTAGTAATGTTGTTGTTATTATTTTTGTTAAGTTGGAATTATCCCATCACGTCGAAGACCTCTCTTCAATTCCAGATCCTCCAGTTTTTTCCACAATTCTTCACGCTCCTTTTCTTTCTTTTTCTCACTGGAGAAGAAACAGAATATAAGATAAACAACTGAGAAGGTTTAAAGCGGTTATTAATCAGTAACTTGTCCTTTGACATACTTTCCCCCATGTATGTTTTAAAGGGTCTTTGAAGTTTGGCATTAAGCTTGTAGGTGCTTTTACGTTTTGGTTTTTCCTCTCTGGCTTTTTTTTTTTTTTTTTTTTTTGACATTTAGACACACAGTACTATTAATGAACAAAGTAGGAAATGACAAAAATATTTTAAGATTTTACATTAACATTCCTTTACACTTAATGTTAGAAAATTAACTTCAAAATTACTGACAAGCAAAAACGGGAATCATTTATATGTATCTGTTATCCTAAAACCAAGGGAACATTAGTGATTTTTACTTGGGATCTAGTTAAAATCTAATTTTCTCTTTATTTCCAAATACTTTCTCAAAAGAGATACTAAAAAATAATACTGATACAGAAAATGTAGTAGGTCAAAAAAATATACTTCCCCTTTATGAATATCTATTTTTCCTAAACTATGTATATTTAAACTCTTCAGCAGTATCTTGTCCACACAAATATTAATCATCATAAAATCCAAGTTATTAACTTATTTTATACATATAACCAAATTAAACACTCTTTCTTTTGTGCTTTCAGTTTTAATGATCTGGACAGAAATTTGTTAATACCATTAGGCAATAAGTTTTTAATGTTTCAAGCCTTCAGATTTAGTTCAGTATCAATTTGACTAATGACTTCCAGACTGTTGGAAACATTGGTAAAATTTACCAAAAATCTGGATGTCTAAAATAGGATTAACAAATTTTATTTTGCCAAGAACATTTTTAGATTACCATGTTTTTATTTAAAAAAGAATGTTAATTTTAACATCAGACAAGTTGGAAGTACACAGTCCAGGAACATTTGACTACCATGTTTCCCTGAAAATAAACCTAACAGGAAAATAAGCCCTAGCATGATTTTTCAGGATGACATTCCCTGAACATAAGCCCTAATGCGTCTTTTGGAGCAAAAAGTAATATAAGACCCAGTCTTATTTTCGGGGAAACACGGTATATTGTAAATTAAATAAATTCACACTTATTAAAAATAATTCACTGTAGCGTCCCTAGTTTTCTCATGTTGTGATGAACCAGTAAACAACAGACCCAAATGACATTTGTGTATCCATAAATTCAGATAATAAATTCAGATTATTCCTGAAAACAGGGCTCTGCCATCTCAGGTATGGGGGATATGGTCCGTGTGCTACTTCACCTACGTAGCAATAATTTAACTTCAGTTGCAGTACAATATTTACTCAGGGAAATCTACACAGGTTAAGTGAAATTTATATATAACTCCACGCCTCATATTTTTCGTATCATCACCAACCTTTTTTACAGGTACACTGATATCTATAGCAAAAGAAATTAATCTTCATTTCCCCCCAAAAAATCTCTAGAAATACCTAAGCAATTTTATATTCTCATTCCACTAGTGTCTTGAAGGAATATTTAGTTATATAACATGGTAATTAATATTATCATTTCATAATTAATATTTTGGTAATTAAAGCCCTGTTTACTATAACTAGTTTCAGCTATATCAAATATAATCTTTGCAATATGAATTTTAGTGGGCATAATAGTTTTTCAAACAATTACCTATTGGGTAATTTTGACCCTGAAAAATTTTATTTACAGGACAATAGGGGCAAAATTAGATAATCCTTCAATCACTATGAATTCCAGATTCTTAACTGCAAAAGCAACCTGTTTGGTAAATTATCACCTTTAGTTTCTCAGTAAAGGTTAAGGATAATATTAGGTTGAAATAAATATTATCATAGGACACTGATTTGAGTACACTTAAATCAATTCTATAGAACCTGCTGAATTTCAAAGCATATGACCTTTTTATTTGGAGGGAGAAGAATTTGGTAAGCAAGGGCTTAGAAACTTTATTCAACTAAAACCAGTTTAAACATACATTAGGTTCATAGTGCCCTAATGTGCACTTTGAATTAAGGGCTGACGTCATCAAAACACTCAATATCTTATTACTGAATCATCATCAGGAGTTTTATGGCAATCTGTCCTGCGGGGTTTTTCTTACAGATGAATTCTATGCTGAGTTAGCATACGTCTTTTATGGTGACAACTAAATCTTCAAAAATTCTAAATATTTCTGATACAGTTAGTGTCACCCCCATTTTTTCCCACTTTTCTCTCTACCTGTAGGTGGGAATTTAAAAAGTTAACCACGCTGTCAGGCTAGGGATACTGTCAAATTCTCTCCCAATTTCAATTTTACATAGCATTAATGTTGGCATATATATCTAATAGTGTTACTTACTCCACCCACTATTTTCAGACTTGTGACACTTAAAAATTTTACCTGAACTGAACAGTTATTAATTTCTTGTCCTCCAGAAGTGTAATCCTCCATTTGGTTCTTCTCTGATAATACCAAATAAATCTCTTTACTCTCTTTTCCTACTCCCACATTTATGGAAAACCCAATGTTCCCATCTATTCATTACAACCTTCTATTGCTCATTGGACAAAATATTACCCTTACTTAAAAAAAAATTATTCTCTCATTAAGGAAGTCTACTCACTATAAGGTACTTTAATACATCAGATCATGTACTTTAATAAAGTGTATATTCCTGCTCCCCTGGGTTAATTCTTATCTTTTTCAAGAGTTTGATCAATTTAGTTTATATCATAAATGATCACAAAACAGTTTTATTATTGTAGTTTAATAAATTTGAATGAAGTTTAATAAATTTGAATGAAGTTTAATAAATTTGAATTAATTTTATTTCAGACAATTTTAGTATTTTAGAAATAAGGTCTTTAATACTCTCAATGGGATTCTACAGAGTTAATCCTTATTCAACTAGGATAATAATGAGCTTTTAGTTGCCATAAAAGAAAGATTATGTATTATGCACTCTTTAATGGTATGTCACAGAATGAAAATGTGTCCTTTATCTCCTTTATTTAAATAACATTTTAAACAACATTTTAATTTAAATTTGGGACAAGGAGGGTTATTATAAATTTAATGATTTTGCAACTGTAAATATAGTAAACTACAAGTTCTTTAAATTCCAAGTGTGACACACACATCCCATAATTGATATTCATTCCAATATCTTATAAAGAATCTCAGCCTCTTCTGTCTTCAGTTAAACACTTGTCACATTCCATATTTAAGTTGCTTTTCAATATACCACATCCTGGTAATTTAAAAAAATAACTGTGACAGTCCTTTGTCTCCTGCCACCAAACCTTTCCCCTCATTTCCCTCTTTATCAGTAAAATGCAAGTAACACATTCAAAATCAGGCAAAGCAAAGAAGCAAGGGAACCACAGATAGCTTTGCTCAGGCGGTTCAGCAAGATTCTGGGTATGACCCCTCACACACACCGCTGGGATCCTCTAAGGTCCATGGTTTCATCATATACAAAGCTGGCATTTGCTTCTGGATGATCGAAGCCAAACCAGAGGTCCCACTACTAAGCTCTCTAGACTTTCCTCAATCTCTCCAAGTACATCAATGCCACGGTCTGAATATTTGTGTCCCCGCCACAATTCCTGTTGAAATCTTAACCCCCACAGGTGATGGTATTAGTAGCTGTGGCCTTTGGGAGGTGATCAGGTCATGAGATGGAGCCCTTCTGAATGGCTTAAGTGCTCTTATACAAGAGATGTCACAGAAATCCCTTGCCCTTTCCATCATGTGAGGACACAGTGAGAAGGGGCCAGCTACGAACCAGAAAGAGGGCCCTCATCCAACCATGCTGCTGCCATGCTCTTGGACTTTCAGCCTCCAGAGCTGTGAGCAATACATTTCTGTTGTTTATAAGCCACCCATAAAACATCCACATGTGGTATTTTGTTACAGCAGCCCAAATGGATTAAGACAACAGCTTTTGAAAAGTTGGACATATTGAACAAGAAATAACAAAATTAAGGAATCGTGTAAATGAAATCAAGAAAGGCTTTACTCAGCTAGAAGCATTTATTGTCGAGTTCAAGTGGTTTTTGTTCATATTTTATTTTAAACATTTCAATATTTGTACAATACCAGACTTTTCACCTCCATGTTTTTTTCACTGCCCTTTGAATTGTAATGCATTTGCTGCATTCTAGAGTAGAAGGTAAGTTGTGGGCCAAAGAGCTAAAAAAACGGTGCCTCATTCCTCCTGCTGCTGGAGTGAAGTACAAGATCAGCCCAATCCTAGTACAAATAAGTCCAGAAGGAAGTGAATCCAGCTGGCAAACTACCTAATGGTCCCCTCACATAAGCCTGAAACATCAGCTATGTGTCAGGCTCTTAACCCTGAGGCAGAAGAAAAACATCACTGAAGGGAAGGAGGAAAACAGCCTTTTTCAAAATGACACTTTGTTACCCAATGGTACACTAATAAAGACACAGCTAAGGAGCATGCAAAGCTGAAGATAAATAAAATTGTGCTGCTTATGATTTTGGGTACAATTAAGCAACTTCAGCAAAGAGCAAGGAAAGAACTCAATGCACAGCTGACAAAAAAGCTTTAAAAAGTTACCGCTGACGATCTGACTTGTATGTGGCGGTCAGCTCATCGAACATGGTGCTGTTCATTTCCATAAACGCCTTCAACACATTGTAGACTAATGCCACGATAGCCCTGAGGAGCACACAGAAAAGAGAGTGTGTCGATTAGCCTTACATACAGGATGCTGCATGAAGACAGCGAAAGCACAACCTTTGAATGAGCTCCACGTATTGCATGCTATCTCCATCCCTTTTTAATTGGAACTACTAGAAATGACCTAGAGTTCATTTCCACATCAACAGTTACATCCTTTATTGTTTAAGGCAAGATATCTTTCTGAGAGGTTGGCAGGATTAGAAAAATAAAAATCGAATTTTGCCTTTCTAATTATCGGTTCCCAGAACAGTCTTGCCTGCGGGCCCTTGTCAACTTCATTTAATAAAAAGGCAAGTATAAAAATAAAGCAACTTCATCCTAAAAAAGGAGCACCTGTGGTAGGACTAACCTTAGAGATCTGACTTTGCATAGAATTTTATTTATAAAGTGATAATATACATAATTCATCAAAATAAAATCTGTTCCCATGGAAACAAATGATACATTATTCATATTCAATGATACGATACTAAACCCCTGTAAGCTGGGCAGTTTAATAAGAGTTATGTTTCTAGTGTGATTTGCATGAGTCCGTTCATGCCTGCTTAGTTCCCCTGCTGAACTAGTTCCCCTGCTGAACTTAGTTCCCCATATGCTAGTAAGAGAACCGGCAAGCTGGTGATGGTTACTGTTTAGCTATGGGACACTGCATAGTTCAATAGCCAAAATGGCAGTCCTTACTTATCAAGTGGAAGAACAAGTGTGAAGACTGTCCCAGGATGGGTTTGGTACCTGCAGACTAGAGTCTAAATAGCACTGCCCTTTGCATAAATATACAGCAGTACTTCCATTTTGCCACACCATGCTCCCAACACCTCTGAAAAAGGCACTGGTAAAAGTTAGGCCACATGTTAAATAAACTATGAGTTTGATGTTTCCAAAACATTTATAAGAAAGGGTACTTGCTGTGTTGCTTCTGCTCTGTGCCTGTTATTAAAAGGAAAATGTAAGCTCCCTTCTGTTGAGGGGAATGACCTTCTCAAATACGATGGCGGTGATGGAGAAGGGCAGACTACAGTCCACACACAAAGAGGTTACGGACACTTTCTAAAGCCACTCTACATTCTCAAGAGACTATGTGCATAAGGACACTTAATTGTTTACCAGCTCTTTATTTTTATAAGTTTTGTTAATAAAATTTGGCAAAAATGTGATATTTTACAGTTGTATATAAAACTTTTAAAGACAAACATATCATGAATATACTGAATTACAGCTGCTAATTTGTAACTTTTCTTTCTATTCCAGAGAAGCATGTAAAGCCATTCAAATACAGAATGCTCTAACTTTCATAGAACTAGATGTTAAAATTCTCTTTGAAGATTTTAAACTTTTTCCCTAGAAACAATATATAATAACTGAGTTGGTTTTAAAGAAACAGATCTCCCTAAAATGCAAATCAATTCAGAACACTTCCCTCCTTACAACTCTTTAGTGTTTCCTTATCATCCACTTGGTGAAAGCTCACATGGGCTCCAGCCCCCTTCTAACCTCACCTTCTACCATGTTTCCCTGAAAATCAGACCTAGCTGGACAATCAGCTCTAATATGTCTTTTGGAGCAAAAATTAATATAAGACCTGGTCTTATTTTACTATAAAGACTTATTTTATAGTAAAATGAGATGGGGTCTATATAGTATAATATAATATAATATAATATAATGTAATAATATAATATAATACCGAGTCTTATATTAATTTTTGCTCCAAAAGACGTATTAGAGCTGATTGTCTGGCTAGGTCTTATTTTTGGGGAAACACGATAGCAACCTCCCTACAACACCTTGTGCTTTAACCCTACCAAACTCCTAAGTCGCAGAACTTGACAGGCGCTTCATACACTTGTGGCCTTTTTATATGATGGATAGACCCACACTCTGAAAGGGCTTCTTCCATCCCATCCACCTGCCAAATTCCTTTAAGATTCAATCGGCAAATCACCACCTCATCGATGTCCACAAACCTCTCCTCTCACTCCAGAGCATCCCTCAAATATCTCTACTACATTCACAGACAGGTCAGGAAACCCTCAAGTAAACTGCTATGTTAACATAACACATTTAAAACAACTATTTTATAAAGTATCTGTTTACTTGTGGGGTCTCCCCAGCCAGTCAGTGAATTTCTAAAAGGCAGGGATTTTTATCTTTGTCACGTATCTGCCTTCAGCAACAAGCATAGCATCTGGCACATAGTAAGCACTCCAGACATTTCATTAAGCAAAAGAGAAGGAGGGAGGGAAGAAGGGAGTGAAGAAAGGAGGGAGGGAAGGAGGCAGAGAAGGAGGGAGGGAGGGAGGGAGGGAGGGAGGGAGGGAGGGAGGGAACTGTATAAACCTACGGATTCCAATGTTCTTTTGAAATCCTATAAAGACTGGAAAACATGATGGGAAGGATGACATTAGAGTTTTCTTCTATCAAACTCATGATGTATTCATTATTCCAATAATAGAGTGCCCTTTCTGCCACCTTTGAGAAAAGAAAAATAAAACGTTAAGAGAGAAAAAGACAAAAACAAAATTATACATCTCCAAACAAAAGTATTTTAAGATAATTTTTATATCAATCATATGTAAAATTAAGTATTAATCACACTTTACATTTTTGTGGATTTAATATCTTTCAGAAATTTCCAAGGTGATCCATCCATTGGGGAAGGAAAAGAAGTTTTCCTACCTATTTCTATTCTCCTTTCATACCGCCCATTCCACCTGATTCCACATCTTCCCTGCGCAGCTCCCCAGCCGCAGCCCCCTTTACCCTACTTCTATACATCAGCCTGTTTTCCTTATCACTTTAACCCTCTTCCTGGCTCACCTCGTTCGTCCACACAGTTCAGATCAACTACAGGGCCCGGACATGGCCGGCGCTCAGCCAACAGCTGCTGTCCATCCCTGCAGAGCAGTAACCTCGGCTGAGCACCTCTGTGGAGGCCCCGGGCCGGCCTACAGGTAGAATGGACCGACCTCATCACCACCGAGGAGAAGGGACCATGGGGCTCCTTGTACAGAGGAGGACACTGAGGTTCAGAGACATGGGTAACCTGGCCAAGGGACCACTGCTAGTGAATGGTGAGAGCTAGGACTCGAATCTAGTGCCCAGATTCTTTACCAAGTTCATTTCTATCACCCTTCCTTTGAACTGGGTTAGCCAGGAGAAAGTCTCTCAGTTTCTGGACTCAGGGATACTAGCTGTACTACAGGGCCCAGGACATCTCAGATCCCTTTTCTGTGACTACCACACTATCAACTGACTCTACACATTCAATAGGACACCTCAAAAAATAATCTAAAAAATCTAAAAAGTAATCTAAAATAGTGATAATTAAAATAAGCCAAAATCGCAAAAAAATAATCTAAAATCTCTAAAAAGGATAATTATATGGAGAAAGAGAAAAAGAGTGGCTTCTTTCATTCATACAGATTAAGAAATTACGTTTCAAACTCATTTTAATTTAATTTAATAAAATGGTACAAGATGTATCCACTAATAGACTCTGAGAAATTAGAACCCTTCCATTTACATTATTCAACTTAGTTCAAAAAAAATCCTGGGACTCATGAGGCACTAGACCCTGAGGTACAAAGAAAACCATCATTATTGAATAATTACTATATACCAGGCACTGTGATGTTTCATAGACATACTATTTATCCTCACAACCAACATAGAGTGGGTACCGTTATTCCTATTTTGCAAATGAGGAAACTGAGGCTCTAGGTCAGATGGCTAGCAAGTGGCAGACTCCGAAGTCCCTGCTCTTAACCTTGTTACTCTGTTATTTCCGTTATGTCAGTGGAGAAAGGAGGAATCTATGAGTCTGTCCAATACAAACTGTGATAAATGCTGTATAAGACCTAGAAATAAAGTGCCAAAGGAGAGGGCAGGCAGAACCACCCAGATGACCTGAGAGAAAGGAGTGGTAGAATTATAACACAGGAGGTAACATCCAACCTGGGCTTTGAAGGACGAAAGAAGGAAAGCGCATTCCGGGCTGAGGGGATTATGAGAAGGGAGGGCAGAGGCACCAACATAAAGGATGTGTTTAAAAACCATGCAGCACATGGTGTGGCTGAGACAGGTAGGACAGGAGGTAAGGAAAGGGAAGGGGGCAGGGGAGGAGACGGAGTGAGGCTGTGCTGAAACTTACAGCTGAAAGGAGGAGCTTTTAGAGACCACAGGAGGATGTTGGTAAAGAAGGAGGGATCTAGGCTTTTCCTACATCCAATTAAGAGTCTAAAATTCACCTGCCTCTCAATGCTAACAAGTATCCTAATCTCTACATATCTGTTTGTCAATATGCCATGCAGTCTGTGGTGTTTCGTTATGGAACCTGCTATGGTCTATATATTTGTCACCCCAAACCTCATATGTTGAGATCCTAACCCCCAAAGATGATGGTACTAGAAGGCGTGGCCTTTGGAAGGTACTTAAGGCATGAGAGTGGAGCCCTCATGAATGGGAGCAGTGACTTTTAGGAGGCTGCAGAGAGCTCCCTCGTCCCTCCCGCCTCGTCAGGACACAACCAGAGGTCTGTGACCCAGAAGAGGGCCCTCACCTGACCATCCTGGCACCTGGATGTCAGACTTTCAGCCTCCAGAACTGTAATCCATTTCTGTGGTTTATAAATCACACAATCTGTGACATTTTGTTAGAGTAGCCCAACTAAGATAGCCCCAGCTTAGAGACACTTTGTCTCCTTTCTGAGCTTCTGAGCATCATGTAAGCCTTGCCCTCCCTTACACCACGCATCCTCATGAAAACTGAAAAAGGTAAACAATCCAGATGTTTGAGCACCACAGGTCATGTGTAATATGCACAACACCTACACAGTATCCTGCAATCTTTCTGTATCTAGACATGTGATATATATCATCTGAATGCAATGGTTTATATAATGGTTTCTACTTTTTTTTGGCTTTGTGGTACAATCACAAGATTGTCATAAGATCACTGACTTGACAGACTCATATGTCTTCAGACTACAGCCAGTGTCTCTAACTATGCAGGGTAATTACAGAGCAGGGAAAGCCCAGCATCGAGTCTGCTGTGTTAGTAATGTGGTTCTATGCTGCCAACCAGTCTGAACAATCTCTTCAAATCAGCAAGCAGTGTATAAAGTGTCAACTCTCTTGTCTGTGACATGGACCTTTAGTGAGATACAGAAGATAAAACCTAATGTGTTTTCAACCAGCTTACCCTCTTCCCTCCTCCTGTGTGAGGTATTTCAGCACTGCAGCACGGCTCCACCCCCCCACAACGGAAAAAAGGGTTGTCCAGATTCACTTTCCCTGAGTGGCCACAAGGAGGCAGAATGGTGCCATGGGAAGGTCCCCCCGTTTCCATAAGCTATACCAATCACTCCACTCCCTGTTAACTTGGGACCTTGAGCAACTCATTTTCTCAGTTTTGTTTTTTAAAATCTAAAAAATTAAAAGGGGGAAAAGTATCGCAAGATAATTTGAAGTTTAGAAATAATGTATGTAAAGCATTGAGCACAGTACAGAATATTAGTGTTCTCGTCTTCTCGTAAGCTTTAGTTAGCATTCTCTCTTACAGACTACAGGAACCCTACCAGTCCATCTCTTATTCAGCTACTTTACTCGAGACCAGTTATTTTACCACTTTGAGCTTCAGTGTTCACATCTGTAAAGATCATAATGCCCTCCTGGAAGGGTGGTTATGAGAATTGAAGTTACTGAACAGAAAGCACCATCACAGTGGCTGTCGCGTAGCAGGTGCTCAAGATAAAGATGGTTATTGTTAAAATTATTCTCATGTGAGAAAACAGCAAATAAATAACAACAGGTAGCTAGTATGTCCATTATGTATTTTTCAATGTAAATAAAATTTTACCAAAATAATATGTTACATAGGCCACGCTGGCTCATCCCCTCTTTACTACTAACCTGAAAATGGGGGCTAGAGACACACTTGGCAATTTGTTTAAACAAAGGTTCTTGAATTTTAACAAATTGTGAAGGTTCAATCACATCCAATATTTCTTCCAGCTCCCCAAGGAACATGACCTGTAAATACATGCAAAACACAAAATGTCAGGCGCTTCATTAAAAATCCATAGGAATGATGATGATTAATGAGAGTTAGCACTGTTTTAAGAAAAATTTACACATGAAACCAAACATGAACAAATCAGGTATTAACTCATGTTAGAAGATGTTCATTTCACAAGGAATTCACCAGAGGGAATTTGTTGACAGCATGTTCCCCACAGCATTGAAAATATGATTCTATTTACTTTGGAAAAAACACTCTATGTGTTCCAGCTATTACACTTACACACTGCAGTGGGGCTCCTATGAAACAGGACTGTCCCCGTGGGGCTCTCCTGTCTATTGCTATCAACACAGCCATCTCCTCTCCTCGCCCATATATTTTTAAACAATGGGGGAGTGGCCCTTCTGCATGGATGCCCATACCGGCACATGCAGATATTTCTGAAATATTTATAGCCCTTGCTATATGCTAGATGTTACTCTAGGATACGCTAGTTAACAGAACGCACAGAGTCAGAGAGACACCAATGAGAAGATTCACCCACACATAGGTACCACTTAAACCTTTCAGCACATGCTTACCCAGTCTTGTACACTTACTTCCCCCTCCCACACAAATGCACACACGTACGATTGCTCCCTATAGAGCACAATGCATCTCGTGGCCTCAGCACTATGTGCCTCAAGAAACAGCTTCAGATCACAAAATGGAGCCAAATCAATAGTACAGTCAATTGTTTTAAATATAATAGAAAACCGAGAGATATTAAAACCAGTTACCTATTCAGGCATAAAAAAATAATTACTTTAGAAAAAATTAGGTATGCAATCAAAATACAAAAAAAGACAATGTTTTCGTATCTTAAGATACATCTGGGTAGCAAAGCATAGTTTACTTTTACCTAATAGGTATTAAGAAATTAGATGATTTTCTGAAATTGTATAAAGTGGGGGTTTTGGAGAATTGAAACGGATTTGAGAAGAAGGGTATTTCTGTTGAAAGCAAAATACAGTAGATCTTTGCCATTTGTCAAGATACATAAATTCTCCCCAAATGTAAAACTAATAACTGACCTTGCTTTCTGAACCATTTTCCAAACAGTTTCTAACGTTTTAGAGGAGTGGGTGTAGATCTGGTACCCAGGAAGGCTCACCTCCAAGCTAAGAGACTCACTCCCCCACAACCTCACGTGGCACATGCCCAGGTAAGTCTCAGCAAAAGTACGAATGATTATAGGTCAGAGGTTTCCAAGGCCAGTTGTGGACAGTTGAAACTAAAGGTCTATAATATATTTTACGATTGTACATAGTAAGATCCCATCTACACTATGCTGTAAAGTGGGTATTTGGGCACGCTACTCTAGCATCTATCTATAGTGAAAGCAAAATCTCCAAACTATGAAGGTGATCACTAGGAGGTGACATTGAGAGAGCTAGACAGTTGGGCACATGACCAGGCCTGACCTGACCTGTGAGACTGAGCAGCACTGTGACAAAAGTCCAGGGTTCCCGAATCAGGGAGGCAGGTTCTGGCCTAACCACCAGTACTTAGTGTACTCGGGCAGGCTATTCACCTCTCTAGGGGCCAATTTCATAACCAGTAAAATGAAAGTACTTACAGTCCTGCCTTACAGAGCTACAATGAGGATTAGATGAGAATGTATTTTATACACGCTTCTTAGCCTGGTGCCTGGCACTCAGCCAAGTATTTAGTACACTATTACCATACTGACATTAGGCACTTACCTCTTTTTGACTACATGTTTTGGGCCAAAATTTCATTAACCCCCTAATAACCTAAAACGAAAAGGAAGAAAACAAATGACATTTAATTTTTCACATACACTCCATGAAAAGTGGTCCATGATCTGAAATTATGGAAAAAATACTTACTGGTTCTGTGAGTGAAGGATCTTTCTCCAGAAACTGTACTATGCAATATGCAAGCTGGAGAAACAGAATAAAAAAGAAAGAATGACAAAATTGGAAATTCAAGATACTAAGGACTCTAAAGATATGTTATTAAAACTTCCTAAAAAGTTTCAGACTCTGGTTTTAGTAACTTCACGCTCAATTCATTTTAAAAATAAAAAAATGTATAAAGCACAATAAAAAGCTACTTTTTCAAGCCAAAGACTGACCCTAATAAGGCTCCAGGGGAATTTTAAAAAAAAGAGTATCGGGACATGAAATAGCCAGCTAATAAAAAGCGGAGATGAAATGTCACATTCAGAATATCCTGGAAGTATCTCATCTACATATAGTTTGAGCTGCATCTCATGGGCTTCCATTCTCTCTTTGCTGACGTCAATAGTACTGGGTTTTACTGTGGTCCCAGAAGAGTCCAATATGAGAAGTAGGCTCTTCCTAAAATCTCTGCTGATTGCCTGAAATGTCACAAGCAAACTAAAGCAGTTTCAGGAAAAGATAAAAAGTTATTTCTACCTGCCAGTTAGAACCTGGAGAATATGAGTTTTATATCTGATGCTAACTCATCTAAGTAAGAATTCTCTTAAATGATCACAAAATGTGATATCCTATTTCAAAAACTAGAGGCAAGATTTGTAAAAGGGCTTGTAAAGATTCTTGGGCAAGAATCCACTCTTGCGAAACATTTTGATGGGTGTTCTAAATTAGAACCATATGGACCAATTTTTCCTCGAAACAAGAATTTCACATTGAAAGAGGAACACTGCTCAGGGAAATGTGTTACATTTTTATGCAAACTCAAAACATTCCCATTGGGGGCGTTCTGAAATACTAAAATTAAAACGCCACTAGATTATTTATCTACCCCCAGTGACACGCTAACCATGCAAGGCAGTGTTAGCACCGAAATCAAAATGGGTACAAGACAGAGTATGCTTTTTAAAGTACTAGAGGCTAAAAATAAAAAGATGTGAAAACACTGATTTGTTTACTTATGTATTTATTTGTGTGTAGAAAGTGAGAAAAAAATGATGAATGATCTAGAAGAGGATGCAAAGGACAACTGATAGACTAATACAAAATGAGGATAAGACAAAACATTCAAGAACATTCAAAAATGATTACACATGTCCAAAGATCTAAATCTGAAAAGCCCACATACATATTACTATAAGCAACATGTTCAATATATAATTTTGTGAACTGGGCAGGTCATTTAAGTTCTCTGAAAAATGAGATGATCAAATAAATGCTCCTTGCAGTTGAAAAATATTCTCATGAGTCTCCTATGCACAGAAAAACACACTTTTCATTTCTTTGGGGGGTTATTTTAAACTTTAACAGTCTTTTTTCTTTTAATTAAGTAAATATTAATATCAAAGAAACACGGTTCGCAAACTTTATTTTGCTTCCAAAAGTAGTTGTACAAAATTCTACCTGGGCATGGAAGAGTGATAAGCTCCTGACAGTGTGTAAAGGGATCAACACTTTCACCAGAAACTGTTTGTGTTCTGCCTTAAGAGGTAAAGCAAAGCCATTGATAATACTAGAAAAAAGAAAAGAGACATGAATTAGCAATGTTACCACAATAAGCTAAACTGAGACAAACTGTTCTTGTGACATCAGCTTAAATCTTAATCACTCTATGATTGGTCCAGAACAATCCCAAACCCATGCCCGTGGCATTCAAGATTTCTTAGTTACTTCCAAGAATACATTTAAGTAGAAAGGAAATGTCAGAGAAGAAAATTTGCTTCTGATTTACCAGCACAGACTCCTGTGCTCTTAAACCTAGTTGGATGGTCTCCAAATCTTTTGTATCAACAACCCTTTATTTTTCCTTCCCTCTTTTCCTTCCCCAAGTAATTGCCTGCCTTGCTTACTTATGACCCTTTCCATTTCCAGATCTCATTCCTTCCTGTCCCCGACATCTCTGTTCAGACCAAGAATACTCATGGACATAGAGCCCAGCCTAGGGAAGTCACAGAGGAAACCATGTGACTCCACCCTCTTTTTCTCCTCATATTAGGAATAGAGACTAAGTAATCACATTGTCTAGTTACATTAGCCTCCCTTGTGTATAGAAACACACAACAGCTGTCTCTTTCCAATTCATTCCACTATGGCAGGCAACAGCTGTTCAAGAACTACACCTGGGTACTCAGTTCCTTTGAAAATGACAATCTTCCCAATTTATTATAAACTGGCTTTCAAAAGGTATGACGAAGGACAGGTAGCCTAGAAACTAACAAGAAGAAGATGTTTTGGGGTAACTGGCCTGACTGCAATTAGATGTACTGTCTCCGTAGTAACGGATAAACTGTTAGCTCTTTCAGTCATCCCAGCAGAATTAGCAATGCATAACTGCAGACCAAGAGGAACAAGAAATCGTGTCTTGGAGAGTCAGTTGGGAAACATGCTAAAGCACAAATGAGAGTCCCTGATGTACACACAGTAAGAGATCTAGGTCAGCATTTCCCTGAGCCACCTGAACCTAATTTCCAGAATGATAGTCACCTGAGATTAGCAATTCGCTAAAAATGTGCTTACCTTCCTAATATTTCCAGCAGTTCAGCTACACCATTGAAGTGTTCTGTTTCATAAACAAACCTTTAAAAAAGAAAGGGGGGGGGGAAAGTCAGTACACTACGTTCAAATATTTGAGGTGTACTTAATAATTCTATAAAACCACCAACTTTGTTTCTCCTTCTCCCCCCTCCCTCCACTTACCTTAGAAAAATATTGTTAATCTGTTTTCGGATAAATGCTCTAAGACCAAGAAACTTGCCATAAATTCTGTGTAAAACTGTTTTTAAGTAGTCCCGTTCCCGAGGGTCTTCGCTGTCAAATAGCTCCAAAAGCTGTCGTAAATGAAAGACAGTGTAGCTGTCAAAAATGGTTTCAGGAAAGAATCTGGAATTCTGCCACTCATTATCTGAAATCCCTTCCTTCTTTCCTCGAAAATTTACTGAGCAACTATTATGTGCCAGGCATAGTGCTAGTCTTTGGGAATAAAAACAGTAATAAATAAGTCAGGCAAGTGAAGAGATACACAATAATCCTAACAACAGTAATAGGTAGCACATATGCAGCACTTAGTAGGACCACCAGGCAATTTTCTAAGCAATCTGCTGATATTAATACTCCCTATGAAGTACTTTTAGCCCCATTTCACAGAGATGTTAAGTAACTTGTCCAAGGTCCAAGCTAGTAAGTAGTAGAGCTGGGATTTGAACCCCAGCAGCCGAAGCCCTTGAGTCCATTGTCTCGACCACTGCACTACTCTAACATAAGCTACCTACGGCGCTTATGTTCCAGATATACAGTTAAGATAAGCCTTCAGCTCTACCAGAGCATACAGGTAAATGAAACAACGGAAACCAAAGCAAACATCAAAAAGTCCCCAATGATACTTGCAATGTTTCTTTCTCAATCTTAGTTCTTGTTACATGGGTGTGTTCACTTTGCAAATATCCACTGAGGTGAATATTCATGGTTTCTGTACATATGTTATACATGAATAACATTTTTTAAGTTCCTAATCGTCTATAATCTAAAGTCAATAAATGAATCCTGGTAAGATTACATCTTGTCATATGTCAACACAAAAACTTGTACATGAATGTTCATAGCAGCATTATTCATGACAGCCCAAAAGTGGGAACAACCCAAGTCTCTGGCAATTGATGCACAGATAAGCAAAATGTACTACACTGAACTATTATTCAGCCATAAAAAGGAATGAAGTAGTGATACATGTTACCACCTGGATGAACCTTTCAAGCATCATGCTAAGTGAAAGAAGCCAGACACAAATAGCCACATATTGTATGAAATTAATAAACTGCTATGAAATGTATAAATATTCCATTTATAAGAAATACACAGAATAAGTTAAATCAGTAGAGACACGAAGCAGAATGAGGAGAGACTGCTAATGAGTATGGCGTTTCCTTGGAGGAGGATGAAATTGTTCTGCAATATATAGTAGTGATGGTTATACAACCCTGTGAATATACTAAAATACAATGAATTATAAATTTTATGAATTGTATGGTATATAAATTGTATCTTAATAAAGCTACTATTTTTTTCCTAAATGACAGTAGGCAGGTTCCTCTGGCTGAAGAATAAACTTGGAGACTGGTTTAAGTTTTGCTGAGGTCTTTATACATTCATTATCATGGCAATAAAGCAAAACTCAGTTCTAATGTTGACTTTGTAACAAAACATTTCAAGAGTACATAGTCTGCATACAAATGAATGCAGACTACCCTAATTACCAAAAAAGCTACCAACATACAAAAGCATGATTTCAGGTGTTAAGATGAAGACATGAGGCTAAGATTGACAGAATACTAACTCAGCGGGCAGTAATCAAGTAAATTATCTACATTTGTTGGGCACTTTTCTTTGAACAAAAGGCACCGTTATAGACCCCCCCCCCAAAAAAAAGAAAAAATGGCCCTTATAAAGGCAGGAAGCAATAACAAACTGAAGGATAGTCTTCAAAAATGGGCAGTGAGACAAATGCAATTTTTGGCTACACAATGTCACTCATCCATCCTTCCATTCATTCAAAAAATGAGTGTTTCAAATAAATATGTATGCCTATTAAGAGTCAGCCCGTGGGCAAGGTGTCAGGGACACAATGATGAACAAGACAAACACAATCTGCTTTGAGAAAGCTTAGTCTAAGGAGGGATGGTGGTAAATAAACAGCACGATAGATGGTTCAGGATGCTATATAAATACACTGCAGATACATCTACTCTATTTGGGAGAAATGGAGTGATCAGGGAAGGCTTCCAGAGGAAGTAACATCCAGGCTAACCTATGAAGAAATTAGGAGCTAGAGGTAGTTGAATGTTTGTGGCAAATTCTATGTCACATACCTTTACCAGCAGCCTATCTGAAAAGAAGATGCTGTTAAAATGCCTGCCATTTCTCTGCCATGCAATCAATCACTCAATCAATCTTTGCACATGCCAGTGACTATCCTCATTGGTGGGGACACGCATGGACACACACACACACAGGAACAAACTTGGAGTACACAGGAAAAGCAATGAGCAGGTCAACTATCCATTTCCACAGGAAACAGTCTAAGAAACAAAGACACGTGACCTGTAAAGGCAAAAAAGACGCCATGGCTCGGAATCTCTTATCTAGTACATGCTCAAAATGACATAAGATCACTTACCTGCCCATCCTACTCCTTGTTAATGGAGATAACCTTTAGAATTCTACTTTTTTAATTTGGTTTCTATTTTTAAGTGTGACAAAAGTGTTTAATGAGTAATTTGCAAGTACCATAAAAGGTTTCAAAGGGTACACTAGTAGCAAAACTTAAATTAACTATGCTTATGTATTGTTTTTAAGAGTTTAATGAAAACATAATTAAACAAAAACTACTTAACTAATGTTTTCATTAGTCCTTTAAAGAAAATGCATCACCAGGTACCTAACTTGAGTCATTTACAAAGCCACAAGCGTTGCATATATCATGTTCAGTGAGAAAGAAAGATGAATTGCAGTATGTAAATTACTTTTCTGCTACTCTATAGAACACACTTTTGATAACTTTATGATGAATGAGAAAAAGGAAAAAATATAACAGTGCATAGGCCAAAAAAGGGGGAGAAAAGGATGAGCTGTGATTTCCAAAACAAAACATGCATGCTTAGTTATATATATGCTCCAAACACCCCTCACCCCCCAAAAAAAAGCAATGAAAAATATAATCCAGCATCTGTAAATGCCTAGGTAGACTGTGCCACCTACAATACCCTGTTTCCCCAAAAGTAAGACCTAGCTGGACAATCAGCTCTAATGTGTCTTTTGGAGCAAAAATTAATATAAGACCCGATCTTACATTACATTACATTATATTATATTACATTATACCCAGTCTTATAGTAAAATAAGACCACGTCTTATATTAAGTTTCGCTCCAAAAGACTCATTAGAGCTGATTTTCCAGCTAGGTCTTATTTTCGGGGAAACATGGTATAATAGGCAACGGGTTGTTCAAAAAAGCAGCTGGAGAGTTTCCAAGGTGATTACAGAGCAAAGACAGACCTGTCAACATGCTGACTCCTAGTTAAAACCAGCCTTCCTGAAGCTAATGAACAGGGCTAAACTGTGTAGCAATTTAACCCCAAAGAACCCTCCTTTGAGCCTCACAGTAAACCAACAGTTCAGTGAGAGGGGCAAAATGAAAAGGACAGTAAAGGTCTTCCAGTTCTACATGCGGGACTGAACCTCTATCCTCTTGAACCTTCCCTGAAATGAGAGTAAAGGAATAAAAATGGAAGGAACTACGAGTAGAGAGGACTGGAGAACAAATTCGACAAATGTGTACACTTCTCAAAGATGGAAAGTGGATGGCAAGTGGCAACTATCTTAGGTTTCATCTTTCTCCACTCTGCTAAGTGTTTTTCCATTCTACGAGCAGGGAGGAACCCCAACAAAAAGAAAGCCAGTTCACACCAGAGAACCCTTAAAAGGCTTAAGAATTGAGGGGACCAGATGTATCTGGTGGCAAGGCATGCAGAGCTATAACAGAAAGATGCTTCAAAATTTGCAGGAGGAACAAGACGTCCTAGACCCCTGTCCCGTACAGTGTAGTGAAGATTTACAACCGAAGTCTGGAGAAGATAAATGTCCCCAAGTCTGGTCTTGGGGACACTGTATACAGTCAAGTGAAGCACTTATTGAAAATAACGGGGTTAAATGAAAACTCTGCATGCTGAACAGTAAGTCCTTGGCTAACTCTCTACCTTGACTAAGCTCTGAATTCTGGGTGAGGTCCCTTTTTAGGGAAACAGTCTCAGGAGGAAACACCTATAGATATGCTAATATTGAAGGGTTTCCCAATATAATGGCAAGGTCTCTGCCCAATATGCTAGGTGTCTCCCATACATGCACACATACACACACACAGGCTCTCAGAGGCTTTTTGACGACTAACTCATAACTATGAATATGAAGTCAAAGATCACCAAACATTCTAACATAAGACACAGAGACTAAAACAATCATAAAGAACTGAGAGGAAATAGCCACAATGCAAGGAGTAGAAAAAAGACTGCAAAAAAACCCAGAAAACAAAAAACCTGTTACAGACTCAGAAATAAACAAATATATTGGATCCTTGAAACAAAAATAGCACCTGTTACACATGAATATTCAGAAAATAAAAGGGCTTTTAAAAATTCAAAAGGTAATAGAAATAAAAATTTCTATTTTTATTCCAGGAGAACTGACACATTAAAACGAGCAAATCTACCCCAAAAGTATAACCAGAAGACAAAGATAATATAGAGAAGACAAGATTAAAAAAATCTTGAGGATCAATCCAGAAGGTCCAACACATGACTAACAGGCATGCCAAATAGGCACCAAGACAGAAAAATGGAGAAAATGAAGAGAAGAAAATTATCAGAGGAAGAATTCAATCCAATTTTCCAGAAAAAAAGACATGAGCCATTCTGTCCTTGCACAATAAATGAAGAAAGACCCGTATCAAAAAAACACATCACTTTGAAATTTCAGAATATTGGGGACAAAACATAGATCTCAAAGGCTTACAGAGAAAGTAAGTCACTATAAGGTATAAGTAATTCAGCTGGCACAGGCCTTCTCAATACCAACACTGGAAGACAGAAGACAATGGAGCAATTCCTTAAAACTTCTGAGGGAATAGAATATGGCTTCCAACCTATAAATCTATACATAGCCAAAATGTCAATCAAGTATGTAGGCAGAACAAAGATGTTTTCAGAGAAACACATCTCAAAAAATTTTGTGATACTGTGATTTGTAATAAGGAATATATATTTGGTCTTCTGCCACTGTTCCTGACACATAGCTCCTAAAACCCTTGAAATTTCCTAAATGATGAGCTGCAATAAAGGTGTCTTTTGTTATGTTAATGAGGTGGCCCTTGGAAGGTGCCTAAGGATGGGGACTGGTTGCCAGGAGAACCAACTATGTGGTGAGAGGATTAAACTTTCAGTCCCACCCACCTGACCTCCAGGGAGGGAGAAGGGCTGGAGGTTGAGTCAATCACCCGTTGCATATTATTTAGTCAATCACAGCTATGTGTGAAGCCTCCATAAAAAGCCAAAAGGACTAGGTTTGGAGTGCTTTCGGGTTGGTGGAGATTGTGAAGAGCAGTGTGGTCTGAGAAGCATGGAAACTCCATCCCTTTCCCCCATGCATCTCTTCCATCTGGCTGTTCCTGAGTTTATAACCTTTTATAATAAACTGGTAATCTAGTAAGTAAAATGTTTCTCTGAGTGCTGTGGACAAACTCACCAAACCAAGGAGGGGCAGTCACGGGAACCTCCAATCTGTAGCCAGTTGGTTCAGAAACACAGGTAATAACCTGCGCTTGTGATTGGTATCTGAAGTGTGGGGTGGTGGGGTTGGGAGGGACAGTTGAAGTGGGGGAACAGTCTTGTAGGACTGAGCCCTCTTAACCTGTGGAGTCTGACACTATCTCCGGGTAGACAGCGTCAGTATCGAGTTGAACAGTAATACACCCAGCTGGCTTCCCAGAACTGCTTGTTGGTGTGGCACCTCCCTACACACACACAGGAATTGGGTACATGACCCCGTTAAATTTACATCCCCTTCATGCTCTTTTAGGAAGCATCTAGAGGATGTATTCCACCAAAATGAAAGAGGAAAATAAGCAAGTAAAGATATAGCCCAGAAGAGTGGCAAAGGGAAGTCCCAACCAGTGCCAACTAGAGCAGGATGACCAGGCCTCTAGGAAGGAGGCCTACAAGAAAAAAATTTTGGAACTGACAGACTAGCTGATGTGTGGGTCATACTGAGAAGAGTTATGTGGTGTGCTCAGAATTAGGAGATGAACTAGCGGCCAATATAGAGGAAAGCAAGCAAGGCAAAAAATAAGGCAACTATTAATTCCTGGGGTCTAAGGTAAAAACAAAACAAAACAACCTACAAGAATTGTAATTGCAGCATAATTTTTGCCTTGGCTATGAACAACATGTACACAGCCATACTAACGCAAACACTACAATTTGATTTAATTAAATTTTGTCACATAACTGTGTTGGAAAGATATAGAGAGATATAAAGGGAGAGATATAATAGTTTATAGTAAGAATAGGCAAAATCTAAAATGAAAAATAATAAAATAGCAGTATAAGGATGTTATTTTAGAAATATGGAGATAAACATGAAAGACAGCTAGAAGACTTGAATCTTACCTCTAGGAAATGAGACGGGATTGGGGAAGGAGGAGG
This sequence comes from Rhinolophus sinicus, assembly GCF_036562045.2. Lineage (NCBI taxonomy): Eukaryota > Metazoa > Chordata > Mammalia > Chiroptera > Rhinolophidae > Rhinolophus > Rhinolophus sinicus. The sequence continues at coordinate 32,330,374 of NC_133753.1, read as the reverse complement.
CACGGATTGCTATTTTTCATCATATATTTTTCATTTCAATTTTTAAAATTGTTGTTACTTTGTTAATTAAAATTACTTTTAAAAATTAAAAGCAAAAGGCTTGAAATAAAAAAGCCCGATTACCCTCTACTACAATAAAGAAGCGACTGCCCTGCCCTATTCCATGTAAAAACACATTTTAAAAAACATCAGAAATCCTCAAGTAGATAATCAATGACATTAGTATTCTAAATATTTTCTTCCACACTTTGTTTTCATCCAAATTAAAATCAGATCTCCTATTTCTGGCTTTATTTTTAACCTTAGTTACTCTACTACCTGAAAAATCATATCTTCCTAATAATACCTTCACCTTGAATGAACAAGGAATGCACATGGAGAAAACAGCCCTGGAACCGAGAGGACAAGAGCCAAAGGCAACCTGACTCCAATGAATCCGAACAACTCAAAGGGATGATATGAAATGAGCCAACCTACGGGCAACCAATGTGAGAAAACATAGTGGGGACAAGGGACCAGAAGGTTGCACATTATAAGATTCTAGCAATCTGACTTCGAGACCTCTGTGAAAATTCAGTATGAAAATTTCAAAGGTGTAAAGTCACACAAATATGAACAACTCTGCCAAGTCACATGCTTTTTCTTCCCAATTTCTGGCATTCTTGTCACAAACTAAAGCAGTCCATTGTTTTCTGTCTCAAGCATTCATTTTATCTGACTCAACAAAACCTTAAGGATTTAAACCTTTACGACAACCAATTTGGTCGCATTTCGAGAAAGAGCTGTTATGCTATATAACGATGCACTTAGTGGGATGCAGGCTACATAACTAGCTACATAATTTGCCGGCCCCAATGCAAAACGAGAGTGCAGTGCTTCTTGCTCACAACTATGAAGAATTTCAAGACAGCAAGAGCAAAGCGTTAAACCAATCACGAGGCCCTTCTAAGCACGTGGACCTGTGCAGCTGGCTCTGGATGCAGGACCTCAGAGCAGTACAGCTCTTCTTTTAAGGCTTTTGAGTTACAGGTTGGACAGGATGGGATGAGGTGACTTACTGTTAATTGCTAATGGCTAACTGATAGAATTAAATTCTCCAAAGTTTTATGATTTTTGCTATAGACTCTGAGAAAGAAATGTAAACATTTTGATATATTCAAGAAACTTGTTAGGAAAATAGTTCTTTGTATTGGAGCTGAGATTCAAGGCCTCATGGAATTTATTTCAGCTTAGAATTTAAAAGTTTTAACAGGCTGGTTTCTGTGGAGAACAATTTGTCTTGAGTTTTTAAAAACACAATAACAAAAGGTCACTTTTAAGGACAGACTGAATGATTTGCATAATTTGCATAATAAATAAGGCACCTTTCCGCTAAATATAACTGCAAATGTGAAGTACAAATTATTAAATAGCATTCTCCAGCAGTACATATGTTTACCGGGCACTTGAATAGTATGTCTCTTAGCAACCACCGACTGCTTTTCAGATTTGCAGAGTGGCTGAAAGCAGTCTTTAGAAATATGCTGCTAAAATCTTGCCACAGTAATCCACCCAATGAAATAATTCAAGGTTTAGCAATTCATTTTTGGTCTAAAGGGGGAGGAGGGAGGCGATAATAAAGAAAACATTTTCCCGACCATCCTACAACATATGAAAACTGTCTTTACTGGAAATAGAGAAGTTGTTCCATAAGCCCAGGCAAGCCCACCTAGAAGGCAGTTCCAGAGTTGTCTAAATCTAAAATCAACAACATTGCCATAGACACAGTGCACTATGTAATCAACTGACTATCTTTGAGAAATCTGACAGCTTTCTTGTGCAAAGACTGAGATTAACTACATAAGAAATGCTAAAGGTTATGTAAACCTGGATTTAATAAAAATTACAATGAAATTTAAGCAAGCCAGTCATACTGTTCTTAAATAAAAAACAGCAAACCCTTCTTCAAAGGTACAAGTCACAGGCTGTTTTGTCTAACCCACATAAAAATCTGGGTTTTTCAGCTTATCTTAAAAAATTAGAAGATCTGGCAACACTTGGCCCACTTACCTACCAGCCAACAGCTAACGGGAGCGGACTGGCAGCAGGGTCCAAGCTCTCTAGGTCACCACTGTTTCCATCACTCCTTTTTGTTACTCAGACTACTTCATTTTGTACCATTTGTGTGGCCTCTGTAAAGATTTGAATGTGCTATCTCTGGTTCTCACTAATTAAAAAGTATATGCTCCTGGCACTAACAAACATTTATTTCCCCTACTGATTGGAAGAAATCAGTTGGTAAATTGGAACTGATGAGAATCCAGGGACAGGAGAAACCATATTTAACATCTTGAAAAACTACCAACAGCCAAGGAAGAACCATATAAGTAGAGTCCAAAGGGTTTTTTGATTTTTAAAATAGTAAAAGTCAGATTTCAAAAAATTCATAACATGCTAATTAAGACATGATATACTAACATCATACAAATTCATGGAGTGAAACTATTTAAGAAAATATGGTGAAAGAAGGTTCTCAAAACAAGAACTGATCCTAATAAAAACAGTAGTGATAACAGCAGCATAATCTTTACTGAACACTTACTGTGTGTCAGGAATTGTTCTATGGGCTTATGTATGTATTCACTTACTAAATCTCCACAACATCCTTTTAACATAATTACTATTATAGTGCAGATATTTAGCATCTACTTTCCACAGCAAATGAGGCATAGAGTAGTTATATAACTTGCCCAAGGTCATGTCATGCACAAAAAACGTGGCAGAGCCTGAATTCAAACCAGTCTATATACTTAAGTGCTAATCTATACTGCTTCCTGATGAGGAAGAAAAATGGGAGGTATTGAAAAAGACTCCTGAGGCAACACAGGAAGCTTTTCGTCAAGCTTCAGATTTTAAAAGGACACATACAAATGATGAAATGAAGGAAACTCAATGAATGTTAAGTATAAAAGAATGGCTCAGTCTTACAAAAATAGTCTTAGGAAGGCTAATGCACAAAACCAGCTGAGCTTTGTGAAAACGAAAGGCAACAAAATGAGAACGTACTTATAACTGAAATATTTTTACTATTCTTATTGATTATAACACATGGGCATTATTTTTTAAATGCAAAAAAATAGAGAAATATAAAAATTAGAAGATCATCACACTTAATCACATCCTCTCAATGAACAATAATTGTATATATCTCCTTTCAAAAATTTTAATGCATATACAAATAATCCTTTTCCCTAAAATCCTTTTCCTTAAAAGACTCAGGCTCAGAAAAAACATACTGTTCCATAATGTGCATGTTTCACTTAAAAATAGATCAAGTGTAGCTCTATCCTAATCTTTTTACAAACTTACGAATTTTGCACTATGTGAATGTCTACAGTTTATTCAACCAACCCCACAGAGGAACTTTTAAATTGTTTCCAATTTTCTAAGACTCATTAACAACGATGCATTCAATATCCTTATACATATATCTTTATGTACATATCTGAATATTTCTCATGGACTTGCTCAATCAAAATTTAAATTCATTGAATACTATCAGATTTCCTCTTCAGAGGATTATGTCATTTTAATGTATGTGCGTGTGTACATGTATGTATGTATGTATGTATCTATTTGTTGGTACATTTATTATGGGTTTCATGGCAAACTAAGTAGGGTCTTTTCTACCCAACGCTCTATTATATGCGATTCCCCTGTACCCATACTACATTTTAAAATTAATGTCCCTTTATAGGATATTTTAATATCTAATGGTAAAGTATCATAGCATTAGTTTTTTTTTTTTTCAAAAATTTATTTTATTTCATGAAAATTTCATTTGAGATTTTCAAATAAAGAAACTACTGAAATTTTAATTAGAATTGTGCTAAACGTACAAATTATTTGGAGATTCTACGAATATCTTTATGATGGCAAGTCTTCCCATCTAGGAATATGTTACAATTCTGCATTTATTCAAGCCTTTTTTGCAAAATTTTATTATAAGTGTCAAATAAATTTTTAAATTTTGTTTCAAAAGGTGGAGATTTAAAAAATAATACTAGAATCAAGAAAAATAAGATATCCTACTAAAATGGGCAGATAATATGAGAATAGTGTAAAGAGAAATTAATACTTAATGAGAAACTACTATACCCCATGCATGATACCAGCAGACATTGTTACAAGTCATTATCATTTTATCATCATAACAAGCCTACTTGTAAGTTGTAAGAGAGGTGACTGTTGCCATTTTTACAGAAGAAAACACTGAGGCTCAGAATAGTCAAAAATCTGCCCAATTTTTCAGTACCTATTTAAGATTAGAGGTAGGAATCCTGTCTTTATATCCATCATGTCAACTGAATTAAGCTTTAACAGCTGTCAGTTTGGGAGAGTTTTCCTGTTTTACTCAACAGTAACTCATTTACCCTGTTATCCCCATGTCACAAATAAGGAAACTCAAGCTTGAGCAGTAAGTGTATAAACTTGCTGAAAGTCATGCTTTCAGCCAGGGTTTGAAAGATAAGTCGGAAGACAAGCCAAGGTTTGAAAGAAGTTTCTTCTTACCTGTCATCTCATATCCTCAGCTCCTAAAATATACTTAGAGTACATAGGGGAGTCAGGGTTCAATTCCAGAGCTCCCGAAATTTCTTTCCCACTACATCATGTTAAAATAGCTCAATTCTTACTTTGCCTTTGTCTTTACTGGCAGGGGAATAAGAGTCAGAATAGGTTGTAAAGAAAAAGCTAGCTTCTATAGAAAGTAAAATTAAATCTCATGGTTAGAATAAATTATGTCTAACTGAATAAAAAAGTGTTATGTTGAGATCACCAAAGTTCTTTTTGAGCTCTTTGAGAATCCAGAGAATAAGAAATCTGATCAAAGACGAGGAACATGGTAGTTGACATCGCAGGGTGGAATCTCAGCAATAATAATGCCTCAAGCTCTCAGAGGCCCACCCATTTCCAGCAGGTCCCAAGTCAGGACCAAACCTCCCAGGAAGGGAGCGCAGGAGAGGTAGGCAGGGAATTAGGTCTCACTCCTAGAAAGTGCTGGGGTCTCACGTAAGTCATCAGCAGTAGGAAAAGGGACAGGAGGCCAACATTATAGGTGACCAACATGAATGGACAGGGTATTCTGGAAAATGGTGGCTAACTGGCATCCAGGGCTTATCCCCAACACGATAGCTAATGCACTGGTTAGTCACTATGATTACATTCAAGTACCACTCAGGGTGCCATTAATTCTGCCAATACCCTTACTATCCTTTTCATGACTGATTTAGGGACTGGGGTGAGCCTGGGTCTGAAGGTTGAGTTCATCAATAGAACCAGAAGAGGGAAGGTAAAGAAAGCAAACGTAAAAACGAGGCTGGGGCTGAAAAGGTAAAGTATAAACAGATGGACTTCACTATTTATACTTCATTTCTTGTCTCGGGCAAAGCTCAGGGACAGAGGATCAATCCCATGGTTTGTAAGTACTTAGGGCAACATTCCCAGTACATAGCAGTAGTTCCCAGAGTTCACTAATGCCCATGGCAGATAAATGGCATTCCTTCTTATGATGAAGTTTCAAGGCCTATAGAAGAGGGAAATGCTGTAAACATAAAGTCCTGGTTTTTATCACAGCCTCTGACAAAGTCTGTACACTCTGCTTACGAACAAAATTTTAAAAGGCGGGAAGGATGATGACATAAGACTAAATTTCTAACTGGTTCAATGGAATTCCAAGACTGCTGATCAATAAATCTGTGCCAAAATAAAGGGAAGTTGCTAAGGGCCTGCTACAGGCCCCTGTCCTCAGGCCTGGCTAGTTTGATAACCTTAATCAATGACTTAGATAAGGCCGACAGCCAGCATATTTAAGAAGGTCACAGATGTGATTAAGATGGAAGACCCAGTGAATAAGGTGAATGACAGATTCAAGATCCAGAAATACCTCAAAAGACTGAGGAGAAATGGTATTCTACAGGAATATACCGTGTTTCCCCGAAAATAAGACCGGGTCCTATACTAATTTTTGCTCCAAAAGATGCATTAGGGCTTATAGTCAGAGGATGTCATTCTGAAAAATCATGCTAGGCCTTATTTTCCAGTTAGGTCTTATTTTTGGGGAAACATGGTATGTCAGATCCTACGCCTAGATAAGAAAAATCAAACTACAAAATGAACAAGAAAACAAGAGAAAGCACGGCTTTACAACAACATGTATAAAGCTAAATTAGAAGTCAGTTAAAACCACAAGCTTTTAACATAAATTAGCAGTGTTATGGAACAGTAAGAAGAGCTAGCGAGACCTCCCCTTTAAGAAACCTAGTCTCCAAAGGAATGGGGAACCCAACTCTAAGCTGCACTGGACTAACCAGGCTCAGGGCACCGTGTTAGGAAACAGGTGTCACCCTTGAAGACAAACAGACACATGTTGAAGACTTCAAAACAAATGAGACAGGGTTGACAGAACTAAGGACTCAGGCTAGACTAGCAGAGAATGCATACTGACAGCTGGTAGGCTAGATCTAGAAGGCAGGTGGGCTTGTTCAACCTGAACAGGATTTTTGAGCTATCAGAAAATTTCACATAAAAAATCTGGATTTCTGTTTCTCTTGGACGGGGGAAAGTCTGGCATAACTGAAGGACGAGAGAGGGGTAGCCAAAGCTCCCGTCAGTAGGAGCCGGTCTACTTCTAACACCTGGCTACCAGACTTACTATAAATAAGCCTGCAAGCATTTGAGTTGCAACCGCTGTTCTAGAGAAAAAGAGCCAAGTGGTAAACACAAAAGCTGTATCCTAACACCTGAAAGGTTATGGCTGGCCAGTGATATATTAAAGGACTATTCTGGGGAAATAAGGCCAAAGGGTACAAAATAGAGGGAGGTTCAACACAAAAAAAATTAACAGAATTTTCTAACAAAAATGGAACAGGCTGCCTGTGTATATGGCCCCTACTCATTGAAAAAGGGTAAACTGAGGTCACCCTTATCAGGGTTTCAAAGAAGTCTGGTTAAAAAACTAGACTAGACAACCCAAAATGTCCCTTCCAAGTTTGGGTTTTTCTGACATTCTAATCTTAGGAGCTTTATTATCATTAGGACCTGTCTACCATGAAGAGCATACTGAGCTGGGCCCTGCATGTTTTTCATGTAAAGAAAGCACTAGCTTCATAGTGAGATTGTAGAATTTATTGTTTTCTATGTCAGCTAAACACAGGCTTTACTGTACAATCATTACCTGATCCTCTCAGGCACTTTATTTTACCGTAAATATAAATGAACCTTGTTATTTCATTAGTGTGGAGAAGTGAGGGCTACTCCTGCCTTGAAGTCCTTCCAAGTCATAGTGAGGTTCAGAATCACAAGGTGGTATCATAGTATAATGGGCAGAAAACCAGAATAGGAAATGTGCTTGGGAAAACTTGATGATCTTTCTAGACCTCAGTTCATTCATCTATAAAATGGACATAAAAGTTAGCCATGTCTATTTTAGATTGTTGTGTAATCAAAATAAGTAACACGTGAAAGGTGCTCTGACAACTACACTGTGCTACATAAATGCAAGGACTTTCCAACACAAACACAGACCTGTTATGTCTTTCTTTCATTTTTCCTTCTTGGTGTACGAATCTGGATCGGTCTACCCATTTACCCAGCGATCCCTATATTCACCTGTTTAACTACCTCTCTAACTATTTCCATCTCAAACCTCAATCTTCCAAAGCCTCCTGTGTTAAGATGTGAGACGTGATTCACCAGTGTGGTACTGATGTATGCTCAGTGTGCAATACAGCTCAATGATCTGCCCCATGCAACCAGGAGAAAAGGTATGCACAGGTGCTAATGAGCCCCGCAGGCAAGGTACAACAGCTTCTTTCCGACTCTTAGCTGACAGTTGAATTGGGCTTTAATTCCACTCAGCCACATGACTGGGGATGTACAGGAGCCTCAGTGACCCTTAGCGCCCTGGAACTAGCCTGCCTCTGGCATTCTACTGGATTGAACCACATGAAACTGCTGTGTTTTGAATGTCAAAAACAGCCAAAATATCAGCTATGGTTCAACCTAATATATCCAAAATTCTAAATTTATTCATTTAGTTAGGGAGGATGAATGATGTAATCATGAAGGTTACCAATCTTTACCAGGTAAGGCACAGGGGACATCAATTTCCTGCCAAATGAATGTTTTAAATGTGAAGTTCTCACTAGGACACATGGCTTACTAGGCGATAGATATTTGTTCTTTTCTCCATGAGGTGCCCCATGTATCACTTAGAAAGGAGCTCTAATAGTCCACACACCAGTTGACACAAGTACCCATTTTTATAGATGAATGTCAACAACAAGAGTAAGGAAATGTTACCTAAAAACTCTGTGCCATGAAAGTACCCAAGTCCCAGCTATAAAATGTAAAGTGGCAAATCAGAAAAAATATGTACTCTGAAAAGTTCCAAACAGGTGAGAGTTAATCCCGTCACGGAAATTTTCAAGTCTTGAGTTGTGCTATTTCCTACTGTGAAAACGCACCAGTATTCTGATTTTGATTGTTTATTAAATGTTACTTATGCTCTGAGCCATGCCTACTCAGTTTTAACATATCTATGCGATAGTTCATTAAGACTCCTTATGAAAATAAAAGTTTTTAAGCTATGTAAAGATTCATGCAACTAGGGTTATACCAATAAAATTCCTTTGTAATTAAATTTGAGGAAAGAAAACTGAAGGGATTTAGGCATTAGCATTCCTTGTTGTTTAAAATGTAATTAATTTCCAGCACAATAAATTTAAAAAGTACCTATTACTTTTAATGGTTACTAATTGAAATTAACTTATGTATATATGTTTGTTTACAGGGTAATGTCACTGTCAATACTAGATTATGCAAACATCAAGAAAAAATGAGATAAAGTATTATCAATTGAATAACAAATACATGCAAACCACAAGAATTTGCTTACCTGTAATACAAATTTCTGATCTATGTATTTTTTGGCAATGCTGGGTTGGAATTCTTGGCTTTCCAAAAATCGTATGAAAAATTCATATACAAGCTGCAACAAACAGAATATAATTAATTTTAAATTATAATTCATTGAGAATAGTATCAAAAGCCTGTAACTCTAAAACTGACAGGTTTTAAATGTCGAATCACTATGTTGTATACCTGAAATGAATATATGTTAACTATAATGAAAAAAAAATCTGTTAAAGAAAACATGACAGGTCTTAGAAAACTGGGTTTTAATATAAATCGACTAGCTATGCTAGCCTTTCACTGTGGCTCATGGTTGCTGTTATGTTTTTAACATTTTAAATTAGAAAATACAGGCAAATAAAGCAAATAAAAATCCCCCATCATCTTCGCCATTCTGAGGTAACCACTATTAACATTTTAATGTATAAATCTCCCAATTTTTCTATACAGTTCTACAACATACCAATGTCCTATAAATATATTTTATATAGTTTTATAAACTACTTTTACCATCTAAACAATATATTGTGAACAATTTTAACAATATCTACGCCATTTTTCTTAGTAGCTACAAGTATTCCATTATACATAGACTGTCCTATGCTTGGACATTTAAGTAGTTTCTGAATTACTTCTCCATCAAATTATGCCACAATGTACATCATATAACATACATCAGTGCATTTGCTCAATTATTTTGTGAGTAAATATTTCTAGAAGTGGAATTGTTAGGTCAAAAAATATTCAAACATTCCAGGATTTTTAATAATCATTGCCAAATTTCCTTTCAGAAAGTTTATAGCAATTTACACTCTTCTAAGCAACATATGATGGTGTAGCAGACTATTCTCATCTGCAAAGAGTAAGAATATTCTCGTTTGAAGAGTCAACCTTGAATACCTGTTCTGATAAGCACTGGGGGGGACACTGTTTATGTTCTTTGCATAACAAATGTGTTAAAGTATACATGAGCTCCTGGTATAGTGTGTAACAGTATATAGAAACCAGAACTTTGAAGAGACAGAAAGACACTGGGTTGGAAGCCTAGCTCTGTCCATTCCTAACTGTGTAACCCTAGGCAAGTTAATTTCTCTAAAACACTTCCTTCAACTGTATAATGGGGATGACAATCCCTAAGATTAAATATGATAATATATTCATATATAAAGCCCTCTGCAGAGACTAATTATTGTCTCAAACTTTCTGGTCTCACTTCTTTACATTTAAAAATGATTAAAGACCCCAAAAAGGTTTTGTTTATATATATATATATATACAATATAAAATGTTTAGATTATTATATAGCATACATATAGAGATAAAAACTAAGAAAATTTAAAATATGCATTACTATTTCATTTTAAAACAAGAAACTATTTTACATATTAACATATTTTTTGTGAAAAATAACTTTATTTTCCAAAAATATTATTGAGAAGGCATTGTTTTTATTTTTACAAATCTCTTTCATAGCATATTAGAAGACAATATTCAGTGTGTTTGGGTTGAAGTATATAAAGAAAATCAAGCCTCATATAGAGCTAGCAGTATGAAAAGGGAGCATATTTTCAGTCTTTTCATATAACTGGGAATATTTTTCTTTGGTACCATACTACAACACGATGAACAGTCGTTTCTTAAAGATGAATTGCAAAGTAGAATTTGAAACCATATCAATGAATTTTTCACACTCTGTTACACTAAATTCCAACAGTCTATCTTGCATTTTGAATGGATCTTTATCATCCATGGCTTCCTAACATCATCCACTGGTTAACTGGAAAATATTGGTTCACTGTGTTATGTAGAATCTTCAAATGTTGACACATTTCATTAAAGTCCCATTCTTTAGTATCTCCAATTTTATCAAAAAAGACTATAAGCTTTTGGAACTTGTAAAGTTCAAGGTAACAGATACAAGTTTTTCAAAATTCTAATTCTAAATTTTGCTTGAATGCTCTAATTTTATTAGTGGTAACAATTGTTTTCTTTGTTTGTTTTAGAGAAAATATCCACCAAACACCCAAGCTGAAATAATCCTAGTTTGTCAGGCATTCCTTCAAGTAAAAATTATATTTCATGGCAAAACGAAAAGCTAGTTTAGCTTGCAGCTCAAAACAATCACACAAGTGCTTTAGCACAAGATAACATACTTCAGTGTGCAGCAGATGTGCTTTATGCATACTTCCCATTTCATCATGAAGACTATTTTTTTAAATGTATACTCGAAGGTCAAGATTTAGCAAAATTATTTTTTGCTGCTTTTTCAAGGACATTCTTAATTGAAATTGCCTTTTTTTATTGCAAGTACATGGCAGTGAAGAATAAAACTATAAGGCCAACTGGGACCAACTGCTTTGATTTACGCTAAGGCAACAGCAATTTCAACCAACATCGCTTTTACAACTAATAGTGCAAACGTCAACAAAGTGAAAAAGCAAATCATGGAGATTATAAAACTAGTTTCAAATTGCAGGCCACTTAAAATCAGGTCTCAGGGCCCCCTAAGGGTCTGCAGATACCATTACCCCAAATATATCACACAGTAACCTTCTAAGTTCAGATACTAGTTTAACACTTAAATTAGGTGTTCACATTAGAATTTTACTTCTTTATAAAACTATGCTTTTCTCTTTGAAATTCTCTGAATTCAGAAAAACTTCTTTCCTAATGATCTGAAGAACACTGCCAAGTTATATATGTTCTCCTAGTCAGAATAGTGCTTGAGTCCCAACACCTCCATAAAGGGGGGTTTCCTCTCTCTTTTGACTCCCAAGAAGTGGAGAGATTCTTATCTTTCTGATCTGAATTGTGGGCTGGCAGGGCTTTCTAGCAGGATTGGCAAAGTGCTCTCTCCCCTCTGGTCCCTTGAAAGCAGTTATGGTTTAAAATAATTTGGTGAAAAGACTTCAGACATATTTGTTAGTAGGTATAAATGTTCTCCATACTTAAGAGACATGTTGTACCTCAGAATCAAAAATCTCCCTTGAGTTTCTAAAGGGAGAGACAGGGAACAGGGGGTGATCAATTACTTTTCAGGGTCACATAAGGGAATTCTCTTAGGAACATGAATAAAAAGACTTTAGCTTTCCTGTTTTTCATTCTCAAGTGTAAAACATTAAAAATAATCCCTTAATTGTCAAAGGAAGTCCTGCAAAATCATATTCTACTGGAAATACAGACCCAATTTCAGAAAATACAACAAGAATAACTATGGTAACTATGGGTTACCAGTTTAAAAGATACCAATACAGATAATAGAAAAGATCAAATAACACACAAACCCCTTGACATACTTGAACTAAAATTTGTGGATTTAATATTCTTTTTTCTATTTTTAAATATCCCCAAAGAGCCATGATTTGTTATAATGAGTAGTTTTGAATGGGCCACAAATTTAAACCACAGAAGAGGTGCGCAGGAGCAGTCAATTAGCTGGGCAACGAACCTAGCCATTCACCCAACCACAGCTCAAAAGCAACAAAATTGCACTGAGATGTGGTGGTTGGGTGAGCTAGAGTTTAAAAAAAAAAGTGAAAAGGTATAAGAAAGTGCTATGTTGTGGTAGGAAAAAGTGGATCAATCAATTAAAAAATAAAATATGGAAGTTGGTGATGGATCATTATAATATTCGTAAATGTTCAGTGAGTGTGCTCTTGTCTACTAAAACCACCTATCAGTGAAAATGGAAAGGTGACTAATTGGTGGAGTCAAAATATGCAGAGGAAACACAGGATTCTTGAGACAAGTCAGGAGCCTGTACACAAACTTCCACTAAGCAATAGATGGTGAAGGCCAGTGTGCCTACCATATTAACCTTTACTATGCATGAAAGTTGATTTGTGAATTTTAAAAAGAGGTTTCCTTTACCTGATCCAGTATTAGTCGTATTTCCCCCTGAGCTAAAGAAGGAATGAGAGGATTACAGGCTTGAACAGGACGTCCACACAGATGAAACCAGCCTACTTTGAATACAATTTCCTTTATAGCCAAACGGGTGTAAGTTTCATCATCATTCCTCATTGCTGCTTTGGTTTCAGAATTTAAAATGAACTAATGGTTCATGTTCCTGTACTGACATAGTGTAAGCTAGAGATTTTTGGTGGCAGAATTAAATTTAGTAGCTTTCGAAATTAATTTTTATAGAGTAAGCTTAGGAAGGATTAACTGAAATATTGAGGTAAACTTTATCTGTGAGGTAAATTTTTATTGTAATTTAGGGGAAACATATTTATGGTGATCATAATTTTTAGAATACTCAAAAAGCTCTTGCAAATGGCAAGAGTGGTCTGTCTCTTCTTTGGGATATAGAGAAGACAAAAAGTTAAAGTTTGAAAAGCATCTCTTTCCCTGTCTTTTCCACCATAAGATGTGGAACTTTCCTGAGGACATTATCTTTTGTTGTTTGTTTTGTTTATAAAATTTCTTCTAGTCTACAATGCACTTCTATAAACTGCTGCCAAGCATTAAGAATAAGACATGACAAGAAGTCCACCCAACCAAAAGAGTAATTCTTTTTTTTCTGGATTTTTGTCACAATCTAGATAGAACATATCATGAAAAACACAAACAGTTTTACAAATTTCTTAGATTGTAGATAATATGCCTGGCACCTTAAAAAAACAAAAAACAAAATCAAGCATCTAAAATAGTAAATCAACTACAGTGTTTTAATTAATTTACTCAATTTTGCCATTATTAGTAGAAACACATATATATCATATGCCTAGGTAAGAGGTGAGAAAATAGAGCCCCAGAAAATTCTCTACATAACTAGGAAATAGCATACATGTATAGCTGTAGCAACCCGGAGCTGCCAAAGCAGGACCGGGAAAGTTGCAAATTTATGCCAAAAATTCTGAAGTAGAGAAAAAAATAAACCCTTGGACTATCTCTAGGCCCTATCTCCCTGCTGCACAGTTTTTTGCTCTTCAGAAAGTCAACCAGTAACCACAAGCACAGCTAGCTACAAAGATGCAGTGCCTTCTGCCTCGAGAAGTACAAGGTTATATTCCTTCTCTTCCACCCTTTCCTCCTTGCTAGTAGTCAGAGGACTAGCCTCTGAGAATAGTCTGACTCAATGAAGATGACTTCCGGTTCATTACATTCAAATTTTCCTCGTTCTACTCCTTTGAGAAATGTTGGTCTTGAGAGAAGGCAGCCAGGAAAGGATGGAAAATGAGCTGTATGAATAAGAAAAGACAATACTGATGGGCCCAGTGCTGGGAGAGGACATGTAGGGATGGCCATGATCTGTCCTGGTACACAAGTGTGACTGCAAATTATGGCCTACTTGGTGCAAGAGAACAAAACGGGCCCTCAAGCAAGCTTTCTCTCAGCTGTTGCTCTTCCTCTCAACACCTTGAAACAGCTACTGCAATTTGTTTCTGCCCTTCCAGGCTAAAGAAACACATCTGTGGTTATCAGGAAGACATGCATACAAAGTCCCCAGGCTACCCACTGCTGAAAACGAGATGTGCACGCTGTGACCTAATTACATCTAACTAATATTAATGTGAAAACAGTTCTGCTCTTGTCTGAGGTTCCAGCAGGCAGAATTGCACAGAAGCTCTAATAAAAGAATAAGAACAGCCAGCTGGACTTGTGAAATGGGAGGGTCCATACTACCGTGTTTCCCCGAAAATAAGACCTAGCCAGACAATCAGCTCTAATGCATCTTTTGCAGCAAAAATTAATATAAGACCCGGTATTATATTATATTAATTATAGTATAGTATAGTATAGTATAGTATAGTATAGTATAGTATAGTATACCGGGTCTTATAGTAAAATAAGACCGAGTTATATTATATTATATTATATTATATTATATTATATTATATTATATTAATTATATTATACTGGGTCTTATAGTAAAATAAGACCGGGTCTGATATTAATTTTTGTTACAAGACGCATTAGAGCTGATTGTCTGACTGGGTCTTATTTTCGGGGAAATATAGTAAAACATTACACTGAAACTTACTATTTTCTTCTTTTGGCATCCTAATTATCAAGAGTAAGAAACATAAAACACATTCTCTAGCTTCTATTAATGTACTGTAATTTGATTTCTTAGTGAATAAAGGCCTTCAAGAAATTCCCATGCTAATCAGCTAATAAGTTCATGGATCTTTCTTTTGTAACTAATAGTAGTTCAAAATACCTGTAAGTGTGGCCATGATGCCTCCAGGGTAGGTTCATCTTCTTCTGGATCAAATTCATTGCTGTCACTGGGAGGGAGAGTTCTGAATATATTGCAAGATACCTAAAAATAAACAAGCAGCAGAGTTAGTTGGAAGCACCTCCTGGGCAGCCTTACACAAGGTCTTTGCAGCCAGGCGAAGGGAACCCAGATGCCAGATGACAGGAGCACCACCAAACTGGAACAGGGACCTCTTTCTCTAGGCTTTGAGGTCAGGACCACCTCCAGGCAGAGCTAGAAAGCTAGAGTAGCACCTTCTACCCTCTGCAACAGTACTCCATCCTTATATGGCCATTCCCACCCCAGGTCCCTGTGATCGTGTACCTTCCATCAAAGCCTGCTCTTGGTTACTTACCAGAGTCAAGCATGCTTCTAATGAACCAATTTATACTACGATATAAATTACTGCTAATGGGCTTCATGTATTTTCTTTCTCAGGCTATTCACAATTTGCAAATTTACAGTTGAACTAATGGTAAAATTACAGGCATTCACAAAAAGTACATCAGAAAAGATTATTTTGAAACTTTTCTAACATGCTTAAAAATCATACCTCAGTTAGCTTACAAAAGAATAACTGCCCAGGGTAAGATATATCTGGGATACAAACCTCTCTAAACCAGACATTCCTTTACCATAAGCAACTTTAAAATTTAATCTAGTTGCTCAAAGAATGGCCATGAGTTGGTTACTGTTGAAACTGGGTGATGAAGAGATGAGGATTCATTATACTATTAGACTATTTCTACATATATTCTAAGATTTCTATAGCAAAATGCTTATTTTTAAATGCTATTGCAACTATTCTCAGGGTTCCTTTTCCATTTCTTTTCTGTTTCTTGTCCTATTTGTACTCACCTATCCTCTTCTAAGTATCCTAATATGTGAGTTATGCCTTTAATTTCAAGATAAAAATGGGCTCTTGAATTTGTTTGAAAAAGATTATTGCTGCCAGGAGAGAGTTAAAAATCAGAGCTTACTGCAATTGCCTTCGAGCCTAGCTCACAAGTCAGTGGCTGAAAGACTCAACGTATGGGCCAGTTTAACCATACAGTTCAGCTCCAAAATCAGGAGATTACAACTGGGTCAGCCATGGACGGGGCGTGGAGGGGATCTCTAAATCCCCTAGATTTTCTGCAACATTTTGTATGTGTGAGTGCAACTTGGGAAAAGATCCAGTTGCCTTCATCAGATTTTCAAAATATTTCCTAGATCTAAAAATGGTTAAAAACCACTGCCCAAAATGGTAAATTTGCTTCCACTAAATCTTCCTTTATCACTAGCAGCCACTTCTGATTTATGGCCCAGGGTAAATAAAGTATTAAATAAGTAACGTTATTAAATAGGTAATGGCAGTGCCATGCTTACACAAATACATCATGACCACAAGCAGCCACCAGCATGACTCCCTACCATATAGCAGCTTTGTAGAGAGTCTACGTGACTGGATTAAAAAGCATCAAGACATTTCTAAAGTAGCAAACTGTCTCTATATTTAAATAGATGAGGCTCTAGCCTAAGCCTTCTATTTTATTCATTCAGGAACAAATTATCAAAAATGAACAAAAGAAAAAATAAAAGGATTTATTTTTCAACTATTTGATTTTAATCTACACTAGTGTCAATGCAAAGGAGAAAAAACAATTTAAGAAATAAGTGTCTTCGAGGTAGCCTAATTCATTTTCATACTAAAGACATTATAATAAACAGTGAACATTGGAATTAAAACTTGAAGGCCCTGGCCTGACCTTCAATAAGTGATTATTCGGACAGAAAGCAAGGCTTGGGGGGGGGGGGGGCGGTGACAGGCACAGATGTTAAAATCAGATAGAAAATCTTGGATTAGGAGTTCCGCTGAGTAACCTCCAGAATCAGAACACGTTAAAGACTATTTCATCTAGCTTTTTCATCTTATAAATAAGAAAAGTGAGGTTCAAAGAGCTTATGAGTTTCTCAAGGTAACACGGTGCCATGATAGGGTTGGGTTTTCAAGGCTCTTTCTCTGGCACCCACATCCACCTCCACCCCTGAAGACCATGTAAGGACCTCACTTCTTTATATCTCTCTCTTTTTCCTCTGATTTGACCTCCCCCCACCCATTTCTTTTATCAGTTTTATTACTCTTTCATTTTCTCATCTCTCCTTCCCCATAATCTCTTTACCAGGCCCTCAGTGTCACCCATGGGCACTGTTTACCTACCTGAGGGCATTCAGGTGTAAGCTGATGACTTTCCTCAGTATTAACAGGGAAATACAACAATCTCTTCATGCTTGCTGTCTGGTTCAGACCCCCATCATCAAACATCTTGATTATTATAATAGTTTCCTCTCTGGTGTTCTGATTCCTCCCATCCGTCCTTACGTCCCCTAATTAGAATTTGGGCCCCTTAAGGACTCCTTACTAATTTCTGAATGCTTAGCACCTAATATACAATAAATGGAAATAATGGGGGTTGCTGGATAAATCTAAATTTCATATAAATAAATAATTTTTAGCTCAAGTATGTCCTCCATGTTGCATGGACACACCTAGACTAAAAAAACTATTTGTTTTTTTACCTGAAATTCAACTGTAACTAGTTGCCCTGTGTTTTTATTTGCTAAATCTCAAAGCCCTAAAATGACATTAACATTAACTAAGAACGTCTGCTGGCTACAACCCAGTGTGACTCAGAACTGGCACTGTAGCGTCCGGGGGAAGAGAAGGAAAGAGGGGATACTGCTGCAGGCCCAGCACAGGACCTACCAGCTGCTGGCTTTGAGGGACTGGGGGCTCTCTTATTTTTCAGTTCGTTAGTTCACTGGTGATTACTATTAACTATGGTGTAAGAAAATAAATTTCAAAGTCTTGGCCAAATGTGAAAGAGGAGACTAAAATGTTCCCAAGTACACGCATGGCCCAATAAGGAAAAAAAGAAGAAGCATTTAGGCATATTTTCATCAAGTTTTGATTAAACAAAAAACTTACTACTTTTTGACTTGCAATATAAAAATACGACGATTCATATTTTTAAATAGTTATTTAAATTACTGCAGAAAAAACAACTCACTGTGTGTGTGTGCCAACCCCTTTAGCTCCATAGAACTACTTACTAATTTTACACCATGATTTTGGATGATATTTTTTTTGTTGTTTAAGGAAAATGATTAGCAAATTATAAAAGAACAGAATGTGGTTGGTACCTAGTAACTACTCACTAAGTATCTACCAAGATCAACACTGAACAAACCAGAGAGTAAGGACAATACAGTTAAAGTTATTAAAAAACAAAAAAACTAGTAAAAGAATAGTTTGTTTCTATTAGTTATATATTTGTTAGCACTATTATTATTTAAGGATTAGGTAAACAGGCATGCAATGTGATCAGGGGACCACTTTTACTACAGTATAGCACTGAGGCAACTTAAATCATCTTCTCTGTGCTTCACAATAATAGTTTCTAGATGATTAGGTGTCATCGCTCGGGGATAAAAGCTGATGAATGAGCTGACCTCAAGAATATTTCTCTTTTATCTGTGAAACTAATGTCATACAATTATGCAATACTGCAAGTATATCAACTGTAAATACAAAAATGACATGATAGCTATAAAATGAATTTTCTTGAGATTATATCTAAAAAGTAAATTTTCTAATAAAATAAAGGACTAAGTGAATGATGTTCAATAGAGAACATTCAATCAAATTAAAGTATCATTATTCCTTTAGCACTATTTGTATTAAGACTTCATGTTAAGTAATGATTTCAATAATATCCCTGAATTTTTTCATCCAGTTCATTCCTTCATTCACTCATTACATAATCCATCATATACTGAAAAGAAACAAAATAATTTAATCAAGCATTTAGAACCAGAGGGAGGATCCAGTAAATGCTAGGTCATCCTGCTTTACTCTCATGGTATTTTGTGTTAACCCAACAGATGCATCCAAATAGATATGGCAAAACGAAATCCTGAAACAGGAAAATCTCACAGTAGTTTATCAACACGGCAAACATGGATACAATTTTTAAAAACAATTACATGCAAAACAAAAAATGTGAACACAAGCGAAACTTACTTTAAATTCTAACAAAGTTTACCTAGATACCCTGTTATGCTATGTTTTATAGCATAAAAACAATAATAAGCAACATACATATAATATTAACTTACTTTTGGTAACACCAAACTTAAGAATTCTTAATGATCCCAATGTTAAAGAACCTTCCAAATCTGACTCTTAGCCCCTTTTAAAGTAATTGCAGATAATTATGGATAAATATCTTTTAAGCCAATGCTTTGATTAGGGGGAAAAATGGCAAAATTTTTAAACTTTTAATTGGGACTTAATTTAATTCACTGGCAATTTGTTCAATCAGTAATTTGTTCTAAAGCTAAACTATGTATTTTAATTACCACAATAAATCTACTATAGTTTCCACTTCTGACTAGGTATATAGTTTCTTCTTAAACCTCGATTATCTATGTGACAAACCACAGCTGTTTAAAAGTTATCTGAACTTGTGAAACCATCAAGATCCCTATCCTAAAGACTTTATTCTAAATAGCAGAAATTTAATTAGATTGTTGTGACAACTTCCTAGATTATAAGCCATCCACTGCAGCTCTAACTTTATTCGCTAAGATATTAAACATGTAACTGTCACTGCTATGGAATATTACAAATACGATAAAAATTTTCAGACAAGATTTTCCATTAGTTATTATTCTAAACATGTTCACTTGAATTACATATGATTCCTTGAGCCAAAATGATCCCCACAATGCCCTTGTCTGCCACACATACAGGTCTCAACAACACAATAAGGACTAAACACATAGGTGTGGTCATCCAGTAAGGTTGTACACATTTTTATCATAAAACCACTTTTGTGGACAAAGCTCTAAACCTCTGAGAAACCATTCACTGAACCAGAACCAAAGATAGAGTGCACTATCTACATGTGACTAAGAAACAACATGTACTTGTGACAGTTGTGAGGTTTGTTTCACAACACCCGGAAATCTAGAGGAACATTTAAAAGATTTCTAAAGTTAATGTCTACAACCTTATTATCATTACACATACATTGCCACACTTTAAAACTGTATTAGCAGGGCTTTCTAGGACAGAGTAGGTCTTCTTTTAAAGCTGATTTCTGAAATGAGGCAGAAGGAACATCTTAAAATGATAAAAGATGCTTAACAGCCAGTTGAAGAAAGGGAATAATAATAAGAAAAAAAAAGAAGTTTAAAAATTTATATTGCCCAATTAGAATTTTAAAATATGTAGCCAAATTCAAAAAAACAAGATTAAGTAACAGAAATTCTGGGCACGTACTATTTTCATTTTCCTAACTCACAAGGGTATCATTTTTACTTATACTTCCCTTATCAAGTATTTCCCTCAAAATCTACTAGGTAGACACACTGTTCTGATTTATACAGACTAAAAAAATCTGTTTTCATTGTTATTGTTGCTGCTGCTGCTGTTGGTAGAAGTGTTTAACTGATAATTGTTATGATCAATTGGTGTAACTGGATTTAACATATAATGATTGTTTCTGAAAGTAATTTGTTCTCTTTAGACATTCAGTTTCTAGAAGGAACAGAATGTTGACAACTGTACAGAGAAAAGGAATCTGTCAAGGAGAGATCAAGAACAGAGAATCAATAGAATTTGAATAAATCAAGTGTGAATACAAGGGACAGTGTTGAATATATCAATATTTAGTTATAAGGAGACAAGAGGGAGAAAGTATGTGAAGAAAAGACAAGAAAGGATCCTTTTGTTCCACTCTCTTTGACTTATCCAAGCCTATCAGATGACAGAGATGCCACAAAGGCTGGAAGAGATTGGAGGTGGGGGGATGCAAAGGAAGGAGGAAGACATTTGAATTGAGTCCCATCCATGCACATTTATATAAAGTTCAAAACATGCAAAACTAATTGACAGCATTAATTACCCTGCCAGGAGAGAGGATTCAAACCCAGAAAATCGGTGCTCTTACAGTGCCACATCCAGTCATATTTAAAATGGGAACTCTGTATGAGAGGGCGGCACTGAGCAGTGGGTTTGCCTGTACTGAGACTGGCTGGGCTATCTCCTCACCACCATTAACTTTCACCCCTCTAGGCACTCTCCTTTAATTGGTGCCTTTGGGTCTTTTAAGCTCCAGAAGAATCATCTATCTCCTGAGTAGAGACATAAGGGATCTGGGAGCAGAGGTGGGCTGCGGTAGAGGACATTCCCATTCAATGTGCTCCCCTACTTTCAGAAAGGTGCCCACTGCTCTCAGCTGTGCCTAATGAGTCAGACTCCCTCCAGTTGAGCCTCTCCATAGACTAAACCTTCTTCCATTTTTTGCAGGGATTTAGGATAAGCAGTCACATGTCTGGCTGGTGTTGGGGGAGTGAGATAGGATCAAGAGTTCCAGATACTTCTTAATATAAACTTTCCACCAAGTCGCCTGCTTTTGCCCCCAAGCACCTTTACTTTGTAAGTTATCTTTCTAAACCTTCCTGGAGTTAATGTGGTACGTGTTGGCTACTTCTGGACTTTCCTTGCTGCTACTTAGGGTTCAGCTTTATGTGATCGGCCAAGGCAGAGACCACCAGTTCACTAACTTTCTAGTTTCCAAAATGTTGATTCTGAGATCTCCTCTGCATTTCGCTTTGCTCTTGTGAATTTTATTTCTTTTCAGTAATTTTTGTGTAATTTCAAGAAGTAAAGGAAGTAAACACATGCATTCAATTCCCACTACTTACTCAAAAGTTAGTGACTATTATGTTATTTCTTCCATTCTCCAGGAAATAGTGTTAATTCAAATAATTTTACTTTCTTATGCGAATATATCAATCCCATTTTAGTGGGAAAGAATCCAAGAAAACCAAATGGCAGCGGCTCTAACCTTAGCCAAGGTAAAGTGAGAGATTCCCACTTCAGTATTCTTTCTCAGAATGAGAAAGCGTGAAACAAAAGCATAGTCTGGACACTGGGATTCTGAATACAGACATCAAACAAATGCCTCAGAGTCATCATGTCACCCAATGAACAAGTAAACAAATTTCAAAAACAATCAGCACTAGAACTCAAGGCAGAGCAAGGCAAATTCCTTGGCATGATGCTCTCCTCTCAATAATCAGCTGTCATCTTTTCTGTTGTGCTTTCTGTTTCCAGGCCACACGGATGTCTTAATTCTATACTTCTAGTTACATACAGAGCAGTTCTGACATCTCACTAGATCTCAAACTGAATCCAGTCAAAACCAATCTCATCCTCAATGACCTCCTCGTCTCCGTAAAAGAGATTCTCTTCTCACCTTCCCCATATGTCTCATCCTTTGGAGTTTTCTTTAACTCTTCCTCTCCTTTATCTGCTTTATGCAACTTATCAACAAGACATGTTATTTATTCCTTCACACCGTCTCATTGTTGCTCATCGTCGTGTTAATTTTAATAGTGGAAATTTGGAAACAGTTTAAAGGTCCCAAATTGGGAAAATAGCTTAGTAAGTAATAATATATCCACATAATGGTATATTAGGCAACCATTAGAATGATGCGTTTTTTTCCTCACTCAACAACTATTTCCCAACATCCTGGTTAACCCAGTTTCATTCCACTCTAATCCAATAAATCGTTTCAAGGAGGTAAGGTCTCTCTCCAACCACTTTGGGTAAATTAAAACTGGTTTAAGCCAATCTTCCTTTCACCAAGAGATGAGCAAGGGCATGAGATACAATTCTGGCCAATGGCACAGGAGGAGATGCCTGATGACCTCCAGAAAAGTCCTCTCACTCTTTTAGTAAACCACATAAGACAGAAAAACTCCTGTTTTACTGCTTGCAGACCTTTTCTTTGAAAATGCCATTTGTGGAGCTGGTTCAGCCAACTTGTGAGCATGAAGAGAACAAAAGCAACGTGCTGAAGGTGACAGAGAGGAAAAAGGAATGAACCTAGACTTTTGATGACTTCATCATGCCACTGAATGAATTAATAACACTAGAATTACTCTTTCTGTGGGTTTTCGAAATGTGAAATAATAAATATTATTTTATCTAAGCCAAAAAAATGATGTGTTTATTGCATATTAAGTATATATCAATTTTTTTTTAATTTAAGTGGAAAACCTCATAAAAAAATAAGATTAGGAGGAAACTGGCCAAAATGTGAACGATTGAATTTAAATAATGAAACTATGGGTGAGTTTTTTCCTCTTGGTTTCCTTTTTTTTTGATAAGCACATGGAAAAAATACAGGAGATGGGGAGTTCCTTTACATACTCCATTTCCTCTTCCTTTGGCATCATCTGACAAGATTAGGACATCAGCCCTCTGCCATTGGCCATCTGGGTTAAATCTCACAGCCAAAACGTCCTTAAAGGAGCTGGCAGAGGGCACAGACTTCCTTTGTGGGGG
Organism: Rhinolophus sinicus; assembly: GCF_036562045.2. NCBI lineage: Eukaryota > Metazoa > Chordata > Mammalia > Chiroptera > Rhinolophidae > Rhinolophus > Rhinolophus sinicus. The sequence goes on along the minus strand of NC_133753.1, from coordinate 32,306,813 downwards.
CTAAAGAAAAAGAATATCATTTACATTTCACCTCCTGTTCAAAAATCGTAGCAACTCCCTGCTTGCTGTCTATGTCTACAATACAAGATTAAGTCTAACCTCCTCCACTGCTTGCCAAAAACCTCTGTAATCTAGACCCATCCCTACCTCCCCACCTTATTACCCACAAATTCCAACCATGAACCCTCCACTCCCATTAGGCTTCTATTTCAAGATTAAATTTGCTTAAAATAAGAGATGTTTTACCTGCTGAAAGGGTGACAGTAACGTTAAATTAATTCTCCCTAGAATCTGTTATCCGCACATAAAACCATCGTTGGGAAATAATATTTCACACACAGACAACAATATTGCACTGTCTCCAAAATTGGAAATGTAGCAGTGAATCCAAAAGTGAAGATTGTTGATATTAAATCTTGGAATCCAAAAATAGAGGTGTAAACACTGCAATAGGCATAGTGCTTACCGTGTATAAACACAGAGCAGGCCGTCACCCTGCCGGCGCTCGCGTCGAGCACTCAGGCCCCACACAGGCTGGCCTATGATACCAGGTTTTGGCTACATTTCCTCATGCGTGGACTAAATCCCCAAAAAGTACTAAAATTGGTGAACTAAGTGATAGCTGTAAGAACCAAAGTGCACAAGTTGATAAAACAATAACATCACACAGCTTTTTTGAGAACACATATATTCTAACACCTGCTTTGACCACTTTATGGTTCAGAATCAGCTAATGCTAAGAGAAAAATTAAACCTCTTGATTCTGAATTTAAATACACACACACACACACACACACACACACACACACACACACACTACTTGAGGCTCCTGATGTTCGTTTCTGGCTACTGAATACATGTTCTTATTTGAAATCACTAAAAACAATCAGGAAACAAAACCAAAACTGCCACTGTCCCCTGCTCTGTGTAGGTGTATATGTCTCTCTGTGTCTCTGTGACCATTCATTAGTAAAACAAAGCCCTAAGCTAGCTGGTGAGTAATGAAAACAAAACCACACCTGAAGACATCTGACCACACTCGTAGATTAACATTGCTCCTTACGTGATAGTTCTGCTTCATAACTAGGCCACTACAAGGGAGGGCGGGACAGCCCTCCCTCACAGGCCTCAGTGAGGCTTGTCGGCCTCATGGGGGGGGGGCGGGGGGGCGGCAGGAGTGTGGATGTAAGTTCGCCAGAAAGAAACCAAGAGAGGGCTCTAGAAAAAGGAACTGCCCACCAACCCTGTTAGCTTCTATTTTAAATGTGCATTTAGATCATTGCCTTCCGATTAATTTACCCCTCAAATAACTGCTCCCACTTTCCAGAATAGGGCATAACGGACTCCCCACTTAGTACCTAATATCAGTACAAATACAAAACTCAATTTTCCAGACCTTCTCTAGTGTCCAAGCTTAACAAAAATTTTCTTTTATAGAAGAAAAAGCCAAAAATTCCCACAAAAGAAAGAGGCCTACATTATTCCAGAATATTCTACCCTATTCTCACAAAGGCCTTAACTTCTTCAGAAAGGGAAATCCCACAGTGTTTCAAAGCAGCCCATTTAGTACCTAACACTATCTGTCCAGTTCCTAATCCATTTGTTACCTACATTCTGAAGGGTTAGGAAACATTCTCCAATATAGGCTGCTTATCCATTGTATTAAAAAATAAACCCGTTCTCCAACTTACCAAAGAGTTATAAGCAGTCCTATTTTTATTCAGAAACATCCCCTCTTCTATGTGTAACCCCTACTCTCCAGGCTATGCTTCTCCTTGCCCAGGATCTGCCTGCTGCCTTAGGCTCTGGTCTTTCCAGTTTTCCCTTCTCCACTGCTCAGCCAACCCCCACCATTCTCTATTCATCACTATAATGACATTTTTACTCTAAAAGTCCCTTATCTTATCCTTACTTTCCAGAGGCAACTTCCTCTGCAGAAGTCACTGGATAGCATATTTCTTGTTTTCATGTACAGATCAAATTTGGCTTTTCACATTGGTCAGTAGCCAACTACCTCCTGGAAATGACCTGCTCATTGTTTTCTTGCCAAATTCTTGCCTCAAGCATTACTGTCTCTGAGAATTCCACATTGAGGACACATCTTTTCTCCGTGATTTTTTTTCCCCTGCTAATAATGCACCACTGTAGTGTAACCAGCTCTCTCCTTAGACAATCAAACAGTAAGTCCCGCTCATTTCTGTCTCACCTCAGTACAGAGACAGCTGAACCATATAAACTAGCACCGAGTGCTAGAATTACCCAGGACCCACCAAAGGCAATATTTCCCAACCATTTTATCATCCATTTTCTTGATGGATTTTTCAGAAGTCCTTATACCTATAACCATAATTTCAGTCTCAAGTTTAAATTAAAAGGTGAGAGAGAAAAAGAAACTTGAATGCAGTACTGTGACTTATCCTGCCAGCTTGGAGGAGTGAGGGGACGAGTAGAAGTAGTCTCCTCATAGTGAGATGACAGTATTGGATAGATCAGCGCTAGACAAGTCACAGCTGTCAATTTTAAGTACATTGAAAACTGAACGATCTGTAAAGCAGTTAAGCCAGAAGGACAGCTTGTAAATGAACCAAATAGCAATCATGAGTAGCTCAGTTGCTTCCCGAGTGAAAAACGGCTCCTTAGCACATTTGAATAAAAACTAAACACAGTAAAATCCCTGTCAAGATTCCTTAAGAGGGAATGTTAGCAGGAGAGAAATGGTAAATTATTAATGTAGTATGGACACGAATATACAAGTATATAAAGAAAATGTCCATTTAGGTTAACTACGGACAGTATATGTACATATACATATAATTATACACACTAACATATACAGATTTACATACAGAGTCCTACAAAAAAAAAGAACTGAAAATAAAATTTCCCAGAGAGAATTAATTTTAAAACCAACAGTCAGGAAAAAAGATATGGAAAGTCATCTTAAAGAGACAAAAAAGCTGTCAGGCTAGCAAGACTTCGTTATAACTAGAAAAACTGACTAATCCATCTAAAAGAAAAGTCTAGCAGAAGTGGTAGAGGTGGTATACCACGAATGACGATGATAATAATGACATTACAACAACCACATAAAGTTATAATGGGGTAACAAGCTTAAGAGGGTTAAGATTCATCTACGATCACAGCTAAGTAAGTGGCAGGAGTAGGCCCAGGTCTGCCTGTCTATACCACCAATCCAGGAAAGACAACACAAAGGAAAAGTGGGCTGTACACACATAAGTGCTTCCAAGGATTAGGGGCAATCACGGAGCTAGAGGGATGTTCCAATCATCTAACTCCCTTGCTGCAAATTCAGGCTAATCAAGCAACTTAAGGATGCCCTGTCTGCTGATAGAGCTTCCTGCTTCTAATGGCGGGACAGAGAGAAGAGGAATGGAGGCAGCCCATGGACTTGGGGGACAGGATCATCTCAAGGACTGTAGTTTGGGTGGAACAGAGTTTTGAATGACACACCCCTCCTCCTGGGCTCCTCTCACCTCCCCACCCCCCCAAATCACCATGCACTTAGATACTGGGAGGGAGTTGTAGGGCAGGAAAAAGGGTTAAGAATCATTAGTACACACCTTTGTGAAGAATCTCAGGATTAAGTACTTGACTACAATCCTAAACTATGTAACTATTGTTGACAACCTACCAAAACTGACACAAGATGAAATAGAAAATCTGAAGTGTCAGGCATGTATTTAAGGATTGAATTCACTACCAGAAACCTTACCACAGAGAGAACTCCAGACTCAGTGGGCTTCTTTGGTGAAATCATTCTAACGACTTCATTTTTCCTCTTTGGTTACTGCCATAAATGGGAAGTCCCTGCTCCTTTTCAATCTCATCCTATATTTTCCAACAGAGCAGCATCTAGTAGACCACTGCACACATGGTAAAATCAAGCTTAAACCATTTTGAAGTCCAATATATCTTTGAACATTTAATCAAAAGCTACAAATCTTTTACCACAAAAACACACAAAATTTTGCAGTCAACATCAGAGAGTCCACTAACCCCACGAAAACCAATCTGTAGACACCCTACGATGCTAAATGAATACTGTTAAATGAGCATTAACTAAAGAAGCACAGATAGTTAAAGATGGTAATCAAGGAAAGCACAAAGGGCCTGCCAGTTTCTCCACCCTCTGGTAAATGACAAATGGTAACAATCTTCTCCTAACATTGAGCAGTGAATTCTTTCTGATTTCATTCTAAAAATGTCTTTTGGTAATCTTTATTATCATAACCTTCATTTCTTTTCTAAGTACCAAGGAATTCTTTACTTCCTAATTTACTTCTCAGGTCCCTATCCTCAAAATTTACCAGTAACTTCAGTTCCCAAATAACTTTCTCAGATACCACTCCATTCTCTTCCAGTATTTATATTTCCAATCGTGTAAGCAGTCCACCTCCACCGCCTTGCAGCTCCGCTCAAAGGCTCACATCTTATCTCCACTGGGTCTGAAGAGTCACCTCCAAGGCAAATTCTGGCCAGGTTGTGTAGTTATATTCCTTATCAAATGTAGGAAGATGAAAAATGGAAATTTCATATTCCCCGCTGGTAGCTATTGTTCCCAAGGCTACTTTTAGATAGTTGTTATTGTATGAAAAGAAACTGTCCTTCAGCCAACTGAGTTATGTAGTGACATTAACAAAGCACTCCTCTAAGTGTCTGTGTAGGCAGACTCTGAGACCTTTCATTACAACTTCACAATTTTCTTCAAAACCATATTATTCTATTGAGAGGATAACCAGAGTTGTGATATCCAGTTAAATCAAAGAATGTACAAAAGATAAAGCACTCAGCTAACCCAATGACAGGGTATAATTTGAGAGTGGGGAAAAAAAAGTTAGTGGTGGCCAAGAAACAATATAAAGGGCTCAAGGAAAGGCTTCAATAGAACAGATGAAAAAATTGTTCAACATATTTTATCTTAAAATTATATTAGATTTGGAAAAATCACATTCTATAATTTGAGGTATAGAGACCCGTAACCACAGGTTAGGAGTGGGGCAGACTTTGAAACCAAGAAAAGCCAAGTCATAAAAACAAATATGAAAACAATAACAGCAAACAACAGGTGCGACAAGGTATACTTTCTGCAGGAGAGAAGTGACAGCATTGTACTCTAAGCAAAAGAGTACACTCAAGATTGCACCACTGTACGTGCAATCGTTATCTACGGTCATCATCTCAACGTCCTCCTATTTCACGCACTCCTCAACCCACTGGCTCCCACCTGTACCATTGTACTGATAATGCACAATTCCCTGGTATCACCTGGAATCCCATCACTTCTTTTTCTCCCTGCCCTACTCCCATGCAGATAATTACCAATCTCTATCTCCAGCTTTCCATATCTAGGTCTCCCATACCTTAAAGTTAGCACATCAAAAATCATTTCTTCAGCCTCCACCCAAAACCTGTTCTCCCTCCTGCTGTACCTTCCTCACACAGCAGTACGACAAATTACCTAATTCCCAAAGCTATCCTAGACCCCTTCCTCTCTCACACTACAAACATCCACACAAATGCCAAGTGGCATCATTTTATCTCCTAAGTGAGTCTCAGATGCCATCCTTTCCTCTCCTTCTCTACTTCCACACCTGTGCTTGGTTTAGGGCCCCCACAACTTCTCTAATACAGTGGTCCCACAACAGCATCCTCTCTGTCTTCAATTTCAGCCCCTTCCAATCTATCTGACCTGCTGCCATTACAATACAAATCTGATCATGTCACGCAACTGCTTAAAACTTTTCAATGGTTACCCATTGTGAGGTTCTTTCAAGATCTGGTTCACATCTACATCTTTAATTGCCACCATTCACCTCCTCCCATTCCCCAACTCACTCTCAGTCCCTCTCTCTCAATGCTGGAACAACACAGCACTATTTGTGTTTCTCTGAATCTATTGTGTTGGGGAATTCCTTTGCATCATGTAGTTCTCTTTCTCATTTCAACACTATTTCAGCACCTGGAAAACACGTATTCACCTTTAACACCCTACTGAGGCTTTACTCACTTTGTAAAGCCTTCCTTGACCACCCCTACCTACTTCCCATTTATCACCCTTTCTCTACTCCTTCCTCGCCTTGTACATACTTCTATTTATGCATATATGACATTATCTTATTATTTGTTCACACGAGTATCCTCTCTACCTGATTGTGAGTTTGTTGACAGAACAGGGTCGTGCCTTTTTTTTAATCATCAAAATGTAAAAGTATGGTTCTAAGTCATTCAATAAACATTATCTGTGGTTAACTAAACCAATGTCTTCACCAGAGAGATTTCATCTCTCACATCTGAAGTATCCCTGAGACATTTTCGAAAAGAAAGATATGTGAATATAAAGAATATAAAATACACAGAGTTTGAGTTTGAATAAAATAAATTAAGACAAGATTACTGGGAGAGCCAGAAATTCTAAGAAATCTTTCAAATGGATGCATGGCAACAGAATGAAAAAGAAAACATGAGCATAATGTGGTAAAAATACTGACTCAAGGACAGAAGCCTGACACTTGAGAAGCTGCAAAGCAGAACGTGCCAAAGCTAAAGGAACTAGAAGTCCTGCTGTTCATTTTTCCATCAGATATGACCCCAGGAGAAATACGTGCAACAAACCACTTACCTAAGCAACTACTTTGGACAAAGGTTTCTCAACTCTAAGAATGGCAGAACCCATTCTGAATTTCTTAGGCTGTGTTGACCGAGAAAGTTGGTAGTTTTCAGTGCCTGAGGGTGTGGGAAATCACCAGAAGTCCCTCCATTTATAACAGGAGAAACTGGGGCTTCGAGAGGAAATACTTACCCAAGATCACACCACTAGTTAAGTGGACGGTAAACAACGAGGACAGTGGCTTTCCACAGTCTGTGTTTAGGGTACTTTCCACTCCCCCACACTACTCCTCAGGTAAGTTAGGTGCTATATTGTTTATTTTGTTTACACATAAAGAGTTATTTTTCTTTCTTAATTCTAGCAGCGTGTAGGTGGTATCCAGACTTCATTTAAATGCTAAAAATGGCTTCCACAACTCATAGATTATTTTTATCTGCCATTCTTTCCTTCCCCTAACAGGAATAGCCACTCTCAAAGTAGAGGTCACACCAGGTTGGATCAAAAGCTTTTGGTAATATTGCTGACACCAGAACATGTCCTAAGTCATTACTTGTCCTAGTTTGTAAAACCTCGCTATCGCTTCATTGATATTTCATTAAAAGCACTGCCATTTCCTTCACTAATCCTAATGAAGCAGTTTCATTTTACTGTAACAGGAAAGAGGACTAGGTGGGGAGTGTTCAACAGGCAGGGTCATCTTGGAATTAGAGAATTTGAGAACAACTGAGACAACGGGGCACAACATCTCTAGCTGGCAGAGCATTTTAAGTCCACAAACAGGAACTCTGGGATCCACCAATGATTATAAAATCAAGTATCTACTAAGAAAATTATCAAAACACAATGATAATATTATAATATTGATTGAATGTCTGCCATGTGTTAGGACTGTTCTAAGAGCTTCAAACATCATCGCAAATTCCCACAAAATACCAAAAGGCAGGTATGACACACAAGGAAAGTGAGCGGTAGCAGCACCAAAATTTCTATGTACAAGGTGCTCAGAGGTGGCAAAATGGAAGGGAGTAGAGGTCACCAAGTGGGAACTTGGTTCCAACCCTGCTTATAGGGTGGTAAGCACTCTGCTTACTAGGTTGTACGTATGTATATTTGAGGTGGTGAGAACCTTGATGTACAAACAAAGCATAACAATTTTACTTTGGTGGACTATTCATGGCACAGGGTAAGAGTGACTATGGCCAACTTCCCCCCAATCCTACGTACCTCTTAGCACCACATGAAAACTGAGGGCCCCAAAGATGGAGGGTTCCATCTAAGGTGACAGAATAAGTGTGGCCAGAGCTGGTGCTTGAACCAGGTTTGTGTGGTTCCAAAGTCCTTTCTACTCTACCACACTACCTCCTCCTCTGTAAATGCCCTGAGTAGTTGAAGAACCACATAAAATTAGTAGTTAGCAATTTCACAAATCATGATATGTGAAAAATAAATTATACCTTTGAGAACCATAAACTACCACCTACAAAGCTAATTTTCTAATGCCCTAGAATACCATGCATGCTACAAATTCAACACCTCCTAAGATAGGCCTCAAGTATGTTTTAAATACACATTCACCACAACTGACAGAAATCTTTTTAAAAAATTTTTTGGCAAGGTGGGACGGGGGATGGGGGGGTGTGGAGGGAGGTGGTAAAGGAGAAGAGAAAATGGTCTCCTTTAATAGACCAAAGCTGGTTTAGAACCAAGCTGGTTCATAAGAATGAAAGAATTTTGGGATTTTTCCAAACATTTGGTTTAAAAACTGAGTAGAATCCAATGACATTCAATAGCTTAATCATGACTTGAGAGCCTGAAATGCTCATATTTCAAAAGGAAATTCATTTACTCATTCAACCAAGTCGAGGTAGGCCTGGGCTAGGTGGCATTATGGGGCCACAGAGATGTGCAGGGCATAGCTCCTGCCTAGAAGTGCTTACAGTCTACTGAGAAAAATCAGACAAATGTGTGAAAGGATTTTTAAAAAGCAGCAAATGAACAAATTTGCTGAAAAATCAACCCAATCTAAAAGGAGGAGCTGCCAAGAAGCTGAGAAACTGAAGGAAGGAAAAAAGTCTGGGTTTTTCAGGAACTGGTAGCACGTTAAGCCAGGTCTTGAAAGGAAAGGAAGAAAGTGAATTAGTGACGGGGGGGGGCAGGGAATACACGAAGGTCCAGGAACAGCAGGGGAAAGAAAGGCTATTAAAAACAAATCAGCAAATATACAGATGTTCTCACACAAGTGCATACTGATGTCTATACAAGGATAGTCATAGGATATTGGTTAAATAAATTATAGTACATCCACACAATGAAATATTATGCAGCTATAAGACTGAATGACAGTTTTATATGTACTGATATATATTATATATTGATAAGTGAAAAAAGCAAGGTACAGAGAGTGTGTATACTATGCCACCATTTGTGTTTACAAAAAACAGTATTTATACATATACGCTTGTATATGCTGACATTTTCATGGACTATCCATGGAAAGATGTAGGAGGAAGTTATAAACAGTGGATGCCTCTGTTGGCTAAGGATACGAGGAAGTTAAAACCAAGGGACCATCCTCTGCAGAAGGCAGGTGGACTGGAGAAGAGGCTACGTATCAGGTTAAGAGGCAGCATGCAAACTCCAGAGCAGGGTTTCTCAACAGCGGCACTATTGACATTAGAGCCAGGTAATGAATGCTTTGCTGTTGGAGCTGTCCTGTGCGTCATAGATGTTTAGAAGCATCTCTGGCCTCTCGCCACTAGATGCTGGTAGCACTCCCCCTCCCACCCCTAGTTGTGACAACCAAAAATGTCTGTTAGACATTGCCAAAGTGCCCTGGGAAGCAAAAGTGCCCCTGGTTGAGAACCACTGCTCAAGAGCCACAACGTTAATAGATAACTACAAAACATTCTATACTCTATTCCTGTAAATTAACAAAAATGTGATATACACTCAGATATGGATCTGAGGAACATATTGAATTTTGTTTTGAAATGACCTTCACATATCAGTCACAGTTTCTCAAGTTATGATAATATGCACTGACCCCTTTGCATCTCTGCAACACAATTTCACCAGTTAGTAAATCAGCCCCTACCCCCCCAACCCCCACCCCCAAATAGAATGCACTCTACAGATCCAAGATCTTCTAGGATGCCAAAGAAAGGCAATCCTCCCCCAGAAATCTAACAGAAAACTATATTTTGGCTCAGCTTTTGAAAAACTAATATAATTATTGACACAATAAAAACATAATTACTTGCATTATGCTAATGCTGCTTCTTTTAACTCCTAACAATCACACAAAGTGCAAAAACTGTTCAAAAATAATAAAAGACATCACCCCGATTTCAAGATGATAAAGAATGATTAGCTTAATGAAGCCAAGAGAGGCTTTAACTAGATTCTATATATCACAATTTTATTAAGCTTAAAGCCATTTCTAATATACCACAATGAATAGGAAGGAAAAAAAATCAAGACATCCAACTGGCTAGAATATTTTTCAAACACAGATCTAAAACTTTCGTTGATTCTCCTGTGTCTGTTCTTTTCCCAGTGCCAGAAATCCAGTAATAATACCCTGGCGATCTTGGCTTCATAGTTTGAGTCATTGATTTCTCCAATACTGTTGTAGATGAAAAGTTCTGGATTTGAATTCTCATGAAAGAATGCTCTTCAAATTCTAGTACTGTGCCGACTATTTGTGCTTAGCTCTCAGGAGGTTGGCTCTCTTTTGTGGAGGTGACCGCCAGTGACCTGACTCTGCAATAAATACACCTGTGAGTCGCTATGGAAGGTGCTTAAAAGTGTCCGCGGCGAAAAAAAGAAACTCACCATTCTAACTACTTCAGGGTAAGTCTGCTCTGTCAAACAGCCTCTGCTTATTGTAATGTAGTCCACCAGCTCATTAAGAGTGGAGCGCTTGTATTCTTTCATTTTAAGATCAGATAGCGTGTCCATGAAGTCAAAAATGACACAGCACTGCTGAAGTTTCTTTAGGAACAGTTCAGGCTGCTCTGAGGATGGAACGTCTAAGAAAAAAAAAGGAAATGGTGTAAGTCTGTCATCAATTTCTAGGTAACAGGAATTCTCTGTGAAAGTTACTTCAAAAGCAAGCTCAAAAAAATAAGAATCACATGACAACCGTGTTTTTCGTTTTTTTTTTAAACAGTTACACATGGGCAGGAGGGGATACCATATCCACTAGTTCAGACCTTGTCTTTGAAAACTACATGGTACCATCAGAATTGACAGCACTGCTATTCCACAACCAAAGACTGGCCAAAATCCCAAGAGCCATTAGAGAGTTGAAGCAAATTTTAACCAAAAACACCCCAATGTCAACATCCTTAAGCCAAAAACACCGAAAAAGGTCAAATTTCCCATTATAAGGTAAAAGCCAGAAGTTTTCACTGCTGGTTTAAATTAGTTTTACTAAAAAACTTCAAAGCAGAAATGTCAGTCAATTCATTTTAATTTCATGCTGACATCCTTGGTATTTAAAGCAACTGTTGTGTGTGTGTGTGTTTATATTTTTGGTTTTGTTTTGGCTTGATATCTATAAGGTTTCACTGTCAAAGAAACGTGAAAAATCAACACAATGAAATAATACCAACTCTCTCAAAAGAGCACATCAGTAATGGGACAATAAGAGCAATCTCTACTTAAATCTATGCTCTCTCTTTTGACACATCTGCTTCCATTACAGTGGGAGAAAACTACTAACATCATTATTAATATGTTCTCAGAATAAACATCTGTTCTTTTCTCACAAACAGCAGGTCAAGCATTTGGTTTGGTGTCATTTCTAAAAATATGTAGAAATTTTAGGTTAAAATCCACAGCTAGAATGGAAACTTGATCTACAGTTAAACTTGAAACATGCCAACTAAGTTGTAGATAGCCATTCCATTGCTATCTTCTTTCCACTATTTTATCCCCCAAACTGGAGCTTCCCTAGAAAGGCAATGCAATTATGACCAGAGTAAGCTTAGCTGCTTTCATCCAAGGCGATTAACTCATTAATCATCAAAACAGTCTTAGAGGTAAGCAGGTGGCATTATATTATTATTCTCTATTTTGCAAAAAGAAAAATAGAGCCGTCACTGAGGTCCCACGATGAATGAGTTATGGAGCTGGGCACCGTGCCCGGGTCTCTAACCACACTCTCATATTCCCTTTGTACTATTCAAGAAGGACTTTAACAATGTTTGGCCAGTCACTTGCAAACACCCTTAGTTGTCAGCCTGCAAGTAAATGCTTTATAGTGGCATCAAAGCATAGGCTACCTGCTCGGTGGAGGTAAATTCAACAGTTAACAGCACCCATCTTACAGCCACCAGCAGCCCCAGGGAAGAGAGTGAGGGCTAAGCTTCTATTCACAGGGTCCACATGACTCCTCTCCACAAGCCCACGACTCCTCACATCCCACAACCCAAGTGCTAGCCCCAGTACCCATGACCTCATGGGTAATTCCCCCCCAAACACTGCCTATGTTGACATCAACTTTAGAGTAAGCCTAAATGAGAATGGATAGGACACTGAAAGCATAGGATTTCTCTACCAGATGGAAGGGAACAAGAAGTAGTCAATTATTTTTGAAGGTATATAGCATCACTGCTACTCTCAGCAAAAACAAGTTATAAGGGCCAGCCCGGTGGCTCAGGCGGTTGGAGTGCGTCCTCTCAACCATAAGGTTGCTGGTTCAACTCCCACAAGGGATGGTGGGCTGTGTCCCCTGCAACTAACAATGGAAACTAACAACGGCAACTGGACCTGGAGCTGAACTGCGCCCTCCACAACTACGATTGAAACGACAACAACCTGACTTGGAAAAAATCCTGGAAGTGCACACTGTTCCCCAATAATAGCCTGTTCCCCTTCTCCAATAAAATCTTTGAGGAGGGAAAAAAAACAAGTTATAAATTTAGAAATTGTTGCTAACCAATGAGTTTCACCTCTCACCCCCATAGGTCCCCAAAGGCCTAAGGGATTTGAGTTAAGCCATGAGATATGTCTCATTCTATGCCCCTAGACTTACCCACTTTCAAAAGATCTAGCTTTAGACTATAAGAACTAAATTCAGTCAGATCAAACTTTCTCTTTAATTGTTATTTGCTGCACTGTTTAAAATAAGTAAATCAACAAAAACTAAACGGGGCTACTTATGAACATGACTATATATATCCTTAACCAATGGCTAATTACACGCACAGGAGCATTATGGTTAATGACTAAAGTCTTCTAAGTTCTAAATCAGACCCTATATGGGAAGCTGAATGAAGTTTTGATGCTGTATAGGGAACAAGAAAAAGTTTATTAATGTTACATTAAAGTTAAAATTTTCAGGAGAAATTTTAATTAATCCTATTTTAATACAGTAACTTTAATAAATCTTAAAAACCAGACCATGAAGAACTCTGTAACTTGGCACATATTAATTATGAAAACATCTACAAATGATAACCTTTCCTCAGAAAAGGAAACTGTATTTAAGCAGTGACAACAACAATTAATCTTTGCGGTCACTGCAATAAATACTCAAGAGATTCATATATTTGGCTATTTAAAAAACTCAGGCAGTTAACATTTAGTGCATTTTTTTATGTTAGGTAGTTAGGTCTTTATTTATCCAAAATTGATGTACTATCTATAGACAAACGTGAAGCAGGCTACTTACCTACCTAATGGAACAATGACAATAGCTTACATTTATTGAATTCGATTGGATATATTTATTGGGTACAATTCTAAGCACGTCCACATTATTATAGCTCATTTAATCCCCACAACAACCCTATGCAGTAGGTACTACTCCCAATTTAACACATGGGAAAACCAAGACACAGAGATTCAGTGACTGGCCCAGTCACAGAGCTAACAAGCAGTGGAGGAAGGCTTCAAACCCGGGCAGACGAGCTCCAGAGCCTGGACTCTTCACCACTGCGCAACATTCAAGCTCTGTGAAGGGTCAGAATAATATCATAGTCCATAGAACAGAGTCGTACACGCAAAGAGAAAAGATGAGGAAGAACGCAGAAAGAAATCAACAAATTAACTCCAACATGCCCTTTTCATAGAGAATCAGGCTGAAGCCGTTCTCTCTCTCACTCACACCTCTAGCCATTCCCCAGAGACTAATGTATGTAGCAATAAGCTATGCTTTATCCTTTATCACAGACTAAATTCTTCGAAAATGATCTTTTCTTCTTAAAGAATTTAAGTAATCAAGACTGACCAAATGAAAAAGGGAGGGAGAGGTTTCCTCAGAGCCAATTCTTTTACAGCAACAAATTTTCATTCATGCTGAAGGATGCCCTAACTTAATTGTCTGAGAAAAGGGCTCTGTCATATTGGCCCTTGGATTGCCCCACATAGCTATGCTGCTCCCGGCCTCTTTGGCCTCGTCTCCCTAGTTCCCAGTGGGATATAAAAGGTAGAATGTGAAAAGGTAGGAAGGCCAGGATCAGAGAAGGAACACTTTCTGAATAGTCCAGAAGGTTTCAAAGATAAAAGTTTAACGTCCATGGAACCAGTCCCAGAAGCAGATACAAATATTCTTTTTAAAGAAACATTTATAAAAGAAATATCAGGTACTAGGCCATAAAGAAAATCTCATAAATGACAAAAAGAAGAAAACAGACAGGCAGTACCTTTTTACCACAATGCAGCAACACAAGATTTTAACAACTCGAAGCTACCCACTCCAAATCCAAGCCACCTGAAAATCTAAACACTTCTGAAGTAACTTAGACTAAAGAAGAAAAAAAATAGAGAGCCAGTTAGAAATAAATGTAAAATAGAAAAATGAAAGGTCATCTTAGAATCAAAGCAGACCAGGCAATGGGTGCGTGTGCCGTCATCTCTCTTCCACTGGAAACCTCTGGCCTACACAGGCTATCCCTGAGCCCAGGAGAGGGATCCTATAGAATCATAACCATAAGTAATGAGAAGTCAATCAGTGGTTACATAATACCATGAAGGGCGTTAGCACAACAACCCATCCATCCAATGTTACTATTTGTTTAAAGGGAAGAATAACTGATCTAATTATCATAGCTTGATAAGATTCCATGAAGTCAGATTCCACTGCTCTGAAACAACCCTCAAAATTAAGTTGATTTCCAGAAAACGTTTCTCATCCCCCCAAAAAAGAATAGTCACCAGATAAATGGTAAATCCACTTGGCAGTTATATTTCTTACTGTATTCTCTTTCCTTTTCAGCATTATTCATTTTTTCCCATATGCCTTTTCTATTACCATCTCCCAGCATCCTCCTATCAACTGTCATCAATAAGCTAGAGAAAACAAGTACTCCCACCTACAAGGTGCTCATTATCTAAATAATTTTAAAATTTACAAGTGCCACAAGTAATGGAAAAATGGACGCAGAATTCAACAGTAGAGGGAGGATGCAGGTTCACTTAGGAGACAAAGATTCTCTTTGTAAATAAGAACAAACAGGAATTATATACATTATATCCACAGCCCATGCACCACCCCCACCACATGTGCACGTGGATGTGTGTGCATGCGTGCACATTATTCCATACCATCTAATGTTTGGGGCATAGAATCATGGATGCATTATCAGCCCACTTTCCCATAGGGCCTGAGTCAGGACTTTGCAAACAGTAGCAAAGGTAAATGAAATAAAACACGAGCCCGGTGTCCTTTGGATTCGGTGCTCTGGGATTCCAGTCAACTGAAGTTGTTGAAAATCAGAATGTTAAATTCACACTTGCAAATATGCCAACCAAATAAATAAAGAAGGCCCACATCATTATATTTATTAGCCATAATATCATTGGAAGAAGGCAGATTGGTTTGAAAAAAAATTGGGGCTGGTAACTTATTTACACGTAGTCTGCTAAAATGTGTGTGGAACTACAGTAAATAAACATTTCTTAAAAAATGGTCATGTTTGCACTGAAAACACCAATAAACAGTATTTATAACCAGTTATTTCAATTAAAAAGATCTGAAATTAAATCTTTCTAAATTAACAATGTTTTTCACCTGAAAATGCCCTAAGATATTATTCAGCCCTTTTACATCCAATTCTCCAACTCTCACAAAAAATAAAGGTACCAACACAGACCGAACATGTAAATGTGGTGTTTGATCCCCTCCACCCCATCCCTTAGAACTTTCCTTAAGATATACAAATCCCCATCCATGTATGCCATCAGTCTCTCACATAAAACCTTCCAGAATTTCAGCAAAGCCAGTGAGAATTTTATTTGCATAAGGTATATGTGCCTGTATTTACAAGAACTAGTCCCACAGTACTAAGGAGAGCTTAGCACTAAAGCATTAAGCTGACTTAGCCCTGAAGAACTGAAGTGTGGCATGGTAGCACACGTGGTAAATGCCTCGTTGCCTGTCCGTGTGGTCCGCCAAACTCCTGACACCAACTTTACTTCAAAACACAGATACAGACAGCAGTCTCTTTTTGTAGCACATATTTCAAGAAACTTAAAGAGTCCTATTTTATTACCCCATTTCCCCGAAAATAAGACCTAGCCAGACAACAAACTCTAACGGGTCTTTTGGAGCAAAAATTAACATAAGAGCTGGTATTATCATATTATATCACGTCATAAAGACCTGGTCTTATATTATTGTAAAATAAGACTGGGTCTTATGTTAACTTTTGCTCCAAAAGACACATTAGAGCTGATTGTCTGGCTAGCTCTTATTTTCGGGGAAACATGGTAGTAGAACTATGCTTCTATTTTAACGAATTGCTTTTGACACCCCCAAAAATCAGATATAACCAACAATATTTCATCAAAACAAGGAGATATTTATAAATCTTTATAATGAATTGAATAATAAAATTAGACTTTATGTCCTATGAACTGTACCCAAGTATAACATGATTATACAGATACTTCCATGTAAATAAGCAAATAATAAACTAACATGTTAGCTAAAATAAGTATTAAATACTTGACCATTCCAATTACTTTATTACTGTATTTAAGCAGTGGGTTTAAAAACATTTGTTGTTGATGGTGGTGGTGGTGGTGGTGGTGGTTATGGTGCTTCCACTACTGGGTATTTGTATAAAAGCGTCTCAAGTGATTTCAATGAGTGGCCACAGTTGAAAACTGCTGTTTTTAAAGTAATAACTTTAACATCTTTCTTTCATCTCTTTCACCTTTGAAATTCTTTCTCTCTCAGTTTATTTAAAGCTAACAGTGAAAACTTTCCATTTCCAAGCAAAGAAAGGTCCCTGGAAGCATCTACAAGAGTGAAAGCGTTCCTTCCTGGCCTCAGCTATAAATAAGTGAATAGAGTTGGCTGCCTTTACAACTCTTTCCAATCTATTAAAAAAATAGAAAAACACTTTGCTGATTATTAGCATACACTTCTTTTAAAGGTTAAGAACATGTCTCATAGAATGGCTACACAGATTAAATAGTATCAAAAGGATAAGACCAAGGTGTGAATATTAATTAAACAACAAACTGAAAGGCAGAAAAGGCCAGGACTGGTATTTCAAGATAAAAATAACAACAGTGATAATGAACATTTACTATTGCAAAGCATTGCATTAAACTCCTGACGTACATTATCCCCTTTAATCCTCAGAATACCTTATGAGTAGCCACTATTAATACCCCAGTTTTTCAGATGAAAAAACTGGGGCCCAGAACAGCTAAGTCCCTTGCCTAACATCTCCCACTAGTAAGAAGTGCAGCTGGTAGCCAAACCCAGCAGTCTAGGAAGTCTCACTCCAGAGTCCATATGTAACAACAACAATGATGATGATGTGATAAATAATAGCAAGTAACAGTCACCACCACCACTGCAGGTCTGTATAAATTGTCATGGTTAGTTATTTAAGAAAAGGTATAATCCTAAAGTAATGGAAATTTTGATTGACTTTTCTACAAATATTTACATGTTTTAAAAACTTAAATAGCATAAAATCAGCTTTAAACTAGTGAACAATAGTAGGTGGGTAAATTACAGTTTTAAATAATAATATATTAATTATTCTTCCCAATTTGGACAATCAGCATTATTGCTCTTTCATGGATCTCTCCAGTTTGTCTTTCTCAAAAGCCCACCAACACGTACTCTCCAATTTATAACCAAAGGTCACCACTAATGCAGACTAGTGGCTTCTGCAGCAAAATTACAGGATTCAGGACTCACAGTATTTTGACACTATGTTCCAATCAGAATAAATACACACACACACACACACACACACACACACACACACACACACACAAACACACCCTCTCTAATAAGTATTTATTTCCAACCCTTCATGCTTTATGTTCCCATGGCAAGGCAGTCATTGAAATTTGTCAGGACAAGAAATAAAATATGTTAAACCTGAACAATTCCTAATTACAGATGTAGATTACTTTCCTGCCACCAAGCTCACCTACAGGACAGAAACCACCAAAGCCTCTGACACTGTCAAACTCTCCATTATTAATTCATTGCCTAAGGGCTGATTTCCAAAGATGGAGACACCAGGAAGATAGAGACCAAGGCCTTTTAAATACAAGGAATTCCGGAAGCATGCTGGGCTCTGCAGGTGGGAGGGATGGGGAGCCGGCTGCAAGAGTTATGCTGTGTTCTAAAGTATCTGTCTGTCAGTGGTCCTTCTGTTGAAGATTTCCCATACCTTATTTACGTAATTTTAAAATTACAGAAAAAAAAAAAAAAAGCAGGTTGCTATTTTTTAGGTAAAGGAATTAAAATAATAACTAGCCACCATTTATTTTCACTACAATTTCATAAAAAGAAAGGACATTTTGAATCATAAAAGAAGAAAAAAGACAATCTCAGAACAAAAGACAACTCTTCCTTAACAAGTAGGCTTGGTAATCCTATATACACACAGTCATATATTCTCTCCTTCCACATACCTTCTCTTCTACTAATTTTTCACTTTGCTCAGTACCAGTAAAAACTTTTCCACTGGCCTGTATCTGGGAATCTTTGGGTCACATCACTCTCTCTTCCAACATTTTTCTAGTAGCATGGGTAACAGAGTTCTAGCTGTAATGACAGTACTAATTTCAAATGTGTTTAGAGGACCGTAAAAGCTGAGAAGATGATCCTATACCTACAATAATATAGGAATATCTCACTTCACAGCTGCCATGTAGTCCCTAGAAATTCTATGACATAAAAATTCCCATAAAACTTTATACGTACCTCCATTCAAGGACTTGCTACATTATGCTGGGACTTTTTTTTTAAACCAATATATCATGTGTCTTGTTCATCTTTTAATACCCAGCCCCCTGCATAAGTTTCTAGAATTTGGTAGGTACATAATAAACACAGGCTGAGTCAGTAAATTGTATATATTAAATGTTATTTTCACATGTAAACTAAAACTTTATTCCTCTGGAAATAAAGAATAGAGAAAAAAGTTTAATATAACATATTTAATAAATTAGTTCCTAATATTTTAATAATACCATGTTATAAAATGCAAATTTAAAAACTAGGAAGGGCTAAGTGAAATAAATCAGATAGAGAAGGACAAATACTGTATGGTATTACTTATGTGTGGAATCTAAAAGAGCCAAACTTGGGTGGCCGGTTAGCTCAGTTGGTTAGAGTGCAGTGCTCTTAACAACAAGGTTGCCAGTTCGATCCCCACATTGGGCCACTGTGAGCTGCATCCTCCACAACTAGATTGAAACAACTACTTGACTTGGAGCTGATGGGTCCTGGAAAAACACACTTAAAATAAATTAAATAAATAAATAAGCCAAACTCACAGAAACAAAGACTAATGGTTACCAGGGGCTGAGGTTGGAGGAAGTAGGGAGATGCTGGTCCAAGAGTATAAACTTCTACTTATAAGATGAGTAAGTTTTGGGGAATCTAAAGTACACCGTGGTGATTGCAGTTAACAATACTGTATTATATACTTGAAAGTTGCTAATAAAATAGATCTTAAATGTCCTCATCACAAAAAAGAAATGGTAATCATGTGACCAAATAGTGGTGTTTGCTAAAGCTATGGTGGTAATCATTTGCCATATGTAAGTGTATCAAATAAACAAGTTGTACACCTTAATCTCACACAATGTTATATGTCCATTGTATTTCAAAAACAGCTAGAAGTAAATAAATAATTAGGATGGTTTTTAATAACACAACATTTATGAATGTAAAAAAAAAGCCACCTTATTTGACAAAAATCTAACTAAAAGAATGCGCAGTTCCTTAGTTCTTGGTACTATCTCCCCCAATGATATTCAATAAAATAATGCCTTCCTAACACTTTATTAAAAATTGAACTGACTTTTAAAAATAAAAGAATGGTTTATATTCAAGGATGAGAGAAAAATATAAGAAAAAAATTAAACATGAAGATGAATACACAACACGAATGACATAGTATAACTTGGAAATGCCCTCCATAGCAAAAATAATGTAATCATTTCTCAAACTCACCATTAATAAATGAAAAGTGGGAAGGTCTAGTGAAAAGGGCATGGGCTTTGTACTCACTCACTCACTCACTCATTCTTTAACATCCATTGAGGTCCACGCATTGCTGGGATACCACAATGAAAAAGAGAGACAAAAATCCCTTCTCTTATGAAGTCTTCCATTCTAGCAAGAAGAGACAAATAATAGCAACTAAAAATAATAAATACATTATATGGTATATGCTGTGGGGAACACAGTATGCAGGGCAAGGGGCACTGAGCAGGCTGGAGTTGAAGGGTACATTTTAAATAGAATATTAACCTTGGAAGATAGCATTTGAGCAAGTACTTTTAGGAGGTGAGGTAGTCAACTAAGAGAGTGTCTGGGGTAAAACAGTGAGCAGAGGACATAGCAAGTGTAAAGGGACTCTGGTAGAAGGGAGCTTGAATTAGTGGCGTGGCTGGAGCCAGAGTGGACAATGGCAGGGATAGGCCAAAAGTATAAGGGATAAGTAGCTACAGGAAATCATCTTGGGCCTTGTGAAACACTGTAAGGATTATAGCCTTGACTCTGGTTCTGAACCAGAATTGCACCTTTATTGTCTACTAGATAACGCTGGACAAGCCACTTCTCTGGGTGTTAGTTTCCTTACCTGTAAAATTGAGAAAATGTACTTCATAGAGTTGAGTGAGGGTTAAATGAAAAGGCTGTTTGTAGGGTGGAAAGTGCTTTTCACAAAAAGTTATCATTCATTTGACAGACATCTATCAAGTATCTACAACATACAATATGAAATCAATTCCCTATTGTATAACTGTTATTAAATTATTTTCTGTATGGAAATACTTATATTTATTATTTTTGGCATGTCTTCAAAATTATTTTAAAACCGTTTTTGAAATAAATCTGAGGTGTTTCTAGAAACATTAACTGTTGTTGAAATTTTGTTTTAATAATATCAAACTTCAATTAAACAAAGGCTATCTACTTAGAACCCTCAAATAACCATAACTCTCTTCTGCACTTGGCCTTTAAGGCAAGGAATAAATCATAAAATTATGTGATAAAAAGGAATCAACAGAACAAACTTCCAGGGTGTGCCTGAGAGTGGGCATTGTGGAAGGCCATTCAAAGGTAAGAGCAAGAAAAATCTTCAGAAAGACTATTTATACTTATGCCATGGTTATAAGGTAAAGACATAAATTAATGGAATTACAGATTTTCCACAAGCACTTAACCTTTGACCCTCTCCCACCAAAAACGGTGCAATAAAACATTATTTTCAAGTAGTTCATTAATTGACTGTTCCCCCATCCCCAAGAGATTACTTTCACATGGGCTAAAAATGGCTTATTGACTTTCATTTGTTTTGAGGATTAACATCAATGTACATCATTTCAGAATGGGATGAATTTGTAGCTTTTCTAACAGTATGATAAGAGTTTTAAAAACAAATTAATAGAAAGATAGATTATCACATTAACATCAATTAAGCTCACTGTTATTTTACAACTTACACTTGACACCAAAGACATTAAACATTAAAAAAAAAAAGAGAGACAGATTTAAAGTGGAAAAAAAGAGTCAATCCAATGTTGCAATGCCAGCTTAGAGATGCTATTTCTGAACCCCAGTAGGGAGTTTTAAATATGAGACCTTAAGCTTCTGAGAGTGACACAGGACTAAGTGAGCACAGTGGAATGGCCTCTAATCCCAAGAGTAATAAAAAGTGTACACTTATAATTAAGGTCATAATCTGGACAATGAAACCCCGTGATGGCATGCAGTATACCACACTAATTGTGGAACTCACCTACATCATACAAAGCGTATTAATTCATATAAATTAAACATAAATGTAAGCCCATACATAAGGGTTGAGGAAATCCCCAATTCAAATTTGAAATACCATACTAAGAAAAATGAAATCCATTTTAAAACCTTATTTCCTAATATGTAGAAAAGCAGTATTGTCAAGCATAAAACAATAGAGGGAGAGAAACTTACTATGTGTATTTATGTAGGTACCGGTATGTGTGTATGTATACAGGTGTGTATAATTGTGAGTGTATGACTCCAAACTTTAAAACTGAGAGAAAAGCAACACAGAGAGTTTTTGAAAGACAAACAATGTATGTGGAAAGCTTAACACTTTCAGAGCGGAGAACCACTTTAAAATGCTGACTATCTGTAAGACAGGACACCAGTTTGAGTCAGGATACTTAAAGTCGAAGACCTTTCTTTGCTGCTGATTTCCTGACCACAAATGTCTGTCTCCAAGGACAGGAAGAGTCACTGAAACCTAAAGATAAGCATGCAATGATGCAACTCAAAGCACAAGCCTTTTCTCAGAATCTTGATATAACTCAGCATTCTATGTCCACTGTGGTACCCTAGGGCTTAGCTAAACATGCCACTGGGTAGTACGAACGTTTCTCAGTTATACTAAAAGTGACTTCCGCTTTCGGAAAACATATCATATAACTATCTTCCATTTAAGGAGCCAGACCAAATATGAGAAATAAGATTTGGCATTAATAAGAGTAATAAAATTAAAACTAAGCTGGGCAACTAAGTCCAGTATCTCAAAAATCTGTCAGTTGGAATTCTGGAGGAACATCTGAAAATGCTTACAATGCCAAATTAACTCATTCTTTCTGCACAATTGGGAACTTGAAAATAAATGTAACCTCATTCTGCATTCTCCAGGATGGCTAAGGTTGTCCTTTGGGCCACACACACCCAGACTTTGAAGTCAGAGGTCCTGGGTTACAAACAGGTTCCACTGTGTACCGGCAGGGCGACTTGGGGCAGTGTGGTGTGGCAGTTAGGACAATGTGCAACGGAATCAGGCCACTTGGATTCCAAGCCTAGCGTTGCCACTTCCTCACTGGGAAACCATAAGTAAGTCCCTGTGCCTCATTTTCCTCACATGTAAATGAGGACATAAGAGTTCCTACCTCATATAGTTGACTTAAGGATTAAATGAGTGAATAAAAATAAAAACACATAGAATAATTTAATGTCTGGAACATGTTAGGTGCTCAATAAACTTCAGTTGCTCAATTGTTGTTTAAAAAGCATTGACGAGCTTTAGTCTCCTTTAGAAAATAAGCTCTGCCACAATGCTAGCATAAAAATGTCATGAGATAATACATGCAATGTTTCACACAATGCCTGGCACAGTGGAAAATAATGTCGACAAATGTCAGCTTTTAAAAAAATACTTAACAGATGAACATAAATTGCTGACACATACAGGGTTTCTTCCTTTCCCTTTTTTTGGGTCCAGTTGTGTAAGCCATATTTGAAGAAAATAATATGGAGCTTGACCTACTAATATCCAGAGAGATTACTTCAACATAAAATTGTAATTTGATTAGAGGAAAGGTGAGGGTGCTGACTCAATTTGTTATGTGACATGATTCAGCTGTCAGGACAGGCATCCGCGAGGTGTCAGAATCCCGGAGGGTGACGAGATTTAGCGTTTGGATGAACTGAATGACAGTCTAATTGAATGACAGAGGATCTGGGACAGAAAAGCAAGACTTTATGAAGATTTCTACAATTTGGGCGAGCACTGTCAAGACCAGGACATACCCGGTTCTCACACATCCATCCCCAAAGTGCACGTACAATCAGGTTTATGCAAAGTTTGCAAAGGAAAGGAAAGCAAGCAATGTTTCACAGCTTTGTCCTTTGAGTCTACATTTTGAATTAATATTAGTATTCACAGATGTTAATACAAATTCTAGCTAAACATAATAGCAAAAATAAATAAGAAAAGCAATAATAGTAATTTACACTTAGAGTGCTTTACAATAATAAATTCGTAACAATACTATTGACCTCTTACTAAAATAACATCAAGTACTGAAACACTTCAAAGTATTTTGTAAACCTTTTTTCTTTTCCACACACCCTGTTAAAGATCTAAGGTCTTGGCTAAAGTTCTGCAAACTTTTTACAGCCTCCTACAAGGCCTCAGGCTAAGGCTGTAAGGAATATGATGGGTAGTTTCAATCTTCCCAGAAGAAACATGCATTTGCTTAGAATCTGGTATGTTTAACTCAATAATCAATCATTTATCCATTCATTACACAAATATTTACAGAACACTTTTTACATGCCAGGCACTAGTCAAGATCTTAAGTACACATTTCCGAGCAAAATCGAACATCCTAGTCTTTATGAAGTTTACAGAGCTAAAGGGAAGAAAACCTAATTTAATGGTCATATAAATAAATTCAAAAGTAAAACAGGTTGCTTTATGAAGAAAGGGTATAAGGTACTAAAAGAGCATATACTGCAGAAAATGAAAAAGAAACATACTTGTCCTCAAAAAAATTCAGTCTGATGAGAAGCAAGATTAACATACATAAATAAGAGCAAAAAATACAAGAACAATGAAACTAAGTACTACTTAAATTTCATGGACCAAGTTAAGAGACAGGAAAGGAAAAAGCACTTGGAGAGGAACCTACAATATTCCAGCCAGGATCCTTCCATGTGTTCGTTCTCTCACTGAAGCCTTGCAAAAATCCTGCAAGGTAGGATTTTACAGGAGAAAAATGAGGCTGCACGATATTCCCTTTTATTAGTATGGGTCAATAACTATGGTGTAGAAACAGCTTCATTACATAGAACCAGAAGGTATGATAACTGTACAGCAAAATAGAATCTTTACTTGACATTAATTTGGACAGCTATATGTTGCAGCAGAAATGTGGAGATCACAATGAATTTGTCCTCCTCATCCTCTACCTCCCTTTTTATAGCCTACCTCAACCCCACAAGCACACAGTATTTTCATCACAATCACATCCTCAAAAAAATCACACTCACAAAAATTGGCCTTTCCCTCTGGAAATGTGGTAGTTAATTACCTTGGCTGCTAAAGGGTTAATGGATTTACCATGAAGAAACATATTTATACTATTGCAAAGATTTCTTGGAAAAAATAACAGAATGGCTTATTCAGTGGCCTGATTTTAACAACGAGAATTTCAGACATAAAATGGGCCAATTATTTGGAGCCCCTCCAGCCACAGGCTCATAAGCAAGCCTTAGCAACAGATCTTGGGCTGGAGGGGCACATCCTGATAAAAGTAGTAAACGTCTCGTTCTGAAGTTTTAGCAATTTACATTGCTCACTTGTATCACTACCGCTCTCTGCTATTCCAAAGTTGACCGAGCCACAGTGTCTGAGCCACCCTGAAGTCCTAAGACTGGAGTTACCAAGCATTGCATGCAACTGACAATTGAAAAGGGCTGAGTGCAGCAACCTCAGGGGAGTCTTTCTAAATGACATTCATCTAGATCTCGGAAATTCTCATATTACATAAACCTGGAAAAATAGGCACCAGATTCTTTGTGGGAATGAAGAGCACACTCAAAATGTGCATGTTTCAAACTTCCAATAAAACCAGATGCTTTATCTATAGATTGTCCATAGATCCAGAAGGGAGGGAGAACCTCATTCACACAACCCTCATTAGAGTATTTTTCACAATCTATCCTCTATTGAAAATACCACGATCTCCGACAGGCAATCTGCCCTGTTAGGATCTGCAACACTATAAACAATGTCAAAAGATATTTGTTAATGAATGAATAAACCAAAATAAACAAGTCACCAAAGACAGATCAGGTATGGGAAAAAAAAGACACACCTTCTGAAGAGCTATTTCCTGTTTCACAATAAATATTCTTTCTGAAATGTTGAATGAGTCACATTTTTCCAGTCATATCATGTATACATACTAGTAAAAACTTAGTAAGCACTTACTCTGAGACAGTCACTGTTCTAAGCAGTTTACATGTACTAACTTATTTAATACTCTCCACAATGCTGCATAGTAGGTATTATCCTTATTTTCATGTAAGAAATTGATACTTATTAACTTGCTCTTGGTCACACAGCTAGGAAGGGGTCCTGGTGAGCTTCAGACCCAGGCAATCTGGCACCTGTATACAATATCACCTCTGCTAAAGAGTAGTATGACTTGGCTTATCATGAACCACTGTTGGTTTTTCCTCTAATATCTACAACATACGTACATTAGAGGGACCACCTGGAAGGGTTGATTTTCCTAATAAATTCTTTAACGTAGAGACCAAGGCAGACACGAGTTCAGTCATGTATCTCCACTTTGTACCAAGCAAAATGCAACTCTCAGGGGTTATACAGATTCTCTACCTGGCTTGTTATTTCTGTTAATATTTAAAGGACAACTTTATGTTAGTGTCAAGTCTCTCAAATGATGATTCCAAGTTTTCTCTGCTCTTTTCACGTTCTTCTTTGCACCTAAGCTGCCTTTAACTTTAAAGACTTCAATGTTATTGCTGTTTGGATTTAATTTACTTTTTAGGGAAATGAAATGACAAAGGTTTAGCTGTTTCATTTTGTTCAGGAACACCTGACATTTGTTGATGCTGATGAGTCAAATTGAGTGTTCAACCCTGTGTTATCACTGGCACAGCCTAAGGTCAAGAAGACATCCGGTAGGTTGAACTGCTCCCAAATCAGCCTTACGAGAAACATGAATAGGGCAAGGCACAAACAAAGGAAAGGTAAGAAGACATTTTAGGCAGGAACAGCATGAAAGAGAGTGAGCACATTACAGGGGAAATATGAGGAGATATGCATGACCAGGCAGGAGACAGTTCACTGGGAGGAGGAGGAAACCAGAGTGAAGGATTAGAATAAACTGGGCCATGAAGGAATGCTGGGTAAGCTGGGTTTCACAGCTGACAACAGATATGTTGGGCAGGAGGAAACATAAAGAACAAGTGTTTGAGAGAGGTTTGGAGGAAACACTGTCACCAAAAAAAGGCTCACCAAAACCAAGTACGGAGCATTATGAGGGCCTACACTCAGCTGGCGGCAGCGGAAGAAGGGAAGAAAAGGACGTCTGAGATATATTTAGAAGACAGGAATAAACGGATTTTTTTGCAGTTGTTGTTGGTCATACTAAGATGTAATAGAAAGGAAAGTCAAAGATTACTAACGTTTCCCGGTTGGGAGAATGATGACACTACTGGTAAAACTGTAATCACCAGACAGACAAGTTAGTTTATCAAGGAAGCTCATGCATTTTAGTGTTGGGGACAAAAGAGTGTGAGGTAACTCCAGGGCATCCAAGGGAGGGGAGATTCAAGACAGTGCTGGAAACCTGGGGCTAAACTAGGGAATAGAGATTCCAGAGTTTTCCCATCAAGGTGAAAGTCAAAGGGATAGATAAACTCAACTGACAGAGCAAATGGAGAACGAAGAACATAAGGTTAGAAATGAAACCACGGAATAACTAGAGACAAGATGGAAAAAACTCAACAAGGAGGCAGAAAGCTCTGTGTGGGATGGGACAGAGAACCAAGAAGATGAGGTGTCCCCAAAAACAAGAAGTAAAGCCACTTCCAATGCTAACAGTTTATGACAGACAGGCAAGTGGCAAAATTTCTCCTGTAACTTTAAAGAAACTCCCCAGAAGCTAATGCAACAACCCAAACAGTTCTCAAAGAGGTTTGAGAGATACCTACTAAAATCAAAGACTTGGGGGACTGGGGCAAGGCTAGTTGTGATTTGTTTTAGTGTGGTTTTTATTAAATTAAGAGGAGTATGAAGAAAGGGGGACAAGTGAAGGGAAAAAATCAAGTCCATTTGAATTTTTAGAAACTTGGTAGTTTTAACCCACATGCATTTGATTTTAAGATTAAATTTTAATTAGTAATGTCAGAAGAATTGCATGAAGAAAAAAAAAGCCAAGGTGAGGAGAGAATATCAAAAGACTAAAGTAAGGAGTTTGGACTTAATTCCAGATACAGTAAGGAACCACGGCAATATTAAAGCCTAAGGTAGAGACATAGCGTATGATTTGTATTTTTAAAAAGATTACTCTGATCACTCTGAGTGGAATGAATGGAAAGAGGCAAGATAAGAATTTGGGAAACCAGTTAGAAGCCCACTGCTGTGTAGGAGACTACTGCTATGAAGTCATGATAATGACTGGAGACAAACTAGAGAAATTGGAGGTGGAATCAAAAGTACTTGCGATGGTAACTATCCTGGGGGGAGGGTATGAAAGTGAATAGAAAACGAGAAACAGAAAGCAAAGATGACTATCAGTTGTCTGGTTTAAACAGGATGGTGAATAGAGGAGTCATTAAGTAAAAGGAAAAAGAAACAGTTTGATGGAGGAAATCAAGTGTTCCACTGAGAATGTGTTAAGCTGGAGATGTTTGGGAAATGTTGAGTCAGCAATTGTATATAAAAGACCAAACTTTGAAATAAGGTCAGAGTTGGAGATAGAAATATGGGAGCCAACAGAATATCAATGGTCTTAAAGCCAATGGAATACATGAGGCCACCTATGGTGAGAGTGCAGAAAGTGAAACCCAAGGAGCCCTGCAAAAAACCAACACCTTCAAGTTGATTAGAGGAGGAAGAGTCAGCAAAGGGAATAAGAAGAAACAGATAGAGGTCGGAAGAAAACTTAAGTAGTGTCACAGAAGCCAAAGAGAGTATGTTTCCACAAGGAGAATGTAAATAGGTGTCAAATCCTGCTGATACACATGTGTCCATCAAATTTTGGAGGTGGACTTGACAAGAGTAATTTCAGTAAATCAACAATAAGGACAAACCCACATAATGGGAAAATTTATAGAATCCTACCCTATGGCACCACATTAACGTGACTCTTGTATCTTCAGCTTCTACTCCTGCTTTCAAATGTTCTGTGTCAAGTTCAAATTTAAAGGTTCTGATTGGTACACCCAGTCACTCTCATCTCTATTGGGTAGAGCCTTTGGCAGATTACTGCCTAGGCCAAAGTCCTGTCTATTGATTGGATGGTCTTGGGTCACGTGGTTACTCAATCTGGTCATCTAAGACCAGAGCACAAGGTTCCACATGACAAACATTAGAAGGGGGTCTGCGGACATAAGCAGTATTCTAAGCCTTGGTCTGTCTCTAATGTGCTCTACTAAAATTAAAACAAAGACCAATGAATACTTTTACTGATGAGGTCTAAGGAATCTTATAAATTATAAGTGGTTTACTTTTTCGTAACTTGGGGCAGGAATCCAGATGTTCAAGATAGCATTGTTCTTTGTATTTTATAATTAGTTTATTAAAACGATTTATATTCTTTTAACTTGATATGGATGCAAAAGGGGCCACATACTAAACCTGACAAGCTGGGGGGGGGGGGGGGGCAGCATGGCAGACCTTACAAACTGAGATTAATTACATAGGATGGTCTGAACATAAAATCTCCTAAAAGTAGATCATGGTGGGTAGTCACATCTTAGACCTGTAACTTCCCTGACAAAGGTCAACCTTTACCTTAAGTAAATCTGTCTATTGTCTTTTTGCATCTAATATAACATACCCTTGGAATGCCAGAGTAATCCTGTTTTTCAGACCCCTCAGGGTACAACCTCCCACCAGAGCACAAGACCACTGAATACCTCATTGTTATCTTGCTCCCCAATACCATCTCCATGTGATATAAATCATAATTGCTAACTATCCTGTACCCACCAATGTAAAAGAAGTACATGTCTCTCCATTTCAGTTTTTATCCTATCCCAGAAATTTTCCCCCGCTTTGCTTTCTCCTGCCCCCATAATCTACCACCAGTGGATTTCATGGAACCCTCCTCATCTCTCCTCCTTTGATTCTAATGTATAAAATAAGCTGTAAAACTGGCATTCTCTGGGGAATTTCTCAATCCGTTGAGATCTTGCTCCCTGGCAATTGTCATTTGGCCCAAATAAACGCGTAAAAATTCTCTGCAGGTTTGGGTGTTTCTTACATCAACATTGGGTAACACATTAAAGACAGTGATCTTTTAAGAGAAAAAACTACAACAGCAAAGAAAAACTGTTTATGAGTACACAGTCACAATATCACATATTTTTAATCGTTAAATTAAGAAAAAATAGAGAACTGTTTTTTTAAACTTTTAAGATAAAATGTTATAAAATGAAAGAAAAGCATGCATTCATTCTCTATTAAAAAAAGAAAAACGTTTCCATCCAAAAACATTCAGGCCCTATAATTTTATCCCACAGGAAAGTCAAGTTAAAATGAAAACAACATCCAAAGGGAAGTTTACAGTGGAAACTCTGATACATGCTTAACTATAGTGTCATGAACAGCACCGCTATCATATGCCTACGTCTATTTAGCCAGATACAAATATACAGTCTTCAAGTATTCAAAAATATAGCGGATTATGATACTTAAAGCTTATACTTGCCATTGATGAACCTAAACAAAAAATTAAAACCATAAACACAAGCTGGAGCCAGAACACTCCCCAAACAATGCTCTTGCATTTGAAAGTAGAACTGATGCTAATTTACATTTGCATAGTACTCAAAAGTTTTCCAAGGCATTCTCAAAATGTACTATTTCATTTAATGATCCTAACAAAACTATGAGCTAGGCTGGCTAGGTCTGATGCTCATTTTGCAACCGAGGAACCTGAATTGCACCGAAGAGTCAAGATTTGCTCAAAATTATACACATAATAAGTAACAGGGACCACATTCAAATCTATGTCTTGTAGGCTACAAGAAGCCCACTACTCCTTCCACTAATGTTTATATTATATACCTTCAATATAGGGGTTTCAAATCCCTGCGAATTAGTTCAAATATCACATACCATTCTCTGTATGTGATAAAAACAGACTGAAGTATTGACCCAGTAATATGAATATTAGTTATGCTATGATTATCAGTTCTAAGGCATTCAATGTTCTACCATACTGAGGTACTACGAGAAAGCCAATTTGACAGTACGTTCATTATGTTACTGTATTATTTTTCTTGATGAGCACACAGAACTCATTATAAGGCTGCTGATGATCCCTGTGATTCCATCCTTTCTTGGAAGTGCCATTGATTTCAACCTTGTTCATTAACAATTAGTCATCATAAAGTAATCTATAAATTACTGATTCATAATATTCATGACATTCATGAATAAGGTCATATATTTAACACAAACCTAAATGAATAAAATGCTACTTTATTGTAACTGCCCAGTGTCTACTAATAGCTGAAAATTAAAGAACACATTGACTGTAAAGTATTAGAAAGCCTATTTGTTTTATGACTAAAACCTGTTTGTTTTATGACTTTACTACACACAACAAAAAAATCCAATACATCTCCATTTTAAAATCCTTATTTACAAGCATTAAATTTTCCCTCCACTTCCCATTTAATTCAATGGGCTGTTCTCAGGAGAATCCTTTATGAAGTTCCACAGTATCTACTAAATATTTGGATCACAGAGTATCACCAACTGCATCATTTCATAAAAAAAGAAAACCATTCTCACTTAGAAATTGAGACAGCATTAATAATAATACTACTTCACATCTTCCTCAAACTCAATATCCCATCTAAAAGCAAATATGCAATGTAGCAATAATATTAAATCATAAATAACTACCACTTACTGAGCACTTGATCTATTCCAGGAACTGCCAACCTCCTTTAACAATAACAAAATGATGATGATGATGATGATAATAATAATGGCAGCCAACATTTACTGAGCCTGTACAGTGAGTCAGGCAATGTTCTATGTGGTGTACAGAAATTAACTCACAATGCCACACTTTACACATGGAGAAAGATACATAGTCTTAAGTATTTTGCCCAAGGTCACACTGGCAGTGAAGGGAAAATCCAGCACCAGAGCCCCTGCTCTTTTTTCATCACTAGTGGGTGAAACGGGCTAATTTAAAGTGCTCAGAACAATGTCTGGCACATGATAAACACTCCACAAATACTAGTAATTATTACCAGTATTAGTCAATCTAGACAACAATTGAGTAAAATGAAAACAGTGGAAAAAAGACTGAGAAAAGCACAAGGAAACTTGGAAGAAAGCAGGAAATAGATCAATAAATGATACTTCCAAAAGAAAGTCAAAGCTTTCAGAAAGAATGGTCAAGTTAAAGGATGGCTGCCCAAAGGTTTGTTTTATAATCTTTGCAATAAAATGCCTTTTTATATCATTTTACTGATTTCTTTATGTTAAAAAAAACGCAGTGACAGAAAAAGAAGATGTGAAGGGGGAAAGGAGGAATAAGGGAGAAAATAGGGAAAGAGAAGTTAGACATAACTGCCAAATAAATGCAAGTCCCCACTTTAAGGCAGGCCCTTAAAAGAAAAAGTATAAATGTAGGGGAGCCGTAAGGTTAAGAGTCTCTAACCTATCCACTACTGGATCCTACTGAAAAAAGTACTTACTAAACATGTACACTGGAATTAAAAACCCAAAAGTCTACATAAGAGAAACCACAAATTCCAGTTGATACTACTCATAGCAAAACAGAGGCAACGATTAAATATGGTTTAGTTTGGGGATCCTTCGAATAGTCACACGAGGCTGCTTTCCTGCTTCAAATATGGAAACAGTAACAACAACAAAAGACACACCTCAGTTTCATTTAATACTTGTTTCATTTAATATTTGGTCATCTGTTGAAATTACTAATAAGGAAACCAAAGAGGGACAAGCTGAAAAAAGGTTTGTATGATATAGATACCTATCCTGTAGAACTGAACACCGAGACCACTGTTTTCAAACAACTTGCTCAACATCAAATGACAACTTCTGATCCTCAGCAACCTAATATTCAACATCCAACCCCACCCCCATTTTTTTTTAAGAAGTAGGAACTTGAAACCCAGAAAGGTTAAGTTCAACAAGGAAGCAGAATGGTTCCTTGGAAAGAGAACACACACTGAAATTAGACATACTTGGGGCGGAATCCTGGTTTCCTCACTGACTAAATGTTGTCTCAGTTTCCTCATCCAATGGGAGAATTGTACCACTCTCCCAGCAAGCTGTGGTTAGAAATAACAAAAACAATGTACAACACTTAC
Organism: Rhinolophus sinicus; assembly: GCF_036562045.2. NCBI lineage: Eukaryota > Metazoa > Chordata > Mammalia > Chiroptera > Rhinolophidae > Rhinolophus > Rhinolophus sinicus. The sequence continues at coordinate 32,273,847 of NC_133753.1, read as the reverse complement.
CAAGTCAAAGGCACTCAGTAAGTGGTAGCTATTGGTATTAATGGTTCTACAATCTCTTTGCGGGAGATGGGTAGATGACAGTTATCATTATTGTTATCGTGAATATAACCTTCTCAGGGTGCGGACCTTGAGAAAAAAGAGATCTACAGTACTAAGAAGTGCTTCTGGTGGCTAATTGGGCTCAAATTTTAAAAACAGATCCTAGCACACATTTCTACACAGAGGTCTCTCACGCAACCTGCACTTCAGGGAGAAGCCTGCACTAAGTTGCCTGCCACCCACACTGAGCTGCCTGCCTGCATTGTGTTCCTGCTGTCTGAGCCCGCCCTCATAAAGGAGCTCCTGCAATAGTATTTCAACCAATAGGACTGAGGCATTTCCTGTCCAATCAGAGCTGTGCAGCTATATTTCCCCCATCAGCATCTTCAGTGACCAGAGTAGCTCCATTCTAATGAATAAGGACAGTGTCTTTGGACCAATCAAACAGAGGATCTGGAGTGTTCACTTGCATGAGGACAGACCAATCAGGGACAAGGGGCAGGGACTTCTGTCTATGAGGTCGGATAATTAAGTTCGCAAACTTATCCTAGAAAAAGTGCTACGTACCTCATTGCTGAACATCACTTTGGTCACTTTCAAAGTACTTCCCTTGGAAGCTATGCACTGATGCCAGCACCTAGTCCACCCTTCAAAGCAATTTTGGAACTCTTTTTCTGGAATGGCCATCAGAGCTGTCATCGTATTAACCTTGATGTCCTGGATGTCATCAAAATGTCTTCCTTTCAATATGTCCTTTATTTTCAGGTAAAGAAAGAAGTCACTGGGGGCCAGATCAGGTGAGTAGGGAGGGTGTTCCAACACAGTTATTTGTTTACTGGCTAAAAACTCCCTCACAGACAGTGCCATGGGAGCTGGTGCATTGTTGTGATGCAAGAGCCATAGAATTGTTGGCGAAAAGTTCAGGGCATCTAACTTTCACGCAACCTTTTCAGCACTTCCAAATAGTAAACTTGGTTAACTGTTTGTCCAGCTGGTACAGATTCATAATGAATAATCCTTCTGATATAAAAAAAGGTTAGCAACATCACTGCAACAAGTTCTCGAACTTAATTGTCACACCTTGTATATTCATCAGCTCCTTTCTGGCTAGGAGAGCGCACTTTCCCTCTCCACCAAAGACTGAAGACTGCAGTTCCCCGACTGAGGCTGAAAGATATCTCCCCCAAGCAGACTGGCACAGAGCAGAGTGGAGCAGAGCCGAGCAGAGCAGAGCTGTCTAGCCAGAAAGGGGCCTGTCCCCAGGGCTGCCTTGCAGCTATCCTGCTTCACAATTGAGTTGTAACAGTCCTGAGCTGTTCCACAGCCCTGTGGTGCTGTATCACAATTGAGCCGTCTGCACTGAATAAAATTTCCCTCTTCTCCACATCCCAAATTGGGGATTCCTGTTGTTGTTGAATTGGTGCCAACAATCATCAGTTGACAGGGGCAAGGGCTATATCTGCTTTAGGCAGTCAGTACAGGGCCTGGCATAGAGAAACCCTTATATAATGGAGGCAGAGAAGACAGAAAGATTACACAAGTAATTAATGGGGGAATTGATATTCAACCCAGTTCTCCAAAATCCCCTCAAGCCATATGTACAGTAACAGTAGGTCCTATTTCATCATTTTCAAACTCAATACGGGATTGAAACACCATATTTTTTTAAATGAAGTAGAACAAAACATAACAGAAATGAGTGCACCTAACATAGTAAATAAATGTTCTGACACATTCAACCTTTATATTGGTTACATTTGCACTTCTGTATTAACGTGTGTGTGTGTGTGTGTGTGTGTGTGTGTGTGTGTGTGTACTGGAGTTACAATGTAAAATGAATTCTTTACTGAGGGTAGCAAAATATTGGAAAAAATACCATCCTAGATTTTCCAGGACAGTTCTACTTTTACGTGATCTTGTATTTTTCAATAAATGTAAAATGACGTGTAGTAACTAAATGGGATCTGAGTTTTATACACGTGTATCAAAACTATGAAGAAAAAAAATCTTTGCCAGACCCTAAGTCCATCTCTTGGTTTGGAAAACACAAACATGGCACCTACATTAAGAAACCAATAGCTTACACCATACATCCAAAATTGTACCAAGGAAGTCACCCTATAAAATGCAGACAAAACTAAAATCATAAGGCTTAGTAGTTCTAAACCACAGCAGTTCCCGCTCCCCGCCACTTAAGACATAAAAATTACTATGAAATCAAGGTCATTTCTGAACATCATAATTCCTTTGTGAATTATCACAAAATAATCATATTTCTGGGATTCTCTATAGTGAGGTCAAAGTATCAAAGTAAATTGTACTGTAGGCTAAGATCATTACTCAGCTCTCTAAAAAAATCTAGAGACTAGTTCTACAGAGGTTGCCAAAAAAATGTATACACATTTTAAGAAAGGAAAACTGTATTAAAATTGTAATACTCAACATTTACTGATAACAGAAAATGAATACAAGTCACATTTGACTTCTACAATTACAATTGGTTACCATCAGCGTCTAGACACTTCTGATTATGGTGAACTACTGTTTGAGCAACGCTGACAAGTGTCCACTTGTATCACTGTGCATATTGTTTCAGTTTCTTCACACAGTACCATGCGTCTCAAACTTACCACAAATGCATGCAATTGTTAGGTGTGTTGGAGGTTCTGTTGCATACTCATGCCTCCATCATCGTTGTACTTCCATAACATTCTCGAATTTCAAATACCACTTCCAAATGGTCTTGCGCTCCTCGAAAAACAACCGTGTTTCCGCCATTTTCTTTGACTGTCCTGTCTGTCGCATGGTGACGCTAGCATTCATTTGATTAACGCCATCTTTTGAGCGAACGTCACACTATACATTGCTACTGTACTTCAACTCTACTTCGAAAAGTAATACATAGATAACATCTCTTAAAATGTGTATACATTTTTTTTGGCACACAATATATTTTACAAAAGCCAGAGTTTTATTGCAATTTATGGCAAATGATACCTTATTAGGCAAAAGATACATTAAATGCTTAATATCCGCTGTGAAATTTAAAAACATAAAAGTAACACATGTAACTAGAGGGCCAGGAAAATCTGGGTAAAACAGTCAAGCTGGTTAGGACAGTACACTTGGATATGGAGCATGTACTGAGAATCCATGAGAACCTGACTCCATCCCTGACTTACCATGATAGCAGATTAGATCACTTCACTTCTCTAGATCCCAAACTCCTTCTCACTAAAGAACAGTATCTGTCCCCAGTCCGTTATTCCCATACTTGACAAAGACAAAAACACACAGAGGCACACTCTGAGCTCTTTAGAAGATTAAGTTCTCTCTCAAGTCAACTTGTCAGGTACTACTCAGGTGACAGCTCCACCTGTCTGGTCCCAAAGATTCTATTCTGTTCACTCAGCACCTCGCTAAATAAAGTGACCAGTTTGTTTGCCCACATTCAGGACTAAAGGGCTGAACAAAATGTAACTTAAGTTTTTGGTACAATAAAGGTAAAAAGTGGCGGCATGTTTAACTCGTCTATATAGCACCTAGCACCATAATGACGGCAAATGAAAACTTTTTGACAAATCTTTACTAAAAAAGACAGTGTTTGAGGATTCAAGAACTTAAAAAAAAATCTCCTTAGGCCATCAAACTTATTTGTTTCACCAATTAGTGAAACGAAACTGATATAGAGGGAAAAACCAATACATACCATCAAGTATTGGTAGGTTGAATCATTTGAAACTATCCTTTTTACAGGTCAAAAATGGTCAAATATTGGCAATTTTATTTGGTTCAACATAAGAGAATGCCCTATTCTGTTAATTGCACTAAGACTAATGGTGCTAGTGACATCATAGGACAGTAGTCTCAAACCAAACTACACATACGGAACTCCTTCCACAGAGAATCTTTGTCTTTTTTTACCTTTCTTTATGGAAATATTAAAATATCTTCAAAAGTAAAAAAAAACAGTATAATAATCAACCATGGACCTACAACCCAGACTTTCTCTAAATAATATTTATAATATCCTAGAAATTACACATTATACAATTATCTAAATACAGACGACAAACTTTTCAGAATCAATGCAAAAATTGTTTTACAAAATCCTTTCATGGTTTTATGACCCAAAATATATGAAAACTGCTGCCACAGGGCATGTGTAAGTTTGGATTTTATATAAGTGGTATTTTAAAAGCATGAGCTCTAATGAAATATTTTCTTAGTTGTTTAGTGGTTGAGCGTTGGCTTATATAAGAAAAGTGGTAATGTAAGTGGGCAGAAGACACATCTAGCGGACTAGGACATCCGAAACTAATAAAACAAATACAAAGAGCAAGCCAGCCTTTTACAAAAGGCTGAACTTATTTGAATGCACAAAAATCCTAAAAAGTATTTAATTATATTCACTTCTAAGTACCAGACAAGGGTACAGGCATACATCCCCCAGAAAGTCTAACAGACGAAGCTGTTCATCAAGAGTTTAATTTACCCATTGCCTGCTGTGAGCTGGGCCCTGGCATACAAGTACACAGTCCCTCAGCAAATATTTCTGAGTATTTTCTAGGTATCAGACACTATTCTAGGCACAAATGATACAGCGGTGAACAAAAGAGACAAAGGTCCCTGCCCTGGTGGAATTTATGTTCTAGCATGGCAGCTTAAATAATATTATAGTTTAGAACATTACACAGTATGTTAAACGGGGACAAGTGCAACAGGAAAAAGAAAAAGCAGAGCAAAAAGGAGAACGGGAAGAGGGCGGGGTTACAATTCTAAATAGGGTGAGCTCACAGACTTCTGGAGAAGACAGATATTTATTTACCTAGTAATGACATCATGTGATAAGTACTACGTGAGCTTGATCAAGTCTCCGTGGGAATGAGGAGCCTCCCAGAGGAAGTGCTATCTGAGGCAACTGTTGAGAGAATAAGAGAAGTTGGCAAGAAGCACCAGAGGAGGAAGGGCTCTGAATGCCCAGAGAACAGCATGTGCGAGGGCACTGAGAGGAGCAACAGCCCAGAGCATCTGGAAGGGGCAGCTCCCTGTGCAGTCTGTCCTGTACTCTTCTTTCCCTCATACATCCTAGTGTATGAGGGAAAGGAAGCAGCCACCAGAGGGAGGCAGGCAGGGGTCAGATTAGAGGATTTCCATTTTCTGTGGGGCTGGTGGGTTAGCCAGTGGAGCTTTCTACCACAGAATGCTCACACCAGCAGCTCTGGACGGTAGCTTTGCAAGGAACCAGGCAAGAAATGACAGAGCAGAGCAATGATGGGAAAGAAGAATACAGGACACTCAAAAAGCTATATTGAGCAGCTAGAAGCAGAAAGACTGAACCCAAACAGATTGGCTGAGACCACAAAGGAGATGATGGTGCCCTTCCCTAAAATGGGAAAACGTGAAGAGATCCTAGAGAGATTTGGGACATGCTGGATTCAAAATGCCTGCAAAAGGGACCAAGGAGCATCTAGAAACGCAGGTGTGAATTGGAGGAAATTCTAGCCTGGAAATACAGAAGTATTAACTGAAGAGTCTGAGAGGGGCAGCTGAAGGCATCAGAATGGATCTCTCTCTCTCTCTCTCGCACACACACACACACACACACACACACACTCAATTTTATCAAGTATAATAAAGAAGAGCACCAAGAACTTCTAATCCGTCCCTTTCTCAGAAAGAACTTGCTTGCATCAACACTACTATTAATATTAATATTTTTTTCATCTGTCCTAAGCAGGCACTGCAGCAAAAACCCACCATTATCCAAAAGTAAAAACGCAACTTCTTAAGGATGAGGCAATGACAAGAATGAGGCAATTACAGATAGTTTTCAGAACCACAAGAAACAATATTGTAATTCAAACAAAACAGAAGTATTCAGAACCTACTGTAGCAATCAGGAAGGCCAGACACAACAAGGTTCTAAATCTAGGCCAAGTGTATTTGCTAAGTCCTTCACAATTCTCTCAGGCCAGTAAAAGATACAAGAGAGTTTAAAAACACTATCAGGGTACCACAAAGTTCAGTTTTTATAGCCTATTATTTCCATACTTCACAATTAAAACATAAGACTAATTTCTTTTAAATTCGCAGGAGAGCGAGGCAGAAAGGAGCTGCCTACGGCAAACTGGGCAGGTTTGCTCATCTCTCTTCAGAGGATGCATTTGTGACAATACTCCCATATGAAGCAACAGTGCAACAGAACTTCTTATTTTAAAAATAAATAACTTTTTGGGCCGGCCTGGTGGCTCAGGTGGTTAGAGCTCCATGCTCCTAACTCCGAAGGCTGCCGGTTCGATTCCCACATGGGCCAATGGGCTCTCAACCACAAGGTTGCCGATTCAATTCCTCGACTCCCGCCAAGGGATGGTAGGTTCCGCCCCCTGCAACTAAGATTGAACACGGCACCTTGAGCTGAGCTGCCTCCCGGATGGCTCAGTTGGTTGGAGCGCGTCCTCTCAACCACAAGGTTGCCGGTTCGACTCCTGCAAGGGATGGTGGGCTGTGCCCCCTGCAACTAGGAAACGGCAACTGGACCTGGAGCTGAGCTGCGCCCTCCACAACTAAAACTGAAAGGACAACTTGAAGCTGAACGGCACCCTCCACAACTAAGATTGAAAGGACAACTTGACTTGGAAAAAAGTCCTGGAAGTACACACTGTTCCCCAATAAAGTCCTGTACCCCTTCCCAAATAAATAAATAAATAAATAAATAACTTTTCAGCACTTTAAGAGAAGGGAAAAAACAGCCTTTCTCCTGAAGTAATTATTATATACAAACTCAACAGTTCATTTCTTTAAGTAGCTTTTTCACCAGCCTTGTTTTTACACAAGTCAATGTTCTATCCAAAAGAAGCATCAATTCCTTTTGTGGAATTTGGGCCTGATATCTTTCTGATTCACAGAAGAGCTGGTATTGCTGTGGTATTCAAAGAAAAACATACTGGCAACATGTATGAACTATGAAATGTGAATGCCCTTTTCTTAGCTTTTTTCAAGGTAGAAAAACAAATCTACAGGTGGTTTCATTTTTAGTAAAACTTAGAATTAATTTGTTGCAGTCTATGTGGTTGTACATATATTAACAGACATTTGTCATGGATAATCCCCCCAAAAGGCATTTCCTCTAAAAAATGTGCCCTAATTACATGTAGTTCTAGTTTTACTTTCTCCAACTCCCCTTTTCATTTTTCTCTTCTCACCTCTCCTTTTACCTTTCTCCCCCATGCCCTCTAACAACTCCTCCTCTTCCTTTCTCTCTCTCTCTCTCTCTCTCTCTCTCTCTCTCTCTCTCACACACACACAGTCATACATAAAGATCTATTATATACATATTCCAGTATTCTTATTTTGAGATGTATACTAAATTACACACTGCAAATTCTCATCACAAAGTGTTGAACAACACCAGTTTGGAGTGTATCAGAATACAAAACTGCAAAAAAACCCATGAGATCCACAGTACTCCACCATTGCCCTCCCTCCCATTTTCTTCCTTATCCTACTCTTTCCTGCCTCCTCCTCCCCCACAATCCCATATAAACTCTAAGCCCAGCTAAATTATCTGTGATTTAGCTGAAGACCCAAGCAAGCCACACCACCACCACCCATTTTGCCACATCAAATGCCCCTTCCCCCTCTAGCCTTTATCTCCATCTGTCCTTAAGAGATCCTTCTCAAATGTCACTTCTTTCATGAAACCTTTCCTGATGGCTCTCTCAGCCTGATGTGATCTCTCCCTTCTTTTGAACTGCAAGGGCCCCTGGCTTGTACTTACTGCCCTTAACTAGATTACATGACACAATATCTGTCCTCTTGAAATTATATTTAGTTATATTTGTAGCACCTATGAGGTCAGCACATAACATGAATGGAGCTCAGCTATCTCAAACCCATTTGTGTCTATAACAAATAACGTTGGTTTTTTTTTTTAAAGATTTTATTGGGGAAGGGGAACAGGACTTTATTGGGGAACAGTGTGTACTTCCAGGACTTTTTTTCCAAGTCAAGTTGTTGTCCTTTCTTAGTTGTGGAGGGTGCTGTTCAGCTTCAAGTTGTTGTCCTTTCAGTCTTAGTTGTGGAGGGCGCAGCTCAGCTCCAGGTCCAGTTGCCGTTTTCTAGTTGCAGAGGGCACAGCCCACCATCCCTTGCGGGACTCGAGGAATTGAACTGGCAACCTTGTGGTTGAGAGCCCACTGGCCCATGTGGGAATCGAACCCGCAGCCTTCGTTGTTAGGAGCACAGAGCTCTAACCGCCTGAGCCACCGGGCTGGCCCAATGATGTATTTTAAATACAGCTGCCCGTAAAGCCACACCTGTACCCAAGCCCTTCAGAAGCACATTTTCTACCTTTGGAAGAATCAGAGGAAGTTATTTGTCCAGAAAGGAATACAAAACCAGTATCCTAGTACTTTAAAACATTGACTCAGTTTCCATAAAGCCACGAACTAAACACATTATTTGAAAGTGAAAATAAATATTAGGTCAAGTTCTTAAAATATTTTAAAATACGAGGAAGTGTTATATTCCACCTGGAAATCAGGCTTGGAAATTAAAACACTTTATCCTGCCTCTCTTTTTTACATTTCTGTTTGGTCTTTCTCCAGAGCAACAGATGTTCTTCTTCTTCAGGTAAGTCATTTGGAGAAGACAAGGAGCTTGAAAATAGTTAAAAAAGCAGACGGGAAGCACAGTGGACATGCGGATAAATGGACAGAGTAGGGGCCCATGATGTGGGCATTTGAAAATCACTCCAATGGCTTCGGAAAAGCATTTCAGAGACTCCTAAATAAGCCAAGGGGAGGTACATCTATGTTTTGAGGGTCTTAATAAATTTGTAATTTTAATCCTTCCTACTTCACAAATTGGTTGCTCAGCTTTCAAAACATCTTTATAAACCCAGTAATACACTCAACTTCTTCATATTTACTACATCAAAGAATCCTTCCTGGTATTTCTAAAATTCAACAACACTTAATTTCAGGGTTCCATCCTCACATCGGTCATCACAACACAATCATCTTTTCTCAATTTTTCTTAAATTCAGTCCAAATACTCTTTTCTTGTATTATCTCAAATATTGCTTTATTACAGTATTCTCAAGGTTTTGTTAATAATTTCCTCTTCCTTGTCTTTCACATGGTTTCAACTACTTCTTTATATTCTCCCTCATGTCTCCAAAATATTAAATGATATTAGAGAGATAATAAACAGAGAAACACCTTTTAAATTATACAGTACAATGTACATACTCACTTTATTTCTATTACTCATTCTCATCTTTTTGCTTAACTCTTTCCAACCCCATCTCATCCCCACCTCCCATCTTAGGACAATTTCTTCCAAATATTTTAGGGCTAAAGGATACTGTTTGGCACTTAGCAGGCACTTAATAAATATTCATTTAGTGCATGATTTCAGGAAACGCTCCTATACTCTCTTCAAGCTATATATTCCTCCTAAAAATTTCACAAAGTCTCTCACGAAAATTATCATGAAATTATGGTATTATATGATCAAAAAGACCAAAAGAATCTAATCGACTTTAATTCCTGGCTTCATAGATGAAGAAATGGAGATGCAGAGACATTAACTGACTTGCCCTAAATCATATACACGATTAATGACAGAACCAGATTAGAATCCAGGTCTTCAAACCTCTTCACTTTTGTGTACTTTTGGGTTTTTGGCTTTGTGCTTCTTTTTTCTTTAACTTTGGGGGTGGAGTTTATTTTTTATTATAAAAATGGTGCAGGCTCACTGCAGAATATTTGCAAAGTAAAAATGAGCATAAAATAGTGTTGACTCACTTTTAAAGAGTCACTGACTCTTACATACCCTCACCCAATCTAAACTATATTCGTCTCAAAACTCAGTTTCCTTTACTGAAGTGTAAGTTGAAATCCAACTTAGTCCTATTTTCTATCTGTAAAGTCTTAATGAACGTAGAGCTTATTTTCTTCTTCATGGGTTAATATAGCTCCACACTCAACATTAGTCACCAAATGTCGTAATTCCGAATTTCAATTATCTACAAGCTTCCTGAGTATGTTAACATTCAATTCAAGTAAGTCATTTTTTTTCTCCCACTGAATGACACTTTTCTCAACTGCCTGCCAGTTTTTAAATACATGTCACTGGAAAAATTGGTACATATACACACACACACACACACACACACACACATATATATGTATGTATATATATATATGCACAGCCACAAACACAATGAAATTTGGGCCAATTTATGCCATCAACCACAATGCTGAAACATGACATACTTTGAGTATCTTAAACAAGAACAGTTGAGGTTACTAATTACAAAGTCTTTCTTTTTTCCTTAAGTTCCATGTGTTAGTATATGATCATTTTTGTCTGACTGTCCTGTAACTAATACGTAGTAAAATTTTTGCAGGATAGAAGCAGTCTAGTTAAGACTATGTGGTCAAGAGGGTGGGGAAATGGGGAGATGTTGGTCAAAGAGAACAAATTCTCAGCTATAAAGTTATGGAGACTTAATGTATAATATGCTGACTATATTTAAAAATAATGCATACTTGAATTTTGCTAAGAAAGATCTCAAGTGTTCTCATCACCAAAAAGAAAAAAAAATGTTAACTATGTGAGGTGAAGGGTATGCTAATTAGTTTGATTATGGTAATTTCACAATGCATACATATATCAAAACATCACATTGTACACTTTAGATATACACAATTTTACTTCAATCAATCATACTTCAATAATGCTGGAGTCGGGGTGGGGGAAAGAACTGTGCTATCCAAGCTGTCCACTATGGCAGCCACTAGCCCACATGTGGCTATTGAGCATTTGAAATGACCAGTCCTAAGCAAGATGTGCTGTAAATATAAAATACACATGAAATTTCAAAGATTTAATATGAAAAAAATGTAAAATACCTCATCTTTTATGTTACATATTGAAATATTTTATATAATATTAAGTTAAAGCATTATAAAATTAACTTCATGTTTCTTTTGACTTTTTTAAAATCTAGAAAATTTAAAATTTACATATATGGCTCACATTGTGCTTTTCATCATATTGTTATTGGGGAGCACTAAACTGGGACAATGAAATAAATAGAGGGGACAGTGAGAAACAAAGGGAAAAACTTCCCATTCCCTTGCACCTGGAATAGCCCAGAACCTTTCTACTCTGTGGTCATAAAAGAAACCCAATCACTCTCTGTTCTTCAGTCACCTGACTTACATCTTACTACCTCTGAACAAGAATTACAGGTAGATCTTAAATAAACAGCATATTAAATTTTACACCTTGACATAAACTTCATATGCTTAGCCTTATTTACTTTATTTTCCAATGAAAAAACTTCCTTCTTATTCAAAAGGAAACTTACTTCATGAGACTTTCTGCCCCAAGCAGCTATTCTTTCCTGTAAGTACCCAAAAATTCTTATCTGTTTTTCTCTTACATGAGCGTTGATAATACAAGAAATTTGGTCAAATATAAAGGTACCCTTTAGAAACACATGCACAAAACAAGCAGTAAGTATTCTGTGCTATTATGGCTCTGAGGCTTCCTGTGAAAAATTTTAAAGGGTCACACAGGTTTAAATTAACCCCATGGAAAGAATCTGACATTTTAAAAGGATCTGATGACTCAAAACATTCTTTTGGACTCTCCCAGCCTCTTCATTGGAAATGCACTCAGGACAGTCATACCAGTTAGTTTTCTTTTAGGCTAGCCCAGGTCAAGTACAAACTTGAAATGTGAAATAAAGATAATTACTTTACATTCACCTTGTTCACCAGGTGTTTCGTTTGTGTCTGTTGGGTTTTTAGTGTTCTTTGGTTGGGTGTTTGTTTGTTTGTGAGGGAAGAGGGTGTTTGTTTTACTTTTCCATTTGAGTGGAAAGGTATTCACTAGCAAAATAATGATAGTCAATTCTTCCATGACAGAAATTACCAACTGGGAAGCTGAGTCTTTATACCAGGCTTTACTTTGCCAAGCTCTACCTACTTCTGCCCGTCTCTAACTCAGAGCAAAACATGAAAAAAAGGTAGCAATTCTAACAACAAAGTCCCCAAAGGAAGCCAAGGTTAGCCATTGTCACCTGATATACCAAAGATAGGCCTGGCATGTACGTGCAAGAAATGAGGCAGAATTGGTTTAATTAAAGGTAATCAGATAGTTGTAAGGCTGAACAGCCCAACTTCTTTGTGTAGAGCTGGGTTTCCCACCCTCAGCAATCTCGATATTTTGGGCCAGATAACTCTTTATTGTCGGCAGATGTTCTGTGAATTGTAAGATCTTTAGGGGTATCCTTGGCTTCCCTACCCACTAGATGCCAAGAGTAACCTCTTCCTTCCCCTCCCCACCAGAGTTGTAACAACCAAAAAAGTCTCCAGACACTGGCAAGTATCCTGTGGCGGACAAAAATGCCCCTGGTTGAGAATCACTGATACGGAGCCAAGGCACCTGAAAAAAGTTGCGACCACAGCCAAATCGAAGACATCTTACTCTGTATCCAGGCTGTCAATGGACTCAAGCAGTCGCCTTTACACACATGGTAAGAAGTATTTCTGATGAAATTTCTGATACTACCAGGGTAAAATGATATAATGAAGTTCTCTACAGATACAAACCAGCCGAGCTTCACGTGACAGGCTCCTTCAACTACGGTGGCTTAAGTAAGGCTTCCTACCTAAGTAACTATTTTATTTTAGTTTGTAAACATTTTGCTTTACCAGATTAACCATAAAGATGGTCAACTATTCAGAAGTCATGATGTCCCAACTTATAAACTCAGATTTTATTATTATTTTAAATAAAGTTGTAAAATAAAAATAAGATATTACTTTCTGACCCACATAATTAGCAAAAATTAACAGGCTTGAGAACACTCAGGGACTGTGGGAAAATAGGTTATTCTCAGAGACCCTTGCTAAGAATGTAAATTGCTACTTATAATGCAATTTGGCAGCATCTACCAAATGTTTTATATTTTACTCAGAATTCTACTTCTAGGAATCTATCCTACAGACACACTCACCTATGCACAAGGAGAGATATGTATTAAGCAGTTCCCATAGTATTGTTCACAACAGCAACAAACTGGAAACACTACAAATGTTACCATAAGGAAACGGTTGTAAATAAATTACTGTATATTCACATCTTGGAAGCCTGTTCAGCCATTTTTTTTAAAAAGCAACAATGTGACAAACTTTTAAGTAGGAAATAAATGTACAAAGAAATACATACAGAGAGAGAGTAGGGTCTCATTTTTGTAAAAGTAAACATGTCTATGTTTATAAATAAACATAGGTAGATGTAGACAAAGAAAAAAGTCTAAAAGAATATATACACCAATTTGTTTTCATTTTTTCAACAAGTATTATTTTTCTAAGCCATTAACAATAATTTTCAAGACACAGACTTAAAATTAGACTTCGGCTATCTTCATTTTTCTACTTTAAGGCTTAAAATCTTTCTTTTGCAAATGTCACTTTTCCTATAAATCAAGCTTTGTGGGTAATTCCGCATCATACATTGAGATGTATTGGTGTTCACCACCTGTCCACCAACATTATGCTGAAAATACTGAGCCTTCAAGCGAGTCACATAAGGCTTAATTCCATTTGCCAAACCAACTTCAAAGAGGTAGAAACTTCACTCACTTCCCCTCTTGAGCCACAACCAATCAACAACCAAGAACATACCCAGAAGTAGTTTAATTTAGTAAGATGTTTATTTTAATAAATGTTTAATTTAGCAGAATCTGATCATATGCAATCAAATTTAAATGATTCTAATTTTCCTTTTCAATTTATTGATATAAATGATCAAAGTACTGATGTGGCTTTTATTCTCCTACTTAAATCCTGAATGAACAACCAAAGAAGTTAAACATCTGAAAGACTGACAGACCTAGCAATTAATAAAAGTTAAAATCTCAATTCTAGATTTGGAATAACAAACTATTTTATCTGGGTGCACAGTAAAAAAGGCAGTTTTCCAAGAAATTTTTCTGGTTCTAAAATAAACAAGCAGACACGCTTCAAAACAAAATGTCAGGCACTCACCATAATAGCTATGGCCTTTAAACCACCCTAGCACCCTCCCTCAGTCCCCAGCTCTAGACAGTTTAACTACTTTTAAATGGAACTTTCTAGATGGCTAAAAATATACAATATTTCTTCCTGCTTAAGTTTCCCCATTTTTCTGTGACATTTTAACTTTATTCAGGCAGTTATCACAAATATACAACACCCATATGATACCATTTCTAAACATTTTATATAGAACTGCGTAAATATGAGTGTGGTAGTATTTCCTTTCGTTGTCTTTTTTTTTTTCTTTTCTTTTTCCTCCTTCTTCCTCCTCCCTTTCCCCACTCTGGTTCAAGCCGTTGTTTCTCAGTCTAGTTGTGTAGGACACAGCTCCCTGGCCCAGGCTGGTATTATGAGCCTTGCGTTCCTCCCGGCTGAGGCAGTCAGTCACCAGTCATCAGTCAGCCGCTCACAGCAGCTCAGGGCAGCTCTTGCTGGCTACCAGCCATTCACAATGGCTTCAGGCCACTCATGGCAGCCCACCCAGCTCCAGGGAGAGCTGTTGTTCACAATCTTAGCTGTAGAGGGCGCAGCTCACTGGCCCATGTGGAAATTGAGCCGGCGACCTCAGCATTAGGAGCATGGTGCTCCAACCACCAGAACCACAGGACCGATCCATTTCCTTTTCTTTGAAACAACAATGTGAAAAAAATAACCTTGAAAGTCTTTATTCAATTAGAACCTGGATGTAAAGACTGGCTCCATGAGATTTCATAAAACTTAGCTTCACATCAAAAAGCCATAATCCTTTTCTTTCTTGACAATCACCATCTCTGGAAAAACCACACTCCTTCCTCCTTCAAAGGTAACTAACACGGTAAGTAAGTGGGTATAAACATATGAACCTGCTCAAAGTTTACCCAAAAACTGGAATGATAAGTCAATGATCACTGCAAGCTGTAACAGAAACCTGCTCCTTCTATGGCCAGAAACACAGGTTAGTGGTATCACCTGGTATCACACTTTTCCACTGTTCAATTTTCTTTTTGTCACTAATATCAATAAATCTCATTTTCTTATTCACTTAGAAGATATTATAATACATTTGATGAACTTTTGGCAATAACTGAATTCAATTTCTGTAATTTATGTCTTATTTTAAATATAATGCCAATTCAGTCAACAAAATAGTCGTTTTACCAGAAATGAAATTTCCTTATAAGCTCGATAGCTTTTTTTATGTTCTTACCAACATTTACTTTCCTCCAAATTTATCACATTTTTCTGTATTGCTTTAAGAAGTCTTCGTTTCCCTTTTCCCTAGTGTTGAGGTTCGAAAAGCCAGCTCTCAACTATAAACTAATCTTCATCTCTTCAATGTCTTGTCTGTATGTTGATTTAGTTTCATATGTATTTGTATTAGTTTTCCTCAGGATTTATACACCAAAATACATGGATATTTCCTAGAAAGATATACAGAAGCTTTTTATCCTCATCTTACCACTTGACAATACAACTTTAAGTATGTTTTACACAGCTATTCCTTGGTCAAGGTCATTTGCAAGAGCAAGTCGGTTTCTGAAGAAATCTTGTTTGATGGGTGAAGGATCCACTGAGGGCTTCTCATTAGTTTTTCCCTGTATTCTGATCCACTGAACCTGGAAACGGTAAAGCTTTGATGTCACCACCAGCCCTCCCCAAGGACTACAGAAATCTTCACCAGTTGCATTCCCATTTTTCTTTTTAAAGAGCTGCAGAAGGAGCTCCAAAAGCCCCAAATTTGGTCCTGCCTGGGGTTTTGATTGCTGAGATGTTTGTTCACTTTTTCTTTGTTCCTTTGGACAGAGCCTGGTGGTGTCTTCTAAATTCATCTCCCTCCTTACTTCCAAATAGATCAGCTTTTCACTTTGGGACCTCTGTTGGGGAAAGGAGGGCCTAGGCATGCTGCGGGTAGCAGTGGCGACCCGGGCAGGCAGCTGAGCAGCACTCAGTCTTGAGTGACACATGGCTACTGCTGCTGCTCAGTTAGCTTTTTAATTCTTGAGGGTTTTCCGGAATGTCATTTTGTCTTGAGACCCAATACCCTAAATCCATTAAAGAGACAAATAATGTGGTTTTATTAAGTGAAACGGCAAAGATTGCTCAAATTCCTTAAGTTTTGCTGAAAATAGAAACTACTTAATGCTTCTAAATAAATGTATATCAGGTGGATCTTCTGACCATTTCACTAAGTTCCTGACATGGTTTCAAAGAATGTATTCCATGTTTTGTGTATATGAACCTTTGGAAGGTTTTTAAAGTGCTCTTGGATTTTTACATGCTAGTAATTGTATCATTGATATCATTAAAGAAAATAAATGACAAATGGTTTTTATGAATTCAGCACATGATTTTAAATAAATCTGTGCTTTAGTATGACAAACACCTATATATATTTGAAAAACACTAATACATTTATGCCCCTGGCCTATTATTTACTTAGTTTGCAGCTCAGTGGTTCATACAGATAACTGAACCTCTTACAGTAACTTCATATACCTCTCCAGCTTTCAGAGCCCACAACTTGGAACCACTGGCAGAGAATATGAAATATACAACTGCCTAGTTACAAACAGAATGGCTCTTTAAAGTAAATATTTGCAATCTTAAGTGAAAATGTATTGTGTGTCAGGTACCAATATGTTTTTCCCCTATATAACTACAATTCCAAATTTAAGATCAAACTTAGTCACAAAAATCATTTATATACAAGCATTTACTTCATAGGCAATTTTTAAGAAATTCAATTACTCAAAAATGGGCTCAGGACACACTGGAACACAGGACATACCAGCTTCCATTTCCATCACCACAGGGGGAAAGTTGATTTTAGTCCTGAGCTCCAATCCACTGCCCAACCAGAGCATCTGCAACTAAAACCTTAACAAGATTTTGAACGTATTACGTGTCAGAGCTGTCTGCAAAGGAGACGAATACACATAGCAGAAATGCAAAAATACAAATCAGAAAATAGCCACCTCACTGTGAAACTAAAAGGGCTGGGCAGTAATAATAAGAATGAGAAAAAGAGCGATAAAACCACAAATTTAGAGATTTCTCTTCCACATCCTTCCCTGACTAATGCACAGAGAATTAATCAATGTTTGGTAGCATCTTGTTTGTTGTTATGAGAAACAAAGCCAGTAATTTCCGTTCTGGATAAGGCCCAAGAGACCACCTATTCAGGTCCCACTGTCTCATTTTACAGATGAGGAAATTGTAGCGCAAAGACCACAAGTGGCCCGCTCCGGGTCGTTCAGCTGACTAGTGGCAAGTTCTGGTCCCGGAACTTCTGGTTCCTAGTCCAGTGTCTCCAGTGTCTTATCTAGTATTTCACAATCCCTCTCATATGTCCTAATCTAGATTTGATTCGCATTTATGTTGAAAATTATTTTGACAGTGATAATTATTTTAAACAGACATTTCTCACGCTTCATTTTACTATCCTACAGATCATTTAAATTGAGCCTCAGTGTGTTCCCACCTATGAAGGCGGTGGTGGAGGATATGTTTTGGGCACTGAATTTTTCTTATAGGAATATATCTCCTCTTTGATCTTAGAAGTCTATGAGAAATAAATGGGTTTCAAAAAATTAGTTTCGAATGCAACTCTCAAGAACCAAACTTACTTTGGTGAAAGTAAAACTTGACTTTCAGAAATCAATGCCCTAGATTTACTTTTACTTTTTAAATCAGATGGGTGCATCATCTCTCATTCAAATAAATACACCAAGTTGCCAAATGAAGATGTATAATTACACTGCCAAATGCTGCAGTTTCTTTTCACCAACTAAGTCTTTGTGACAGGAAATAATTTACAATGACTAAATTCTAAACTCAGAATTTAGGACACAATATGAAAACTGACCTGAATAATTTTTATACACTTATAAGATTAGCTGTTAACAACACAGGAATAATAAATAAAACCAATTTGGAAAACTACAAAATGAATTAATTAGAAATATGACAGATCCTAGCATAAGAGCAGCTAAATTTATAGAACACTTATTGGAGACAGATACAATTTTAAGTTCTTTCCACATGTTAACTCATTTAATTCTTACAACCCTATATGTAGATACTATTATTATCCCCCACTTTATAAAGTAGGAAACCAAGGCAGAGACAAATTAAATAACAAGTGCATGTCAGACTCTTGTAAGGTAGAGAGCCAGGATTTAAACTCTGGTAGGGTAGCTCTGGAGTCTGCATGGAAAATGCTAACAAGATACACAAATGGTGAAAATTTTACTGAAATTTCCAAAATAGGCAAATCAAAAAAGATAAAAAGTAGATTAGCAGTTGTCTGGGGCTGGGAGGAAGAGGTAGGGAGAGGAATGAGAGGGACTGCCAATGGGCATGGAGTTTCTTTTAGAGGTGATAAAAATGATCTAAAAATAGACTATGGTTATGGTTACAGAAATCTGTGAATATAAAAACTAATGAATTGTACACTTTAAAAAGATGAACTGCATGGCATGCAAATTATGTCTCAATAAAGCTGTTTTCTAAAAAAGATGGCAGTGAGATATTCAAAACTTAACCATACTCAATAAAAAAATGAAGATGATGGTTATGTAAATTGCTAATATTAGGGGAAGGAGTTTGAATTCTATGACGACTTTAAGTCTAAAATTACTTTTTTTAAGTTTGGGGTTTTGTTCTTTTTTTTAAATGGAACCATCAACATAGTATAAAGTAGAGGACACTGGAGTTAGAGACAGAAAGTGCTGGCCCTGCCTCCGACCACACATAACTTCCCTTATGTAAATAATGAGGGTGATAACTCATCCTCCTTACTCCCTCACTTGCTATGAGGACCAAAGAAACATGATGTAATGAAAACACTTCTAAAATAATCATATACCATCTATACGAAGGATAAATATTAGTATGTTGAGATTTTATAAAATCAAAATTATCAGTAGAATATCAGAAAATTCTCAGAAGAAGGCACCTGAGAGCTCATGAAATATAGTTATAGTAATAATAATCAATAGCTAATTCTTAGTGAGTACTCACTGTGTGCCACAATGGTCGTAGCACTATTCATCTGCTAGCTCATTTAATTCTCTCAACAACCCTGCAAGATAAGTACTATATTAGCCCCATTTGAGAGAAGCAGAGACTGAGGCACTCTGCCAAAGGGCACATGGCTTAATACCGTGTTTTCCCGAAAAATAAGACCTAGCTAGACAATCAGCTCTAATGCATCTTTTGGAGCAAAAATTAATAAAAGTGAAATAAGATCGGGTCTTATATAATATATTATAATTAATGTAATACCCGGTCTTATATTAATTTTTGCTCCAAAAGACGCATTAGAGCTGATTGTCTGGCTAGGTCTTATTTTCGGGGAAACAGGGTTTAAGTGGCTGTGCTGCGGTATGAACTTAAGCTGTCTGGCTCCAGAGTCCAGAGCTTAATCCACTTTGGAAACTGCTCCTAAAAAGGAAAAAAAATTTTTTTTTGAGAGCTATTCATTCACCACTCGACCCTCTCATTCACACAGGCCCTACACAAGGCAAAAAAGATACAGTTGGACCCTCAGGGAGCTTACCTTGTAGTGTGGGAAACCAGGCAAATAAACCCCTACCGCCACTATGAGAAGAGTGCTTGCCGTAAGAGCGCTGGGGATGCTGTGAGAGTACAGAGGAGGGGCACTTCCCCGAGGCCAGGTGACTTGTGAGCTACACAGATCAGTAGGAGTTCACCAAGAAGAAAAGGAGGAGGAAGAGGAGAGCCAGGATAATAGCAGGATGACCAACAGAGCAAGACTAGAAACAGCAGAGCTAAATCCAGGACAGACAGGAAAATGACTTGACTGAACAGGAAGAAGAACACCTTCTGCATTGAAATAAGAGGGAAAACATATGGATGCCTACAAGATGAGAGACAGGACAGGAAGTTCAAGAGGATTCATGCCTGTTGGCCATCACGGAAGAGCCATGTTTCTGGTAGGGCATGGACAGGAAACAGGAAGTGGGGAACAAAACAGGGTGGGACTGGAGATTTGATGACAAAGTGGTTGTCCCATTTATCCATCAAATTAATCTCTTAAGTTTAGGTTTATTCCCATTTTATAGATGAGCTAACTGTGACTCAAAGAAGTTAAGGTCACACACAGGTAGAAAGCAGCAAATCCCCAAGGCTTGTTCCCTTCCACTACACTATACTCCTTCCAAGAACATAAAAAATCTCTGTACCAGCGCTAGCCAGCAGTTATGTGGATTCTTTCTGCCTGGAAGACCAGCAAGATGAGAAGGGAACAGGATAAATGTAAGCGTTGTCTCACAAATCATCACTCTCCAAAATGCAGAGAAACTGAACACGTACACTCTCCTTCCCCAAACTACAAGAAAAAATGTTCTGGCTCAGTTTTCAATATTAAAAAAATAGTCAGTGGTTCCCAAAACAGACATAGTTTATTGAAACAGAAGCACATATTACCTAATATTCTAGTCACACTGCTTTATAGTCTTTTCAGGGTTGTGGTTCAACAAGCACTGAGCTGACTAGGAGATACACTAATTGGATGAGATAATTACTCAATTTGACCTGATTAAAAGGCAAATTAATATAAATTACTCATAGTGATGACCTGTTAAACGTTTAGCAGATTAGTTAACAACACTAGAATAAGACAGAATCAGCACCTCAAAAAAATTTTTCTTGTTGTTTTTTTAACAAATAAATTCAGAATTACTTTCAGGACCATGAGCCCATACAAATAACAGCCACCACCATCACCTCATCTGCCACTTCTCCCCCCAAAAAGCCTGAAGAATTCACACCAGAATGTTTGAAATGGTAGTAATCATCTCTGGAGCTGAGAGTAGGGATGATTTTCACCTCCTTCTGTCATGTTCATCTGTATTTTCTATAATAATAAATTCATGACTTGTAGCTTTGAAAAAGTTTCTTTTTCTCCTTTATAGAAAAAGACCTAAACCACATTCAACTATTCACATATGAATAATTTGTACCTTTTTTCTTTTGGGGGGAGAAGATTCAGAAAAACTTAGCTCAAGGCTTCTAACTGAAATCCTTACCTCAAAATCTCCTTTAGCAACTGTATATTCCATAAGACAATATTCAATCAATAGTACTTTAATTTTAACGGCTGTTAAAATATTACTTGTCACAAATTTACTAAATTATAATGTAAATGAAGTACGGATGGAAAAAGAACTCTAAAAATTAAAAAAGAACACTCATCAAATTTAACACTCTGTGGCTAATCTTAAATCATTTCTGTTAGTATAGTTTTTTTCTAAATAAAATATTTTTCTGTTATATGAAATTGATTTTAAAAAATGAGAAGAAATAAGTTGAATATTGTGCTATGGAAAACACCAAAACTTAAATTATCCCTACTTTCAAGGCACTTAAAAACTTATTGAGAGAAAAGGTCTATTTCTTACATTAAAAGGCAGAGGGCCAGCACACACTGTTATGTGGTGTACAACTTGTGAAGCTGTGCAGGGGAGCCCTGAAAGATATATCAGAAGGCAGGCCAAAATATGGGAATGGCCCAGTGAGCAATACGGACCATAAATCAAGAATTACATACTCAATATACCACAAGAGCCAACCAGAAAGGGAAAGCTTGAGTAAAACCAGCTCAATGAAAACAAGGTAGCAGCACAAATATAAAAATAAACAACAAATTACCCTTGTCCAGAATTAAGGAGCAACAGGAATAGGTGAGAGACTTGCAAACTATAAAGTAACAAATGCTGCTAATCAGCTCAAACCAATAGTTATCATGAAAGAATATTGGGCCAGTTTGTTAGAAATCCAGGTTTTTATGAGTAGCTCCTAATATTGGCAATTTTTTTTAAAAACTACCATATATACAAAGGAGTTTAGAGGAAGGCACCCTCTGAAGAAGCCAATCTCTTGAGCTGAGGCCTAAGGACACAGGAGATTCATTTCCATCTTGGGGGGAAGGAATAGAGCAAAGGCACTGAGACCATCCAAGAACATAGGGTGTGGGGCAGCAGGCTGGGACCAGGACAGATGGCGTATGTTGGGGAAAGCTAAGAAAAGAGGTTAGAAAGGAACACTGTGAAGCTTCCAAATCAGTGTCCGGTCTGTGTCTCACAGCATCCAAACCATCTGGCCTGCACATTCCCAGGCGAGACCTACTGAGCAGAACCACTGGGGAGTGCAGATGAGAATCGACAACTGGAACCAATTCGTTAGCTGATTCTTATGCACACTGAAGTTTGAAAACAACTGTTCCTGAACTAGGAGGTGACGATGAAAGTAGCAAGGGCAAAAACCAGTACACTCAAATCACATTTTAAATGTTGCAAGGGAGATAGCTGTTTCAAAAAATGTTCTGTTTAATTATAGCAAATATATATATATTTTTTTAAAGAAGTGTGCAGCTCACAGTGGCCCATGCAGGGATCGAACCAGCAACCTTGGTATTATTAGCACCACACTCTAACCAACTGAGTTAATCGGCCACCCCAAAGATGTTCTGTTTTAATACTCACTACTACTATCCTTCCCTCAAAGCGTTTTAATGTACTACGTAGTTTAATGAGTTTCACATCTGAAAATCGTAGTCTTTCTCCTCCTTAGGTATGAAACTATGAGAATTGCCTGAGGGCTCTGAAAGCCCTTACTAAAAATGTTCAGATAGCACAATGTGGGCAAAACTATTTGGGAAAAACCCCAATTAACTCAAACAAACAAACAATTCTGCTTTACTAAGGAGTGGCATAGCCCTAGTTTTAAAAGCAAAAAAGAGAAAAACTTTGAAAGTCTGATGAAGCATGCAGTACCAAAATCACATGCCAGTATCCTGAGTCCAAGATTTAAATACATAAGTTCATTATTCAGAAATGAAATCTATTTAAAGAGCTAGGGAGTATGACAGGTTCTGAATAACTCTCAGCTTACTTCCAAATTTTTCCTCCAAATGAAAAAGCATCCACAGGTACAGATTATTCCTACCATACCATCTGAATAACCAACCACCTGGAAGACCAGCGCATATTGTGTAGATTATGAACTTCAAAGTTCTCATTCTCCAAACAGCCCTCATGTTTTCTTGGCAAGCAGAATTTTTCTTGGCAATCAAAATACCCCATTAAAGAAGTCAATCAAGTTATTCCTGAGAACTATTTATTTGGCGTATTAAAATGATTGGCAGAATGAAACACACACAAAAAAAGCATAGCTTACAGTCGATTTGGGGAGGCAAAACCAACACCCACGAAAAGCTACAACCTGTTTGCCTTGCCTGTTTTATTCACACTTTATCCTCAAGGCACAGCATAAAATATGTGTTCAATAAACTATCACATTAACTCTAATTTAGTCATATTGGTCACTCCAGCATGTAGCAAGTTCCTTAGTACAATGCTTGCTGAATGAATGAATGATGCAGTACACATGAATATGGCGGCATGACTTAGGTTAAGAAGACAGAGATCACTGAGGACTAAAGTAATCAAGAAATATTTCATGGCAGACAAAGTCTTGAAACATGAAATCTTAGAGCTGGAAGAAATCTTACAGCATTAGTAGAATTTCATAATCTGGTAACCCCCAAGGAAGTTTCCAAAGATGTCAAAAGCAGCTTTACACCTCTAAGGTTAAAAAGATAATTAAACTCGGTAGTAACTACATTAACATTGACCATGGGTATTATGGAACAGTAATAATAACAACCTGTTCATTGCTCAGCTCTTTGCCATTCACACTTGGCTCTCCCCACTCCTTCCCCATAGGCAAAAGACCCAGCAAGGGAAGCTGTGTTCTCAGAGCCAGCCTGTCTCCAGTCTCTGTCAAAGTCTGGACTGCAAGCTGGAAAATATCTTCTCTGAGGGTTTAACTCCTCACATGCTTCTGCACATACTCTACAATCTTAATCTAAACTGGTTTATGAAAGCTGAAAACCACAATCTATACCAGATGCAGCCCTTCTTTCGCTTTACAGAGTTCTCCAGAGAAATCTATCCATTCACAGCCAACATTTGCTGATTACCTTATAGTACTCTACTACATGTGCAGAAACTAGACTGGGAACACAGAGAACAGAACACCAGCCTCCCAGGGTATCACTGGTTGGGAGAGAAAGATATTACAAATAAATTACAAAACATGGTGGGCGTATTATAACAGATATTTAAAAGTATACACTCTAGGAATCCAAGAAAGGAAATAACTTTACATAAAAAGTTAAGCAAGGCTTTCAAGAATATATAGTATTGGGCCAGCCCGGTGGCTCAGGTGGTTGGAGCTCCATGCTCCTAACTCCGAAGGCTGCCGGTTCGATTCCCACATGGGCCAGTGGGCTCTCAACCACAAGGCTGCCAGTTCAATTCCTCCAGTCCCGCAAGGGATGGTGGGTTCCACCCCCTGCAACTAAGATTGAACACGGCACCTTGAGCTGAGCTGCCACTGAGCTCTCGGATGGCTCAGTTGGTTGGAGCGCATCTTCTCAACCACAAGGTTGCCGGTTCAACTCCCGCAAGGGATGGTGGCAACAGCAACTGGACCTGGAGCTGAGCTGCGCCCTCCACAACTAAGACTGAAGGGACAACAACTTGAAGCTGAACAGCACCCTCCACAACTAAGATTGAAAGGACAACAACTTGACTTGGAAAAAAGTCCCGGAAGTACACCCTGTTCCCCAATAAAGTCCTGTTCCCCTTCCCCAATAAAATCTTTTTTAAAAAAAGAATATTTAGTATTTCTTTCTTTCATATCTTCATTCATTCAACAAATGTTTATTAAGCATGTACTATGTGCCAGGTACTGCACAGACACAAAAATGAACATTTGCCCTAGATCCTGAAAGGCTAAGTAGGAAGTTTACTACTTAAACAGGAGTAGGGTATGAGGAAAGCACTTAGTCAAGAAAACACATGCAGAGTAAAAACACATGCATAATAATGAAGCAGGAAAAGTGTATGAACAATTGAGATGTGGGTGAGATATTCTGCAGAAGTTTAGACATTGGTGAGACATTCAGCACATCTAAAGAAGATGAGCTAAAGAAATAGAACAGGCCAGCTCCAGCTTGTGGGAGAGCTTTAAATGCCAAACTTAAGTGTTTGGAGCTAATTCTTTGTGGACAATAGGAAACCAGTGGACATTTGAGAAGAGTGAAGTGACATGATCAGTTTGGCGTTTTTAGGAAAAGATCTTTCGTGGAAGATAGACGGTGCAGGCAGAGCAGACAGTGACCTGCTCACTGTCAAGTAGTAGCTCATTAGTGACAAAACTGACTAAACCCCAGGTTCTCTCATCCCTAGCCCAATATTCTGCAGAATACCTAAGGATTAAAAAGCAGTAAGAAAAGCACAAACAATAAAATAAAAAATAGATAAATAGGACCTTTATCACGATAAAAGGACTTTTCTTCTTCAAAGGACACTATCAAGAAAGTGAAAAGACAACCCACTGAATGGGAGGAAATATTTACAAATCACGTATCTGATAAGAGACTTGTACTCAAAATATAAAAAGAACTGTTGCAACTCAACAAAAAGATAAAGCAAAAACAGGAAAATGATTTGAACAGACATTTCTCCAAAGATACACAAATGGTCAATAAGCACATGAAAAGATGCTCATCATCCTGAGCCATCAGGGAAACACAAATGATACCCAATAGGGTGGCTATAATAAAAAAGACAAAAAAATAACGAGTGTTGGCAAAGATGTAGAGAAATCACATCTTTATACATTGCTAGTGGGAAAGCACAATGGTATAGCTGCTTTGGAAAACAGTTTGGCAATTCCTCAAAAAGTTAAACAGAGTTACCATGACCCAGCAATTCCACTCCTGCAGTATTTACCCAAGAAAACTTAAAACATATCCACACAAAAACAAAGTAGCATTATTCATAACAGTCAAAAAGTGGAAGCAACCCAAATGTTCACCAACTGATGAATAAATAAAATGTGGAACAATGGAATATTATTTAACAGTGAAAAGGAATGAAGCACTGATGATACATGCCACAATACTGATGAACCTTGAAAACATTATGCTCAGTGAAAGAAGTCAGTCAAAGGACCACATATGGTATGGCTCCACTTATATGAAATGTCCAGATAGGCAATTCTACAGGGACAGAAAGATTAGTGGTTGCCTGGGGCTAAAGGTGTCAGGGGTGGGGGTAAGAAGAATGAGGAATGACCCATAATAAGCACAGAGTTTCTTTTAGGAGGAACAAAAAGATTCTAGAATTAGACAGTGGTAACAGTTGCACAACTCTGTGAATATACTGAATTGAACACTTTAAATGGGAGAATTCTATGGCATGTGAATTATATCTCAACAACAATTTGTTTAAACAAAAAGCAGTAAGAAAAAAGGTTGGGTATTTTAGGCCACAGAATGAGAAAGAAAAGGTGGGAAAACAGTGAGCACTAAAGGACTGTCAACGGGCCTTCAAAAACTCCCCAAATGTCTTACAGGAAGAATTTGGGGGCTACAATGCTGGAAGAAGAGTAACGAGGGGCACAGCCTTCTGCTTGCCTGCCAGCTGTGAGCAGGAAGCCACTTCTAAAGCCCTCTGTCCTGGCAGTCCAAATACTCTACTTGGTAACTACCTGGCTCCTGGATTAATCGCTACAGGATAAACATGGCACATCTCCCTGGAGCCATTAACTTTACTACGAACACCAATTTTTAGAATGAAAAGAAGTGAATATATTATGAAATCTCTGAATTTCTAAAGCAAAAAATAAGACTTCAAAGAAACTCAGGACTTTGGCAAGGGTCATTTTTAATTCTATTATGCCTAGGGGTACTTGAGTGGATAGATTTGAGCATTATCCTAGAGTTCTGTCCTACACCAACTGGAAGAATTCTATCCTTCCAGAGCCTTTGTTGTATCATCCCCCTTTGCAGAGGCCTAGCTTGAGCAGCTCCTGGTTGCCTTTGGAATCAAATGAAATTGCCAGATTGAAGCCTGCAAGCCTTTCATTCCACCTGCCCCCTCCCCCCCCCGCCACCCTCCCACCCTTGTCCTCAACACACTGCTGTACATACCAATGTTTTCTCCAGGCTCTGTAGCTCACTCCCCACCCCCACTAAGTTCTCTTCCCTCCCCACACACCTCACAGTCCTGTTTTGGAGCCACTGTGCACATGTGAGAGGCCCTGTCCATCCCTCACCAAACCATCCCACTCACTACCCACCATAGCTGCAGACCTGTGAGTACTATGGCAACCCCTTCCCCTCAGCCTGTCACCCTCATCCTCTGAAAAACTAACTGCACCTATTGAATACTTTCAGAGGGGCCAAAACGTCACATAAGCGTAAGACTGTGTGCGCCAGTGCCCATTTACTCTTCTAGTGTCCTCATCTTTCTAAATTCTTGAGAAAGTATACCTTCTGTATATATTACCTAACATTTCCTGAGCATATACTACGTACCTTTTATAGCACTAAGGCTTTGACATACATAACTTCATTTATTCCTTACAAGAAATCTAAGATACAGGCACTACCAGACCCCCTTTTTTATCACAAAGGAAACTGTGATGTAGAGAGGTCAAATAACTTAAAGTCCCTCAAATAGTAAATGGCCAAAACTAGACCAAAACCCTAGGCTGTCTGCCTCCAAAGAGCATGTCAGCCCTGCCCCTTACCATCAAAAGCAGCTGGTTCCAAAACAGAACGACATCCCTGCCGTCATTTACCAGCACTTTCTCCACTGAATTACCTAAATCCCCCCTTGTTTCACCTCCTAGCTTTCTAACTTAACCAGCTTTGGGGCAACAAACATGAACCTGTATCCACACATGTTCTGGGATGGGAAATGTTTCCAAAGAGGATGACCTGACTGGCCAGGAAGGAAGGAGGCGGGGCAGTGAAGCCTCATGGCTCAGCTCTTCCTCTTCTGTACTTCCGTTAGAAACTTACAGAACGTGATTCTAATCGAGTACAAGTCAATCTGCATCTGCACATTTTCAGGTCCACAAACGGGGAGAATTTAATATAAAAATCAATCACTTTTTCCAATCAAAGATTTCAAGGAATACCAATTCCTTAGGTTCTTTGAATTTGCCTTCAAATTCAGGGTCAAGTAACAGACTTACACAGATTTTGCTACTTAAAACGTTTAGCTTATTTTGTAGGCCTGTTGTGAACTGTAAATATTTCCACACAGCTGACTGTGTCCCAGTTATATCTTAGTCTATCACATGCGCTGTAATTTTAAAAGCATATAATTGCCTTTATTTTTAAATATTCTGTGATTCAGAGATTTAGCCAGGATGCCCTTCCTCCTGCTCATTCAGGTCAGGTCTCATATTCCAAATTAGAGGTTGGACTATATATTACAAACACATACCTGCAAATAGAAAACCGTGACTGAAAGAATTCAGATTCAAAGCCTGAGAAGTAGCTATAAGAAAGCCATTTGAGAGACAAATGATACTTGAAGGACAGCAACTCTATGCCTGGGATAGCTAACGCACACAGGAAGCGTGGCCCAGTGGGGCCTGAGCAATTTGGAACAGAGGTCTAAAAAAAAAGAGACTTGGGGAAGTGAAGGAATCTCAAGAGTACAAGAAGAAGGTAATAACACGACAACAAATACCTGAGCCTCCATGTCTAGCCTAGAGTGTTTGCTCTGTGTACCACTCTGCAAAAAACATACATGTGTGTATTTATGCATTTTTGGAAACCATCAGCATATAATAGAATGATTATATTTCTAAATCCATGAAGATAGGTATTCATAAAGAAAAATGATCCAAATTCATCAAGTTAAAATTGCTTATATATTTTTTAAGGGGAAGAGGATCGATGCTTCATTAAATATCATTACACTAGTCCAGCAGAGCATCAGGGAAGGAACTAGGTTGCCTCTAGCCCAGCAATGATGGGACACAGGCCTCACCAGCTCTAGGAAAGAGCCACCACTAAGACCAGCTAATGAATTTCATTTAACAGTTATTATTCCACTGAGGCGTAGGGAGTATATATCCCTGCACCAGGCACTGTTCTAGGCACTGGGGATAAACACTCAAAGTTGCTGCCCTCATGGAGCTTACATTCTAATTAGAGGGACAGAAAATAAACAAGTGTCAGGTGGTGATAAGTGCTATGCAGTGAAATCCAGCAAGCCAGAGACTGAAAGGAATGAACATTAGTTTACGTAGGGATATCAATGAACGCCTCTCGGATACCTACAGGAAGTGAAGGAGGGAGCCATGCTGAATATCGGGCAAGAAAACAGCAAATGGGGGACCAACCCAGTAGCTCAGGAAGTTGGAGCTCCGCGCTCCTAACTCTGAAGGCTGCCAGTTTAATTCCCACATGGGCCAGTGGGCTCTCAACCACAAGGATGCCGGTTCAATCCCTCGACTCCGGCAAGGGATAGTGGGCTGCGCCCCCTGCAACTAAGATTGAACACAGCACTTTGAGCTGAGCTGCCGCTGAGCTCCCGGATGGCTCGGTTGGTTGGAGTGCATCCTCTCAACCACAAGGTTGCGGTTTGATTCCCACAAGAGATGGTGGGCTACGCCCCCTGCAACTAACAACGGCAACTGGACCTGGAGCTGAGGTGCACCCTCCACAACTAAGACTGAAAGGACAACAACCTGACTTGGAAAAAATCCTGGAAGTACACACTGTTCCCCAATAAAGCCCTGTGCCCTTCCTAACCGCTCCCCCCAAAAAAACACTAAAAAAAACAGCAAATGCAAAGCCCTGAGGAAGGAGCCCCTTTAGTGTACTTGAGAAACAGCAAGGAGGGAAGTGTAGCTGGAATAGGATGAGTGACGAAGAGAGTGATATGGGGCCAGAGAAAGGGCCATATCATGTAAAGTCTTGTAGCCTCGGTAGGGAATTCATATTTTATTCTTAATGAGATCAGAAACCAGTGGAAGGTTTTGAACACAGAAGGGACATGATCTGACCATTTTTAATAAAAATTTGCTCTGGCTGCTGCATATTGCACAGGGGGCAAGGGTGGAAGCAGGGAACCTGTTAGGAGCAAGGATGATAGTGGTTTGGCCTAGAGGGTAGCAGGGAGGTAATGAGAAGTAGTTGGATTCTAGATACCCGTGAAAATAGAGACAATATCCATTGGACCAAGATTTGGAGTCCTCAGAATATCTGTGACAGACTGCAAAAATGTCCACATTTTGTAATCATGCCATTGCAGTATAATTGTAAAGCTCCTCCAACAAAGAGGTGTTTTCTTCACCCTTAGAATTTCAGCTGGTCTTGTACCTTGCTTTAACCGATGAGATAATAGCAAACATATTGTAAAGCAGACATTTGAAAAGTAGTACTTAAGCATTTGTGCTTGCCCTCTCTTACTGCTCTAGAGAACCCCACAAACCACGATGTGGAGAAGCCCGGGCTGAGCTATTGGATAAGACTCACACAGCCCAGAAACCTCTGCAGCCACAGCCAACCAACAGTCAGTCAAGTCAACCATCAGATACGTGACTGAGACCATCAACTGCCAGCTGACTGCAGGTGCAAGAGTGAGGCCAGCAGAGGCCAGAACCATCACACAGCTGAAACCAGCCCAAATTGCCAAAACACAGAATGGTGAGCTAAAGAAATGGCTATTGTTTTCAGCCACCAAGTTTTAGAGTGGTTTCTTAAGCAGCAAAAGCTGATTCAGTATCTTTTCATCCCCCAAATCCAACCCAAACCACTCTCTTGGTTTCTCTAATGGCATTACACAAAAACAAAATTTCAATTCTGAAGTAAATTGAGAGAATGGGCACAATGTTGCTGAGTTGATGAGCTGATTAGAAGGCAGCACAAGTCACAAATGACTGGGTAGCTCATTAAAGGGTGATATGACAACCAAGGAGCTGAGCTCTTTACGCAATGGAATCACCAAGATAAGAATCTCAGAAAGCAGGGAGAATAAAAGATTTCACACCAACAGAATTTCTCTTTTAAACGTCCCACACACCGTTTCTGAAAATTATTAATTATTTTACACTCTTGCTGAACATCAAAAATGATGCTTTTTCAAGGTTATCTACATAGAAACATGAGCAATTAAAGCTCTTCCTTTATAGAAAAGAAACCAGTTACATTGAAGAGACCACAAGCTGGGCTTCTTTTACTTAGCTGATACAGACAGATGGGTAGATGGACGATGGATGCATGAAAGGATAAAAGAACAAACACACATACACCAAATAATACTTTAATTATTAATCTGACTGCTAATTTGATCAATATGGAAAGACTCCTATATATTTCCTCACGTTACAACTGATTATACCAAGGTTTAATCTAATGGTCAGCAATGTTCAACAGATCATTTTATTCCCAGTAGTTTGCTTACTTTCTATTAGTTTGGAAAACAAACACATAACTACCCTTCTGTTTTATAATTAATTTTTTTTATATCAAGGTAGAAAGTGAAACCCTCATTCCTATTCCCCAAAGATAACCACTGTTTACCATGTCTTTGTATTTCCTTCTAGACTATTAAAAGTTCTATGTCTGGGGCCAGCCCGGCGGCTCAGGTGGTTGAAGAGCCATGCTCCTAACGCTGAGGTCAGGTTCGAGTGTGAGTGACCGGCAGCCATCGTGAGCGGCCGGAAGCCGGCAAGAGCTGCCGTGAGCTGCTGTGAGCGGCCGACCGACTGGGGGAATCCAAGGCTCATAATACCAGCCTGGGCCAGGGAGCTGTGTCCTACACAACTAGACTGAGAGACAACGGCTTGAACTGGGGTGGGAAGAAGGGGGAAAAAAAAGTCTATGTGTCTGACACTGTAATTTTGAAAACTAAAACATTTGTAACTCTTTCAAGCTACCCCTATAAGTAGAATCCTCCCTATATATCTGTTCTGCTATCACAGCTTTCCAAACTCTAGATAAATTGAATATTAATATGTATGATATGTTGACTGGCTTGATTTCTGAAACAGCTCATCTATTATCACCAAAGAGAACTCAACAGCAACAAATGACCTCACTCTCCCTCAAAAAAGAAAAAAAAAAGGAAACCTAAGTATTTAATGGATAGGAGGAAAATTACCTTTTTTGGAACTGAAACAGAAGCTGTTTAGATGGTTAAATGAAAGCATTTGCCAGAGTTTATGGGCCTAATTTATATATTTGACACACGGAAATGAGTCTTTGGGAAGAAAGAAAATTCCTGGAGACCGATCCTGATTACTTGTTCTCACCATTCTCACCAAAGAAAGGCCTCTACACGCTGCCTCTTCTTCAACTACAAAGGACAAGCACAGATACATAGATTGAGTCCTATCAAATTATGCACTGTAAAATGAAGAGCCCCAGAAATGAGGTTAGAAATTCTTCCCAAATACTTTACAAAGATTTTCAAAAACATGAACCACTGTGTTTCTCTTATTACTTAAAAATTTAGCCAACCACATCAAATCCTTGCACCTCTTAATTATACTCACTAATGAAGGGATAGAAACATGGATAACCTAAAATTCCCTTCTTCCTGGGTATTAAAAAATGTACCGATTGAAAGGAGTGGAAGGCAGAGGAGGGAAGGGGGAGGGCTTCCTGCAATAGCAAACAGAAACTTTTTCTTTTTAATTATGATTGCTTCAGGCTAAAGTTAAAATAAGCCTTTTAAATGTCCTGAACGCACATCAAACAAAGTAGAGACAGACTGGGGGAAGAGAAAAATCCATCTAAGAGGAAAGAGAAACTACACAGAGGACCAGAGTAGTAATTTTTATAGCACTTATCTTTCATTAATCATGATGAGCCAGAACCAGTGCCTCTGAGCTGACATAAATCCCTATAAGGCAAGAGGGGCCAGAGAGAGAGAAAGGACTAGAATATCTCCCACTCTCCCACTGACACATCCCCCACATATCCACACAGAGAAGACTACACAAATGTAATGCTTTTCAGGACCTGGGTTCCAGCCCAGTGAAAAGTTTTCTATGGTGTATTTTAAGGAGCGCAGAAAGTGCCAGGTTAGTACCAAGAACAATTGGTGTGAACCAGCAAATCTTTGGTCAAAACTGGAGATATGATAGGAAACTGAGTTGGTTTTAATTGTCAAGCCTGCTGCACTGAAATTCACTTAATGTTTGTATATTGTTTCTGCTCTCTAAAGCTAATCAAATAAATATTACCCAATAAAGACCCCACTAAATTTTAATACCTTAATAATCACCATATTCATTCATTCAATAAACACTCATTTCTTGGTTCCTTACATGACATACACACTGCCAGCTCTCAGAGCTGAGGAGACTGAGGATAAAACCAGAAAAGGAAACTTATGCATGAAGCCTATCAAAGCACTTGGCAACCTTCAGTAATCATGGGCCTTTCAGAGACTGTGATCTGTCCAAAGCAGCACCTTTTGGCTAACCAAAGCGGGCCATGATCATAAACCTCTGTCTTTAAAGCTTTGCTCAGTTTATTACACAACTACATTGCACAAACACTCTCTTTATTTAAAAAAAAATTCTTAAAAAAAAAATTAAGATACAAACCAGGAAAGAAAAAGGAATAAGTAAGAAGTGATTATAAGAGTCAGCACTGCTTTATACACATGAGGAATTCCCTTCCTTTTTGAAAGGATGGTTTCACTCAACAGGTACGCAGAGAGCAGTGAGGTGTGAAGGGGGCACGATCCTGGACGGTGGGAACACTATCATGAATGACATGGTCCCTGGCCTCAAGGATGGAAATATTACGACAACTGTCAATTACGAAGTGCCTACCATGTGCCAGTACTTGTCTAGGCATTTCACATGTATCAGCTTTCAAACTAATCCAGCAAGGCAGATGATATTATCATTACTTTACAGATGAGCAAACTAAGGCTCTGAGAAGGTCATTTGTCCAAGATCACCCAGCTTGCCAAGAAAATTGGCTGGAATTCTCAGACTGGCTGGCTGGCTCTCAGACCTACCCTCTTTCCATAACGCTACCCTGTGAACATGCAACATCTCTGTATCTTCATCCTCAGGCTCCCTAGCGTCCCACGCTACCTCTGTATTTCTGACCTGGCCAGAGCTCTATGATGCGCTAAGCAAACCCACCTGTAAAACAACTAATAAGCTGAAGTCAAAGTGTATATGCTTCAAGTACCCTGCCTTGACTGAGGCTTTCATCGTTCAGTCTTGGACTTTTTATTTAAAATCTTTAGGATAAAAGTAAGAACTCAAGGTAGAAGAGAAACACCAGCATCTACCAACTCAAGAAATAACTTGGAAGGGAAAGTTCTGATGGGCATTTCAATTCAATCACTTCCTGACCTCTGAACTGTCAGTTAATTTCTTGGAAACTGTGTTTCCCTTATTCTATACCAACTTCAAATATATGTACATGTTGCTTTTGTGAGTATTTTCACTCACAGTCACTTATTTTATCTGAAATCATTATGAAAAGAAAAAAAATCCACTGGGGTTGAATACATTTTCTTGTGTCAATAGAAATTGAAGATGTGTCAATGACGATACTCATTACCTTGACACAAGTATAAGAAACCAGTCGTTTGGACACTGTAATAACTGTTAACTTCCCATGAGGGAGAAAAAGGAAAAAAACTTTCTAGGTCTGACTAAAGACTAAATACAGGTTTCACTGCTAATCACAATTAAAGATGCTTAACAAATCCATAATTCCAGTTCATAAAAATAGCTTTAGGTAAAAACTCACAGATGAAGAAAAAATTTTAACACACATGAAATTCATATTCGAAGCCATCTGTTCCAAAGGTACTTTTGCAAAACTCCTAGCAACATCTTTAGATATTTTTTCAATTTTAGATTTTTTTTTAAAAATTTTTCAATGCTCCCACTTAATGAAACATGTTAGTTTAACAGCTATGTCCAGGTAGCATTCATCAACCTTAACTACATTTAGCAACCACCACCAGTCCCTCCCAATGTTTCCCAGTGATGATGTTCAGTGTCATCACACACATCCCACTCCCCAATCACCCCCAACACACCACACACACCAGCTGGGAAAGACAGGTGAACACAATGCCATAACATCTGTCATAATGCAAAGCAGCTCACACTTGGCTGGACTAGTCCTTGGGTTTGGTAATATACCAACTTTGACAGCTTCCAAATGTTACTTCACTCAAAAATGCTTTTTAAATGCTTTTTAAAGTTCATTAGCAAATGTAATATATAGTGATATATTGCTTTACTTAAACAATTTAGTCTATGGATAAACTTAATGGATTTTTAAAAACAAACAGCCACTTCCCTAAACATAGAATACAGAAATAAATCATCTTTAAAGGATCCACTTGAAAGCCAAGTCTTAAAACACAGATAATAGGTAGTAGTTATAAATAAATAACATCAATGATGATGACAAAGACAGCTAACATTTATATGACATCATGACCAAGACCCTGCTCTAAGTGTTAGCTATATTAACTCAATCAGTCCTCAAAATCACCCTATGGAGAGGTTTTGATCTCTCATCTTTTTCATACAAGACCATCAAAATTTCATGACTATCTCACCAAGAAAGAGGCAAGCAACTGCTCAGTTATCCTTGCATTATGGAGAGAAACAAATAGCCATCATTAACTATGATGCCCTAATGTGAAGAAATTATTCTCGTAAGATACAGTACAGAATTACAAACAGCCTTGTTCAAAAAAGGGGCGGGGGATAATTCTAGCCAAGACTGTATATGTCACGTCCTACTTACATTAACATGCAAAAGAAAAACAATGTTTCATCAAGTAAAACCTTAAAGAAATATAATCTCACTAATACTATGTTAATATTAAATACAGATTTGCACTCACACGATTGCACACTGCTTGACTAATCAGGAAATGATTCTAAAATTATTTTAGAAAAATAAAAGCAAGCAATGATTAAGTGATTCATTAACCATTAAAGCACGTGAGTGGTCATTTAAGTACTGACTGTCAAAAACTCCAAACTCTACAGTCCTTTGATTTATTTTATTCGACTCTCCCACAGGTCAGAGTCTGAGATAATCATAGATGATGCTTTCCTCCTTATGTAAACCATCACAAATCCAGTTCTGCTTCAAGGACTGGTACTGAAAAGCACTCACTCCACTCAATTTTCACCACCCACAGAATACAGCACAGATAACGTTCAATAATTTAAATCATAATAGCTCAGGAAAATTTAAAATTAGCAAGTGACAAGGAGGTGGATTCAATTTTTAACTTCATTCAATTTGTCAAATTTAAAACACTTTCAATTATTTATTTTTCCAATCTTCACAGTAACCATAACACCATAACCAATGTTAATTGCTTTGCCCAACTGTAGTTTTACTGTTGCTCGCATCATCATTTAACGAACTTCAATTGGTGCTGACGGTAGTAATTCTAGCTCTAATCTTCTAAACCTTTATTCTCATAATGAATTAAATCCATTGTATTATGTCCCCCACTATTCCAAGCAGCAGTTCATAAAACAGTGAATTAAAATAAAACACATGAAAACTTAAGAATATGTACTTTAATAATACAGTGCCACCTATAGAGTATATAGCTGGACGTGCAGATGGATTTTACTTAGTTTTAAAAGGACATTTTGTACATTTAATGTTTATAATCTGTGAGAAAATCGGTAATATTTTTAAAAAGCAAGCAATGACTAAGTGATCTATTTTCAAAGAAACCTCAGTGTCATAAAATGACAAGATGTTACCATGACAAGAAAAAAGAACTTTTTAAAATTCCAACTCCAATAAGATTATCGCAAAGTAATCTTCCAAGAAACCTCAGTTTCATAAAATGACAAGCACGATGTTACCATGACAAAAGAACTTTTTTCATTCCAACTCCAACAATAAGACTATCTCAAAGTAATTATAATGTTATTAATCATCGTAGAACAAAAAAAAATTTTAAGTGTAACACAAGAATATATAAACTCAAGGGGAAAATACTAATCCTCATGACTGGGTAGGGAGTTTTTTAGGTGATTTGTATATTCTGTGGTTGTACAGTTATGGATATGTACAAGGACAAGATCAAGGACAAACTTTAAGCCAGCCTGAATGATTTGGCCCTGACAGCCTAAATAGCCCCATCAGTCTCTGACCTCCAACTACAATGGCCTTTTGAGAAGAAGAACCTCGTCAACCTTCTTGTTTTGTTCATCACTGTGTACCCAGGGCAGTGCCTGGTGCATCAAACTGCTCAGAATTTGATGAATGAATGGATTGACTTATACAGCCCACGGGACAATTACAAAAATGAGAATTTAAGACCCTTGGAGGAGACTATTTGGCCAGATCATATGTAGACTCCTTTTATAGCTGTTTGCTTCATACATACTTTGAAAAACATTTGCAAACAATTTATTTCATTGGAGCCTCACCATAATTCAAGAGCATGAGTACAGGGTCTACCACTCCTAAGCCCAACGGCATCTAAAGTATACACCATTTCTAGAACATCCCACTAAACCAGAAAAGCCTAAATAGATTCTACCATTGGTTGAAATGCCTTTTACAATGTTTAGATATAAATCTAAATACAACAAAATATAGCTCTATCCAAAAATCTTTAATAACTAAATCTAAGTATTAAAGGGCAAAGTTTTCTCAGCAGCCAAAGGTTATGTCAAAGTTCCTTATACCTGAAACTTACAGCTTTCCCCCTAGATCCAGCCACATCCAAGTAAGTTTTAGAACCACTGAGTTTTAAAACTTCATCTTAACTATTTTGAACTAAAATATCTTTAAGCTTTCTTAAAGTGAAATGAATAT
This sequence comes from Rhinolophus sinicus, assembly GCF_036562045.2. Classification (NCBI taxonomy): domain Eukaryota; kingdom Metazoa; phylum Chordata; class Mammalia; order Chiroptera; family Rhinolophidae; genus Rhinolophus; species Rhinolophus sinicus. Next base: position 32,236,029 of record NC_133753.1, on the reverse strand, counting down.
TCTTTCTAGATGGCTGATTAATGTTAAAAATACCAGTTCATTTTATCAGTGGTAGATGGAGTTGGAGATCAAATATAGATGGAAGCATGGAAGGACAGGACAGAACAAAGAGCACTGAAACTTCCTTTTACTTTCAAAACATTCCTTGTATCGATCTGCTTTCAAGGCATTTTGACTTCTGCTCATACATTAGGGAAAAATACTAGTCCTTTTGATGCATCACTATCTTTCTGGAAAATTAACTTGATGAGACAAAGGTTGAAGTATGAGTACTGACCCTCAAAAGAAACTCGTTTTTGCTAATGTCCTTGATTTCAAAATATTTATTCAAAAACAAAAGTGTTGTATGCCTATCGTGTGCAGGGCACACACAGACAGAGAGCTGTGATTTCCAAACTGCTAATATAAGACAGCTCCTTAGGAGCCTGAACCCACTCTAAATCCTCACTGTATTTCCTTATAAGATGTGGCAGTGGAATATCCCCTTCCACTTACAGATACTGTCTTCTGGGGGTACTTGGGTAAAAGGCTAACTGGAAAGTCTGTATCTTCCTCATTAGAAAATAGTGCTTTTCTTGATATGATGCCAAGTCCCAATTTTCTCCACGTTCTTTTTAATGTTTTACCATTTTACTTTGAACTGTGTTCCAGGAACAAGCAACCATGAATTAATTAAATTAAAATGTAACATCACCATAAAATGAAAGTCGTTCATGGTGCCCACATAAATGGATGAACTTTTGCCAGATTTCTTTCCTCACAACACTGTGTATTCTGAAACAAGATCTAGGTCCATAGGAGTGACTCAAAGAAAGATCAATGATGAGCAGAATGATAAGGGAAGGAATATTTATTAAGCAGCCAACCACACATTACGCAGTTTACCCACATTATCTCCCCCATCACAACCACCTTGGGAAGTATCAGCCCCATTTTACAAAAGTGGGAATTGAAGCCCTAAAAAGGTTAAGTAACTGACCTCAGTTCACAAAGCTAGGATAATCACATAGACTTTAACCCATGTTCTTTCGTACTATAAGCTAGTTCCCAAGGATGGAAAGATGAATGGTAAGACACCACTATCGGAATGCTACCAGTTTACCAAACCCTAACCACCCCCATGGCTGACATGCCTTTACCGTGACAGCATCTGAGTCCTACTGGAGTCCAGAGGGGCCTCTTCCCCCTCTACCATTGTGAGGCGCCAGCTACCCTTCCTGCCGGCCTCTTGGCTGCACTGCCTGGCCCTTCCAAGGAGTGAAGTCTGAGGCCTGCTGCTCTTCCATGACTCTTGCCCATCACCACCCACTTATATCTTCCCATAGTGCTGCTACCAGCCTGGCTGTTTCTCCCATGCCTTCTCCATTTCTCCTCATCACTTCAGTCTCCTCACAATTTTCAGTTTCCTTCAAGAGGCAGTAAGATGATTCACTTACTAAATCATCCCAGCACAGCATGAGCAAGAGGGCAGTTAGCTCCAGTGCTCACCTGTGTTCATCTACCTGCTGCTAATGCACGGAACAGAGAAGGCAATGGCTTTGGAGCCAGATGGGCCTGGGGTCCCAGCCCTGGCTCTCTCTGCAGGAGTGGGCAAGTTATTCAGCCGTCAGTTAAAAGCAAACATCCCTTGCTCTTGGTGTTGTTGGGAAGCTTCAACGTGACACCATGTGGTACACTGCCTGGCACAGGACAATCAACAGAGACTGCTTCTCTTCTTTTTCATTGGTTGTTAAAACCACTTATTCCCCAGCAAAGATAAACCTGACTTTCTCCTCCCCACTTCTTCCAGGTCCCCAGCTAGTCCAGGAAAAATGCATTTTTACAAGCACACTCAATTTTACCATTGGTATTCCTATTCACCTGGCTTAATTTTTCAAATGATACTGATCAAAAATTTCCAAACAACCACAATGGAGTCACGCAGTAACTTCTACTTTCAAACACCTTTTAAACTTCTGTTTGATATCAAAAAGAATTAAAAATCAGGAAAGACATGCAGAAGAAACATCTTGTCATATGAGACCTCCTTCTACAGAAAGGGATTATATGACAAATTCTCTCTTTCTGCTCTGAGTGCGGAAACTGACCCCCACCACCCAAAGAAACTGGCCTTTGGAGAAACTCTTCTGAAAATCTGATGAAAGCTCTAAAGCCTTTGACCAGAAAAATGTCAATCTGCACAGAGACATAAAATACTGCCTGGAATTTCAAGAGGGTTAAGGGCTCTCTGAAACCCACCCACCGATAGCAAGATAAGAGCCCTCAACAAAGAACCACCTATGACACACCTTAAAACTGGCAAAATCCTCAGTTCAGATTTTGTTTCTTTAAAGTGCAATAAATTAAAAAACCTAAAGAAGGCAAAGAAAGAAGTTTTCTCATTCAACTCTTCTCTTTTCTGGCTCAAAACAAAATGCTACAAAACTAACAAGCCTCAAAATCTGAAGAGGAGGTTCACTCTTGGCAGCAAAATCTCCAAACAAAGACGTGCTCAGGGCCAGGGCATGTGTTGGTAGGATGGGCAAGGAAAAAGGAGGTACATATATCAGGTACTAGAACATCTATACATTTTATTTCTCAATACCATTCTTTTTAACTTCCTATGTCTGTGTATGTTCTTAATGGGCATTACATATTTGCGTAATAGCACAGTATCCAATGTATAAACAGATATATACATTATTTTTACTGACAGGAGTAGGCAATTACAAAAAATGTTTGGAGACCCTGTCCCAGCAGAAGACTTCCAAAACCAATTTATTTAACAATAATTTTACCTGGTAACTCTGCACAAATGGAATTTCCCTAGAAAATAATTACATTAGTCACTTTAAGTCCTTATTCCTGAAATGAGAAGTCAGTTTGAAAGTGATGTTGACTAAATAGTAATGGTGAGATTGTTCCATAAGAACTAGTTCTCCTTTTGCTTTAAAGATCTAATTCTCAAAGCCATACACAGTCCATTTTTCTTCCTTAAATGGAAATAATCCATATAATGTATTAAAGAAATAAAAATCAACTGAAAAACATTGGTAAGTATTTTCCATTATACAGTTCCTCCTATACTTATGATAGTTAATACTGTTCAACTCCTACAATGTACCCAGCGCTGGGCTAAATGTTTTATGAGCTTGAAGACAATTAACCTGACTCTATGAGGTAGGTTCTAACACTCTCCCAATTTTGGAGATAAAAAAAAACATTACTTAGAAGTCACATAGCTATGAGTGGACCCAGAATTCTAACCTGTGTGTGTGTGACCTCCCCCCCGCCCTGAGGCCACCCTTCTCCCTTAGGTAATATATGTTACATATACAAGAATACACTGTTACATATTAGGTAAAAATATCATAATATAACTATCATATTGTTCAATTAATATGTTCCTTTATGCTTAATTCTACTGTAACATAGAAATGAGACCCCTCTTTGTTTTTATAAAATCTCTAAATACAAAGGGCAGAAAAATATTTTTAAATAGTAAAAGAGGATGTCGTCTAAGTATTGCTTTGTCTTGTGCACCTGAAACTAACAAAATTAAAAAATAAATAAGTGAATAAATAAATAAATAAGAGGATGTCACCAATGGCAAACAAACCAAAGAACTACCTTAGTTATCAGCCTTTTTGAAACATCTGGAAACTTCACTGTTCTTTTCCATGCACTACAACATCTAATATTAAAAGCTAACATTGTAAAATAAAAGTTTGGACAAAAGAAAATCTGATCATAAAACCCTGCTTTGAAAAGTCCATTATAATATTCAGATAAGCTATTCGCTCAAACTATATAGAAAAGAACGTCTGGTGATCTGATCAGCCCATAATTCAATCCCCAAGCACCAGCACAAAAAAGGGATATCACTGTACTGAACATCTGCAAAATGAAAGCGATGAACCCCCTAAGTAAAAGGAATCACTCTTAGTGTGTCATACAAACAATCTACTCCATCTCTCTCCACAAGATACCACTTCTGAAAGTCGAGAACCGTATGACTACACTCATATGTGGGATATAGAACTGAAAGCTACAAAAGAACAAGACAAACAAACAAACAAATAAAAACTCATAGACACAGACAACAGTTAAGTGGTTACCAGAAGGTAGGAGGGAGGGGATGGTAGAAGAGGGAAAAGGGGATCAAATTTACAGTGATGGAAGAACTGACTCTGGGTGGTGAACACACAATGGGATATATAGACGATGTATTATAGAATTGTACACTTAAAATGTATATAACTTTACTAACCATTGTCACCCCAATAAATTTAATTAAAAAAAAATACCACTTCTGTGTTCAAGCTGAAACATGAAGAATTACCAGAACACTAAACCACTCTCAGAATTTTAAGTGAACACTCAATAATTTGATTCTTTAAAAATAAAATGTCTTCATTGAACAAGTTTATAATTTTGTGATAATACAAGTTAAAATAAAACTTATATGGCCTGAATTTGGGGGAAATTTTTAAAAGATATATATTTAGTAAAGAAAAATAAATGTCTATTCTACTATTACTAATATCCTAGATGTCAACTGAAAATGTTCATTCATTTACTAACAAATACTTATTGAATGCCAACTATGTACGAGGCACTGATCTAGGCCCTAGAGATAAGAGAAACAAGGTTTCTACACCAAGGACGATTATACTCTAACGGGGGAGGAGAAACAGATAACATACAAGTAAACAAAGATAAACTAATTTTCAGATTATAAATAGGATGCAAGAAACAATAGAGTGATAGAAACTTCAAAGATGATCATTTTTAGAAGTCATGGGGGACAGTCCCTAAGAAGGTCGTATGTGAGCTGAAACTTGAATGATAAGAAGTCAGGGGAAGAAAGTTCTAGGTAGAAAAAGACCATCTCACCTTATGAGAAAACTCATTTGGCACCTCAATATTGTTACGCCCTCGCTGAAGAGACCCACATTATAATAAATTGTTGTTTGCAATTTACAATATTTCCTGGTAAGTGTCCAATGCATATGTGTTATATGTGTTCACACACAGCTAACAAGATACTCAGAAAATAGTAATAATAACAACAATTCTCAATCTTTCAGTATAAGCCAAAAGCTCTTAACTACAGAGAAAGAGCAAGAATGGTAGGGTTAAATCTTGGAGAATCTGATGAAAGCAATAAACTCTGTCCTAAAAAAAAAACCAAAAAACTACACATACACAGAAACTTTGCATATAATTTTAGGAGGTTCTTAGAACCTTGAAGCCCATCCATATGCACGCACCCTATCCCCAAACAGAAATTCATGAACCATAGGTTAAGAATAAGCAGTAATTATCACACTTAGAAAGGATGGGATATAAATGCAAGCTGTTACTCTCCTTTTAAATGATTAATAAGTCAGAAACACTCTCAATTTGTTTTGGCCCACATAAGACTCTGTATGGGAATTTTCTCTATGCTACAGAAACAAACTATTAGGATATATAAAGAAAAAAAATATTCCCGCCACAAGTGAATGGAATACCTCTTCACTACAACTAAATATAATCTTTCACACATGAAAATGGTGCAATCTGACACTTTAGTACAAGGTTTTATAATTTCTTCCCCAAAAGAAAAATATTCCTACAGTCTCAAAGGCTGCAAAGCTGAATGTTAACACCTATTAACTTACAGATGTTCTTGCGGTTCAAGAGTAAAGCTTATAATTAATTTTTAAAGGCAACCCTCTCTCTCTCTCCCCCCCCCCCACCGCCCCTTCTCCTCTCCCTCTCTCTCTTGTTACAAATTTAGTTGTCTAAAAAACATCCACCATTAATCTAAGATACAAACTAGCCTGATGGTTCTTAACCTTTTTGATTCAGACACCCCTTTGAGAATCTGAAAAATGCTATGGAATTCTCACGTTTAAAAAATGGACATAACACATATAAAATGTGCATACAATTTAAGGCTGCTGCTCAGTGCATTTCAAATTCAATCAAGGGCTGAAGACTGTCTATACAACTGTACAATATTATGACTGGTTGCTTCTACGAAGGGAAACTAATTGAATCAAGTAGGGAGGAAGATTTTTCACTATACATTCTTTCGTACCTTTTGAAATTTGAACCATATGACTGTATTAACAATTCAAAAACTGAGTAAGTTAAAAATAAAAAGCATTACACTAAAAAAAATATGGCAGGATACCAATGCAGTAGGTAAAAATCTACAAATAAAGATGTCTACAACTAGCTAGTCTACTAAATGCAGACTGTTTCTTGGAATTTTTTTTGGTTGAAAAAGGTTCATGACTGCAAAACTATGTTCTTGTTTCATAGTTTTCAGAGAAATTTCCAATTTCAACTTTTTGCTAGGAAAATATAAAAAGTCAAATAATAATGTCATGTTATTCATATTCTAACCTCTGAAATCCCCATTAAATAACAACAGCTCGTGTTTATTGAGTGTGGCACTGCCACATCTATTGATTATTATCATCATCCACATTTGGGAGACAAGGAAACCAAGGCTCTCAAGAGTTAACTCACTTGCCCCAGCAACACAGCCAGTAAGTGAGCTAGGACTCTTATGGGCAACAAAGCCCAAGTACTTTCCCCAGGCACCACTGCATCATAACCTACAAGGAGGAAGGTAAACTCTAAACTAGCGGACATTATTGCTTAAGAAACGATTCTCATTATAAATACAGTTTAGAATACTAGCCCATTATAAAAATTGGGAATTATATACACATATTCCTTCTTTACACTATACAAAGCAGATATAGATGAGAGAGAATTATCCCATTCAATAACTAGAAAAGCACAAAACCTAAATTGGAATTTTTAAAGTCCTCACAAACCGTCACCCTAAAAAATAAAAATGTAATAAGGTGAATCATAAGCCTAGAATTTAAAAAACAATGCTTTGATTAGAGAAGGAGTGTTATAGAAACACAATGTTGCTGATCTAAAGGTTTCAACACCAAGAACCAAAGAGTGTCTCTCTGCTGAATGGGCACTCCCACTCATAGTTTTGGGAATGTTTAATACTGAATGTCCAACCTATTAGCAAAATGTCTCAGAAACATATAAAGAATTGTGAGGCTAGAAATAATCATGCCACTTTCATTCTAATCCCATTTTCAAAGAGGTGGTAGTTTTCAAAAACACTTCCCTCAAATCTAAATTTACATAATCTTTTCAAGTCAAAGAAAGACGGAAACAAGGTATGGGAGGAAATAGAGTGGGGAGAGAACATAAATCACTAAACCAGATCCTACTACTACTATTACTTCTACACTATTACTACTTTAGTTATTATTATTATTATTATTATAAATGTCTATTTGCCTAAGTGTTCAATTTGGTTGTCCATATTCAGCACTTGCCTAGATAACTGTCAAAGTTTGCTTCATATCCTGCTGTGTAGGCACAAGGAAAGCATCCAAATCTTTACTTTCTTTACATAAGGCACTAAACCTCTACTGGATTCCCTTTATCAGTAAAATGAGTAAGTGTCCTTCAAGCTCAAAAACTTCAGGACTTCCTAAAATCACTTTCAGAAGTAAATGAAGATGGAGAAAATTCAAATGTCTGTATTTCAAGGTTTATCCTGCAATTTCATTATACATAACTGAGGAAAAGCTAGGTCACTCAGCATATAGTTACAGAGAACTACATGCTGGTATTGATGTCTATAGAAAATAACATCACTGATACAAATTTTAAAACCCCACCAATTAGCAAAAGGACAAAACAGATGAAACTTTCCTTTCACTTTATTATGGTGCTGCAAGTGAAAAGATTTTTAAGATGCTAAGAATTAATGTTAGTATTAGTTGTAAGTAGGTCAAATACTATATATGCATAACATAAATATTCTGATAATGCATACACACAAAACAAATAATCATTAATGAATATCTAATTTTGGAGCTTTCAAAAATTACATATTAAAAAGATGAGTTACATAATAACTATGTTACACAGTTTACATTTCAAACTCCCCTAAAATTAAAGATCTTGAGCATGTCTTTTACTTTATTCTTTAAAGCAACGCACAATTTTCAATTGCAATTTATACTGTACCCTCAATAAAATTAACTCAAACCTACCAATTTACTAAAACCAATACTACAGAAAATCAGTAACTATCCTTTGGCATGCATATATAATTTACTTGTTTCTCTAAAAGAAATTGTAAAAAAAAAAAAAAAAAAAAAAAAATTCCTATATTTTCTTTATATTCCATACATTACTTCCTAAAGCTGGTGAGAAGGCAATACACAAAAAGTCAACCCATTGTAAGAGAAACAAATGTCGTTTAACAAACTCTTTACATTCACTATAAAAATCAAGAGTAAATATACATTTCTGAAGGCCATATCTATATTCTTTGTTATTCCATAGACATGGAAATCTAATTTATGAAATGCTTTCCAGAAATATTTTCCCAGAATGGGCCTACAAGAATTACTTTTAGTCTGCCTGGAATTAAGTTTATGGATACATTATATGTATTTATACCTATAAATATTCCTGTTGCTCTCTAATTCTACCATGCTGGCAAAACATACAAGTTCACAAAAACCATTATTCTTGGAGAGCAAAGTTCTTGGACATTTTTCAATACTACCCAACTTCACTTAAAAACTGAGAAAGGATATAAAATGGGCAATAAGCATATGAAAAGATGCTTATCCTTAATTATTAATGCAAATAAAACCACAAGGAATTACCACTTCACACACATTATGATTCCTATTATAAAAAAAAACCCAGAAAATAACAAGTGCTAGTGAGGATGTGGAGAAATTGGAAGCCTTGGGCATTGCTGGTAGGAATGTAAAATGATACACCTGCTGTGGCAAACAGTATGCTGATTCCTCAAAAAACACTAAACATATGATCCAGCAATTCCACTTCTGGGTATATACCCAAAAGAAGTGAAAGCAGGGACTCAAACAGATACTTGCATACCCATGTTCAGGACAGCATTTTTCACAATAACCAAAAGCTGGAAGCGACCCAAGTGTCCATTGATGGATGAATAAACAATATGTGGTGTATACATATAATGGAGTATTATTCAGCCTGGAAAAGAGAATTCGGACCCATGCTAAAAAATGGACGAACCCTGAGGACACTGTGCCAAGTAAAATAAGCCAGTCACAAAAAGACAAATATTGTATGATTCCACTTACATGAGGTACCTACCATGTCCCCCCGAAAATAAGACCTACCCTGAAAATAAGCCCCAGGTAAGATCATCAGCCAGACAGACGCATTTAGCACTTTATGATGATGTTCCAGAAGATATGACTGTATTTGAATAAACGTAGACTGTGGTACATGAAAAAGTAAGACATCCCCTGAAAATATGTCCTAATGCATCTTTTGGAGCAAAAATTAATATAAGACCTGGTCTTATTTTCGGGGAAATATGGTACAGTAGTCAAATTCATGGAGACAGAAAGTAGACTGGGGGTGGCCAAGGGGTTAGGGATAGGGGGAATGGGGAGTTAGTGTTTAATGGATACAGAGTTTCAGTTGGAGATGAAAATGCTCTGGAGATGGGTGGTCATGGATGCACAACAAAGTGAATGTATTTAATGCACTTAAAAATGGTTAAAATGGTCAAGTTTATGTTACATATAGTTTACCACAATAAAAAAGAGATAAAAGACAACAAAATTTTAAAACATGCCAAATTCTTCTCAGGCATGCCTCTTTCACTACCCACAAAACTACTACCCTGGCTATGAGTGGTTACTTAAGTTCTAATGGAAATATTTACCATGAGCCCCCCAAAATTAAATGTAATAATAAAGTTTAAAACTCTTTCTAACCCTAAAAAAGTTTAATCTGCTTCCTCAGAATAAAGTCTTTTGCCAGATATAGATGCTAATAGCTATTATATGTCTAATTCGGATTAAATAAATTACTCAAGAATCCAATGTGCCTCCAAACTTTGTATTTTAAGCATGGTTAGTTTTATCCCCAGAGAGTTTTTCCTTTGTTTTTCTTCCAAAGTCTCATAAAGACTATTTTCATTTTTACGAGCAAAATATTTAGCCAATACCACCCTCCCCCAACTCATACGAGTTCATCTTTACTAACTCGTAGACATATCATCTTTACAGTAATAAGTATTCATTTAGTTTCACTGATTTCAACTATAAATATTGGAATGTCATTTGTGAAATCTCCCTCCCTTAAAAATAATAAAAAAGTTAACATACAAAAAAATACAAGCTTGGCTAAAATTTGAGGATCCTTTCTAGTCAAACTCCAGGGTTTCTTATAATACCTTCTGATTTCACCAACTATTACAGAAATAAATGTCCATTAATGAACTAGCAAACCAGGTTTTCGGATTTCCTCTGAGCCACTAAAGTGCATTGTGTTGTTCACGTCCCCTTTCTCTTCACTCTTAAGTGCTAGGAAAACAAAAATCTACCTTCAAAGGTAGATTCTGATAGCTCCCATGCTAAATACTATGTTCCAATACATGTCAAGCAATACCTGTTCATAAACACAAAGGAAATAGATGAAAATTAAACGGAACAGAAAGTATCCACATACCTAAACAAAAGTTGAACGGTCTAATTTAGAAAAAAAAAGTACTCATTAAAAATTTGCCCTTAATTCATTCCAATGGAAAGAGAAAAGTGGTATTAAACAAGCATGATCAGCATATACATTTTCTATTTGTACTACCTAAAAATAAGAATGCACATAATCAATTACCTTTTTTTAATTTTAAAAAATGAATTCTTTCAAACATCATTTTCTATATGTAAGTCAATGGTATCATCTCCTTTACTAGGTCTACTTCCTGTGACTAAGATGGTATAATTTGTAATTGTCACTGCATACAATGCATACATCTAAATGTCAACAGAAGAAAAAATAAAAAATACAGACCCAGACATCTTCAAGTTTCTCTGGCATCCAATTTTCCTACTTATCAATGTGAAAGATTCTCCTGATAATAAGTTTCTTTTCATTTGTCCACTGCTATTTTTATTTAATTGAACTCTTTGAAAAGAAGAACGAATACATCTGGTCACACACCAGTAACTTTAACACATCTGAAATCTCTTATCCCTTCAATGTGCAACACAAAATTTTAACAAATACGAAACTCTACAAGAGGAAATTTATATATAGAGATATAAAATGATCAGTTGAAAAGGAATTCATCACCTGGTCATGAACCTTACCTTTCAGCAGTGGCAGAGGTGTTAACTCAATAGGCTTGCCTTGAGACCTAAACTGTGAGGAACTTTGAGACCTCTTCTGTCTGGCTTTTCTGACGGACTTCCGAGAAAATCCGTCTACTTTATCCACTGATGGAGGAGTAGTTGGTGCTGAGGACATATCCCTACTGGAAAGAAAGAAATATCATAAACACATTCCCAAGGGGAAGCATATACGAGGTGTGATCACACAACACGGTGAATGTTTAAATAAAGTTTATTACAGTAAAAGACACATTGCCATTAACACCCCTCTAAAATACTCACTCTCACTTCAAACACACTTATCCCATCATCCTTGCCACTTTCTGAAGCTGTTCTGGAAGTCCTCTTTCATGAGTGTCTTTGGTTGTGCTGTCATGGCTGCCTTGATGTCCTGAATCAATTCAAAACGTTTACCTTTCATGGCCATTTTGACTTTGGGGAAGAGCCAGAAGTCACATGGTGCCAGATGCGGTGAATAAGGTTGATGAGGACACACCATGTTTTTACTTGACAGAAATTGCTGTATACCAGAAGCAACGTGTAACACAGGGTGTTGTCATGACGCAAGATGATTTACAGCACTTTAAAGCACACCATCTCTCAACCGTAGCTCACACCCGACGGACTGCACTGAACAAGTTGAAATTTGTCACACACTGTTACTAAGGTTCAACGTGCCACTTCCTGTATTGAAGATCCTGCCTTTCCATTGGATGGCACTCGGCAGCAACATTCACCATATATTCTGATCACAACGGAAAGTCTCCGTGTCACACATCACTTCTAGCACAGCAATTTCTGTCAAATAAAAATATTACTGTGTGTCCTTATCCACCTTATTCACCGTATCTGGCACCGTGAGACTTCTGGCTCTTCCCCAAAGTCAAAATGACCATGAAAGGTAAACGTTTTGAATCGATTCAGGACATTGAGGCAGCCATGACAGCTCAACTAAAGACACTCATGAAAGAGGACTTCCAGAACTGCTTCAAAAGTGGCAAGAATGATGGGATTAGTGTGTCTGAAGTGAGGGGGAGTGTTTTGAGGGGGATTAATGACAATATGTCTTTTACTATAACAAATTTTTATTTAAACATTCACTGTATTTTGTGATCATACCTTGTGTGAGTTACACAAATTCTAAAATTCCCATTACAATATTCATGAAAATGAGAATATGTAATAAAGCAAACAAAATCCATTAAGAAAAGTCATGTTCAATGAGAAAACATGAAAATTTAGTGGAAAACAGAAGTAATATAACTATCATATAAGCAATATTATAATTCTAATGTATTGTGCTGCTCTCATTATGATAAGCATTAAAAATGCTCATTTAGACTAGAACTCTTTCTTCTAAGCTATCTACTCATTTTCAAACTGTAAAGCTCTTCTCATCTTGAGATTCCTGAAGTAATTTTGGAACTATTCTGCAGCTGGAAAACTTCCATCCATACAGTTTCCCAAGATATTTAATATTATGAATGAGCTCTGGAGTTGAAACCCTTATTGTACTTCAAAAACCTACACCAATGCATCACAGTATGGTGAAACTTACAATTACTGAAACTATTTAGGTATGACTTCTAATGCAATGTGCTGTGTTAGCTATGATAAACTATATCACACTGCAAATGAGGACAGGCTAGATTACTTTAAACAGGAACACATAAAAGGCATAATTAAAATCATTTCAAAGAAGTCTTCTTTGTGAATGAAACCATCTTAAGTTATTAAAGTTTAATAAACAAAACTATGATGAAATCATGCACCAAAGTCGAAATGAAAACTTAAATTCACAGCCTGCTTTGACAACCAAATTGAGTTCCCTTAAAGTTCATCATCAAATATTAATTTTCATTCCATCAAACTGATGAAACTGAAGTTCTTTGGGATTTTTTAGCCCTATCAAATTATTAAAACGAAGGCTATTCCCAAAAAGTAACAAGCATTAAGCTCAATTTCATTTAACAACTTAAATAGATGCCATCATTTCCATGGTACTGAGGCTTTATGTAAGATTAATGGCAGACTTGAATAGAAATAATGCATATGGCGGAAATGCTGAAATGCAATTACTCACCTGTAATTCCAATACACAAGACAAGTGTTTTTTAACTTCTAAATAAAAGAGTAAAGTAGTTTCTTCCTGAACAGGTAAGAATAAGAAGTGACCTGGGTTCTGACAAAGTGAACACAAAAAACAAACAAAACTTCATGATGTTGAGGTTTGGAATTCTGAAGTCTTGTTTGGTTCTCTTTTAAAATAAAGTTTTTAGAAATCTACCTAATTTAGGCTTAAAATGGGACAGATTCAAAATGAAATTGCAAACTATGAATGATTACAAAAGTAAGATCACTTTAAAATTTTCATAAAGACTGCATGAGCAAGAAGCAGCTCCACATCACATTTATATGTTGTAAATTTAGGGGCCGATTTTGCAATCTAGTATGTGAATTATTTAGATTTCATGTTACCGTAACAACACAGATTTCAGTAAATTCTGTTCCTCCATCATTCTTTTTTGTCTCGTCTTTATTCCTCATCTCCCATTTCTAAAGATGATTTATTGATAGCAAGTTTTAAAAAATCATTTGCCCCTTATGGCCCGCGGCCCAGAATAAACGTCAAGGATCTCAACCCTAAAGCACCGCAGAACTAAACGTGCAGTAGCAGCGGGTCCGTGCAAAGCCCGGGGAAACAGGTTTCGCCCTGGACCAAGGCGCCCGAAGCTTTATCTTCCTCTAAGCAGCCGGCAAGGGGCATTTTCAAGGCTCAGGCTATACCAAAGAGTGTACTGGTGTGGAGGAGAAAGACAGGCAAGGGGTTTGTCTTTGGGGATGCTCACATACTCCTTTTGCTCCTACCCACCCCCACCCCAAGCCCTGAAGATAGATAAGGTGCTTCAGAATCCTCACAACACCAATCCCCCCTTTCTCACCCCCGCCCCCGTCAGTGGATAGGGGTACAAGAATGCTCAACCAATGCCGGAAGGTGGAGAAAAGGGGTGAGGGGGCAGAGTGAATGAGAGGCATCATCAGAAGCATTTACAGGTAAATCAGACAAGTGGGACCCGCGCTCCCTCTCCCGCACCGCACCCCACCGCACTCCTCGCCTGCCCCGGCCAGGCCTTCCCGAGGCCGGTGTCCTGCAGGTTCCCCAGGAAGACAGAGAGGAGGAAGGGAAGCGGGAGAGCCGTGGAGCTGGAGGGACGAAGTTACCTTGAAGCTTCTGGGGAAGAATCCGAAGATGATCTGTGGTTTTGAGGAGCGGGAGACGGGTGAGAGGGCCGCAGCGGGCGCGGGTGGCGGGACCGGGACTTGCGGAGGGAGGTCCGGACAGCGGCAGGGAGCCCGGGGCGACGGCTGTCCGGCGCGGCGTCCCTCCGGTTCCGCGGCGGCGGCGCCTCTAGGCCTCACAGCCGGACCTGAATCTCAGCGCTCCGGCGACAGCGGCGGCCTCACGATCCTCCCCCGCGGGCCCGTCCCATCAAATCCGCACCGACCCCGTTGCGGCTCCGCCGGTGGCTCCTCGCTCACATTCCCGGCGGGCGGCGCCTCTGCTCGTTGCCCCGGACCTGGCGGCGGCGGCGACGACGTGGGGAGGGGGAAGGGAGGGAGGAAGACTGGATCCGCAGCGGCAGCAGGAGGAGAAGGAAGAAGGAGGAGGAGCCGCTGGAGCTGGAGCCGCCGCTGCCAGAGCCGCCTTTCAATACCCGCGGTGGGTCCCCGTCAATGCCCCTTTCTCTCTCCTATTGTCAATATCACCGGGCAGCTAGTCCATGGCACAAGCGCAACCGAACCTTCTGGCCAGCAGCGCCCGCCCCCGTTGCCCACTCACTGGAGGCTTCAAAAGGGAAGCGAGGCCTCATTGGCCGGCGTCAGCCTTCACTCCCATGCCATCATGTTCGGCTGAGAGCCGATCAGGGATTGGCGACGGGGGGGCGGAGAAATAGGAGGGTGGGAAGAGAGGAGACCAACGATTGGGCTGAGGAGAGAGGGACCCGGATGCAGCCGCGATCGGCGGCCGCGCTGCTGCCGCTTCCGCTAGGCGGTTGGTTAGGCAGAAGAAGGTAGTCATGGGTGCAGCTGGGCCTAAGAGGAGCTCCTTAAACCTCGGACGTGTGCGACTGACAGATCAATGGAATGGGTGTCCGCGCAATGCGGAGCCTCTGGGCGCAGTCACCTCTTAACCACAGGATTCTAAGGGCAAGAATCGACTACGGGTGGGGGAGTTTCTCCCCCCCCCCTCCCGGCCTTGATTCCGCCTCCTTCAGCGGCTACGGTGGCCCTTCTGGGCTCGAGGAGCCCCACTCAGGACGGGAACCAGCGCTGCGTAGACAGAAATAATATCCCCCCGCCCTCGTCTGTGTAAATGGGTCCCTTGCAGCCAGCCGTGAAACCCCCGGCAGTAGCTCTCCGCTGAACCTTGTGGGAAGTCTGGCACTGAAATCTGAACCCCTGGGGCTTGGCCAAGGGTTGGGTGTCGCTTCGAATTCGCTCTCACAGCGTCTCCTTTTTCCTAAACCTCTTTTTAATATCAGCTCCCTGAAGCTCCTGCAAGTTTTGGTTGAGGCCGGCTCAGTGTAGCATATACAGGTGGGAACGCTCGCTCTAGCTCTGCAGTCATTTACTGATACCCACCGCATCGACCCTCCCGCTGAACAGAACTCAGAGAAACCCTGCTCCAAACTAGGAGCTTGGGAGCTTTTAATTGGCAAGGTGGATCCGAAAGAGTTTACGGAGAAGCCTTAACTCAACTCGAGCTAGACAAGTGATAAAATATTTAGAGATGTATTTACATGTTTGGTGAGCCCTAGGCCAAATGGTGCATTTCCAGAGAATATTCTTAGACTGTCACTTTATTTGAATGCACACTACATACGTCTTTTGCGGGGGATGAAGGAGGGGTTGCAAGAAAAAGGAAAAATTCTTAATGCTAACTACACGTCAGGGTACTAATTGTTCAAAACTTGGTAAATGAAAAAAACAAAAAGACATGGAAAAGATTAATATTCATAAGCCCTCAACCAATGTTAGCATTTTAGTGTACTTCCCGCCAATATTTTTTTCAGTATTGTGTGTTTCGTTCTGTAGCCTCGTTTTTCCCCCCTCAGCATTATACCACGTTTTCTATACAGTTAAGAAATACAACTATATATAAATAAAACTATATATATATACCATATGTACAAGTAATGACACAAAAATGCATTGCATTTCTCGTTTGTGTAACACTCAAGTATTGCAAATTTCCATACACTCTCAGAAATGGCTCCTGAGGGAGAAAAAAATTTTGTGCCACCAAAGATAATTCTGCTTTGAACTGAAATGGGAAACAGGAAAAGATGGCTCTCATAGGTGAAAGCAGGCTCCCCCTACTGACTCCAGATGATTGGCCACAGTATAATAGTGCCCATTTTTGTCCTGATAAAGTTAATCACCACTAGGCCCTATATAACTGACTTAGAATACCAGTCCTTCCTACCTTCAAGAAACTTACATTTTCACATCTCAATTTCTTCTACCAGTCATAAAAACCTCGGTGTACCAGCCACAAAGAATTTGTTTCCTCAACCTCTGATTGAGGGTAAATGCAGAATTAAAACCAAGGAAGATTTTAAAGCCAACTCAAATTCCCTTGGCAACAGTTGAACCGTTGAAGAGTAGTGCATGTTTGAAATGCTCACAGCTGTTGCTTAGAACATTTCACATTTTGTAGAGTGAGGATTTTGCTTGCAAATTATGCATCTCTATAAAGACAATTCGTTTCAAAACTGTTTCCACTTCCTATAAAATGGCTGAGTAACTGAAATGAGCAGGTCTTTTTAAATCGAAACATCCTTGCTTATGTGAGAAATTATTCCTTGAACCAATAGTTTCTAAAGGAGGTCAGCATCCCAGGGGTGTGTGTACTCCAGGAATAGTGCAAGTCAATCCATTTGGGATGCAAGAGAAGAAAATAGGAAGACATCTATTTATGCCTAATTCAAATTGAAAAAGAAAAGCATTAAGCTCAACTAGTATTTTATGCGCAGAATGAGTAACCCTGAACTCAATCTATGGATTGGTCTCTTGGCCTAGAACAGCATAGGAATGCACTCAAGAAAAAGTGGGAATTATCCATTTCCAGGCGTTGGCAGTCGAGGTCCCACCCAGTTAGTTCCGGCTAGCATGTAGTGACTTATTGCAGTACATATGCTAGGTTAATCCACAGTTAAGTGGATTTACCGATTATATTATCTATGTTTAATTAAACTAACCCATTGAAAATAGACAAGTGACTTTACCAGAGTCCTTTGCAAAGAAACCACAGGAAAACAAGCAAATGACAGAACTGACACTTCTTCTAGTGTCAGATCTTTCACAACCACATTTCAAAGGTAAAATAACAATCTACAAAATCCAACCAAATTTTGTCTTAAAAAAATTCATAAACATTGTTTGGAATGTAGATTTATATCCACTATTATTAATGATGAACTTTTTACCCTAAGCATATATTAAGTTATAAGCTAATGATGGTAATATATATATATATATATATATATATATATATACTTTATAAATAAATATACATATATTTGGTTAAGAATTACTCCCCAAGAATATACTGATGGGAATGAATAATCAAAAAAGTTTGAAGGCTGCTATTGTACATAATACAAAAAGAAATATGTTATAGCCATCTGGGAAGCCATTATCAAATGACAAAACACTGTCCATTGCTATCTGATGAAAGCACTCACTTCCCAGATATCAAGGTTGAGCTTATCGTGAATCTACTGGCGGGCTGGCCATGTGGTGAGACTAGAAGGCATAGACTATCAAATGGTGGCTGACTGGTGAACTAAAGAAGGGCTAAGGTAATAGCAGAAGCATCATCAAACCAATTATCAACTGGTAGAGGAGGAAAAGACCTATGCTGGTAAGACATCATTGGAGGTAGACTAGTCCAATTTGTGGGAGGTGGAGGGTACATGAAGCTGGGCTGAGAGGAAAGAACAGTGAAAACACCTGAGGCAAGAGCTCTTCTCTTTGGAAAAACAATAAAAGGAATATGCACACAGCTAGTGTAAACAAGGGACTTTGGTGATATATTTCTTTGAGCCACATTTTTCTACACAGGAAACACCTCAGCAGTGACATTTTCTTGGGTCACAATTTAAATAGTGCAGTTAGATGTGCCTCAAGGGTTGTAGGTTATTCATGCCTTTCCACATGATTAATGTGTATAATTATTGCTTGAAATGTAAAATACTTAGGTGCTCTAGTTCCCTACCAAGCAGTGCAAGGCCTTAGGTGTCACCAATGGATGAAAGCAGGAAGAGGGGCCCTATGTCTGGGGGAAGGAGATTGTGGAAGGAGAATTGGGGGGTGAAGAGGGGAATGGGAAGGAGAGAAAACCAACTTCAGGTATACTTTATTTTACACAGGATAAACACAAAATAATGTACCACAAGTAGTAATTTTGCTCGTAAAATAGTCAAATCACACAATTAAATGAACTAAAGCTATAACTAATTATAAGCATAATGATGAGAACTCAGACTCTGGGATCAGATACACCTAAAGTGGAATCCCAGCTCTGTCAGGAGCTAGGAAAAGTGACCCCTCCCAGCTTTGGTTCCCTGGCCTGTAAATAAGCAGACTAACACTTCATAACTCATAGGATAGACATCAGATTTAAATGAGCTTAGACATTTACTACAGGGCCTGGTACATGTTGACTGCTCAATAAATACTAGTTATTACCATAATCATCCACTTTCTTCATATTTTAATACTTTTTATCCATCTAGAAACTTTTCTGTCTCTTCCATCCTGAAGGAAGCCAATACTGAGGGAGAAACTTTGACAAAAGCCGAATTTTAGCAACACGATCGGAACTGCTGGATTCACCTATGTTTGAAGCTAGTTTCAGTTATATGAGCTAGTAAATTCCCTTTTTTTTTAATGTTTGAGCTACTTTGTTGTTGAATTTCTATAAATTACACCAAAAGAATCCTGACTAATAATACACAGGCAAATCACTTAACCAGAGGTGAGGCTAGAACCCCTGGAAAGGAGCCCTAGCCCAGCTTGGGTCAGGTATGCATGCCTCATCCAATCAGCTGTGGTCAGGGGATGAGTCATGTTGCACAAAATGAATGTTGGGGGCTCTCTGCTGTTTCCATGTATGTTGGGGAAGAAAAAGAAGAGAGGGAGCAGTGGCCTCAAAATACATGCAATGATTCTCTACTTACAACATCTTTGATTATTTCCTCAAGCTCTATTTATAACAGTGGAATTAATAGTCTAAGGATATGAACATTTTTAAGTTCTTGATTAAGTTCTGCCACATTGCCAACATGATGGCTCCCTTCCTCATCTTGTCTACATTTATATGCCAAAAAATTGAAACTAATTATAACTTTCATCTCTGATTATATGAGGTCTGACAACTAAGTTCACAAACTTGTTGCAACAATGTTGCTAACCTTTTTTGATATCAGAGGGATTACTCATTACAAATCTGTACCAACTGGACAAACAGTTAACCAAGTTTACTATTTGGAAGTGCTGAAAATGCTGTGTGAAAAAGTTAAATGACCTGAAATTTTCACCAACAATTCATGGCTCTTGCATCATGACAATGCACCAGCTCACGTGGCACTGTCTTAACGTGGAGTTTTTAGCCAGTAAACAACTATATTGAAACACCCTCCCTACTCACCTGATCTGGCCCCCAATTACTTCTTTCTTCACCTGAAGATAAAGGAAATATTGAAAGGAAGACATTTTGATGACATTCAGGACATCAAGAGTAATACGACAACAGCTCTGATGGCCATTCCAGAAAAAAGAGTTCCAAAATTGCTTTGAAGGGTGCACTAGGTGCTGGTGTCAGTGCATAGCTTCCCAAGGGGAGTACTCCAAAAGTGACTATAGTGATATTCAGCAATGAGGTATGTAGCACTTTTTCTAGGATGAGTTTGTGAACTTAATTGTCATACCTTCATAGAGTGAGAATAGTTAAACTATTTGCAATGTATTTAGTAGTCATTTAGATAGCTTTTTCTGCAAGTTGTCTATTGATGTACTTTGTTTATTTTTCTATTATAGTTTTGGTGTTTTTTGTAATTGACTTACATAAAGTTTTTATATATTGACTTGACATAGAGGTGTATACCATATTTCCTTTAGGATTTCTTTCATCACTAAGTATAAATACTCCAAAAAGTCTTTCTCTTAAAAATTCTTTCCTCTGGAAATCTTTCAAACAAAAATATTCCTAAGGTTCACCAGGAATATTTATTACAGAATATTAATAACAAAAATTGGAAACAACCTAAACATGTATCATTTGAGAGATAATTAAATTCTGGCACATTCACAGTATGGAATATTATACAGTCATTAGATATAAGGGATATATATAAGTACTCATATGGAAAGGTGTCTAAAATATTAAGTTTAAAAAAGCAAGCATTACAGAATTATAGGTAAAGTAGTCCTATTTACATTAGAAAAAACCTGACATGAAATATACAGATATCTAGAAAAGGTAAATGTCTAGAAAATATCTGGGAGAATATACTTTCTGGAACTGTTAACAGTGAATACCTTTAGGCTTTGGTTGGAGGTTGGTGGTAAAGATTAAATCACATACTTAAATAATGTTTTAATTTATTATAAGGAATATACATTATCTTTACCTTTTTTTAAAAACAAAAGATTTTTTTTTTAATTTTATTTTATTAAATTTATTGGGGTGACAATTGTTAGTAAAATTACATAGATTTCAGGTGTACAATTCTGTATTACATCATCTATAAATCCCATTGTGTGTTCATCACCCAGAGTCAGTTCTCCTTCCATCACCATATATTCGATCCCTGACCTCAGCTGCAGCTCAGTTCAAGGTGCCGTGTTCAATCTTAGTTGCAGGGGGCGGAGCCCACCATCCCTTGCGGGACTCGGGGAGTTGAACTGGCAACCTTGTGGTTGAGAGCCCACTGGCCAATGTGGGAATCGAACTGGCAGCCTTCGGAGTTAGGAGCATGGAGCTCTAACTGCCTGAGCCACCGGGCCGGCCCATATCTTTACCTTTTATTTCACAAAACATTCAGACTTACAAAGTGCCACAGTGAGTAATATAACAAATACCCACGTACCTACCACACTGCTCTAGAAATAAATACCAACATGGTGGAAGCCTTTTGTGTAATCTTCTCCCATCACATCCCTTCTTTCTCAGAGGTTACAACAACCCTGAATCTAATGCTTTTTATTCCCATGATGTCATACATTTACTAAATAGGTACATATTCTTAAACAACATGTGGTACTATTTTTTCATATTTTAGGATTGTATATAATTGGGATTATACTGTATGCTATCCTCTGTAAGTTAATTTTTTCACCCAACATGATGTGCTTTTAATTTAAACATGTTGATACAGATACTTTAGACAGCTTCCTTTCACTGCTATGTAACATTCCTTTTATAAATGTTCTGCACTTTATTCATCCTCTTGTTTTGTGATATTGGATTGTTTCCAGCATTTTACTGTCTTGAACAGTGGTGCTGTGAACATTCCTGGAAACATCTTCTTGTGTACTATGGTTTCTTGGGTTTGTGTGTGTATCTAGAAGTGAAATCGGGTCATAGAACCAAGATGGGGCAAATTGCTTTTCTAAATGATTGCACCAATTAACAATCCCACCAGCAGTATATAGGAGATTCTGTTGCTCTAAAAATTCCTTACCCATCCAGAGAGAAGACATTTATCCTCAATTTTTATTTTATTTTTCTCTTACACTACTCTTTAATTGAGCTTGAATTAATTTTGGTATATGGTGTGAAATGGGAACCTGATGGATGTTTTTCCCTGATGGGAAAATAAATAACCCATTTTCCCACCACTGCTTACTGATAAGGCAAGTCGTCTTGCATTATATTTTTAAATCTTTTTCTTACTTATTGTCACCTGATGATTCATCTGGTTGAATTTCAGTATCACTTTATAGAGTTCTCCTAAACAACTCATTGAAATTTTGTTGTAATTGCAGTAGGTCCATACATTATTTTGGTCTAAAACCCACATTGAACAGCTCATTCCTCTATTCTCAAATCAAAATTACTAAACTCCTCACTGTATAAAATCCAATACCCTCAGCCTGCTACTAAAGTACCCCCATTATCTGTACCCCTTCTCATCTTTCAGGCTCATCGTTTCAAGCAGGCCAGTGTTCTCCTTGTCTTCTAAGCTTTCCTCATTTGTTTTTTCCTACAAATTTTGCTCTTGAGGTTCCCTCCCACCAGGAATGCCAACCCTTCCTTCTATTCCCCTTGTTTTGTTTATTCAAATCTTTTTTGTCCTTCAAGAGCCAGCTGGGTACTAGCTACTCTGACCGAACTAGTCAGGACTCAGTTCACCAACTTGCATTGCTATTCAATTTTCTTACATGTCTGTATTTAATCTTGCAAATTCTATAACTGAGTTAACTAAAATAAGAAAATTGAGACAAGTGGAACTTGCCTGGGGAGAAGTAAGGATAGTTGCTGGTAAGAGGATCAACAACCAGGTTAGGCATTCCTCTTGTAACATCTGTAACCTTGGAGAACATGGCAGGAAAAATGGAAGAGAGAAGCTGGAGCTGGTGCCTCAATATGCCCCATGCCCAGATGTGGCCAGACACAACAGTGAACCCCGATAATAGAGAAACCCACCATCATCACTATCCAAATGCCTCACTTTGAATAGTGCGTTAGGGCCTGCCAATTTGCACACACATCATCTCATTGAACCCCTGCAAAATTCTTTAAAGTCGGTGACATGATCTCATTTTACCAGTGAGGACACGGAGGTTTAGGGGTTAAATGCAAGCCCAAGGTCACACAGCTAGGAATTGGCATTGCCAGGTCTGCAACCCCAATCTTCTAACTGACCCCAATTTACCACTCATTTTATCATACCCGCAATTACTTCCATATTCACCATGTTAACTTTTCAAATGTTTTTAATTTTTGATTGTAGCAAAAAACACATAATATTAAATTTTCTCTCTTAAATTACAATTTTAAATGTACAGTTCAATAGTTTATATTCACATTGTTCTGTAACAGGTCTCTACCAGAACTTTTTCATCTTGCAAAACTGAAACTATACCCAGTGAACAGCAATTGCCCATCTCTCCCTCCCCCGCGTCCCTGGCAGCCACCATTCTACTTTTTGTTTCCATAATTTTGACTCCTCTAGGTATTTCATGTAAGTGGAATCATACAGTATCTGTCCTGTTGTTTATTTCACTCAGCATAATATTCTCAAGGTTTATCCATGTGGTAGGAGATGACAGGATTTCCTTCTTTTTTAAAGCTGAATAATATTCCATTGTATATATGTGCCACATTTTCTTTATCCATTCACCTGTCCATGGACATTTAGGCTGCTTTCACCTCTCTGCAATCGTGTAATGCTACACTGAACATGGGTGTGTAGATACCTCATGGAGACCCTGCTTTCAATTCTTTTGTATATGTACCCAGAAGTGGAAGTGCTTTATCATACGGTAATTCCATATTTAGATTTTTTAGGAACCATGTTACCTTTTAAATGAATAGCCCCATTCTCACGGACTCTACTGAAATATGTTAAGAGGTGGCATATCGCCTTCCCTCTAATTAAATGAAGATAGCAATCATGCTCATATATAACCATTAAAATATGTTTAAGCTTCTTACTTAAGATGCATTAATTACAATGTTGGCAACTGTAGACGCTTCCATTTCCTTCCAGTCTCCGTGAAGACGCTGGTTTTCACTTTTAACACCCACCCCCCTACCCCAATCTCAGGGTCACTAGGTCAGAAGATTCGAGATGAAAGAACACACAACTGTGCCTCAGGTAGTGAGCACAGTAGCTGGCATGTAATAAGCACTCAAACTGGATAAATGAATGAGTGCATGACTAAAAGACCATGTTGCTGGGTACAGTGTAAAAAACTGAACTTAAACCCAGGAGTGGGTGTTGTCATTGATGAGAGGGAATAATTTAGCACTTCTTATTCCAGCAAGCAGGAAGTAGAACACAGATGGCAAAGAGACATTCAATGACATGAATTTTGCCAGAATAATGATACCATCCCTAGGATAAATTCAGACTAAAGCTCTGACAGTAACACAGGATCATACCAACCATGAGGATTTGGGGAACCTGGGGAACCCTTGGAATTATAATAAGGTCCCACTAGATTAGTGGGGCAGTGCTATAGGTAGGAAACGCCAAGAGAGGGCGCTAATAGTGCAAGACTGTATTTACCTTGTCTTTTGCCAGACCCCATGGACCCTGGGCACAAGCCATTGGAAGCAAAAGTGTTGACACGTCAAGTGAAAGATCCTCCGCTGGCCAGCCTGCTGCACAGGAGGCTGGCTGATGGCATCTAAACAGGGAGCGGGGTGTGGAAGCAAAGAGAGTATTAAGCACACTGAGGGTAGTTACTATCTCGTGGAGAAAGCAAACTCCTGCTAAAGGCTGCTGTCCATACACCTTGGACTTGATATATACTCTTTTGAAAGAAACTGGAGGAAATGGGATTACACTGTATCAATAGAAATTAAATTTAGACTTAACAAAGATTGCATGAATTTTTAAAAGATATAGGCCCTAGAACAAATTATTCCATGCAAATTATGCTCTGCACACATCTAAAGAATGAATGAATTGTAAACTCTCTTCCATTCAAATGAGGAGATGGAATTCAAGAGAAAAGTATCTTCTAAAAGGCAAGTCCCTCAAAAGAGATAAAAGACAAGGTTAGGCTGCTTAGTGATTATGTGAAATCTTTCCCAGTCTCTCAGTCAAAAATTTAAATTCACACTAGCAGATTAATATGGTAAATAGGGGGCCCTTTTATATATTGCTAGAGTAGTCAGCATGTTTAGTGGAAAACCTGCTACACTCGGGTCAAAAACTTGAGTTCTGATATTGGTACTGTTTTGACTACTTTAGCCTTTTAGAGAATTATCAGTTCCCATGGTCTACACTGAACAGAATGATACAAATCTGATCATGTTAGTCCCCAACATAAAATTCTTGACTCCCGCAGGGGATGGTGGGCTGTGCCCCCTGCAACTAGCAATGGCAGCTGGACCTGGAGCTGAGCTGCGCCCTCCACGGCTATGACTAAAAGGACAACAGCATGACTTGGAAAAAAGTCCTAGAAGTGCACACTGTTCCCCAGTTGAGTCCTGTTTCCCTTCCCCAATAAAAAAAATCTTAAAAAAAAAAAAAAGGAAACAAAACTCGACAGCATGTCATACGTGTAACAGCACAGGTGTGTGAGTCAAGTACAATGGAAGCAAAAAAAAAAACCACACTAGCAGGTGCTTCCAGATGGTGCTGAGACCTGGAACAGCCTTCAGGCTTGTAGAAAACTCAACCCAACTTCAAAAGGAGTTGCCAGGCAGAGTGTTGCAGCTCCGGGACAGTCAAATCATGCCCGGCTCATGGCTCTGTGGGACTCATAGCCAACGAGGGTCTCTGGGAGAAAGAGTACGTACTTGGTTAAACCTGTTAGGATTTCATTCAATTCCTGGGCCAAGACACATTATTTGCAAAGCCCCTAAGAAAATATGGAATCTGTATTCTGTCCTAGAAAAGTGAAATGAAAACACAGATAGCAACTTCATACATAGACTAGTTTAATAAACGAGGAGGTTATTGGAATCAAAAGTAACCAAGCAAACAAGACTCAAGCTATATTAATGCTGCATTGCCCCGAGGCTACAGATGAAAGACAAGAGTTAGAAAACTGACAAACCTGCTGTGAACTAGAAATGCAAAGCTAAAAACGAACCGGCAAGCTTTTACAAGGCAATCTTACAAATGCTCTGAATGCCAGAGAAGAGAATGAGCCTGAAGGTACATAATGGCACAATGAGTGGACGGCAGGGCCTTGAACTGGCACTGAGGACCATTTCTCCAGAATAGTAATACTGACAACTCAGTCATTATCCAGTGGTACTGAGTCTAGGAAACAAGCTCAGGGAAACTGTGTCCTCAGAATTAACAAGATAAAAAACCAAGACATAATAAATGCGATGAGCCACCTGCAGAGGTAACTCACCCTAAGAAATGTTGTGTGAATGTGTTTGCAGAGAAACTTGGGAAGGCCCGAGTCCAGGGCTTAAAACTAAAATTAACCACGTATTTTACACTCTGCACCTTTGCACATGTTGTTCCTTCTGCCCATTTCATCTTTTGATGCTCTTTTTCCCTGTCTCTAGTCTATCGGGCAAAGACTTTTTCTTTCAGAATACAGGCATCATCTTTTCTCAGCCTGTGCCTGAGAACAGAATAAATCATTTCCTCATCCTTCCTACTTTTGTGCTTTGCATATTATTATCCCCAGCATCATCTACTACA
Organism: Rhinolophus sinicus; assembly: GCF_036562045.2. Lineage (NCBI taxonomy): Eukaryota > Metazoa > Chordata > Mammalia > Chiroptera > Rhinolophidae > Rhinolophus > Rhinolophus sinicus. Next base: position 32,209,415 of record NC_133753.1, on the reverse strand, counting down.
GTGCCCAGCCCAACAGATATTTATCTGACCTGATCAACTGCGTGGGCCAGGAGAGGGGAGGAATGGTGTATCAGGATCTCTGGGGGAGGGAGTGGTGGTTTGCAAGATTGGCGTGTTGAACATTATAATAGATTTAGGGGCAGTAAAAGAATCAATATGAGCCATGAGATTTTTAGGTTTATTGAAAGAGAATTCCAGTTTTGTATTGTTTTGTTTTTAATGAGTGGTTTAGTAGTGAGACAAATGTGTAAACAAAAGTGTGCAAGTTGCTGTAAAAGTATACACAAGGTTAAGAAGTCATATAAGGCAAAGGGAGGATTAATTGCCAGGTGGGGATCAGAACAAGTTTCATAGCGGAGGAAATGATTGATCTGGGTCTTAAGGACAAAGAGGAGTTTGCCAAACAAACCGCCAGGCAGAGGAACAACCTTACCAAAGCATGGAAACAGTATAACATTATAAATATTACTCTCTGCTTATGCTACTCTTGCTGTTCTAAGGGTTTTTATAGGCATTAGCTCATGTAATGTCAACAATCTTCAAAAGTTTATACAATGTTATCAGTTAGGTTCCACTGCTTGTAACAGAGAACTGAAATAACAGTCGCTTAAACAATAGAGCAGTTTCTCCACAAAACCTCAGGATCCCAGACTCCTTTTAGCCAACTACTCTAGAAGCTAGTTGTGGCCTGCATCCTCATGGTTCAGGATGTTGGTTAGAGCTCCAGCCATCACATCCACATTCCAGACAGCAGGAGAGGGGACATATGTGTCATTTTATGTAGGTTCTTAGAAGTTTACACATACACCTTATTATTCCAACACAGTCTTA